>NC_079245.1:2647030-3308788 GCF_028009165.1 Akanthomyces muscarius | reverse complement strand
CTGAACAAGAGCTCTCTGTCTGGTGGCTGATTGAGAGGCGACTACTGCTTTGGCGTTGGGGGGGGTGCTATGATGATGAGCAAGAAAACAGCATTTTGAAATGAGCATCAGCCCTCGTTTGACATTTGCGGGCTCAAATGACCTTGTGTTCAAATGACCTTGATAACCTCTGCAGCGACATCGGCTCGGATACTGGCCGCAATTTCAAGAAGAAGAAAAAGAGGCTGAGCTGAGTACCTCGTCCTACCCAAGAAAGTCTTGGCTGTTGGCCCGTACAAGAAAGACACTGGGCTTTGGGGGATGGGAGGACGCTCAGACAAGGCGGCGAAAGCTGAGCAGCACGACACTGCTCCCGGCTGCCTGCAGTAGCCTTATGTTTTTCTCAACATGGCTCTAACTTTTTCCGCAAGGCCAGATCTGTACTTATTCCACAGCCGTCGGAAAAAAAGGTGATATTGTTGGTGGTAATGAGGCTCTGCGGGCGATTTCCCGTCCTCTTGCAGTGAGCCCGTCTTTCCGCGGCTCGTAGTTTTTTCATCATTCGTATCCGAACCATGACAGCCACATGGCTTTTCTCAGGGTTCACGCCCAACTGGCTCGAGCGCTTCAATCCCAAATCTTTGGCCAAGTTTAAGGAGAAAAAAAAACACGTTGCTGCGGTCATGATAAAAGCTACCCATGCCTTTTCCTTTAAAAGGTCCAGGCCAGCGCCACTGCCCTGAGTCGTGAAAAAAAAAAAAAACCAGGACACGAGATGGTGCCAAGAAACGGAAAGCAACGATTAGTATCCGTAGGGCCATCTTTCTCTTCTCTCTCTCGGAAAAAAAAAAGACAGATAGAGATACACAAACAGGACGGAGCTTTTTTCGGTACTATCGATGTTGCTAAACGGATACAGTATGGATGGATGCCTTTGGCGAATCATCACCCAGCCTAGGCCCAAGCCACCACCTAACGGCACTTTCTAGCTGATACTACTCCGTCCTGCGTGTGATAACAAGAAATTGATTCTTTCTCTTCTCTTCTTGACTAGTACACATAGGTGAGATATCCTCAATTAAGCCGCTAGAATAGAGAGCACTGATCAGGAACCCACTTGGGCCGGATCACGAATGAACGGGTTCGGGCTGCTATCCTGACCACTACCTGCGCCGCGCCGCTCCCGAGATTGCATTTTTGATTGCTGACCGTAGACTATCGAATCTCTAGATGATTCAGAGGCCAGGGTTGGTGTCTTTGCTCTCGGCACTCCTCTCTAGCATGGGATTAGTCCATCGACAAGGGGGGGGGGCGCCCTTGCTAGGCGAGTTGGTCTTTTTTTAGGCTGGCAGCTAACGATGCAGCGATCCGCTCATCCCAGCAACCCAGGTCGCCCAGTGTTGTCCCTTTCGGGAGTGCTGAAATTCAGCTTATCGAGGAGAGGTTGTCTGTTGAACAGAAATCATGTGCATGACTCGGTGCCGGCAAAGAGAGGCTTACACTGCATCCAGGGCTGGCACAAACGAGATGCGAGCTGAAGCCATGCATTTGTATGTGACCCCTGCTTTCCACCCTCTGCTCTATTGATTCTTGTCGACTTTCTTCAGACCTGTAGCTCAAAATTTCTTCTCAGATTCAAAGCCTGTTATCAAAAGGATATCTTGGCTCTGCCCAAAGTAGGAAAGCGACCCCGGCCGGCTCAGCATCTTCCCGGCGCCTCGAGGGCAGGGGGGCCGTTATCTTTTTTTCTTTTCTTTTTCAGACTGGAGTAGAGCGCCAAGTCCAACCACCTATTCTGTACCAGTAAGCGGCCAATGATTGTCTCGAGTAGGAGAAGCCGCCCACGGAGACAACAGATATTCTGGTATGCATTTAAACTTTCCGTCTGCATTCGCCAATCGAGGATCGCGAAAAGAGCCCAGAAATAGAAACCAACATTTAGGCTTAAAAATGGGACGTGCCAATATTTTTCGGAAGACGCAGAATAATACTATGTACAGTTCATTATTGTCGATATGCCGGACGCAATGATATTCGCGTGCACATATACACACACATGCACTCGCTCCTTGATACTGCCCAAGTCGTTGCATCACCGCCAGACCAGATGTCGTTCAGCTGGTGGACGGGTGGCTTGAGACATGGCGTCGCCACGCCTTGCCAGCACAACCACTTTCTCCATATCGGATGCAGAACCTTCCGCCACCCGGCCAAAAGGTCCCCTGCAGAGATGGGTGCGCCTCTGTCTATTTTCCACCGGTTCTCAGCCCTCCAGTTTTTGTTGAAATAACGAAAGACCCGTTCGGTGGCTTTTTTCAACACTTCAGCCCGCCCCCACGCGGTGAGGTAAATAAAACGACCTTCCTATTGTTGGAGGAATGCGGAAAAATCAGAGTCACGGTGCATACGGGCTGAGAAGGAGAACAAAGTGAAGGAAGAACCTGCAATGTGCGTCGACGCTTCCGAGCATTAATCTTTGGCATGCTCATAAGATCGGCCTGACAAAGACCTTGTTTCCGCTCGTCAGAGGGCCCTTGCTCCCCGGGGCTAGTGACGGCTGTGGGTGAGCGGCGATCCGGCATGATCCAGACCATGGAAAAAAGTAAAACCTGGCGTTGACAGTACTGGGCAAGTGATCGTCAGAAATTAGCAGAGAGCACCAGCAACAAACTCATGGTGCCATAATCAAGCCTACCAGTAGACCAAAATTCTGGGTGCCTTCCATGGCCCTTCAGGCGAAGCGACCGGAATAACGCCATATAATAATGGCAAGGATAAATTGATTGATTTTACTGCGTCTTGGCTGGTTACATTTGCAACACGCCACTGGCACTGCCTGTCGATGCAGGAAGGGCCCCTTCGGGTGCAAAATAGCGTGATTTGCTGGCTGCGCAGGCCAGTACCGATTTTTTCCCACCTAGTTATACGTCCTTGAATGTGGCAACAGAAAGTCGCCGAGGGCACTCGCTGCAAGGCTACATTGTCCGTTATTTTTGGTGTTGTCGTGGCTGGATTGCTGCAAGCTGCAAGCTGCAAGCCGCGAGCCCCTGGCTAGCGGCGGACCGTGCAGCGCGACGAAAGGCGAGAAAAACAAGAGAAGCATTCTAGACAGGAGCTGCGCCATTTATCGTCTGGATTGACAGCGGCGTGCCCGTTGGACCCTTTTCGAAAGGCCATGCCCATGAGGTTATTGAGGGCTGCGCTGATGTTGTTGGATGTGTGAGGCGCTGGGCTTGTGTATGGCCGCAGTAGACGCCGGTTTGTCTCTATGAATCTTTTTCGTAAGGGTGTCTGCGAGACATGCGGCTCGCAAGGGTGGTATCAATCCTTTAACAGCTGCAGGCAGCGGTCGGGATGCCATCGGTTCCAGCTGGGCATGCTGCTCATGCATGGCTTCCCTGCAAGCTGAAGTCCATAGCTGGCCGTTGCACATTGCAGGCTGGCCACGGGGCAGATTAGCTGGTGCCGTTTCTGGCGTGTACGCGGTCGAGATGTCAGAGGTCCAGAATCGTGTATCTAGATGAGAAAGCATGGCGGCGTGCATGAAATGGCTGCGCTGATAATGCCAGCTCCCATGCCCATCGTGCCGCGGATCGGGGTTCACACCCCTTAGGAAGGCAACACGAAACACGATAAGCACCAGCACCCTCTTTGACCCAATACCTAGACATAGAACATGGTTACGGCACCGGGCGGAAAAGGTTGGTCCTAGCTTGGACAGTTGTCGAGATGACGGCACGTGGTAGTGAGGACATCAGCGGCCAGGAAGAAGAGGCTTGATGGCTGAAAACGTTGAGAAAAGAACGACGACATCTTCCGTAGCACGAGACAAGATGTCTCTGGTTGACGATTCGAAGAGGCATAGCGGCCCAATGGCGCGAGACCAATGGTGCTACTGATAGCTCAGTCCCGGTGTGGAAAGGTGCTGCGAAGGAGCTAGTATCGTCATGGTGGTGAACTGACCAGAGTGCTGAGGAGAAGGCGGGTCGAGGAGCGACCAGGAAAATGCCGCCGCTTTAAGGTCCGACGAACGTCGCGAGGTGAGGGTCCCGGTCACCAGCCACAGCCACAGGCACAACTCCCAGCTATTCCCCAGCAGGGTGGTCGACTGGGGCTCAGTGGACAGCGGGAGAACGAACCGGCGCCACCAGTTGGTAGCTTGTTGAGCTAGCTAGCCAACTCGACGGTGATTTGATTTTCGAACTGCCTATCTGGGTTGCAGGGCTTTTTGTTAGTCTGGCAAACGAGTCGGCGCTGCAGTTTGCGCTGGATGTGCTGCGAGGGGACTTCGGCTACTGGTAGTAGGTAGGCAGGGAGCTGTGGCAGACACCTAAACCTAGTAGTAAAAACTCAACGCTGGACAGGCGGTACCTATGCAGTCCGTGTTGCGCTGTCCGTCCCTGCGGCAAGCGCTCACGTTGACAGCGCTGTGCTGTGCGTTGCGCCGCGGTGGAGCGGAGCGGGTTTCAGCATTGCGTCGCTGTGAGCCAATGCACGACGGGCTTCGAGCACGGGCGGCTACCAGAACGGGTACTCGGACAACACGGCGATTCGCCCGCATAGGATGAGTTGGTTATCAGGGGACAGGATAGGGCCTGGCAGCTAGCGATTGGGTGAGTATACGAAAATAAAATCTCGGCAATTTTGCGTGGAAAGAGCGAGTCGGTAAACACCGCGGAGAATTTGCTGCGCGCTTCGGACGCAGCACGGTCCGGCAGTGATGCATCGAGGCCTGGGCTGCTCGGTGGCCGCCAGCCGGTGGAGATTTGTGGGAGAGCAAACAGCAACAGGAACAAGAACCAGGCGCACTGCCATACTGGTATCGGTAACTAATCCAGGGGAACTTTTCAGCGCCACAAGGCACTGGGGACGGATCCCCTAGCTCGTTGCTGGTGAGCTAGCGAGAGACGGACTGTCTGCAAGTGCACTAAAACGAGGTGGCCATTACTATCCAGCATTGTTCAGCGGCGGACTGAAAAAAAAAAAAGAAGAAAAAAAGAAGAAAACGTGGGTGCTTACCAGTAACGCTAGACAATTTAGCGGGGCCTACCTGAAGCACAAGCTGGTACGGATACAACAACTGCCACTCTCAGGGTCAACAGTGCGAACAATGCGGCAGCCCGATTTTTAAGTTGCCCAGGTGCCAGGCTGCCAGGTGCCGCTTGGGTGTTCTCGGGTGCCCTCAGCTGCTGCCAATGTTCACTGCCAAGCCCCCGCTAACAGGCAATCTATCCTAGCATCAGTGCACGAGTTGCGCAGAGGTACGGACCATACGGTGTACTTCCAAAAATAACACGAGTGAAAGGGCCGGGGGGGGGGGGGGGGGGCAGTTACCACAGCACAACTCAGCAAAGCAAAGAAAATTTGTGGTTGCTTCGTATTATCCTCGCTGTATTAGCTCGCACAATGCAGGTTGATGCACCTAGCCCACCTTGGAGGGTGCCTGCTGCAGGCGGATACGTGGTGCGAGCTGTTAGTGGCCGCCACGGAAGAAACTGCCTGCCTTTGCCTGCTGAACTGTTGAGCCTGAGCTGTGGTCGGAGAACCTTGTCAGTGGTATCCGTACGGCGGCTTGGCAGCGCAATGCCGCCTTCACTGGACACGCCGGCTCTTTCAGTTCAGCGACGGCGGCGGCGTTGTTTGCGCTGCTGCACCTTCCCTTTTGCCAGTCACCAGTAAAGGGTTCCCAGCCAAAAAAAAAAGCCCCAAAAGCCCGCCTCTACCGGTGTGGCTTTGCTTCGGCCACGCCCCCCCCCATCCCCACCCCTCGCCTGCTCCACTCCCGCTCCATTGTCTTAGTGCCTTTGTGTTGCGGCATCCTCCTCGCCATTCTGATTCTGACCATCCTACCGCACAATGCGCAGGCAGGGGAGGGCACAGGAAAAAGAGAGAAAAAAAGAGAGCGAAAAAATAGATCGAGGCCGATGGAGTGCCCAAAGATCGGAACCACCTAGCTCAGCGCTCTACTGCTACGCGAGTCCACTTTCGCGCTGTCGTCCTCTGCTCGCCCGTGTTAGCCTGGGCCCTGCCAGCGAGCCTGCATCCTCGTCACTCTTTTATTAACCTATCTGCTCTCCTCCGCGCCTACTCCCCCCGCCTCGACATTCTTCTTTTCCTTTCCCAAGCAACCTTTTTCTCTTACTCGCTTGCTCACACACGCTCGAGCAGTGACGACTTCTTTAAACTTATAGTCTCATTCGCGCTTCCTTTCACTTCTCTCACTGTCGAGCTGCTCTCGCTTTTTCTCCTCTTACTCGCCGTCTTCCCATGTCTTACTAGCAGTACGCCGCAGCAGAGCGCCAAACCCGTACATACTCCGGACGTCCTGCGTCCCTCCAGCTTGACGACTGCGATTTCGCCAAGCTCTTCAAGCGAGCCAAAGTCGCCCTCTTCCTCAATCGTATTTTCCTACAACACACCAATTCGCCGCAATGGGTATCGGAAGCTACTTCAAGGCGGACAAGGGCAGCAAGGCCTCTGCGCCGCCGCCGCCGCCGCCGCCGCCTCCCGCCACTTCTTCACGACCCGAGAGACCGGAGCGATCCCAGAGCATGGCCATCAACGAAAAACCTCTCAATGGCAACGACATGGAGCTTCAGGCCCCTACACCGCGCTATAGCTCGCGGCCCGGCTCTACTCGTTCCGGCCACTCGACGCCCTCGAATCAGAGCTCCTACATGCTCGACGAGATCAAGCACGAGGTCATGGTCAACTATCTCTACCAGCAGCAGTGCTCCCAGCTCTGGGTCAGCGATGGCTCCGGCGAAATCGAGGGTGTTCTCTTGCGTAAGGCGCGAGGACACTACATGGCCTGCCCTCCCCAGCTCGTGCACTCTCCGTTTGCCCAAGCCTGCTGTGCCCTCAATGTCCAGGTGAGACCAATTATGCAAATCCCAGCTTTCATCGCCTTTTGCCCCGATTGACTAACTCAAATCCAGTGCGCCATGACGGTCAACTCACGTGTCATCAAGACCTTCCTGCAATGGTCGCCCGAAGCCGTTGATGTCCCCCTCATGAACGGTCTCCGAGTCCAGATCCTCCCCACAATTGAGGATCTGCCTCGCGCTCGCAAATATCAGTTCGCTGCCTTTGTCGCCTCCGAAGGCCTCCTGGTCGTCTGGGACGACGATGCTCTGCATCTCGTTCAGCGTGCCAGGGCCATCGAGTCTGAGCTCATGGAGCTTGTCTGGAAGGCCGGCAACAGCGACGAGGATGAGGATGAGAAGCGCGCCGGCGCCGTGGCCGAAGCTGAGATTGACGAGGAGAGCGGTGAGGTCAAGCCGGAGAAGCGCCCGATTCACCTGCAAAACACTGTTCTCGTCTCCCTGACTCTGATTCTCGTTATTGTCTCGCTCGGCGCCGCCTGGAGACAACTCGCCATCGAGGTGTCCGTCGATGGCTCCTATATTCGTCTCGCTCTCGTTGCTCTCATGCCTCTCCAGATCTTCTTCACCCTCTTCTTCGCCCAGGTCATTGTCGGTTGCTTGGCCCAGATTTTCGGTCCTATCCGCCAGCTCACCATCAACTCCAAGTTCTACTCGGCCCGTCCTCCTCCTCGCCTAACCACCTCTGTCCTACCCCACGTCACAATTCAGTGCCCCGTCTACAAGGAGGGTCTTCAGGGTGTCATTATGCCCACTGTAAAGTCCATCAAGCAGGCCATGTCTACCTATGAACTTCAGGGCGGCTCCGCCAACATGTTCATCAACGATGATGGTCTCCAGCTCCTCTCTGAGGAAGACCGCCGCGCTCGCATCGATTTTTACGCCGACAACAGCATTGGCTGGGTTGCTCGTCCCAAGCACGGTGAAGATGGCTTTGTCCGCAAGGGAAAGTTCAAGAAGGCCTCCAACATGAACTATGCTCTCATGATTTCCTGCAAGGTCGAGGAGAAGCTCTTGCTTGTCAACCGCGCCCCCGACTGGAGCCAGCACGATGAGGCTCTTGCTTACGAGCAGGCCCTCAAGGAGGTTCTCGAGGAGAATGGCCGCGCCTGGGCTGATGGCAACGTCCGCGTTGGTGACTATATTCTGCTGATTGACTCTGATACTCGTGTCCCTGCCGACTGCTTCCTCGACGCTGTCTCCGAGATGGAGCAGGGTCCTGATGTCGGCATCATGCAATTCTCCTCTGGTGTTATGCAGGTTGTCCACACGTACTTTGAGAACGGCATCACTTTCTTCACCAACCTCATCTACTCTGCCATTCGTTACACCGTCTCCAACGGTGACGTCGCCCCCTTTGTCGGTCACAACGCCTTCCTCCGCTGGTCTGCCATTCAGCAGGTTTCCTACCAGGACGAGGATGGCTATGACAAGTTCTGGTCCGAGAGCCACGTGTCTGAAGATTTTGACATGTCTCTGCGTCTTCAGTGCAATGGCTACATCATCCGTCTCGCTGCCTGGGCTGGCGAGGGCTTCAAGGAGGGCGTTTCGCTGACTGTCTATGACGAGCTTGCTCGCTGGGAGAAGTACGCCTACGGCTGCAACGAGCTGCTTTTCCATCCAATCCGCACTTGGCTCTGGCGCGGCCCATTTACTCCTCTCTTCCGCACTTTCCTCTTCTCCAACATTCGCTTCACCTCCAAGATCACCGTCATCTCCTACATTGGTACCTACTACGCCATTGGCGCTGCCTGGATCATGACGACCGTCAACTACTTCCTCATGGGCTGGTACAACGGATACCTCGACAAGTACTACGTCGACTCGTGGCAGGTCTGGTTCGCCATCATCATCGTCTTCAACGGTCTCGGCAACGTGTCTCTCGCCATTATGCGCTATCGTATCGGTGAGCGCAGCCTGCTGTACGCCATCTACGAGAACTTCAAGTGGACGCTCATGCTCGCCATCTTCCTCGGCGGCCTATCGCTGCATGTCAGCCAGGCCCTGCTCGCGCACATGTTTGAGATTAACATGACCTGGGGCTCTACCTCCAAGGAGGCCGAGTTTTCCAACTTTTTCATCGAGGTGCCCAAGGTGCTCAAGAGTTTCAAGTTTTCCATCATCTTTGCCCTCATCGCCATTGTCGGCATGATTATCCTGGCTGTGGCGCCGTTTGTGCCCCACGACTGGCGCATCACCGACTTTGTCGCCATTCTACCCATGTCGACTGTCGCGGCCAGTCACTTTCTGCTGCCCTTTGCCCTGAACCCGGCTCTCATGACCTTTTCTTGGTAATCAACCTTGCCGCGAACAAGTTCGTGGAGCATTACAAGAGTGCGTGTCGCCTCCACCCCGCGAGCCACATCCACAATACCCCCCCTCCTCTCCCTCGACACACGCATACACACATATCTTTTTGCCTTTGCCACGTCACGGCGACGTTATCGAAGCAGATGCGCGCCGCTCACGCCGGCGATTGCATACAGTCAATATAAAACTGCACATATCGCTGCATAAGAACGGAATGAACCTACACACTTTTAGACGGATATCATCTCGGAGTTTACTGGCGTCTTGGCTCGGAATGAGCCTCATTGCTGTTTTTTTATTTTTATAATTACGTGCCTGCTTTTTTCATGGGCACTGGCCACTGCTACTGTTTTCTCACATATCCGCGACATGCATCATGATGTGCCATGCATGGTCGTGAGATTTCCCCTCCTTTTTATATGAGTGTGGAAAATTGTTGGGCGGCGTCTATTTAAGTAGATGTTCGGCCCCTCTTGTTTTGTTGCCGCCGCAATATCTGGATGTCCATACTATGCAGAACCCACGTTAATACCTAGTACTATTACTACGAATATGCAATTATAGAAGCAACATGATACTGGATTTGTGCAAAGCGCGCAGCAATAAAGTGACTTTGCAGTGCTTGATGACATAGGTGGGCGGGCTATGTGCCAACGGCTGCCTTATCATTGTCTGCCCACGATTCGGACCAGAACGCAAGTACACCGATGCATGCCCTCTACTCCGCGTATCGCGCATGTGTAGTGAGCGCCTCATGGTCCGGCGCCAGCACCTGCCGTCTGCGGACAAACAAGCAAGGGCCAAGGGACCACGCAAGTGGAAGCCACCCACCCGCGCAGCGTCTCAACTCCCGTTTCTAACGTCTTGGCAAAATGGTGACCGAGCAGATTTTTTGTCTCAGTTTGCCCGCGGTTGAGGGTGGCCAAGAGGGAACAATAGTCCGTGCTGTTTGCTGCATGGCAGAAGGAGAGAGAGTTTGTTTGTAGGTGGGCTGTCAGGCCAGATGCAGCCACGGGTTGCATTGCGTTGCTGCCGCAAGGCGCGGCGGCGGAAGGGAGAGCTTGTCCTGTCCATGACCACCCGTGCCACCCACCTACCTCATCGGCTGCAAAACAACAAGACAGGCGGGGAACGTCTTTCCGCGGAGACGCAGTGCATGCTGTGGACGCGATGACGAGGTAGCCATTAATTGTGACTGCGGGAATTTTGCGCGGCTTGCATTAGCGCAGGATGTGTATCATTCCTCATTTGCGCTGTTGCCTGCGCATGCTGGGGTTGCGTCGGCTAAGAAGCGTTTGAATGTTATCAGTCGCAAAACTGCTAAATACACCATTTGCTAGTCTGGCGTTCTGTCTGTCATAGTCATTCTGGACAAATTGGTGCGTTTGACCAAGAATGCGTTCCATGACCGGTCGATGCAGTTTGAGTTTGACGATACTGCAACTGCCGACGCCAGACTCCGATGCTGTGCGGAAGATGTACCCCCTTCCCGGACGATTGTCCTATAAATGGAATAGTTTAACTCCGCTACCAAGTCTTTGGGAGGGGCTCCGAAAGTTCATAAAAATTGGAGAAGAGGAAAGAGCTGCGTAGGCGCAGTCGGCGCATGCGCAGGTCGGCCGCGTCTGGCCAGCCCTCGGCTGAACGTGGGGGTTTCGCATTAGGTTGGGCCACAATTTCGTCGGTCTACTGGCATCGCCGCTGGTGTCGGGGACTCCATCAAGGCTACCACTGCAGCAGGGGTATGATGAGCAGTGTATGCACGGCGAAGGAGCCTCCGTATTCCGCAATGGTACCGAGTTGTCAAAGGATAGGCAGCAAGGCAAGGAAGACGAGCGGGATTCGGGGGGAGGGGGCGAAGTGCAGCGGAAAGGAGATGTGACAGCCGTAGTGCGATACGTAGCCGAAATATGGACACCCTTCAATCAAACGGCGCAACGACAATGATTTGCGGCCAGCAAGTATGGATGAAAACCTGTGAGTGAAGATGATAGATGCTCATATTGGCTCTTCTCCGCGCTTAGGTGACGCGCCTCAGCAAATTAGGACGGAAGTTTACCGAGCCTGGAGCAGGCTGAGTGGTGCATGCTCGGCTTATTATTGCTCACGGTAGTTATTCAGCTCAATTTCGAGCAGGCTGTTCGCTGGGCCGCTCGATCAGGCTGGCTCGATGAATGCCGATTGGCGCAACGCGGGAAGGGAGTGGTGTAGATAAAATTTGGCTGTGATAGGCCATGTGGAGCGGCAGTCGGCCTCCACCCGTCCGCCTCGTACCTCTCAGCTGGCGCCTCCTGATCAACATGTCGCTGCAGGCCGGGGCACGGCCGCTAACATGTGCAGGACAGCGGTTGGCGATTTACTGGCTCTTGGTAATTGCAAGCCATGCCGTCCGTAGATAGATTTTTCTCCTTCAAACTCACACCTCGCCTCTTGATCTCAGGGTGTTGCGAGACGTGCACTCGGAGTACTAGTCAGTCCAAGGCATTCTGCTCGGGAAGATGGGCTAGACGTCTTCAGTCGTGGGCCAGTCTCCATAGCAGAGCCATCTCACCACGGCATTGCCGTTACTCTAGTTGGCGATAAATGTAAATTGACAGAAAGAAGGCAGTGGTCCGAGCAAATCAAGCCCCAGGCGAGAGTCGCAAATTGTGAGGCGCGGCGGAATTCGACAGCAGTCCTCTACTCAGGGTCGTATTGGTGGCGTCAGTAGGGCCGACTTGGCCAATAGGAGCAGGATACCTACGAGGTAACATTGCATCTGTATTGTTTCGCAAATTTGCGAGATTGCTGGCAAGGATTCTGGAATGAAAATTATGCAGCCTGGGCCACAACCGTAGGGCGCAGTCGAAAGCCAGGGCGCTGAATGTGAAGCGGTAGCCAATCCAATTGTCGTCGGTGCTGTGAGAAAGATGGGAATGGGCGGAGAGGTGGCGTCGTAGGCAGCAGGGTTGTCGGGAAGCCGGTTCTTACAATCTTGTAGGTGACAGTTGGATGCAAGTGGATGATGGTGTGGGTGTTGGAAAGGTACGGTTAGTCGTACGGCATAGCGTAGTGCAGTTGCAGCCGCTTCTATTCCAGATACGGCGAGGTGAAGCGACGAGTCAAGAGAGAGCGTAAGACCTGATGGGAAGGGATTAGCGGATTGCGATATCGACGGATTTTTCAGTGACAGATGGGCTAGGCCTGGGTTAGCTGACGGGAAACGATGGACGCTGGCCGGCGATGAAGAGTTGGTGAGGCTGGCAAGTGGCGTTTGCGAGCGTCGACGGTAGCGTCTGCAGCGGGGTTGATGTGAATCCCCGCTTGAGCGGTTCAGGAAGGTTCAAGAGGAGCAGAGGCTTTTTTTCTAACGGAGAACATTACGCACCGGTGATGGTAAAGGCATCGGACGGGCAGCATAATATGACGGTTGGTATGGCTGAGTACGGCAGCCAGTGCCAGGCTGATGATGAGGAAGGTGCGGATAATGGCAAGATGGGCGGGTACCTACCTAGGTACGGCTGGCCAACTGAAGTCGCTACGGCGGTTGCAGAGGGACTGGGGCTGTGGAGTGCGGTGGCCGACAGATTGGGCAGAGCATGCAGCTTCCAGGCTACAAGGCCTGCTAGAATACAACACTAGTGGCCAGACAGCTTTTGAAATTTAAACCATGCCTGTCTGGTAAGTCAAATGCAGTTGTGCGGAGTCTTATAATGAATCTGCACTGCAGTGGATTGATGTAGGAGCCTTACGAATAGCTGACGGTTTTAGCGCCTTGCCACTGGACCATTAGGTGGGAGCCAACAGGAACTGTTGATGGCCACCACTCAATGCTCCTCGGGTCACAGCAGCAGCCACTAAAAGCCTAGCCGTCAAGGGCTGCCACTGTTGATGGTCGAAGTATTGGGAGGAGGCTTCCTGTCGGTGGCCGAGGCATCGTAGTTGATAAGGACCAAGGTACATAAGGTAGGTAGGTAGCAGTGGGAGGCGGGGAGCAAGATGGGAGCAAGTATCAATAAACGCGACCAGCCAATGTCACAAGCCCGCACTTACCAGAAGGGGTTATTGTTAGTAATGATGAGCCTCTTCATTGCTTGCTTTCTCCATCTATATCTGAATTTTTTTTTCATCACCTGCCGAGAGTTCGTACCAGCTTATTATAACAAGCAGGCAACAGATCAATAGCCCTTGACACGACCCTACTGTGACGTGACCTACAGTGGAGTTGAAGGGGCCATCAGCCGCTAGGCACCTAAGCCAAACGGTCCACCCAGGTTTGCCGCATCTGGGCAGTAGTAGAAGAGTGCTGCAGAACCGCCTGTCGCAGCTGCTAGCCTCTAAAAGGTCTCGGTATCCGCACCCGCAGCACCCTGGACTTGCCCGCTGCATCCACTAAACGAACTCAGTTTCCCGGCGCCGCTGCTCCTGCGCCCCCGTGCCCCCCTCCTCGGTACTTGAGCCCCCGCCGCCTCTGGCCCATCGCTTCAGGTACTGCCGGCCGGCGGTCACCACCACCTACAGCCACCACTTGATCCGACCTCCCCTCTTAACATGAGCGACGCGCTTCTCTCCCATCCTTCTCGCCCTCTCCTCACCCACGAGACTACCGCCTTATGAATCATCTGGTTCTGGCTTGACAGCTGTACCAATTCCTCTCCGCTAGCACCGCCGTGTTCGACCATGGACCCCTCCGCGGGGCCGACTATCACGGCCGCCGTTGCTAGCTTCACAAACGCCGCCTGGCAGTACGCGGCCCAATCCACCCTCGCCGACTACTTCACCATCTTCGCCGTCTACGTCTTTCTCGATAATCGTCGCCATGATTCCCCGACGCCTGATGACACTGACCTGAGCACTACCAAAAACTCTCTGTCCATCATCATCCTCTTCGCCGAGCTGTGTCGCTACTTTCTGCCTCCCAAATACGTCTGGAACGACCACGATGCTGCGCCTGCCGACGATCTTATCATCAATGTCGCTTCCGAGGTCATCCCCTCAGTCCTGCCCATTATTGCCGCTTTTTGCAACTTGATCCTCTTGGGCTTCGAGCCTTTGCATAATCGCGTGCCCTCGATGCTGCCCACCGTCGCGCTCACCACCACCTTCGCATTCCGCATCGCGCGCTACTTTGCTTTCGAAAGCCCTCTTCAATCATATTATACCGATCTGTCATTGGTGCTTCTTTCTTTGCAGTTTTGTCTCCTCGCAATTCAGCTCTTCTGGAAGGTCTTTATCTGCACGCCATTCACTACCACTGGCCAGGAGCCCCAGTTACCCGTCTGGCGCAAAATCGTTCCCAACTGGCTCGGCACGATGCTCATGCTGCCGCATCTTGAGATCGACGCTCTCGAGCAGCTCGATGCTCTATATGCACCACCCATGGCGTATGGATCTCGGCCACTCTTTCGCCAGCTCGCACCACTCTATGACAGTAAGCATCTTCCCCATCTTCAACCCAACTGCGAGTGGCTTTTGCAAGTTCCGTATATCCCAGACTCGTGTACTCAAACTTCGTTCATTAGGCCCTCGCGCAGAAACAAGTCCCATGGAGCATTTTGGCTTTTCAGTTCTACGCCGTCAATTCTTCTCCATCATCCCCTTGCGCCTTATCATGATTGCATTCACGTATGCAGTGCCTTACCTCGTCCAGGATACCGTCACTCTTGCAGGACAGAGACCCAACGCCCACGATATCTGCAAGACTGTCGCATTGACCGCCTTAGCTTATGGCGGTAAAGCGGTTGGTCAAACCTGCCGCTGCATCTATTGTCAGTGCTAACCCTTAGCTCTCCAGTTTTCAACGGCCTGGTACAATCATTGCCGCGCCTGTTTTTCGACCCAGCTGCGCACCACTGTCATCAACGCAATGTCTGAAAAACTCCTCGTCATGAGCCAAAAGACCTCTCAGAAATTTAACCTTGTTAACGTCTTTGGAAAAGACTTGCAGAACATTGATAACGTCATCAACGCTTTTCACGATCTCTGGTCCTCCCTGCTCGAGCTGGCCTGCGGCCTGTATCTTGTCACCTCTATTTCTCCTGGCTCCCTCTATATGGCCATCTTTGCTCCTCTCGGTAAGCTCACACTTGGCCTCTTTACTTTACGTACTGTTTTCTGACTATTCTCCACTCCTTTAGCTGTTTCTGTCTGTGAGCCGGTTGTCGAAGTAGTTTCCTCCTTCTCGGAGGGCTGGAAGCAAGCTGCTAAAGAACGTATTGCTGCGGTTGACTTGTACCTTGACCAGTACAAAGAGCTCAAGTTTACCGGCTATGTCTCGTCTTTCACTCCGCATCTGATGAAGCTTCGCGGTCGCGAGATTGAGGCAGCCAATCGGGATTCCATAAGCGCCGTGATGCAGCTCGGCTTTTGTAAGATGTTTGCACCTGATCCTCTGTTTGTAACTTGTCTCTGATGCCATCTTAGATGCGGCTTGCAAAACCGCAGCCCCTGTCGCCATCATCGGCACTGCGCTCTACAGATCCACCGAATCAAACCCATGGACGGTCCCAGAATACTTTACAATTGCTGCCGTCACACCACTCATCGCTCACTCATGGAAGACCCTGATCAGTGCTTCCAAAATATACTCTAGCGGAATCAAGAGTCTCAACCTTGCTCAAGACTTCATGCAGCAGCCTGATCTAAGGCCCACCGACCGAGGCAACCCCCACCATCAATCCGATTCCAAGCAGCGTAGTCTTCAGCTTCTACAGACCTCTTTCGCTGCTCCCGATTCTACTTCATTCCGCTACAGAGATCTTCGCTTCGAAGTTGGCAAAATAACCATGATTATTGGCCCTCAGGGCTGTGGTAAATCCAGCCTTCTCAAGTCGCTACTTGGCGAAGTGCAGCTTGTCAGCGGGAGCGTCATCGCTCCAACAGGGCCAATCTCTTACTGCGGAGAATCCTCCTTTGTTCAAAATTTGAGCATCAAAGAAAGCATTATTTTTCAGAAGGCCTTCGATCCCGTTTGGTATCAGCTCGTTCTGCACGCCTGTGCCCTCGATACGGAGATAGCAAGGCTTCCACATGCTGGGGAGACAATGGCTGGCGAAGGTGGCTCCAAAATTACTGACCTCAGGCACCTTGTTGTATGTATCCATCTTGATCTGCAGCTCCTACTACTATTCACTGACACTATATAGTCTCTTGCCCGAGCTGTCTATGCAAACAATCCGGTCATGGTACTTGATGAAACATTTGACTACTTCGAACCCAAGACTGCCGATACCATACTGGCGCGTTTATTTGGGAAGGGCGGACTATTACGCAATAAATGCACAGTCTTGTTCACCTCATCAACTTGTAAGTAATGGCACATTCACATCCGCCAACTGATGCTAATTTTCCCATTTTCTGCAGCTCGAGACTTTGCTCATGCAAACACTATCCTTGCTTTCAATGAGACCCGCGGCATTCAAGAAGTTTCTCCATCTCTGTCTAATCTCCCCCCCGGTCTAAAGTATGACCCCAAAGCTTTCGATCTCGGGCCGATCCATGAGTCAACTCGACAGCCCATCCAGCTCCGCGAGAAAGTATTCCCCTACGAGCATAATTCGCCAGAAAACATTCGATCCGACATTGCCTCTGAGAAGGCGTCCATCCTGAGTTTCTTGGCCCATTGCGACTCTCTTGGGATGTTGGGTTTAGGTATATCAATTGTCGTCATGTTGCTGGCTGTTGTTGCTGCCAAGTGGCCTGGTATGTATTCCAATCGGGCCTCTCTAATAACATACTAACTCTTCCACAGTGGCTTATCTACACACTAAGCTAGAGAGCTTTCATCCAAGTGACGATTCATTTATATGGACATGGGCGATATTAGCTGCCGCGCCAGTCATCCTAGTACCAATATGTGCGCTGTAAGAATGCCCTCCGAAACAGCATGTTTCAAACCACAAACTGACGGTGTTAAGTTTGTATTACATGACTTCTGCTACGAACGCCTCTTTTGTTTGGCATGTCAAGCTCATGAAAACGCTGGAATGGTAAGCTTCAGAGCCGTCAACTGAATGAAGTACAATGCGCTGACCTTTGTAGGACCACGGTCACGTACACGATTCGGTATGGCTACGGCAAATTAGCGAAACTGTAAGATCAACCATTCGTATTCCAAAATCCACGTACTGATACATTGTCGCATAGTCATGAGCAAGACCTCACTCTTGCCGCAACGAGCCTAGCCAGCGCGTACCTGTTAGGAACATTCAGTAAGCGGACGCTGCAAGAGATTCAAGTCCCTATATTAACTGATTGGCAGTGACTATTAGTCTTCTTGCTGAAATGTACTTTGCAGCATATAGTTTTGGATCGATTGCTTGGCTCCTCGCACCGTGCGGCTTCGTCATTGCGAGCATCATCGGTATGAATTACGCATCTAACGACGTAGAAGTGCGTATGTTTGATTTTGACGCCAGACTCGCACTTTTCAACAACCTGGTTGATCTTGCTTCAGGTATTGAGCATGTTCGTGCCTTTGGATGGCAGCGTCAATTCCTGCGACGCACCTTCGACCTGCTCAGCACATCTCAACGCACGCATTATTATTCTTTGCTCATGCAGCACAGTTTGACCCTTTCTATTGATCTTTTCATCTTGTTTGTGGCCTTGGTTGTCACAGGTTTCCCTCTCTGTCTTGGGTTGTCTACACAGGCAACGATGGGTATTTCTCTTGTTACAGTCGTTGGCTTGAGTACGTTCACGAGAGACGTCATAGACAGCTGGAGCCGCTTTACAGCTGCCCTAGCACCAGTTCACCACATCGCCAAGTTTATCATGGATGCACCCAAGCCAAAGAAGATTGCCGCGGCCAATTTCGATGCTGCAGATACTTCCATTCGATGGCCCACTTCCGGTGGCATCAAGTTTGAGAATGTCACTGCTCACTTGTATGCGCATTCGCTTTCTACCTTGTCTTTTGCTCTTTAATAACTCTTTTTAGCGACCTTACGGGTCAGGATGAGCCACCCATTCTTGACAATATCAATGTCACAATTCCGGCGGGGAAAACAGTCGGCATCATCGGTGGCATTGCAAGGTAGGCATTTATTTTCATGCTCCTTTTGGTAGCGAGAATACTCTTTAACTTTGCGTTTCCAGCGGTAAAACGGCATTCTTGTCAGCTATTCTCGGATTAGTCGACTACAGTGGGCGCATCACCATCGATGGCACCGACGTTCGCGAACTGCCCGACCTCTTTGTCCAGCGTCGCATTGTCTCCGTGAGCCCGTACCTCCTCGAGTTCCCGGGCACGCTGCGCCACAACCTCGACCCGATGCACGGCACGCGCTTCCAGAACCGTCTGGGCGACGACGTCATCATTGACGTGCTCAAGAAGCTGACCCTCTGGAGTGAGGTTGTCCGTCGTGGCGGCACCCTCGATTCCCCCATGTCCGTCATGGGTCTCTCGCGTGGCCAGCGCGAGGTTCTCGCCGTGGCTCGCGCCATACTCCGCCACAAGCATCTCGATGCCAAGATTGTCGTTGTAGACGGTGCTCTGAGCACTGTCGACACGACACTCGATCTCATGGTCAACCGAGTCATGGCCAAGGAATTCCGCGGCTGCACCCTCATCAAAGTGACGCATCATCTCGCGACACTCGACGATGCTTCGCAGGTGATTAAGATCCACAAGGGTCGCATCGAGAGCGTGTATCAACCTGGTGGAGGTCGTCGACGCTGATAATTGATTCGTCAAGCTTGCGCGGTAGTTTCTTCTTCTTGTCTCCTCATTGATTGATGATTTCGTCTGTTCTTTGAGAGTCCTCAGGTACAGAAATTTGATTGCGGTTAGTTGTGCATGTTACTCTCGTTGACATGTTTTCAATTTGATGTTTTGTAATCTATTCTCTAATATGCGCAAATGACGTGACGTGACAAAGAAAAAAGAATATCAATCCCCGAAAAACCCGACAGAAAGATTCAAAACAAAAAACGCCTGCATCTTGTTTGGTGTGTAAAATGCTCTAATTCCTCCTTTTTATCCATCATATTTCCCACACTTGGCATAACTTGCTTCTATGCAAGCCTCAATTGTATACTCATTCTATGTTCCAGGGAAAAGTCTCCTGTTCCCTTCACCCCGGCGATGCCCACATTGCTTTTTTTCTTTAACCCAACCAGCCTTTCCCAAAATATATGCATATATCAATTTCATTTCACAAACCACCCCCATCTAGGCCTCGTCGTCGGTATCGACAGGATGAGGCGTACCCTTGGGGCTGTTGAGCCACTCAATGTGGCGCAGCCGACGGCGGACCTCGCGCTCCTTGACCTCCTTCTTGGTCATCTTGCGCTTCTTCTTGGCCTTGAACTTCATGTCCGAGTTGTCCTCGGCGCCCGAGTTGACGGCCGAGGAGACGACAGAGTTGGCGGCGGTGGAAGCAGCGGTGGAGGCGACGGCGCTGGCGGCGCCGCTGGCCGGGTTGCTGCTGTCCTCGAAGCGGTCGAGGCTGATGGCGGCAGTGCCGCGCAGGGCGACCTGCCCGTCGCGGACGTGCCACTGCTCGGAGCACAGGGCGCCGACAAACTCTTCGTTGTGGGAGATGAGGATGACGCCGCCCTTGAACTCACGGATGGCGACGGCGAGGCCGCCGAGCGAGTCACGGTCCAAGAAGTTGGTCGGCTCGTCGAGGACGAGCAGATGGGGGTTGTTCCACATGGCGCCGGCAATGACGACCTTGACCTTTTGGCCGCCCGACAGCGAGCCAATCTCGTTGTGGTTGGCGATCTCGGGGTCTAGACCGAGATCGTCAAAGTGCTTCGAGATGACCGACGGCTGCAGCTCGCGGTAGCCGAGACCTTCACGGGACGCCTCGTGGTCGTCAAACTCCTGGACAAGCTTGTCGAAGCCGAGCTCGAGAAGGGTCTCGCGCGAGACTTGCGAGTTGTATTTAGGCAGCAGACCACGCCACTTGACCTCGTACTGGAAGGTCTTCTTGTACTTTTGACGACCGACGAGGGACTCAACCTGCCGGGCAGTCTGGCCCCCGAGATCGACCCACTTGTCGAGCTGCGCGCGGTCGGCATCGGAGAGCACACGAGTCTGCTTCATGTGGACCTCGCGGTCGTCGCCATGCTGGTAGCGCCACTGAAGGTACTGGTTGGGGGTCTTCTCCAAGTGCATCTCCACGTGCTCGAGAGCGTGCTGCTTAATGTAGCCAATACGCAGGTTGGGGTGCTTCTCGACCCTGCCGGTGTTGGGAATGGCTTCTCCGGTGAGCAGCTTAATGAGGGTCGACTTGCCAGCACCATTGGGGCCGATGATGGCAACGCGGGAAGAGAGCGTCAGTTGGCAGGACACGTCTGACAGGGAAGGTTTGGGAGTGCCAGGATAAGCGTATGAGACATTGGTCATGCGAATGATGGCACGGGTCTGCGACTTGACACCCGTCAGAATTCCGGGAGGTGGGAACTTGAACTGGACATTGCTAGCAGACAGGGTGTAGTAGCTCTTGGCCTCGGGCTTAATCTCAACAAAGTTGGCCAGGTTGCCCTTGTAGCAGGCAAGCTTCTTGTTGGGCTCGTAGTGATAGATATCGGTCGTGACGTTGTCGAGGAAGCCGGAGTCGTGAGAGACGATCAAGCTAGTGATGTCGGTGTGCGACTTGAGGTAGTTCTCCAGCCAGGCAATGTTGGTGACATCCAAGTGGTTAGTAGGTTCATCAAGAAGTAGCACGTCGGCCTTTTGCAGCATGGCACGGGCCAGGGCGAGCTTCATCTTCCAACCGCCAGACAGCGAGCCAACTTTTTGGCTCTGGCGACCCTCAGGACCAGCTGTGAAGCCGAATTCCTCCAAGACTTCAGAGATGCGCTCGATGCCCTGAGGACCGATTTCGGGGTCCTTGGCAACAAACTCTAGGATGCTGATATCGGCATCTTCACCCTGATTATGCTCGACGTAGCAGGTGCGGAGGACGTCCTGAGGAGGGAAGCCCTCAAGTTTGCCATTGGCGATACTTCTCATCAGTGTAGATTTACCAGCACCGTTACGACCGCAAAGACCATAACGGTGGCCCTTGAGAAGTCTCAGGTTGGTGTGAGACAGCAGCAGCATACCACCATAGGCAAGAGAGAAATCGGCATTGACAATCTCGACCTCGCCATCGTCCTCCTTTTCGGGCTCGCCGAATTTGCGGTGGTCCTCGTCGATGTAGAACTTCTGGACAGCCTCGGCGATGACAGCAGGAGCCTCGGCGTCCTGAACCAGGTTGGGGAGGTAGGGAGTGATGCGAGCAGCGATGCGATTCACGAAGCGGTAGTTGACGTCAGTAGCAACCATGTCGCAAATATACGGCTGAGCCTGCTTGTAAAGGTCGAGTTGGCCGGTAGGACCATTGTGCTTCTGGATCTCGGCGTCGAGGACCTTGGCGACATCATCGGCGGTGGTACGAGCAATAATCTCGCTGTCATCGCCCATGGCCTTCTTCATGGTGTCAAGCGCGCGCTCAGCAAGCTCGCGAACCTCGGGGAGCGAAGCGCGGTCGCAGACGCCCTTTACACCGGGGGTGAGCTTGGGAAGGAAAGTACGGGCCTCAATGGGGTCATGGACGAGCTTAGTCAAGTTCTCTGCAATGACGACAGTCTGGCGCAGAATTTCCTGTGCAGTGTTGGGATTGTTCAGAGAGCGCTCAAGGAAGGGCGTCAGGAGCGCAAGAACGGGTGATGTGACAATGGCGACGAAGGTGGTCTGAGAGAGGGCATGGATGGCCTTCTGCAGCGTCTGAGTGGATGGGTGCTGCATGGTATCAACGAGAAGCGGAATGCGAGGGGCAACATCGTCGTTGGAGAGGAGCGCGGTGAGAGAGTTCATGGTATGTACAGCCTGCTTCTCAACCTCGGCCTTGAGGTCGTGCATACCCTCTTCAACGATGGGGATGAGGGAAGCGAGTTTGGCGCCCATGGCTTCGCGGAGAACATCCTTCTCGGCGGCTTCCTCCTTGGTAGTCCCGACCGAGAACTTGGACTTGTCGGCCATCTTTTGGAGGAGTTTGTAAGCGCCGACAGTGCCCTGCCACTTACCAGTCCTCTTGGATAGGTAGACGCATAGGACGGGGAGCAGGCCAGAGATGAGGCTCTCGGCGCCGAGGCCATTGAAGAGGGCGTCGAGGCCATACTGGGCAGCCTCACGGACGACGGCACCCTTGTCGGCAAGAGCATCGAGGGCGCATGCGACCATGCCATCGGCGGGGTTGAGGAGAATGACCTCGCTTATAGGCTGTCGGGAAGGGAATCGCTCGAAGATGGCACCGAGAAGGTTCTGGCTGGACTCGCGGCGGATGCCGCTCTTCTTATCGTTGGCGGCCTTTTTTATCTCGGCAATGATGCCATAGTGGTTCAGGCCAACAACGCCGACAGAGTTGAGGAGCACCTCGCAGAGCGCATAGCAGGCATCGATGCAGGCGTTGGAAGACTGTGCGGTGAAAATTGTGTCGAGGAAGGCCGTGATGTCCTGCTGGGATGGTGGGGGAGGGGCAGCCTTGGAGATGGCCGTCGGAAGCGACGGGGGAGAGACGGGATGAGGCATGGTGTATAATCGTATAGTCGTTGCCTTGAAAATCCCAGACTATAAGATGAAAGAAGCCTCGAGACGCTGCGCCGTGAAATGCGCGCGCAAGAACTGGGAGGGAGGATATGGAACAAGGAAAAAGGCTGCGGTGGCAGGGAAAAACCGCAGCAGATTTACGGTGCAGCTAGTGTCTGTAGGGAGCGTCCGGACAAGGCGCGGGCAGAATAATTTTTTTTCTTATCTTATCGGAGGGGCCAGTGTCAGCAGCCAGCCAACCAAGATGCCGCTAAATACCCGTGACCCGCCGGGGGGAAGATGAATGGCTGGGGGAGGAGAGGTCATTCTGCTGGTATGTGATTTTCAGGCAACTCTGTGAGTATAACTGCAAAATTTTCAATATTTGGCAGTTGCAGTGTCCTTTTTTTTAATTCCTTCTTATATCCTTGTTCGGTAGAGATACATGGTGCAGACAACTGTGCAGCCTGCGACTTTCAAACTCTGCTTCTTTTTTTACACTTTGTCAGGTACAAAGGCCCCACCCGTAGCCACTGTAACCACTGCAGCCCCCCGCTAGATGCTGATTGTCGCAGCGCCTTACCCGCGGCCCAACGCCTACACGGAGCACCACAACGTTGATACCTTTGGTGGTGCGTTGTGCGCGCAAGATTTTGATGGGCATCTTATCGCATTTTGCGCCGGAACAGACAGATGCTTTGTCTGCGGCCAGATCCAAAGGGTACACCAAGGTATGGCAGCGCTCTTGGAGAGTCGGGGTCGGTAGGCGACAGTACGTACGTGCAGGCGCTCTGGCTTTGGTAATGGCCATAGCATCATATCAATATCAAGCACGGGTAAAGCACATCTTAGCAGAACAGTGATATTAATAGACATTTGTCAAAATGCTTGCATGAATTCTTTCGTCACCGGCAAATCCGCTGTCTCGGCATTTCTCATGCAGCACATATCGTGTCCTAGCTGCGCAGCATCAATCGCCTCCTCCTCATGTTGCACCGCTGCTCGACATCCGCAGACTTGATGAATCTCTTCGAGCCAGTATTTTCTTCCCCTCCCACGTTGAATCACAGGCATACCGGTAGATACCTCTGGTAGTACAAGTGATGGTAACTAAATGTTAATTTCCCCTGTGGCTGCTGTGGCGCTTGGACTCTCGACCCCCTTATTTCAGTGCATCAAGAGTGGCGCTCCACACTGACCACGCATGGGCCGTTAATGAGCAGTGCCGGAGAGCAGCGCCCCCAGCAAACCAGCAAAAAGAAACAACCGGCTTCGTCGTTGTCCCATCTCGCCCTCGTCTGGAGTGGTTCGCGCAATCGCCGCCATCTTCTCCGCTTCCTCTCTCCCTTGTGATCACAAGCATCCATTCATTGTCTTCTCACCATAATTTTCCCTCGACGTCTTTCTTTCAACGCTCCTAGGCCACCGCGTCACTCCCTCGCCGCTTCCACGCCTCCTGGCCAGCCCGAACACCAAACTCCCCGGCGACGCGCAGTCCGACAGCGACTCTTTTGTAGTCTTGTATACAGGCCGTGACGCCTCCTGCTCCCGAGTCTCCCTTCGCCGCACTCTCTCATTCGCCATTCGATATCGACATGTTATTTCGCGACGCCTGATACCCAAGTCATCATCTCACCACAGCCATGGCCGCGAGGCTTTCCTCCGAACGGCCCGCCTCGCCGCACGACATCAGTTTCCCGACATCACAAGACGTCACCCCTCAGCATGCGCGTCCCGCTAGTATTGTGTCCTCGCGAATGACTGATGTCGGTAGTGACGATGGCCGATCATCTGTCAAGGAATCCAAGAACCGCACCGGCAGAACTGGCGCCTCACGAAGCAAATGTCCGCCGATGACTCGCCAACAGAACCAGTCTGGCAAGACTGGACCGACCGCTCCTGCGCCCTCCACCAATCGAAGCCATGTTCCCTCGCTTACTTCAAATGCGTTTTTTCGACCCATGAGCTCGCAGAAGCTGCAAGCGCAGCGAGCCGCTGCTGCTCGTCCTGCCGCCACTCTCCAACGTCCTGCTGAACTTGAGAACTTGGACGACGGCATGACAGATGCCGGCGCTTCTACCATCGGAAACTCTGCAGCTCATCGCAAAACACCGTCCGACGTCCGTCCGCATTCCCGCGGTACGGAAATGGCAGATCAGGAAACCCTTGATCGCTTGACTGCCAACGCCAGCCCTACCACGGGTCATTTTCCAACCGATAGCTTGACCGACAGCATGCGGCCGCTTAAGCAGCGACCGAACAGCACGCATGAACAGCCAACCTCTCCTGTAGCAGAAAAGTCTTCTCGTTCCTTTCGTTCTAGTTTCCGTTTGGGCCGCAGAAGTGATGTCGACGCGGGCCGTCACCGCGGCACCAATGGCGCCGAGAAGCTGTATTCTAACGCTTCTTCTCCCCGGCTACGTCCAGTGGACTCACAGGGTCGGCCTGTGACGAGTGCCACGACAAAGACGGAACGCGACCACGGCAAACTTGGCTGGGTATACCAATACTTTGAGGGCAACACTGTCTTCTGCCTCGGCGGCAGGTGGCAGAATACCAGACACAGGCCCATGAATATCGCTACTGGCATCTTCGTTCTCATTCCTTGCATTCTCTTTTTTGTCTCTGAAGCCTCATGGCTCTGGCACAACATCTCTCCGGCGCTGCCCATCGTTTGCGCATACCTCAGTTTCATCTGCTTCTCTTCATTTGTTCACGCATCCGTCTCGGATCCAGGCGTATGTGCCCAGTTCCTCCCGCGATGTGTTCGACGCTAACAATTATAGATATTGCCGCGAAACCTCCACCAATTCCCTCCTCTGGGAGACAATGACGATCCCCTGCAGCTGGGACCGCCCACAAACGACTGGACGCTAGTCAAGTCGGCCGAACCGTCGGCCGCAGCCATGGAAGTTCCAGTGAAGCACTGCCGCACCTGCAATATCTGGCGCCCGCCTCGTGCTCATCACTGCCGACTATGTGACAACTGTATCGAGACACACGATCACCACTGCGTGTGGCTCAATAATTGCGTTGGCAAGCGCAACTACAAGTACTTTTTCGCCTTCATCACGAGCGGAACCCTTCTTTCGTTATTCCTTATCGGCACCAGCCTGGCTCAGATTCTTATCTACCGCAGTCGCCAGGGTATCAGTTTCGGCCAAGCTATTGACCACTTTAGAGCCCCCTTTGCTCTGGTCATCATCGCGGCTTTGGCATTTTGCTACCCCTTTGCATTGCTGGTCTACCACGTCTTTTGGATCGCTCGAGGCGAGACCACAAGAGAATATGTCAACTCTCACAAATTTGACAAGAAGGAGCGCTACCGCCCTTTTAGCCAGGGCAATCTTTTCAAGAATTTCATCGCAGTGCTTTGCCGCCCGCGGGGCCCAAGTTACTACACATTCAAGGGCAACTATCAATACGGCGACCAGCGCCTAGGTCTGCGTCGCGATTTGCGCCCCCGTCAAAATTCGCAGGGAATGGAGCTCGGCAATGTCCAAGGCGCCACGCAGGGCTTCCAGGGACCGGTTGCTCTCCGCGGCGAGAGCCGTCAATAACGACGGCTCTGTTGTCTTCGACTTTCTTTTCACTTACATGAAACCGACATTATTTCGTTTCACACGTTGAGCGAGCGTTTTTCTTTCCTCACACCATCGCTTTTTATTTCTTTACCATCAAAGTTCGAGCATAATTTCCCCGCACAATGTACTGATAGAATACCCGGGCGATTAAAATAATGGGCGTGTATATGTTCATCTAGTGTAATTAGGCGGTACAGATTAATGTCCAATAATAATAATCAGCCGCTGCTTATGAAGATACTTGTCTGTACAATAAGTGCTTGAATCTCCCTATTCTCCTGCCTGTCTCTTTTTTTCTTTTTTCTCACTTTTTGAAGGACTTTCCAACAGAATTATTCATGCGCAGTAATTGTGCATGCAATAAGCTGCACTGCAACCGCCGGTTTGACCCGGCTCCAACGTCTGCGCAATGGGCTGATTCCCGAGCACGTGATTCGCTGGAGCTCCTCCCCCCCAATTGACCATGCAACCACGGCACCAATGAGCTAGAAGCGTGCTAATAAGCTTGTCGACAACGTCATTTTTCCTTCCCTTTTGCATCCCTAAACACCGCAAAGCAACATATCCGAAATCACAATGGCTTCCCACATCACCCGTCGCCTCTTTTCCACCACGACCCGCCGCATGGCGGATCAGAGCCTGAAGGATGAGTCGAAGCGCAACCCCGAGACCATGGTGCGTTTCCCTTTTTTTCCTTCCAGCTCCAGTCACCAATTGAGCCCAACTTCCGACAACAGCACAACGACCGCATCAGCGCCAAACGACGGGACAGGGGCTCAATTGGAGACGGAGTCGATTGGACATGGAAAGATGGAGGAGCTAACATGTGAGGTATAGATTCTCGGCGGTGTCATGGTCGCTGCTCTCGGCGGCGCCGGCTACTACTTTGGTAAGCTTTTTCCCCTCCTGCCATCCTGCATCGACAATCCGAATCGCAGGCGACAAAGGACACGAGAAAAAAAAAGAAAACTAACCGAGATCTCTTCTTTCAACCAACAGGCCGCAACCCGACCAGCTCCACGTCCGAGTCCAGCGTGCACGTCACCAAGGGCAGCGCGCCTTGGGAGGCGGGCGGCGACGAGGCCAAGTACAAGTACCACCCGGGCGGCGACGCCAACGCCGAGCCCCGCGACGCGCCCTCGGCCGTCAACACGGTCGTCGTCCCCAACGTCACCCTCACCCAGGAGTTCCACGACAAGTACAACAAGTGGGGCAAGGACGGCTACCCTTAGATGTCTTCTGTTGATGATGGGACCGGGAATGGAGAAGAGAGAAGGAGAGTAGGGGGAGGGACTGAAGCCCTTTGATGTTGATGTAGACCTGGGCGTGGAGGAAGCAGACTCTGTAGAGTTGTGTAACATTTTCGAGACCAAGAAAAATACAATGATATAAAAAAAAGGCTGAAGAATTACTTGTGATGGCAGTACTGTATTCTGGCTTTCGGCATGGTGATGCGGTTGGTTTTGTGGCAAGGTGAGCTTAGGGGCATATATACAGGATGTGTTTCATCATGTCAAATTCTAAATAACGACAAGAGTACCAAGTAAAAGAAAGCAACTCATAACACCGTCCCAATGCCAACAGCATGCCTCTCTCTGCCTCTCTCCATATTGTGTCCGATCTTAAGGGAGAAGAGAAGAAATATTCTGTGAAAAATTTGTGGTTTTGTCTCATCAACTTCATTTCAAAATCTTTTGCTTCGTCTCATCAACTTCGTTAACTAACAAATGGTATCCCCAACACCACGCCTCAAAAAGGAAAAACACATCCACACTCACACGCACGCGCACACACACACACACACACTTTTTTTTACAAAACTAGGGCATTTATTTCCTCGGCCGTAAAGCCAAAGAGATAGAGCAAGTCGAGCAAGCTATCGCCATTCAGACGCGCCGCGGCCTCCATCTGCACGCGGGGCTTCGCGTTCCACGCCACGCCGAGGCCAGCCTTGTCCAGCATGAGCAGGTCGTTGGCGCCGTCGCCGACAGCGACGGCCTGCGAGAGGTCAATCTTTTCCTTGGCGGCAATCTCGACGAGCAGGTCCCGCTTGCGCTCCTTGCCGACAATGATGCCCTGTGCCTCGCCGGTGAGCTTGCCGTCGGCACCAATGACAACCTCGTTGGCAAAGGCGTAGTCGAGGCCCAGCTCGCCGGCCAGCCAGCTGGTCAGCGGCTGGAAGCCGCCGGACAGGACGGCCGTCTTGACGCCGAGGCGCTGGAGAGCCTTGATGAGCTGGGGGATGCCGGGCGTGACGTTGAGCACGGGGCGGAGCTGCTCAAAGATGGTCTCGGGTAGGCCCTTGAGCAGGGCCAGGCGCTCGCGGAACGAGGCCTCGAACTCGAGCTCGCCAATCATGGCGCGGTGGGTAATGT
The DNA here is from genome assembly GCF_028009165.1 of Akanthomyces muscarius. NCBI lineage: Eukaryota > Fungi > Ascomycota > Sordariomycetes > Hypocreales > Cordycipitaceae > Akanthomyces > Akanthomyces muscarius. Next base: position 3,280,155 of record NC_079245.1, on the reverse strand, counting down.
CGGCGACGCGGGCGCCGAGGTCGGCGGGCTCCTTGATCTCCTGGGCGAGCAGGTCAATGACCTCCTGGGTGATGAGGGTGCTGTCCATGTCAAAGACGACGAGGCGCGGGTGGCGGCGCCAGACGGCGTCGCGCTGGAGCACGACGTCGACGTTCCACTCCTGCTCGAAGCGGTATATCATCTCGTGCTTGCGCAGCTCGGCGAGGCTGAGGAACTGGGGCGAGGGCGCAGGCGTCAGGGTCAGCTCGACGACGCGGGGCGTGTCCGGGTCGTCGAGGCAGCGGTGCGACGAGTGCGGCTCGTCGGCGTCGTCGGGCAGCGGGAAGCTGGACATGAGATGCAGGAACGAGGTGATGCAGAGGGGCGAGACGTAGGAGCCGTAGAGGTGGTCGAGGTGCTCCGACTCCTGCGTGGGCGGCTCGAGCGGGAAGTCGTCGAGGTTGGTGGTGGGCGCCATGTTGGCCGGCAGGGAGTCGGTGCTGTCGAGCATGCTGGGCGACTTGGAGGGCGAGCTCGTGGCAGCCGTCGCCGCGGCGGCGCTGCTGGTCGCTTTCTGCGAGCTGTCCGCCGCCGCGGAAGGGTTGCCGCTCCCTTTGTAGAAGAGCGTCACGACGAGGCGGTCCGTCGTCTGGCCGGACGGCGGCGCGCAGTTGTGGTGGGCATAGCTGTGGTCGATGCCGCTCTCTACAATGGTGGGCGGCGCGTCGTCGGAGGGGATGCCGCGAAAGGGCAGCGCGGCGGCGGCCGGACTGCTGGTGGACTGGCGGTTGGGGCTCTTGGACTCGAGGACGGTGTCGATGCCGTGGTGGGCGTCTGGCAGGCGAGGGCTGGCGCGGCGATACTGCTGGTTGTCGCTGAGGTACGAGCTGCTGCGCATGGCCGTGGTGAACTGGGGCCTGCTGGCTGGTTTCTGCGAGCTCGTTGGCTCGGCCATTTTGTTTCTTTTTTCTTCTTCTTGTCTCGGGGGTGTGTTTCTTTTTTATAAACTTGCACTTTATTCTTGACAAATCTTTTATTAAATTTGAAATGTTTCTTTCAGAACGAGAAGAGAGAGGAAGAAAGGAGAGAGAAAAGAGGCGAGGAGAGGAGCGGGAAGAGAGAAGAGGGGAAGACGAGGATATTCAGAGGTCTGGGTCTGGACCGTTGGAAAAGAGGCGCAAGGTCCGATGCAGCTGCCCCACCACAGGAAGAGAGGACAGTGTCTTGTGGTCTAATGGGCCTGGGCTGCGCTGGATTGTTTTGCCGGCAATATGCTGCAATGTACAGAGTGTCAATTGATGATTGTTTCGGCTAGTCGTGCTCAGTTTTAAAAGTAATAAAAAATACCAGCGAGTCTTCACAGGCGGAAGTGGAAATGTGGCAGCTCGGCCAAAGCACCCAACACTAACAATATGACGCACTTTTTTTCACCGAGTTCCATGCCCCCCCCCCGCCTCGGTTGACCGAATACGCAGCGGCCGTCAGGGGTCCTGCTCAACTGCTGTCCGCTATCTGTGCGCTAATGTCCACTGCGAGTCCACTGATGCCCGCTGATGTCCCGCTGCCAGAAATGCAGTGCAACTGCACCAGATGCCAATCAAGATGGGATGAAGGCAAGTACTGCTGCATACGACCTACATCATTGCTCCAAAAATGCCACTTTCCAACTCTGCACTCTACTTTCCAAAGATGTAGGTCCGCTCACTCTTTAGCCTTGACGAGCACTCCCCACATGCGTGGAAGTGTCACCCAAGGCTTCCCAGGATCCGCGTCTCCCTCGATGCTCTTGAAATTCTCCCACTGGCCGGCCGCGGCCAGAGCAGCGTACATGTCCTTGTTTCGGCAGCACCCGCCAATCAGTCTGCGCCAGATTGGATTGGTCACGTCTATCAAAGCAATTAGCACAAAGTATCACGTATGCTGGGCGGCAGCCGCCTACTCACTCTGGTACAAACGGGTGATCCAGTCGGAGCTCACATGGTGCTCCCAAAAGATGAATTTGCCACCCGGCTTCAGGACGCGGTGAATCTCCCTCGCCATGGCCTTTTCGTCTCGCACCGAGCAGAGCACCTGGATGCTCAGTACCGTGTCCATGCTGCTGGCGCCGATGCCGTTGCGCTCCAGCACGTCGCTCTCCTCGGCGCCGCACGTCACCAGCTCATACACGCCACCTAGGCCGGCCTTTTCGGCCTGTGCTTCAATGTCTGGCCGAAAGTGCGGATTGCTCTCGACACCAATGACGCGTGTGACCTTGTTCTTGTCGTAGCGGACAATTTGATTGCCCATCCCGGGGCCGAGCTCCAGGACCACGCCCTCGCACTGGGGCACAAGTGTGGCAATGGACGTCGTGCTCTCGAATTGGTTAACGAAATGGTCTACCGATAACCCGTTAGCCCAGTTTTTTCTGCCAGTGGTAGGGGTGCTCGTGGTAGGTGTCTGGGCGACGCACTTATTGTGCTGTACCACAGGTGGAAGCCAGCGTCTTGGAGCTTCCGGAAGCTGAAGAGGTCGCCATATCGGCCCTCGAGATAGAATACTTTGGCATTCTCATAGATTGCTATGCCATTGAAAAAAAAAGGATCAGCGAGAGCCCTGAGCATGGTGCATGGAGAGTACATAGACGGTGTATCAGACATACCCCAAACGGCATAAGTCACTGGATCCAAGTCAGTGTAGGCGTTCCAGCGCTGCTTGAGGTAGATTGGCATGGTGAACGTTTCAAGAAAGTATGGCGATACCAAGGCGTATACGGCAAATTTGTGCAAAGGACGGTATAACGTACAAATTTCGATTATACGAATGTGTGTGTGGAAGGGAAAATTGAGAGGGGAGAGGCTTTACACAGCAAACGGACCTTGAGGTAGCGGGAAGGGCACACAAGCACACGGCCGACTTCCCCAATCTGGCAGAGGGCTAGTGACGAGCAGCCACGTCGGGGTGTTGGATTCTGGAGACGAGCCCAGCCTTCTCTTACACACCCGTTTATCCCGGTGGGCGGCCCCGTTGGGCGCGTAGTATCTGCTGGTCGAACCCGCGTCTACTTGGGCGGTTTGCTTGCCCCAGCGCGGGCGGCCTGCCTAATTGGGTGAGGTGCGTGGCTTGACAAGAAAGTTCCGGCGCCCGAGGCCTGATTACAGTTGTACAGCGACCAAATCGTGCTGGCTGTATATATATATGGATATATGAGCCACTGCCTTGCCTGTTGTCTGTACTATAAAGAAAGACAAGCTCATCGTAGGAGCATCACACAGCTTTCTTGCCCAAACTCCATCTATATCACCCACTCCAGCATTTCACATTGCCTCCTGGAGACTCGATACGTTCTCCTCGCCATCATCCACAACCTACTGCACAGTCATAACCACCATGCGCTCAAAACGTGGGAAAAAATTCCAGCAGACGCCTTTCAACCTCTTCGGCCTTCCTGTGGAGCTCCAGATTATAATCTTCAAGTTCACTCTCCAGGATCCGACCCTCTGGGATCGCCATCATCGGGATGGATGCAATCTCCGTCCCACCGAAGAGGGTGTCATTGAGCATCCGCCTTGGATCTGGCATCGCCCCATTATCGGTGCTGTACGATCCGAACACACCAAAAAGACAGGTACTGCTTTATGCTCGTATCCCGTATCCTATACTCTCGTCAACACATGGAAGTTCTGCAACTGCGCCAAGCGTTCTGGCATCAGCCTCTTGCGCACAAACTGTTATGCGTTCAGCGTCGCCGCGCCGTTGTTCTGGTCGAAAGCCAGGTTCTGCTTCTTCGATGCCGCCGAGTTTGCTGCCTGCGTGGCAGCCACATCGTCCCGTACGCGTGCTCTGATTCGCGACGTGAGCATTGTTTCGAGTGAGTCTTGGCGTATGCGCGACATGCGAGTGTGCATACAAAATATGGGAGCCAGCATGGATGGTCGTGCAGACAAAAGCTTCTACTTGTACTCCAAGCTTGTCTTCCGGAACGCCTTGAAGCATCTGCCAGGGTTGGAGCACCTAGCCGTCCCGTCCGATTTCGTCTACTTTTTCACTCGCACGAACCAGTTGGGAGAGTACGAAATAACCGATACTCTCATGGACCTTCTGCAGCTGAGGTTTCTCGAATTAACGCAGATGAGACTTTTTGGCGGATCTTCGAATCTACGGCAGTACATGCTCGATGATAGAGTCGATTTCTGGGCCGCACTCTACCGCAACAGGGGGTGGGCTTCTTTCGTTGCCTATTCGCGGCGCTTTGACGTACGAGGATCAGTGGCTGCAATGCACATGATGTTGCGTCCCCTGTATTCAGATTATGGGATCGTAGATATGATCTATTTGGACCTTTTGACGGTTGGCCTAAGGTGCTGGGAGACGACAGCCTCCGGCTCGCACCGCATGCCGACCTCGTCGGCGGCTGCAAAACTATGGCCGTCCAGCTCTCGAATAACATGAAACCACGCCTGGAAGTGGACGTGACATTTTATTGTCTGCCACTGGACAAGGATGCCTGCGCCAAGAGCAAACTAGCTCTTTCGAAAGTCCCTCCAGAAGGCCCGCAGGTTGGTTGGGACTTGACCGGGAGTCTCTGGGAGCAAGACGCGACCAGACGCAGATGTATCCGTCATTTTGAAGACCTTTTCAAAGGCGAAATCCGCTATCCCATGAAAAGACGCAAGCATGGTCCTCGACTTCACTTGCCAGGTTGTCTGTATGCTGCCCGAGAAGGACAGCATGAGCAGCAGCATGGCGGTGAGAGAAAAAGAGTCAAGAAGAATCACGCGGATATAGAAAGGGACATGACTGGCAGGAATGAGGCGTACTTGTGTGACGGCTCCCTCCAGCAAATACTGCCCGGACTTGCCAGACACTCGCAGTAGGCACCAAGCATGCTAGTTTTGGCCCAAAAAAAGGATAAGAGGACAGACCACTCAGGACGGCTGAGAAATGCGCGGTTTGCAGTAGTAGTAAGAACAAGATTGTCCGAGACCATGTGTAAAGTGGACTTTATTGCTCAGCTGTCTCAGTTCGTCGATATGATACCAGATATCGCAATGAAAGACTTTCTTCTACAATATCGATCGTTCATGTTTCGTGTCGTGTCAGTCCTTCATGATAGAGCCCGTGGCCGAATACAATCTGACTAGCCGGGTGCAACGCTTTGGCACGCGGTACAACGATGCCGTGGAGGGTTACATGGCATTGCCAAAAGAAAGCCGCATGGCCGGGCCGTCTAGGTAATTATTGCACTTCTTGCCGGTGAAAGGCTCTCGGGAGCGGCTCAAAGCATCTCCTGGAGAATGCTGCACACCGCGACGTGACGTCCCCCGAAGCACCGCACATGAGTAGTGCAGAGCACAATGAGCGAGGGTCCGAGACCGCACCCAATCCTTGCCTCGCTCCCCCAGTGTTGGACCAAGGCTGACCCGCCCCCACTGCTTTTCACTCCTTGCGGGAAGTCGTCATACTGCGTGCGAGCCAGAACTGCATTATTAACGCATGTGGTCGTCGCAGGCCGTGTCCGCTTTCTCCGGGGGGGCAAGGCACGCACGCAAGCACGCCAGCCCACCCACCACCACACGCACCGGCGGCTCCGTGTTAAAGAACTCCAAAAATTGCATCAGCGCCATGCCATCCCGCCCTTTTCGTCAAAGCAGTTGACATTTGGCTCGGTTCAGGCGGCATCTGGACGTCGCTGCAGGATTGGGTGCAAAAGCATGCGGCTCGTCGGACGGGCTGTCGGCTCTCGCGACCATGTTACGCTGCACGGGTGGACGGGCTACAAGCCTGCCGACCATGCGAGACACGATGGGTGTGTGTGTGCCATTTTGTGCTGACAAGCCCGATCGCCTCTGAACGCGGGAACGCGGGGAGGGGATGAATCATTCCATCATCAACCGAGGGACAAGGGCAATGACGAGCTCAGAGTGCAAAACTGCCCAAGAGTATTTCTAATCTTAATGCGTGGCCCATTCAGGCAAGAAACACAGCCCTTGAGCGCCGGGGGTCCAGTTAAAGTTGAGCTAAAAGCCCCATCGAGTAGCTGAGACTTGTTGGTGTTAGTGGTGGTAGCGCGAGGTCAAAGTAGCAGCGACTTGCCGACGACCCCGACCGGCTCCTCGCTGGCCAATCACATTGCATGCTTCGCATCGCGGAAGCAATGGCGTCGATGTCGTGATCAGTCCCCATCACCACGCAAAACTCAGACTGGCTCCAGCAAAGACCATAACAGCCAGCCAACTCTGGCGTTTTCGGGCAGACTCGTCGAAATGTGCTGGTAAAACGGCAGCCTGTGGGAAAAGACGCAATAGAGGACAAAACAAGCCCACTCCTGTCGCCCAATTAGTCAGGTTGCCCTCGCCCCCCATCCCTAGGCTTCTTGCTTGCCGTTCTTCCATGCCTTTAATCCGTGATCTTTCTTTCTCTCACCCTTCATAATTTGTGAAACAATCTTGTGCTGCTTATAAACCTCGTTTTGAAATCATTCTGCCAGCCTCCTATAAGCAAAGACGCATCTGCCTTTATAAAGAGCCAACTCACCTCGGGCTGAGATTCCTCTTACACACCCCAAAAGCACGCACGCACAGAAGGCATCGTGGCTCGATACACCGAATCACTTCTTTCCTTGGTCGTCGTCATACTCGTATCATTCATCATGACACAAAGCTCGCCCATGTCCTTCCATGAGGACAAGATGGACAACCACGACATCGAGTCGGGGTACGTCTCCGGCCAGGACGGCGAGGTCCCGGTCAAGCCCGCCTCTTCACCCCTCATTTCCCTCAGCAAGCCCCATGTCGAGTATCTCAACGACCAGATGGAGTCGATGCACCCCATGGACATTCTCCGCTTCTGCAAGATCATGTTCCCCAACCTCTACCAGTCGACCGCCTTTGGCCTGACCGGCCTTGCCACCATGGACATGCTGTCCAAGATCCAGGCCGAGAGCCCGAGCTCCCGCACCGTTGACCTCATCTTCCTGGACACCCTGTACCACTTCAACGAGACCTATGACCTGGTCGATCGCGTCAAGGCTCGCTACCCCAACGTCCCCGTCCACGTCTTCAAGCCTGACGGTGCCGACACGCCTGAGGAGCTGGAGGCGACGTACGGCGAGAAGTTTTACCATGCCGCCGGCGAAATGTACGACTACATCGTCAAGGTCGAGCCTCTGCAACGAGCATACGACACGCTCAACGTGGCTGCCGTCCTCAACGGCCGCCGTCGCTCCCAGGGTGCCGCCCGTGGCTCCATCCCCATCATCGAGCTCGACGAGGAGCGCAACATCATCAAGATCAACCCGCTGGCCGCCTGGAGCTTCTCGCAGGTCAACGAGTACATCAAGGAGAACAACGTTCCCTACAACGCCCTCCTCGACCAAGGATACAAGTCGGTCGGCGACTGGCACTCGACCGTCCCCGTCAAGGACGGCGAGGACGAGCGCGCCGGCCGCTGGAAGGGCCAGGCCAAGACGGAGTGCGGCATCCACAACAAGAAGTCGCGCTATGCTCAGTTCCTCGGAGACATGGAGGGTAGCGGCCAGCAGATTTCCGTTTGAGTGGCACAAGCAGTCGTGCTTCGACCATCGACGACGAAAAGTTAAAAAGCAGTGACGTAATGAACTTGACGAAGGGGAGCATTTGGTGATTTCGGCGATTTTTCGACAGTGGTTATTTCGGTGTTTCAGGGTTGCACAGCATGGGTATTGATGCGGCCGCGGCCGCTTTCATTTTTCATCATCATGGTCAGGCGTTTGATATTTTCTTTCGGGCCTGTTGTTTTCCGCGGCGATCGCCGCACAAAAGGGTACCTCGGCAAGGAAACAGGATGATACAGCTACATCAGATAGACTGCATTTCGATATAAAAATAAAGAAAAATAAATCAACACTCGTTCTTTGTGCTTCGTGAGATGAAGGGGGCGCTGACGTCGCAGAAGTGGGAGATGAGGTTGGAGTCGGACAGAGTCGTGCAGGATTGGCCAGCGAGCACATGACCCCGCAGTTGAGACGGACTCTCTCATATGAGAGCGGCCATTAGCTATAGATCCAGCTATGTACATGGCCTTTTTAGTGCAGTGTCTTACATGAAAGATTTAATGGAAAAATTCGAATACTATTGTGTTGCAATGTTGCGCTGCTCTTTGTCCCAGTCACCGTGTCCCTCCATATCTTCACAATACTTCAATTGCGCACCAGTACAACCCTGCGCAACCCTGTCGTCCGACATGATAGAAGCGTCTTGGCCAATTGTACGCAGAATGAATCGCCTTGTTTTGAAGCCCAGAGGCATAAGTATTCCATGCAAGTCCCTCTGTAGAATGTCAGTAACCTCCCAATCCATCACTCGGTGGCCATGGCGTCCGACAAGAATCACTTGTACGTCGTCCCAAACAAAAATCGACTATACGTGACTGTTTACCCAAACGACGACGCTCCAGAAGACAAAGAAAGGTACCTGGCGCGATAATAAAAAGAGCCCCCCCAAAGTCTGTAAAGATTGTTAGTTTGTTCAAGAGTTGGCAAACCTAATCAAGCACGAGAGAGCAGCTTCAGCTGGGGCTTCCTCATCGGGCCCAAGAACGAGGACAAGGTTGTCAACCCCGGGACGCGATACTACATCCACCGCATGCCCAGGGGGACAGAGAACAACCCTGAAGACTTTCGCTGGCGGTACGTCGAGGTAGCGCTTCCCAACATCTCGAGCGCCGAGCGCATGTACGCTCGCATCCTCATTGCCAAGATTGAAGACGACGACCGCCTGGAGCTGCTCCTGCGAGAGACGCCCCGCCCGCGTGCCATCGAGAATGATCCAGTGGCCACGGCATTGCGCGAGGGCTACGACTCGCACGTGTGGGTGGCGGAGGTGCTGGAGCAGCTGGCGGGCATGGGCAAGAAGAACCGAATCGTAGGCAAGGGGGTGCTTGACTGGCAGCAGATTGAGCGCACGGCGCGACGGTATGTGGCGTTGAAGATGGCTACCGACAGATACAACGAGAGTTATCTGAAGGAGTCAGGGTGTCTGCTGCCGAAGCCGGCTTGGGATATGCTGCAGGACGAGGAGATTACTCCCTGAGCACTGAATTTAGCTGCAGGTTCTATGGCGTTGGGTTTGGATGGGAAAAAGCTTTAGTTCGTGCCTGGGATATGACCCCGGATGTACGTGTATATATAAGTAAAATTGAATGGCTGTTTGTATCCGTCTGATTAAGTGATATGCTTGCCATTACTGTGCGTCACTAACATGAGCGCACCCGTCAAGGGTAGCACTGTGTTTATACGATTGTGGTCGGGGCACAACCCGTGACTGACCACAACGATCCAACAAAGCGAAAAGTATGATACTTTGGTCAGCTTCTTTTTCTATTGAGTTTGATCTGCGTTTCAATGAAAACAGACATGCCGCACGGCATTCACAGCCTCTCCTCGCGGTAATGTGCTTGCCATGGTGGACCCCACTCTAAACTCTTCACTTGTTCGGCTTCAAACGAGTGCGTGCTCATCACACCGCATTCCCATTATACGAGAAAGAAAACACAAGGATTTGTGAGCACCTGCAATACGATACAAACACACATAAGCCACAATGGCCGGACCAACGGCGCTGCCCTTGCCGGGACCTGGCTTCGAGGCGCGCAAGAGCAAAATCTTGGAGCAGCTGGCGGTGCCGGACGCCGAGTACTCGGACGCATCCCCCAAGGGCACCGTCGACGTGGGCATCCGTCCGCTGCTGGCCAAGGTCAACGCGACGACAGGCTTCGTGACAACGAGCAGCTGCGCGGGGCGCGTGAGCGTCTTTGTGGAGGGGCGCAAGACGGCGACCGCGCAACAGCAGGCGGAAAGCGGCGCTGATGACGATGATGCGGGGGCCGAGGATAATGTCGATGGGCCGCTGGGGATGGTGCAGCCGGCGAGCACGCAGACGGTAGCAGGCCTGGGGGGCAAGGGCGGTGGTGGAACGTGGTTGTACGTCTCGCATGATCCGCATCCGCTGGTCGGACAGGGCGTCGTGGTGGACTGGGTAAAGGAGCTGGGCATTTCGGCGGGGCAGGGTGATTATGCGTCGTTGTTGGATACTACGGGTGGCTCTGGTGATGGCAGTGGTAGTGATTCTGAGCGCAGACTTATTCACTTCAAGTTTGAACCCATGGTGAGTTGAACGGACTGCAGATGGGGACAACGTAACACCGGCGATGTCAACGCGTTGTCGATGGACTTTTTGACTCATTTCATGACCAGAGAGACTGACCAAAATCGGAAAAGATTCTACATGTCCTCACAGCCTCTCACGCCCATGCGCAGCTCCTCCTCCGCTGCGCCCTCCACGCCGGCTTTCGCGAGTCCGGCGCCGTCAGCCTCCTCTCCTCCAGCACCGAGCCCGCCATGCCCATAGTCGCCGTCCGATCCATGGGCCTGAGCTTCGAGTCGCTGCTCGGCTACGCCGAAGAAGACGGCCGGCGGCGGCGGCTCACTGTGTCGCCGGGCTACCTCGACATGCTGATGGCCATTGGCCACGAGCGCTTCGCCGAGAACGCGAAGCGCATACGGCGGTTCGAGGCGGCGTTTGAAGAGGCCACGCGGGCGCCGGGGCCGAGAAGGAACGCGGACGGGGAGGAGTGGGAGGATGCGGCAGCGCGGCGCGAGAGGATGCGCGCAGAAGGGCTGCGGCGAAAGGCGGCGAGGCAGGCGGAGGGCAAGGCGGAAGAGAGGCAGGCGGATATAAATCTGACCGACACAATGATGGAATGAAACAAGCGAATACGTCGAAAGTACATACATACAAAATACAGTTCAACATTGTCCTGGGAGTCACTTTGCCGAAAGCATCCTGTTGTTCGTACATTTCTTGGTTTTTGTCTATACAGCTTTTACCGCTCCCAATATTCGTAATGTACACAAAAAAGTCCAGGCTCCTCAAAAAACAAGAGCCAGTGGTTGCAGCAACAAATCAGACGCGTGACTTATTGGCCATGAAACTGTTTGAAAATGATTCTCTCCTCTCCTCTCCTCCTCCACGCTCTCTGCAGTTTCCCTTGGCCCTCACGACACGACCTTGTCGACCCACGACTTCTCCAGCTTCTTGACCTCGGCCTTGAAGTCATCCACCTCTTGCCAGCAGTCGAGCGGCCGGCGGTCGTTGGTGCGCAGGCACTCGATGACCTTGTTGCGCGACTTCTCCACGTCCTCGGGCAGCGCGCGGATCTGCTTGCGCTCCTCGAGCTTCTTGCGGAGGGCGTCGACCTCCTTGCCGACGGTGAAGCGGGTCGTGTCGTTGTCCCCGTCTTTCTTGCTGTCGCTGCTGCCGCTCTTGGAGGCCGAGGCGATCTTTTCGTGGGCGGCGGCCAGGGCTTCGGCCTCGCGCTTCTGCAGCTTCTTAAGCTCCTCGGCGACGCGGGCGTGGATCTGCTGCTCAACGAGCCTGGCACGTGAGGCATCCGTCTATTCGAGTTGTGCGACATTGCGTTAGTTTTGGTGTTGTTGTTTTCGGGCATGGCAGGAGCTAATTCCTTGCGGCTATTTCAGGGAGATTGTACCTCGGGGTTGGACTGCAGGGAGTCGAGGACGGGCATGGAGACGCCAGGCGTGCCTGAGCTGTTTTTTTCGAGATGATGTCGTTAGCATTTGGTTCGGCGGGGAGAAGCGGCTATCACCACCTCGCGGAGGGTGGCAAAGTTGATCGGTACGTACGCCTTCCATTGGTAGCCCGATTGCTCTGGTTTCGATGTGCTGGACCCCATGATGTGACGTTCAATGGCTGCGGGGGACGAAATCTTGAATGGCTTCTTCCCTGGAAAGCTGCCGGATCACTTCGGCACAGAGAGCTTGCGCGATCAGTTCTCGGAGTGGAACGCTGTTGGTGCCTGAGGCAGGATTCTTTTTCTGCCTAACAATTACAGTGAATGAGCAGCATTATTGTTTTCAATGACGAAAATGTAGAAATATGGGCGAATACTTAGCATTGGAAATCAATCTCAAAATCAACTACTGAACAATCATTCTGACGTCTTTGATGAAGGGGCAGTGCTTGCTGTTCCGTCGCGTTACACTACGATCTATCGGCTGGTGTTAGTGGGCTACAGCCGTCACTTCAACACAATTTCTGTAGCGTTTCAACTCCCCCAGAAACACGGCGAAATCCCCTTTCAGTTCGGGAAAAGGAAAAATTCACATCTTCCGTCTACACTTCATACAAAAACACATGCCATTCTTTGACCAAGGTGTATGTACTTGCGCAGGCGATGAACAATTTGGTCTTGCTCCAACATAAGTACTAGACCAAACTATTACTCGATTGAGCTTGATGCCTAAATAACTTTCGGCAGGATATCAATCGTGCTACGCGTAAAAGAGCTGGACAAGTACGACAAGGTAGACAGTACGTAGTAGACAGTATCCAATCCCTTTTACCCGAGAGAGACCAGGCGCACCAGCGTCAGACGAGCGACCAGGAACCCAAAGTAGAGGTCAGACAGGGGTCTTTCGAGCGTCGGATGAGAAAAATGACAGTTGCAGGTACACTCGTGCCATAATTACAGATTATAAGCTTGAATACTATCAGCATGATCTCATAGCTGGCTATGATGTATCGGCCGAGCCTCAGCGTGGCTGGCGCTTTCTGCGGCAGGACCTTCCAGGGTTCGCAACGCCGTTTTCGTTGGCCGATTGACCTGACAACACCTGGAATCCAGTCGCCAACTGGAATGCGTGGCACTTTGCCACGCCATTGTTCTCCAGGCGATGTCATTTCCAACGTCACTTTGTGCTCAGATGCTGATCTGGAACCTGTCTTCGGTGGCATGGGCCTCTTCTTTGTTGGAATCTCTTTCCAGTCATGGCCATGTTGTGCCAAGTGACCAGTTCACGGTCGCATGTATCAGCTAACAAGGCGTTGTCGCTGTCTCAGCGTAATTGATGGTTTCTTTAATTGAATGGAACGTAGCATGGTGGCGTGAATTACCTCGCCAATGTTTTGTTCACAAACATATATGGCGTTTCTACAATTGTTTCCGAGGTTTTCTTTTTAATTTTCGAGGGACAGTAAGTAGTACAGCGTGGGACCGTTGCAGATATAGTAATAGCAGGCGGAGACAAAAGCAGCGGATACTGAGGCGAATGGATACCTGCATTGCAGACAATTAAAACAATGTACCATGCTGTGCGTGTGTGACAGTTGTGGCTGCTTGGCGGTCCTTTGCTAATAGGAGGGAAATAGTCTATGCTGCGGCCGCGTGTTGGGCGGACATGATCTCGTTCTGGGCGGCATGCAAGGGGGTCTTGAGGTTTTGGTAGCGAGTCGAGGGAAGGGCGAGCTGTCGTCGGCGGTGTCGGCAAAGACGGCACAAAAAGGAGTCAATGTGTCGCCATCTGCGCATGGCGTTGTCTGCTTTTTAAACAAGAGACACTGCCCGAGCACGAATCGTAACATGCAGCGGCTGGCGAGACTCGAAATGTGTGTTTGGTGAAGAGCACATGGTGTCGGCACGAATGGCTGTCGAAGTTTCTTTTCGAGGCGTCGCCTACGGGCGAGGACGTATCAGATCGAGGCGAATGCAGGAAAGACATGCAGAGAGGCGCTATTGAACGCCAGCGAATGGCGGCCAGACGTCAGCCTGTTTGGACGTCGGGGGCAGGAACTAGAGCAGACAGAGTTAGCCGATGGGTTGGCAGAGACTAGGCAAGCCACTACACGATCGTGTCGTGCGACCCCTGAACCATGGCACTCCGCTGTGGCGGGTTTCAGAATGCTGTTTTTTCGGGCTGAGCAGTGGGCGATGCCTTCTTCTGAGTGGCGGATGGTGCTTCGGAGCACAGAGGCTCAAGACGAGTGAGAGCCACTGCGGCCCGGCCAAGGCGGGCAATGGTTGTTTGCATGCGACGAGCCCCTGCATAAATGAAGATGCCTAATTATTATAGGTCATGGACGGACGGGCGAGACCAGACGAACCTAAGAAACGGAGAATTAGATGAGATTATGGGTGATTTTGCAAGTGAACCACGTTGGTGGCATGTTGGAGGGATGAACCAACCCGGGGTTTGATGAAGAGGCAACGCAAGCAATCTGCTCTGCCAAGGTTCTGGACGGAAGCGCAATTTGGCAGGGGCGCTGTCTTGTCTTGTCGTAGCGTCTGGGCGGCAGGGTACCTGAAGGCGAGGTTCCTGACCTCATTGGAGGGACAGCTCTGGCGGGCAAACGGCGCGGCGTTGGTGGTACATGCAGTGGTGGAAAAGCAGCGTGGCAGCGAAATAGCTTATCGAATGCTGGCGAGATACTCGTCATCAAAGTACCCGAGCGGAAGCGGCACAGCGCATGTCCAGGTACTGTAGCAGAGCCTCAGCCAGATGCCGTGAAAGCCGTCGACGCCGTCAAGTCAGCCTACCCGTATCAACAACAGCAAAGTCAGGTTAGGCCCTGGCTATACCCGCTGTATCCCCTGGGCTTAGTGCCAGGTACAGGCCTCTGGTGGACTGCCCGGCGGACTGGTGGACTGGTGGACTGGTGGACAAGGGAAATCCCCTGGACGGGGCCCCGTCGGGCCACTGTAACCCAGTCGCCAGCCCCCAGGCCCCCTCGACCACCCACTCGCCGGAATGCACCCTCGCCTCTGACCTCGTCACCAAAGCAAAAGCCCTCCATGACATTATTTTTCTTCTCCTCCACTCCCTTTGTCGTCATCTCATGCTCTTCAAACGGCCGTTACATATAGCCAACATCGGCCTCCATTTCGAACTCTGCACCTCCCTCCTGTGCGTCCTGACATCGACATCTCTTTGCCAGCCCGTCCTTCACGTCCCCCGCTAGCGTGCCCCTACCGTCGTATCAAGCCCACCGATCGTCATTGCCTGGTGGCTTTCATTTCTGATTCACTCGACGTTGAAATCCCCTTTCTTGCTTTTCGGAGGGAGCCCCTTCCTACGCCCTTCTCCGCCGCCTAAGCCGTTGTCCCCTCTTTGTCTGTTTCGCCATCCAGTCGTTTCTTCTTTTTCGTGGCGTCTCTGCGTCGCTGCTGTGCTCCCGTTGCCAGTTTGCAGCCTCTCTTTTCTATCGTTTCTGAAACCTCCGCATCTGGACAAAACGAAAATCCGATAAACAAAAAGGGATTGTTCTGGCTGGACTTTTGCCGCCCTTGTCCTGTATTGGTATACAGCCAGCCATATCTGCATCACTGCGCAACGCAGCGCTCCCCTCTTCGACCACAAAATCTCCCTCCATTTACTCTGCGTCGCCCATCCGTCAATCATTCCATCGAGTTTTCGAATCAATCGTTTTAATTCTCGCCGTTTTTATCCATCATCTTCTACACTGCTGGCCAGCTTCGAAAAAGGAAATAATCACCCACGCCACCTCCTGGGCCGCCTTGATTCACTAGCACTCATTGTGGGGATTGGGGCATCCCGACGCGAGCATTCCTCTCACTTTCACTACACGCCAACCTCGCTCTATTCAAAACACGTCCGCTGCACCACCTGACTATATTCTCAGTCGGTCGGCCATATGATGCCATTTTCTTCCTGATAATAGCCTGGCAGAACAACTCTTGTTCACAACGGCTTTTACGAATCTACACCCACGGCTCATCAGCACCCAACGGCCTCCCTGGTTTGGAGGCCGCAATTCAGACCACCCGACTCTCTCGTCTCTGTTTATTCTTGACCTATTCTACCGCAATCTTTGCTCTCTTCTCGCGCCGACCCTCCGTCCTCCCGACCGTCCATTCAAGATGAACGCCGCCGACCATAGCCGGTTCGCCGACCGGTTCGCCAGTATGGGGACGACGCCAACAACCCACACTTTCAACATGCGCACAAATGAAGAGGTAGAGCAACCCAGTTCGACAATAGCACCCTATTACACAGCACTAAATGGAGTCAATCAGCCCATGAATATGGTATTCAAGGACGCCCTCTGGCTAACCCTCGGCGGCCTGGGTGTCATTATCCTGGCCATCCGACTCGTGGAGATTCTCTGGGCCAAGTTGCGCCAGGTCTCTGCCATGTCCGTACCAAGGGAAAAGCAGGGCTACTGGAAAGTTTCACAATGGAGCTGGATGCCCAGCCTCAAGAAGAACCTCATCTATGCGCCTCTCTGGAAGAAGCGACACAACCGCGAGTTTCGTCTTTCTAGCGCCATCAACGTTGGCACGCTACCCTCGCGACTACACATGTTCATCATCATAGTCTATCTCGGCAGCAACCTGACGTACATGTTTATCCTCAACTGGCAAAACGAGAATAAATGGGCCTTCTGCGCCGAGCTGCGAGGCCGATCTGGCGTTCTTGCCCTCGTCAATATGGTGCCTCTCATCATCCTGGCTGGTCGCAACAACCCGCTCATTGCGCTTCTCAAAATCAGCTTCGACACGTATAATCTATTACACAGATGGATGGGCCGAATTGTTGTCATCGAAACCTTTATTCACGCCACTGCGTGGGCCGTCCCAGCCGTGGCTGACGGAGGCTGGCGCAATGTTCAGAAGAAGATACTCGCTTCATGGTTTATCGGCTCTGGCACTGTCGGCACCGCTGCCCTAGTTGCCCTCCTCTTACTCAGCGTCTCTCCTTTGCGCCACGCATTCTACGAAACATTTCTCAACCTGCACATCGTTCTTGCGCTCATTTCTTTCGTCTGCACTTGGCTACACTGTGCTACCTCGACCGTACACGTGGGAGGCCTGCCGCAGCTGCCCTGGATCATTGCTGTCGTGATGCTCTGGCTGCTTGACCGTCTGGCTCGATTCGTTCGCCTCATGTACGCGAATTGGTCCGACAAGGGCTTCACCGACGCTCTTTGCGAGGCCATGCCCTGCGAAGTCACCAGAGTCACTGTTCGCCTGCCGCGATACATGAACATTCAGCCCGGCACTCACGCCTACCTCCGCTTCTGGGGCATCAACTGCTGGGAAAGCCACCCATTCTCTGTTGCTTGGGTCGAGCACGAAACAACCCATACCCTACCCATTTCCGCCGAGAAGGAGCCTCTCAACGCCGTCGACAGAGCCAACGCTTATACCAACGTGTCCTTCATCATTGGCGCTCATACTGGTGTCACGCGTAAACTGTTTGAGCAGGCAAGTCGATCTGTCCGCGGCGTCCGTATCAAGGCTGCCCTCGAGGGACCGTATGCTGGCCATCACTGCCTCGACTCGTATGGACATTGCGTCCTGTTTGCCGGTTCTACTGGCATAACTCACCAAATTTCCTATCTTCGACACCTTCTGGACGGCTACAACGCCGGCACTGTCGCCACACGAAAATTGACGCTGGTCTGGATTATTCGAGAGTACGAGTCCCTCGAATGGGTCCGTCCATACATGGACGCGATCCTTCGCATTCCTAACCGCAAGGATCTTCTGCGTATCCAAGTCTTTGTCACGCGGCCGCAAAATCCTCGCGACATTGTCAGCTCCAGCTCCACCGTCAAGATGTTTCCGGGTCGTCCCAACGTGCACCTGCTCCTTGTCAAAGAGGTACAAGAGCAAGTTGGTGCCATGTGCGTGACGGTCTGCGGCCCTGGTGGTCTTGCTGATGATGTGCGTTCTGCTGTGCGTGCCGTCCAAGGACATAGCGTTATCGATTTTGTCGAGGAAAGCTTCACATGGTGATGGCTGGACACGAGCATGCGACAAATCTTTTATACCATTTTATTCTTTGAAACGGATAAGACTTTCTATTTCATTTACTGGGCGAGGGCGATTGCCTAGTCTTTTTTTCTATTTGTATATACTTGAGGATCTTTCGGGGAGAAGTGCGTGGCATACAGCGAAGTGAAGAGCCTCATACTTGTGGACATACCAAGAGCGAGCAGCCAAGGTGGCGCCGCATAGACTTTGCATATATAACGGGCGCATCATGGCATCACAGTGTGATGCCGAATCTATTTCTGAGTTAAACCATTAAACTGGTGCTAGTCTACGCGCAAGGTGACTTTCGTTTTGATGAGGGTGACTCTTGTCCATGTCCTTGGTGCCCTGAACAGTCGAGTGATGGTATTGTAGCCGTGCTTGTAAGCCTGATTGCGCTTGAACCATGGTATGTCAGAGAACTCTCTTTGAGTGACTTGTCGTGAAGGCAATGATCTGTAACTTGTATAAATGTATGTAAAATGTCTATGTTTATGTGTATATGTGCAAACCAAACGCCAAACCGCCCCAATCGCCAAGCAATGCATCGTGCCACTCCAATTCACAAGCTTCATTTTTCGACCGCTTCAAACCAAAAAAATCAACATTGCCGATCCCTTTTCATGACGTAGCAACAGCAACAGCAGCAGGAGCAGGAGCAGAAGCAGGAGCAGCCGCAGCCGGCATCTCCTCGAGCCCCGTCGTCAACGCCCCCAGCCCATCCAGCCCGCGAAAGCCCTCCTCGACGACCCACGCGCGGCCCTTTTCCAGCGAGCCCTCGAGCGCATTGCACGCCGCGCCCACGACGAGCAGCCCCGGCGGGCGGCTGCCCTCCTCCTCGATGGCCTCGGCCACGCGGCCCAGGGTGGTGCGGATGACGCGCTGGTCGGGGCAGCTGGCGCGCTCAATGACGGCGCAGGGCGTCGTCGTCGGCCAGAGCGCGCGCCTCGGCGTCTTGTCCTCGCCCTGCTCCTCCGGTCCGCCGCCGCCGCCGCCGCCGCCGGCTTGCAGCAGCAGCTCGACCGGGGTCGTGAGCTCCGCCACGAGCCCCGAGATGCGGTGCAGCGCCATCAGGAAGACGACGGTGCGCGAGGCCACGTACTCGGGGGGCACCGGCGCGGCGCCCTTCTTCCCGGTCCCCGTGCAGATGAGGACCTGGTCGGCGACGTCGCGCTGCGTGGGCGGGATGGCGGCGAACAGCGGCGCGCTCAGCGCGCTCGTGATGCCGGGCAGGACGGCGACGCGGTCGCCGAGCCCGCGGGCGCGGAAGTACGCCACCTCCTCGCCACCGCGGCCGTAGAGGAACGGGTCCCCCTGCTTGAGGCGCAGGACCGTCTGGCCGGCGACGACGCCGGCGTGCGCGGCGGCGAGGAGCTCCTCCTGCGCGCGGTCGGCGTTGCCGGGGAACTTGCGGGCAATGTGCACGGGGGTGCGCCGCGGGATGAGGTCGAGCACGCCCGCGGGGACGAGCTTGTCGGCCAGGATGAGGTCGGCGGCCAGGATGGCGTGGTGTGTGGCGCGCGTGAGGAGGTCCGGGTGGCCGGGCCCGCTGCCGGCGAGGACGAGACGGCCGAGCTTGGGGGACCGGTGGCTGTCGGGGGGGCTGCCGCTGCCGGGCTCGCGGAGGGTGGGCGGCGAGGAGGCGACGCCGCCCCCGCCGCCGGGGCGGTAGCTGGAGAGCAGCTTCTCGACGTCGTCGTCGGTGACGGCCGCGAGGCGGCTCAGCGGCCAGTACTCGCAGACCTGGCTGAGCCAGCGCATGCGGCGGGTCTTGACGTCTTCGGTCTCCTCCGTGACGAGCCTGTTGAACGCGGCGCTCTGGCCCGAAGAGTCGTCGTTGTCGTCGTCGCCGTTGCCGCCGTCACCCGTCGCCAGGAGGCGGTCCTGCTCGATGATGCGCCGGCGGGCGAGCCCGAGACGCGTGGTGGCGGCGCCGAGGTGCGCGGGGAGGGAGGCGGCAATCTCGCGGCGGATGCGCGAGGCGAGCTTGCACCCGCGGCCGTTGGTCGTGACGCCGACCTGGAGCGGCCCGTCGGCGTAGGTGGACAGCAGGGTGAGGGTGCAGAGGTCGGGAGCGTCGACGACGTTGATGGGGATGCGGTTGCGCTTGCACAGGGCGGAGACGTGAGTGTCTTGTTTGTATTTGTTAGCCTTTTTTCCTTTCTTCTTCTTCTTCTTCTTCTTCTTCTTCTTCTTCTTCTTTTCTTCAAATTACATGACTGGCATGCAACACAAAAGCACAGGGAAAAAAAAAAATAAGAAACTGTAAAAAAAACGTACTCGTATCGCGGGAGGACGTCGTTAGAAAGACGGCATCCACCACGCCACCGACCTCTTCCCTGCCCAGACGGAACAAGTCACCGTCCTCGAGCGTCTTTTGCTCCCACTTGACGCTGCCGTCGTCAATCTTGGCCTGCAGGCCGTAGTGCAGGTCCGTGGCCGCAGGAGCGATGAGGATCGGGCGCGCGCCGGCGCGGAGCGACTGCGCGCAGCGGGCGGCCGCGAGCGGGTTGGTGCCGACGACGAGGTGGACGCTGCCTCTGCAGATGAGGCCTGCGAGGAGGACGTTGGGTGTTTCGTCGTCCATTGTGGTATCTGATGTCGCAAGAAAAAAAAAAGAGGAGAAGAGAAAGAAAGAGAAGCTGCCAACGAGGGGACGAGGCAAATAAAAGAGAGAGGCCCGAAAGCCTTTTCCTCGGCTCGTCGGGCGGGAAAGCTCACTAGCTCTCTGGTGGTGTAAATTGCCCGTCTTGGTGGGATGGGAATTTCTGGCTTGGCGGATAGAGTTTGTCGATGCTGTTTTCGAAAGATGCCACAGCCCACGCGTACAGCTCACTACGCAACGTATCTTGTAGCAGATGATGAAACGAGGAGTAAAATTAATGAAGAATATCGAGCTGCACAAAACACAAAACAAAAACAAAAAACCCCGAGCAGCCGATGCACGGTTTGTCGCTCTCGTGCTCCTCCTGGTTCGGGGGAGCCCCATGCTGGGCTGCATCACCAATTCTGAGCCCCAGTTGACGCCATTGCGCCTTGTGGGGGGGCGGATAGCGCTATCGGCGCCCAATCAGTGCCGCTTCAATTCCAACCGCCCAATAGACTCACGAGGGTTTTGCAGATACGCGGAGATGCAAATGTTGCCATTATCAGACTTCTTCTTCCAAACACCACATCTATACAATTTCCCAGCTTTTGTGCTGGCTTTCGCCCCAAGCTCCATGTCCCTATCGTACAAGTGTATATGCAATGTTGATACATGCCCCCGCCCCCGCACATCCTCCCCCGTGATAACAGTATGATACAGATAGGCACATGCAAACGCATCATCATGCGCCGCCGGCCGTGACATGATACACAGGCCTTCCTTCCACCGGCCATCTAAACACTTCATCTTCTAGATCGTCGCTCGTCCTCCGCTTCACGATCCATCTCCGCCAGCTCCTCGTCCACCTCCCTGTCAATCTCCTTGTCGTCGTCGTGCTGCTCCTCCATGATCTGCCGAATCAGATCCTCCTGCCGCCTCGTCCGACTGTTGCCGCGTCCGAGCCTGCTCTTGACCTGCCAGTCGGTGCCCAGGCCCTCGCGGGCCGCCTCGCGCTGCGCCTTCTTAGCCTCAATCGCACGCTGCTTGTCCGTGTCGACGCCGGTGCCGGCGCGGGCGCTGCGCGGCACGCGTGTCTTGGCTCCCAGCGCCCAAAGGTCGCCCCAGCGCGACTTGCGCGCGTCGTGGTACGCCACCTTGCTGAAGCTCTTGGGCACCGTCCAGCGCTCCAGCCTGCCGTCCGGCGTGCACGTGTCGAGCGTGACGTGGCCTTTGCGCTTGATCGGGGGCAGGACGATACGAGGCAGCGTCTGCATGTCGGGCTGCTCCTCGGCCTTTTCGTAGCCGGCGAATGCTTCCTCGGTGAGCTTCTTACTCTCCTGCTCTTCGCCTGTCTGCACGCCTTTCTGGACTGCGACGTAGCTAAACTCTACTTCGCCCTGGTTGTGTGCCTCCTTGCCCAGCAGTTTGCTATAAAAGGCAGGTCGCACGAATCTTTGGCTAAAGTGGCAGTAGTCCTTGCGTCCTTTGCTTTTGCCTGGCTCTGGGTACATTGGGCATGTGCCATGGTTGGTGCATGGCGCAAGGATCCGGCCTGCCTCGAGCTCCCGCTGGTACGCAGGGTTGAAGTTTTCCGCATTCATCGGGTTTTCGCCAGATTGCGGCAGTAAAAATTGCTTCAAGAGCGTGTCTCGTACGTGGGCAACAGCTTCGAAACCACGCGGATGTGCCTTTTCCATGACAATGAGCACACCACCATCCGGGTTCAAAAGCGTCCAGAGGTTGTTCAAAACGGCCTGCCGGTAGTGGTCCTGCTTTTCCTTGAGGAATAAATGCGATGCAATGATGATGTCGTAGCTTTTGCGTTTTTGCGGCTCGCTGCCTCCGGAGTCCAGGTGCTGGCCGCTTTTCATGGCACCCGAGTGCATGTAGTCTGGCAAGCGTGGAAGAAATGTCGTATTGTCCAAGAATGTCTTTAGGCGCCCGCGTAGTCGATCTGACCCAACGACAACAGTCTTTTTGCCAGGGACCTTGTCACCCTCAACCTCTCCCTTCTCTGCAAGCAGATCCCATTCCGCCTGCACAATTTGTTCCCAGGCGACGAGGCCTGCACCTCCTGCACCGGCATCCAGCACACTCAAGCCCGGTCCGTTGTTCTTCAGCCGCGATTGGATCCAGTCACCACCGATTCGCTTCCTTACTTCTCGTAGCGTTGACATGGCACTGGCGTAAGCTCCCGGAACATAGGCAGCCAGAAAAGCATCTGCCTCGATCTCTGTCATGTGCCTCGAGTCTGGTGGTAGGCCGATTCCACCCATGTGCCCGTTTCGTAGGCCAAATGGTGTGACGGGGGATGTCGGCAGACCTCTGCCTCCAAACGCCGACTCTGCTGCTGCCTTGACGTGATCCAAGTGCGTTCTCCCGAGAAGCGACTGTAAAGGTTTTACCAGGCGCTCCTGGGGGAGCAAAATCTCCACCGGGTTGTCGTGAAAGCGGCCCTCCAGTGTATAAGGATGGAAGCGGCGAGCTTCTCCGTATGACGTTGGCTGAGAGGTTGGATAATCTCCAGTCGCCCATGAGGTCTCTCCTTCTGTGCCATTGCGATCATCAGCTTCGTCAGGCTCCTCCAGTTCGTCGGCAGATTCCTCCTGAGCTCGCGCGGCTGATTCAAAATCCTCCTGTAGCTGCTCCAAAGCGATGCGCTCTCTGTCGCTTCGCGCAACAATATCAATGTACCCTGGCTCTTTCGCAAACACAAAGTTATCGACACTCTCGCCGTCTTCGACAGATTGCTTTGCCAGCTCGTAGTTGACTTCTTCGAATTCGCCACCGTCGAGCTCACGAAGCAAGACCCCTTCGCTATCTGGATTCGCGCGCCCCATGTCGGCATGCTCTGGGATGCCAACATCCTCGGGTGTTGTCTCCCGTAGCGGCGGGCCGTATAGCCTTTCGTAAAGGCGATATTCCTCCTCGTTCAGATAGCCCTTGGGCAATGTGTCTCGGAATCGTTGCTTGGCATTGCGTACCACCTGTTCGATATCCTCAGTGGTTTGTAACGCTTCGCTGCTCGCCGATGCGCCCCTGACGTTTCGCGAATTCGAGAATTGCCGAGCCGCAATCGCTTTGCGACTTGAAGGGGGTGCCGCAGTCTGTCGGCGCAGTCTTTGTAGTTGGGCAATCCCTCGGCAATCCGCCTTATGTTGCCGCGAGGCCGCTAGAGTGGCTCTGTAGCATCTGGGGCACGTACTCCGTATGCCAGCCACAGAAAACATGTTTTCGCTTGCTGCCTGTTGCAAATGAAGAAAAATGGTCCAGACAGAAAGCTCCCGCAACTTTTCTGTCGCGCTATCACGTGTGCTGGTCATTGCTATTTAGGGGTCGCTGATAGGCCGCTACTGGGCCCATCAGCGCGCCTGTGGCCACCTAAAATTCTATGGCAATCAATTAAGAGCTGGACATGCCAGGCAGCTTATTTCACATTGTTCATTTGCATGTATCAATTCATAATAAAGGCTGGCATTTTAGCTGAAAAGGCATACTAGGAGAGAAGCATCATTTCGAAAAGTCTATTCTACAAGTCCACAACGTACATGTTACTCCGAACTCAAATCTGCTAATGTCTTGAAAGTCTTTGGCTTGGGAGGTGCTGCCGCAGCTGGTTTCACGGCATTTCCATTTACCACACGAGTATCGCTCTTCTTATTTTCAATGTTGAAAGATGAATTCTTTGCGGATCTGTATGCGTCGCTCTATTGATACAAGGCGATTAGCGAACGGCACACCTGCATTCCATCCATGACATACCGAGAGAAAGGACACCAAGTAGAGCCCGATAATAGTGATAATGTGGTGAACGATAGATATGGGATCGAAGTTTATGTTGCTGAGGGCAGATCCGCTGCTGCCGCTCCCTCCGAGGGTCTGGCCACGGTTGCCAAAGACCTCGGCGCTGCCACCGCCTTGCACGAGCTTGCTGGCCTTGACGATGGCGCCGGCCAGGGCCGCAGGGTTCGCGCCGGTGACGGTCTCGACGACGATGCCCTTGTGTAGAACCTTGAATGTTGGCAGGCTGCGAACGCCATACATCTGTCCAATGCTGCCCTTTTCCGTATTGACCTTGACAAAGGCCATCTTCTTTGGCTTGGCGTACTCATCGGCCAGGCGCTCAAAGTGAGGACCAATCATTTTGCAGGGACCGCACCAGTCGGCATAGACTATTCGACCGAAAGTTAGCCTACTGGTCTTGTGCATCACCGAGCGTTTCTGCGGGATGAGCCATACAGTCAACCACCACGACTTGTGTCTTTTCGAGCACATGGTCCCACTCCACCTGATCGTCAATATGCTGTGTGGCGCCCATTGTGTGAGGTGAAGTTGTTGGCAAATGAAATGATGCAGAGGAAATCGTTGGAAGAAAGATGAGTTGATCAGGTATCGGCCATGGACACGGTTGCTGACGAATGGCGCAGCCTGGCACAGAGAGTCGAATCAGGCAGGCGGTCGGCCATTCTGCCGCGTAGCTCAACACCACGAAGCACTCCCGAGACCTCGTCTACTTCATCTATCCATGGCCAGGCAGATACTTTGCATTTGCTCTATTGCACCCGCATACACAGGAGCAATAAAACTAGGAGCCATACCAGACTAAGTGGCGTATCGAGAAGACTAGGCGCCTGCTCCTTGCCGACCGCAAGTGATAGCTGAAAAGTCCTTAAGGCTGCGCAAGCTAGGAGAGTGGCAGCACTGTCACAAACCAAACACCACTCTCAAAATTACAATGATCCTTTTTCATTAAACCTCTTTCATTGAAGCACTATCTGATGGTACATCATAGCTCGTAAGGTAATTTGGTATTTATTTATTTGATTTTCTTTTGGGCTTGTTGTCCCTTAGATGCCAATTTCCTGGCCAACAACACCGCTGAATCTCTTGGCCATACCAGCAGCACCGGTCGCACCCTTGGCAGCATCGCCAGCAGCGCCGGTGGCACCCTTGGTGGCACCCCCAACGGCACCAGTCGCACCCTTGGCAGCATCACCACCACCGCACAGAATGGGGCCGATGATAGGAATGATCTTAAAGATACAGTCAGCGCCTCCGGCAGCACTGGTGGTCGCTGGGGCAGGACCAGCACCAGTAGGAGTAGCGGGGGTTGCGCTCATGGCGGCACTTGTAGCAGCGCCAGCAGCGGGAGGCGCACGGGCGGCGAGTTTCTCGGGAGTCTCGTCAGCGGCCATAGCTTCCATCTCAGCGGCCATGGCGTCCATGTCACCCATGTCGTCCATGTTCATGCCAGCGCCGGTGAGCTCAGCAGCGGCGGAGGATGTGGTAGCGCTCTGCTGGCGCTTCATCGCGGTCATGCTGCCAGTGGGAGCGGCAGACGCAGCACCGCCGAGACCGCCGAGGACACCAGACAAGGCGGACTCGACGCCGCCGAGGAGACCAGAGGCGCCGGTGGGGACGGCAGAAGCAACAGCGCTCATGGCGCTGGTGGGATTTGCAGCGGCGACGTCGCTCGCGGGGCCGCCGACCGCGGGCATGCCGGCCTGCTGCCAGCGGACAATGTCCATGAGGCCGTCGAGCATCTCGGCAGTCTTCTGGTCCATGGGGATGTTGACGCGGTTGTTGTTGATCATCTCAATCAGCTCCATCTGCTTGTTGTTGAACATGGGACCTGCCATGGTGGGCATGGCAATGGCAGTGCCAGCAAGGCAAGCTGCAATGATGGTGGCGCCGCAGAACTTCATGTTGACTAATTTGTTGGTTGTAGTTGGTATGGGTTAGGTTGTAAAGGTGAGTCGATGAATTGCAGATGAGATTGTAGATGAGCCTGCTGAGGAGAGAGGAGTGTAAGAAAACGGGAAACATCGACGACTCTTTATATTCCCCGACCATCGCAGAGTTGCTCGCTGGGAGCGTAGTTCAATCCGTCGCACGCTGTCTCAGGACTTTAACCATCTCCTAGAGAGATCGTCAACTTGGGGCATGCCATTCAATCCTACTGCTGTGGCACTAGAGCTCAGAAACCCAGTTGCCGGCCAGCCAGCCAGGCTAACAGTGCTCGCAGCTGGTATCTGGGTCAATAAGGCAAGCTTGAGCAGGTGCCTTTGTGGGTGACACATGGTGTCCGTCCAACCGCTTCACCTTTTTCTTGTTGCGCCAGGCCCAAGAATGCCGGTATGCCTGCATGAACGGTGAGGAATCGTCCAATGTTGGTCAGGAATTGCCGAAAATCGACTACAGAAGGCATGGATCGACAAGTACAGATTTACCTCTGCGCCCAATGCTGGAATTCAAAAGAGCATTTCATTGCTCCTAGTTCTGAGACACGAGGCCTAAATCGCTAGATCGCCGTCCAGGTGAGAAGACGGTGCGCAGGCGCTTAAATTTGTGAGACATAAAATCTCCCTTCGCACCAGAAAAGGAATGTGCCTACAGAAGCAGCACAATCCGTTATTATTGACGTCACATTTTATGTCTTTAATCATGAAAAAAAAGGGCTAGAGCAAGCAATCGTAAAGCATGGCGATGGTGGTAGAGAAGCATGGCGATGGTGGTAGAGAAGCATGGCTCAGCTCTCCGCAGAGTTTCGGCAACCGAAACCGTGGAAAGAGGTGCTCTTCCCTAGAAAAGCCATGGAATCTAGGGAGCATGTTGCTTGTGTACCTAAGCAGCTCTATCTCGTTTGACCAGTATGCCATTGAAGATGTCCTTTGTAAGCAAAGTAGTAGCGCTCATCGCCCATTTTAAAGATGCCATGGTTCAGCAAAGCGTCGTGGAAGTAAAAGTCTCCAGAGATCGTCGAAAAGATATGGCCAATTACCCAGTGTACTATCTCGGGAATTCTCCGATTTCGATCAGCTCCCTCCCCCAAAAACAGAGGTGGCACGGTACTGACATGCTGCATCTGCACATCCCCCTTGCCCCCTCAGATGCACCTGGATATGGCATTTCAAACTTGCTTAAGATCTGCAAATACAAGCTTTCGTGTGGAGTTACCATCTCACCGGTAAGTTGACTTGGCTTTTTTTCTGACAGGAAACCTCTTCCTGGAATGTGATGAAGAACGGGGAAATTGAAATGCCGGTATCATGTCTCACCTACTCAAGGACCGTTGTGCACTACCGGACACCACCCTCGATTTGTCACGATCTCGATCCGTAAGTCTCTTTTTTGTACAGGAGACGACTCGGTAGCTCAATGTTCCGGAGTTTGGGCATTGCGCATCCAGAGAGTAAGTATAAGGGTAGGGGAAGGGGGCAGGCGCTGCGCCGTCATCGAGCATGTTGAGCGCCTCGGGAGAAGCTAAGAAAGCAACACGATCTGTCAGATATTTGCACTGGTTGTGGTCTTAGCAACGTTCGAGAAAAAAATTACTGATGCTGTCAAGGGATAGTCAAAGGGGTCTTCAAAGGCTTCGCTGATCCATTCCTTCTCTACTTTCGATCGCACTATGAGCTTGCGCCTCTCATAAAAAACTAGACACTAGAGAGGTCAAGGCAATCACTGAGCTGTTGCAAATTTGACTTCGAAGCTGTCTCTAACAGGATTCAGAAGGATTCGAACTGTCACAGTACGAATCCCCTGCTTGGGATTGACGGAGCAGGAGGCTCGCGGCAAGTCTCAAGACGAGACATCTGAAAGTCCGACGAAGACGTCATTGATTATAGCATTGTCACCAGATTTCGGACTTGCGCTAGAGGAAAGAGAAATATCCGCAGAGGGGTAACATGCAGCTGCAAGAATAGGGCCATGCAAAGCGCAAGGGCCGAACTCTGTTGAATCGCGGATTTCTTAGCTGACCGATATCCTGTACGCAGGACTCGGAATTGTCGGAACGCAACTAAGATAGGAAGAAAGCGCTTAAACATAAGCCTTTCTGAGCGAAATAAGTCGAGTAAGTTTAAACAACGAGCTGCGCAAGGTGGACTAGACCCGACGCGGGCCTGGCTCTGTACCCGGTCTACAAGCGGCAGGCCTTGTTCGCATCGAGCTCCTTCGGGCGATGCTCCTTGTCACAGAGATTGATCCTTCAACGCCTTTCGGAGTAAACTTTTCCTTTTTCCTTTTGACACTCAATATTTGGGCTTGCCCCGAACAGTCTCTCGCCGATGTAGAAGAAAAATCTCGATCACAATTGCTTGTCAGATTCTAGGCCGTAGCTATGCTTACACTGGCCCACAAACCAAGTCCATGTTAGCAACTAGCTTACCCTCCGGCAACGATAGCTGCGAGTCCTCTGTGCACATTCTTGAAGGGGGGGGGGGTGCGGGTTTTGTTCTATTCATTTATTTCATTTGTGTTTTTACCGATACGTCCAGATGAATAGATCCGCGCGTTCGCCAGGATCGCTAGGGGCAGCCTCGCCTACCTCTCCAGCTCTATATTATCCCGTGATACAACAGTAGTCAAGACGGCCCCTCGGAAGCTGCCAAATGCCACGAGGCTATCTGTGCAAAGCGAGGCACTTTTTTTGAAGACGCAAATGGCAAATAATAAGTAATTGTGAGGAAATCGGGGAACAGGAAGCAAGCCATACACTCTGGCCTTTAGCAGGCTTCGCGGATCTCATTTCCACATGGCACCTAAATTAGGCTTAATTAGCCCAGGAACCCTAGGACTGGGAAGCATATATCTGTTGGACTTTCGCCTGGGTCTGCCGTCTCACCTCATCTTTTCCGATCCTCTTGTGAGGATAGTCCGTCCAATACTTAAATTTTCCAGAGAATTGTATTCGCCGCCCTGTTGACCGCAGTCAGCTATGCGGATCGTATATACCGAAAGACGCAGAGCTACATTTGCGCTGCGCTGCAGATTAACAAGTGATTGATATTCACCGTTGCTCTCGCATCGATTCAGGAACGTGTCTAGACTAGCTGAACCGTCATCTCGATCCTACCGTGTTCCTACAGATCCTTCGTGCGAGCCTTCCTAGCGCGCCGGTTCTTACCCACTTACATGGACCGCCAGGTTGCGAAGCCCTCGTCAGAGTTTAATCTGCTCTTGGCTTATCTTTTCGGGCCGCGGGAAATAAGGTAAGATAAGGACGGAGGACTTGGCATCCTTTAAGGAAACTCCGTGCTCATGGAAGCGCTAGGTGGCCAGGATGCAGTTTCCTGTTGGGATGCTTAAGGACTAGAAGTGCCAAAGTCTTAATCGAATACAACCTCGAGACTGGTCCAGACTGGTATCGAGGTAAGTCCGAGTGGATAATGTAAGGTTTAATCGCTCAGAATGGAAATATTTGTAGCATGGGTTGATTCTGCGACGAGTCTTTGCCACGCTAGCTCCATCGTTGCGAGAGAACGTTTCGGCGCAGGTAATTCATCTATAAAGAGGCGGCCAGCCTTGTACGGGCTTCTCGTCAACCTCAAGATAGTCCATACAAGACAAGGTATTCTAGAGAGATCTGTAGAGATACTCCAACATGCACTTCTCTACCTTTCTCGCGGTCGTTTACGCCTTTGCTGGTCTGTCCACAGCCGGCTTGCTCCCCATCTACATGTAAGTGCCGCACTCAGATGCTTGCTCCCATCCGCAAAAGTAACCCTTTTGCTTCACCAGGGCCAATGAGACAGACTCTTCTTTCGGCGTAGAATCCGCTGCCGCCTTTGGCTGCGATAGACTGCAGCCCCATCTCAACAAGGCCGACTGCGAGCACATGTCCAAGATTGGTATGGCCGGCCAGGGCATCAACTCCCTGCAGTCCAACAACAAGGCCTGGATCGGCGGCGGCGGGCCCAACACCTTCAAGTTCACTAACCGGGCCACGAAACCCTCGCCCGTGCCGGTGACTCTCGTCCTCTGGCTGTTCGAGAATGACAGCGACTACCAGGCCATGTGCGTCAACGTCCGCCGCCCATACATCACCGTGTCCCTGCCCAACATCGGCAACAGCATCGTCGTGTCGGTCGCCAACAACGTGATTGGCGGCTTCGCGGCGCTCAACAACCACGCCACCTTCCTCAGCAACGCCGGCCTGGTCTACAACACCTGGGGCGAGTTCAACACCTTGAGTGGCAACACCGTGGATGTGTCCCGCGAGGTTAACCCCCACGGCAACGTCATTTCGATCAAGGCGAACAACGGCTGTGAAGCGAATTTCAGCAAGTGTGTCTTTCTCTGCAAGCAGTCCGGCCTCGACCACTGCGGCGACGCGGGCTCTTACCACCTCGTCAACTGCGGCGGCTCTAACCCAGGCGCTCACAGTAACAACGATGGCACTCAGGGTGGATGCTCCTACTGGGGCGGCAAGGGAAGCCACCTTGACGTTGATCTAGGACGCAGCTAATGGGCCGAGAGAGTGTGTGATGTAGTGCAGCTACGACTGTATATAGAAGTCAGACGTTATATAGTATTAAATTTGCTCGAAAATTATTGCCACTACAAGAACTGGTTTTCAGTGTTTCGTGTTCGATCTATCATTGTATTTTTTTTAGCGCAGCTTGATGTCGTCATGGCTGTTGGTGTGCGGCTGGGGAGCTAGAGCTGAAAGCTGAACCAGTAGCCGCGGTGACTCATGGGCAACATGAAATCTGACTTGAATACTGCACGAAACATCCTATGGACCTTTTTATAATCGCCACAGACCAAATGTCGTTTGCCATGGAGACTACCGCCATCAATCTGGCGCCTTGCCAGCAGCAGGCAATTGAAAGCGTCCGCGTGGAGGCTGTTGATCTAAAGCCAGAATCACAGTCTACATTATCCCATATCTTCCGCATGTCCAATCTCTCCGAACTTGATATTAGCGAGACCAGGGAAGCCATCAAACATCACGCCCGAGTTGTTCTGCATTTTCATCCCGACCGGCCGGCAGGCGGCCGGCTTGTCGCGCAGGCTCTTCTGGAAGACGGCATCTATAAGACCCAGTTTGAGACGGGAATCTCCAACGGTCTTGTCGCCGCGCAACCGGGCAGTCTGCGCGATGAGTGGGAGCGCCATCTCTTTCAGGGAGCATACCAGATGGACGGCGTGACGGCGTCGCAGCGGCCGAGATACGGGGCTCTGGACCTCGTGCGAAACGCAGAAGGCCCGGCCCCGCGATTTGGGTCGTGCTTCTTCGTTTTGAAGCCACATGTGACGATGCGATCCACATTTACGTTTGGCGGATCTCAGGAGAAGCCCAAGTACCAAGGAACGGCAGATGAGCTGGACGCCATCCTTGCGGCGCTCATGGAAGAGAGCTTCACGCGGGACTTTGCGCTGGGGGTAGAAAAGATGCGTCCGCGCCAACTCTTCGAGAGATTGGGCGATTTGAAGAAAGATTTCCATGATTTGTATGATAGTAGAGTGGCGGCCCATAATCTGGACCACATGATAGAGGCGCAGATTCATGGTGAGGTTTTACTTGGCCGTGATGTCGATGCCCTGGTGGTGGATCCCGCGTTCCGTGACACAACCGTCGGACAGCATCTGTGTGATATGGCATCCGTCTATGGATTTTCTATCCGGTATCACGGTGGATTTGCACTCCGCACGGAAGAGGTACCGCCCGATTTCCGGGGACCGACGATGCCCTCGCTAGCAAAGCGAATCGCGGGGCCGAATGGCCTGGTGGACGCAGCTTGTCTGGGAATAGCCGTTCAGTCCCTCACGGAGAATCCAAAGCTTTGGGAAGATCGTGGCAAATTTGCAAATGTTCTGCAGGAACTTAAACTAATGTGGCATGTACTCGTCAAATATGGTCGGCCACTGGTAGAGGTTATCGACAGCTAGGCTCTCATGTCGAAGCGTTCATGGTCCGCAGCACCCGTGTATCCTGCATATTTGAAAAGAATATTCAATATTATCCGTTCCCGAAGAGGTCAAATGATTGAGAAACGAAGGCGCCTATGGACTTGGCGACCAAGACGTCCTCTTCACACGGCGGAGCGGGCTCCGGCCCCCCGGCCCCACCCCCGCGTCGTAGCTAGCGGACCCTTCGCGACTCTCGCCAGAAAAAATTCAAGAAATTTGGCAAGCAGAATATCTGAACATCCAAACACTGCATCGGCGTCGCACAGCACTCACTGCTCATAAGACTGCTATATAAGGCGCCAATTCGCTCTTGATTAACACCCAAAAGATCAACGAACAAAAACCGACAAAAAAAAACACAGACCGACTCCTTGGACAGACGCATTCTCACTCGCTTCTGCGACCATGCCGACAAAGGTCCGCAAGTTCGCGCACGCCTTTACCGCCAGCGACGGCCAGCTACCGGCGCTCGAGGCCAAGAAGCCGAAGGTCGGATCTCACAGCGGCACGCTCCCTCTCGCGAGCGGCAAGTCCTCGAAGCGGTTCGCGCCCGTCCGCGGCGGCCGCCAATGGACAATCTCCATTGCCGTGCCGGGCAGCATGATCAGCAAGTACGCTTCTACCACCCTCACCCCGTCTCCCACCCACTTGCCCTGGAGATGCTAACACACCGCTTCGCAGCCTCGCAACTGCTGAGCAGCGCCTCGCGACCGTCGCCCGCCTCGCCCGATCCCTCGCCATCTTTTGCGTAGACGAGGTCATTGTCTACGACGACGACGCGCCGGCGGCCGCGCGCGGCAAAAGCACACTCACGCGCTTCCCCGGCGCCGACGGCGCGCCGGGCGTGGACTCCTACACGGGCGACACGGACCCGTGCCACTTTGTCGCGCAGGTGCTCTCGTTTCTCGAGTGCCCGCCGTTTATGCGCCGGCGGCTGTTCCCGCTGCACCCCAACCTGCGGCACACGGCGCTGCTGCCGACCCTCGACATGCCGCACCACCCGCACGCCAAGGCGCCCTGGCTGCCGTACGTCGAGGGCGTGACGGTGCCGGCCGCCGACAGCAGCAACGAGGAGGCCGACGGGAAGAGCACATCGCACGGCGAGGGCTCGTGGGTCGACGCGGGGCTCGGCGGGCTGGTGCACGTCGAGGAAGCCATCCCCCCAAACACCCGCGTCACGCTGCGGATGGACAGCCCGGATGCGCAGCAGAATCCGGCGTGCGCGCATCCGGACGCCCCGCGCACAGAGGGCGGGTTCTACTGGGGGTACGCGGTGCGCCGGAGCGCGAACCTGTCGGGCGTCTTCACCGAGTGCCCGTACGAGGGGGGCTACGACCTGAGCGTGGGCACCTCGGAGCGCGGCACGCCGCTGTCGCAGGCCATGGCGAGCCACCGCGAGGCCCAGCAGCAGAAGCACGGCCACAGCAGGCACGGCCACGACCGGGGCCGTTACGGCAACGGAGGATACGGACATGATGGCGGCGCAGCCTACAACTCGTCGCCGCGCACGCCTGCTGCTGCTCCGTCGTTTCGGCACCTGCTCGTCGTCTTTGGCGGCCCGCGGGGCATCGAGCTCGCGGCCGCCCACGACCCGCACCTCGCCGAGCTTCGCATCCGCGGCGCCAAGACGCAGGAGCTGTTTGACCACTGGGTCAATGTCCTGCCAGGCCAGCAGGGCAGCTGGGCGGTTGACACGGACGAGGCGGTGCCGATTGCGCTGATGGGGTTGAGAGGGTTGTGGGAGGAGTCGGTATAAGGGAGGGAGATCCGACTTCCCTCGCTAACATTTGACGGGAGTCCAACCTTGCAGCGCATGTATATTTGGCCTCGATACGGGCCGTCACTTTTAGGCCGCAGTTTGGGTAAACTTGCCTCGGTTATATTTTTTTTTGGAGGGCGTGGATGTTAACGATACCAAAAGCATGCGCTATTCAGCTTAATGAATTGATGATTTAGATGGGACCAAAAATGAAATGTCTTTTTTCAATGCAGGCCAATTTGTTGAAGGCTCTGCCAAGTTCATGATTAATAGTTGAAAGACGGCAGCTATTGAGCCAGCCGCCAGAAATCTAGAGCCGCCAAAATGCTTCATGGCTATAATAAAAGCAATGTAATAAATGCAGTCCCAGACGCCGTATTGTCCCGATGTCGTCCCACGCCCCCATCTTCACTTTTCAATGAAACCCAAAGTAAATGCAAATGAAAACGCATACGCCCCTTCCAGTATATTTATATGGTTTATAGGTATAATTACAGCAGCAAATCAAGAATCCTAGGGTCCGGTGCGACCGTCCATGGCCACAGCCTGCTCGAGGTTGGCCTGCGTAGGAATTCCCGCCTTGTCGCCGGCACGCTTGCGGAGTACGTTTTCGATAAAGGCCTCGCCGGCCTTGTAGGACGAGCGGACGAGCGGCCCGCTGGCGACGTAGAGGAAGCCCATGTCGAGGGCGCGCTGGCGCCACATCTCAAACTCGTCGGGGGTGATGTACTTTTCGACCTTGAGGTGGCGCTTCGTGGGACGCATGTACTGGCCAAAGGTGACGACGTCGACGTCGGCCTTGCGGAGCTCCTTCAGGGCGTCCATGAGCTCCTGCTCCTGCTCGCCGAGGCCCAGCATGATGCTCGTCTTGGTGATGATGCCCTGCTGGCCGCGGACGTCCTTGACGTGCTTGAGCACCTTCAAGCTCTGGCGGAACGTGGCGCGCCTGTCTCGCACGTACGGCGTCAGGGCCTCGACCGTCTCGACGTTGTGGGCGTAGACGTCGAGGCCGCTGTCGGCGACGACCTTGACCATGTCGAGGTCGCCGCGGAAGTCGCCCGTCAGGGCCTCGACGAGCAGCGAGGGCTTCTTGTGCTTGATCTTGCGGATCGTCTCGGCAAAGTGGTGGGCGCCGCCGTCGGCGAGGTCGTCGCGGTCGACGCTTGTGAGGACGACGTAGCCCAGGCCCCAGCGGGCGAGGGCCTCGGCCGTGTGCTCGGGCTCGTGGGGGTCGAGGGGCGCCGGCGCGCGGTTCGTCTTGACGCTGCAGAAGCGGCACCCGCGCGTGCACGTGTCGCCCATGAGCATGATGGTGGCCGTGGCGGCCGACTTGTCGGAGCCGCCCCAGCACTCGGAGATGTTGGGGCAGCGCGCCTCCTCGCAGACCGTGTGGAGCCCGAGGCCGCGCAGGTCCGCCTTGATCTTCTTGAAGTTGTCGTTGCCCGCGGGGATGGGCGTCTTGAGCCACTCGGGCAGGCGCGTGATGGTGCGCTTCTTGCCCGCGGGGCCGACCTGGGCGGTGCGCAGCTCGTACGCGGCCGACTGGTTCAGTGCATCGCTGCTGGCGGCGCTCTTGGAGCCGATGAAGTCGTCGAGCGAGGCGACGCTCGTGTCTTTAAAGTATGTCTTGCGCTTGGGCTTGTCGACGGCGGCATCGGAGGGCGAGGGGACGGTGGCAAGACCCCTTGTGGCTGTGGTGGACGAGACGACGGCGGCGGAAGCTCTGGAGGTGAGTACCTTTCGCAGGGGTGCGGCGGATCGCTGTAGAGAAGCCATTGCTGTGTGTGTGTGGTGGGGGATGGCCTTCCCGATTTCCTAGATGAATCAGGAAGTGTGTATTCTGATAAAAGGTCAATGGGAGGGGGAATCCACGGGCCAGAAAAGCTCGAGTTTGTCCAACAAATCGTTGACTAAAATGTTGGACAGGGCGCTCCACAAATTTTGCCTCTCTGGTGGCCGCTTGGAGTTTGGGGGGACACAAAGGCCGATGGGACCCGCCGCCGACCGCGGACACGAGTCGCAGGCGGCCATTTAATCAGCAGGCAAGGCTATCCTGGTACTGGCGCCATCAAATTGCAAGACAGAGAGGGCGCAAGACTATGATTCGTAATGATTCATACCGTCGTCGGCGCGGTTGCTTCTGCGACACGGTCGGCATAGGCCTATCAATACATCACTACACTTCCGCCATCCACACAGCACCCAAGTCACACGATCCAGAATATATCTTCAAAGTCTCGTCGATTGGTTCTATCTATTTGCGTTGCTTCAAAAGCAGCCGTCTGAAGGTTCTATAAACGAAATGAAGAAAACCTAGAAAGCCCATCGCCTGCAGCAGTCCCTAGCAGAGGCTTCATTCTCAAAAAGAATGCAGGCCACTGGCTGCCGCCCGAGTACCGAGAAGAAACAAAATCTTGTTTTGTCTGATGAAAAAAGGTAGGAGATCGCTGCTTCCTTCCGAAGATTGGAGCGGCGACCAGTCCCTGAGAAGGCATAAAAGTGTAAAAAGTCCTGTTCACCCCATGAAAGATGGGTAAATATGGTAACAAGTCGAAGATGAAGTTGTTTGTAAGCTTCTAAATTCTCCAGTCATGCCCTGAAGTTGCCGATGGCAATGAGTCTGCGGTTCGAGCACTGCCGACGCAGACTCATTCCGAGTCAATGAGACTTTGCCACGGAAAGGACGAGAGCCCTATCCTGATGACCGGGCATGATCCTTGTCGTCCAAGCTGGGGTACAGCTGGATTACAGTTGGAAACATTAAAAGTTATGAGAACAAACGACTGCTTCTCCTCCCTCCCCAGAAATCGAAGTAAACATCAACAAAGTTCCTGAAGGCGAAAAGGAAGACAGCCGCCCAGTATATGCGTATGCGACGAACCAGAAGGAGGCAGATGCGGGCAGTAACGTGTGCGGCAGTCTTCACCTCTTCACGCTCATGCTGCCCTCTCTCAGAAACCACGCCCAATGCCAAAGGAAATGACAAAAAGTAGAGGAGATGAGAGAATGCAAAAGGATGTGAGAGATGATGAAAACTGGTGCCCGGAAAAAAGTCGCCCTAGTTCGTACTCGTCGAGGTCGTCAAGCATAACCAATCCAGAAAGAACGCCTGCCGGCAGAAAGAAAAAAGGTATAAAAAAACGAGGTTCACAAAAAGCTGACAAAGGAAAGAATGATTTCTCTTGTTCTCATTTGAACAGCGAGAGGGTGGTTTGTAAATGTCTTGGTTTTGAAGATTGTACCGGAGCGTTGCCAGAAGCGAAGTGGAAAAAAGGCGACAACAAACTCATCGAAAGGTCCTGCCCAAATTGTATACACCGGGGAAAGGGAGGCGTTCAAGCTTTTCCTTCTTCCCCTTTACAAAAGGGCGGCGACAAGCATGCCGACGACACCAGCAAAGGCAAATTTGCCGGCGTCGAGGGCGGCGCCGGCATTGGCCGGGCCCTTGGAGGGCACCGCGGACGGGGTGGTGCTGGACGTGAGCGAGGCCGAGGGCAGCGAGGTTGTCGGGTGGGTGATGCCGCCGGTGGGCTGGATGACGGTGCTGGTGCTGTTGATGGTGGACACGGTGGTGTGTATGCGCGAGAGCGTGACCGTCTTGGTGAGGTGCGCCGTGTCGGTGCAGGTGGTGGTGATGGTGGTGCGGCTGGTGTCGGTGACGGTGGTCATGCTGGGCGCGGCGCTGACGCTGGTGGTGTCGGCCAGGGCAAGGGCCGGGAGGACGGCGACGAGAGCGGTAGAGAAACGCATCGTGATGGCTGCTGCAGTTGGTTCTTGGTGTAGGTTGTGTAGCTGTAGGTACAGTTCTTCAAAAATGGCGATATGACAGAGGCAAGATAAGTCTCCGTCAACGAGTTGTCAACGTCTTTTTGTTAAAGTATTGCAAATAGACTTGGCCGACGGACGGGGGCTGGCTGGCTGAAGCAAAGGCGCGACTTGTTTCAAGTTCAAGAGTGAAATGAGCGTTTGGTTGTCAGTGGGTGTGTGGATGTTGTGAAATGAGTGTGTGTGGTTGGTTGGTTCCGTATGTAAGTTTTTTCGTAGAATATACGTTAAGGGACATAGACTTTGCCAACGAAGTCTTTTGAGAACGAAGCGAACAGGACGGTATTGTGCTTTGCTGAAGAAGAAGAAGAAGAAGAAGAAGAAGAAGAGGGAAAAGGAAAGGCGTTGGTGTGTGGCGCCAGTTCTAGTAATATGGCATGTATGGGGGGGGGAGAGCACATCTCACGAAGACACACACAACACACACAAACGGGAAAAGCACACCACAAAGAGCGCCCGCAGGCCCCGGCAATCACACCTAGTTCCACTGGTCTAAAAACCCCAGCGCTACCAAAGAGTCAATTCGGTTTTTGTTGTCCAGTCGTGTAGAGTGCGACATGGGCCGGGCGGGCGCGTTGGGCACGAGGGGAATTCCCTTGCGACTCTTGTGAGACTCGAATGCCGCCGGAGCCCACTCGAACCCAGTAAACTACCAGCACTCAGACCAGGGTCTCACCCACGCGCTGGGGGCTTGACCTCGGTACCTGGCGACCAGGGGCTTCAAAGGGAAATGAGGTGTGGCGTTTGTATCCGCTACCACGCCGTCTCACCACAAAGGCACTCGTCACAGCGGTCACGGCAACTTGTTGATGAGGTGTGCCCACATCCTTCTCTACTCGAGTCTTCTTTGGCTGGTCTGTAAATGAGCGCGGGGCGTGGTCATGTTGCAAGCGGCACCCTATGTGCTGTGATTTGCGTCGAAGCAGTACGAAGTAAAACGATGTTTTGTTTCTTCGTCTCTTTGTTCAAAAAAGGGGCGTGCAGTCGTTTCTCTCCTATACAAATATCCATACATGTTTCGATAAAGCTATATAGTTGGGTGTAGGGGCCAAGATCCCTTCTGCAGCCCTTTTTGTTCCTGTTCTCGTTTATCGAGGGAACTGCTGCTGCGCCCCGATTTGATTTTCTGGGGGAGCAACGGCCAGCGCAGGAGAAAGCAAATAACGAGAAGGAGATCCAGAAAAATACTGGTAGGGCCACCAGGGGGGGGGAGATGAAGGGGGGCATGGGGGTTGTCTGATATGCACCAACGCGTTACACCCTGATTGGTTTAGCTCGCCCAGCGAGGTTAAATTTGCTCATCTCCCACGCCGACAATCCTCATTGGCATTTTGGGCGCGTTTTGGTTTCCCTGCGGGTCATCATCAACCCTGGGGATTTTCGCGCCCGCCTTTTTGGTACCTGACGCTTTTCCTGTATTGGAAACTCTTTGCAGCTCGCTCACCTCACTCAGAAGAACAAGTTTCATCCCAAGGTCTAAAAGCGAACCGCGTCAACTCATAAAAAAGGGCTTTTCCGGTCTCTGAAGAAGCAGCAAGGACAAGAAAGAAAAAAAGGAACTGGCATACAAAGTAGTTCAACGGCCAAGCGCCACCTCCGCCTTTTCACCTGCCGAACGATGCTCGATATGCCCTAAGCATGGGGTGCCCACCCCCCTTGGCCTCTTCAATCTCCCCAAGCGAAGAAAATGCGCCATTACACTTTGATATTTTCTCCAGAGATGCTACCACGGTGTATTCACGCCAATATCGCTTGGCTTCGTCTTGGTGTCCTTCGTTGACAGTGCTAACGCAAGGGCTCGGGTGAAAGTAGAGAGACATGCCGGGAAAAGGGGGCCACGCCATTGTTCTACACGGACACATCCCTTTTCCCTCTTCCTCTTTCATATTATTTCCAGTCTTGATCCCTTTTTTTTTTCCTTTTGCCAGCCACGTTAAACAGACAACTGCGACATGCATGCTCAGTACTCGCCAAAAGCAGTAAGGGGGGGGTTGCTCCGGCGGCGGACGTCCCTTTCTTTCCTTTCCTGCACCAATAGTCGCAGGTCCGTCCATCGGAAGATGTGACCCTTTTGCAGCGAGGTCATCGTGATTCGCGGCCAGAAGCGGACGAGCTCGCCATCGATGCCGATCGCGTAGACGATGTGACTGCACCTTTCGCGGCCGAGAAACACTCCGAAACATTCACGCCCCCATACCTACAGTATATAACAATGGCAAGCGTTGCTTCGTCTCTTTCAGTCATCTGCTCAGGTAAAAAGTAAGCGTCATGCTTTTTCTTTTTTTGAATTCCAGAAATCAAGCGCCTGTCTCTTTCTCTTCTTCTCAACGTCTTGCACATGCGCAAGCACGATCCGATGTAGCTGGAGCGCGCTGGAATGCTGTGGGAGCGAACCCGTGTCAAAACAATCGTAGATGAGACAAAGTCGCTGAGCTGAGCTTTTGCGCGCGTGGCCAG
Source organism: Akanthomyces muscarius (assembly GCF_028009165.1). NCBI lineage: Eukaryota > Fungi > Ascomycota > Sordariomycetes > Hypocreales > Cordycipitaceae > Akanthomyces > Akanthomyces muscarius. The sequence continues at coordinate 3,240,262 of NC_079245.1, read as the reverse complement.
AGAGAGAGAGACAGAGACAGAGAGAAAACGGCTTTGGTCGCATCTCAGCATTTTTTGTCTTGCTGCCAATATCTGCTTGTCCTTGTGGATCAAATTGCTCTCGGCTTTATGTCGCGTGGCCGCATCGCTCGTAGATCAAGCACCGTCAAGCAAAAAAAAAAAAAACATTTTTAACTTGTCAATCGAGTCAACCCGAGCTATTTCCTGAGCAGGCTTCGGGATTGGACCAAATGCTAAATATCAACTCAGCATGTGCTGGATGAAGCTGTGCTCAAACACATATTGTCTGAGACCGTCCAGCCATCCAGCAATACAGTCACAGAGGTATAGGGTAGCAACTTCAAGAAAGTGGTAAAATTCAATCTGAGATCTGTAAAAGCATGTCGTCTGGACATGGGATTTGAAGAGTGGTATCCAACAAGATGAGAGAAATAGAACGAGATGTCAAGTATATGCATGTGCATCATCAAAGCAGAAAAATGGCAAATAATCAAAACCAGAGCAGCACGGCAGGCTAGGACGCAAAGCGCCTACGCGAGCCAGTACCAAACCTTCTGGAACACATTACTGGCAACACGCTCCTCCTCCATCTGCGCCAGCTCGTCCATTTCCTTGACGCCAGTGACGACGTCAATCTCGTGTATCGGGATGGCGAGGCGGGTTCTGAACCAGATCTTGTGACCGACGTAGAGTAGCACGACAATGGGAATGGTAATGTAGGCGGCGATGAAATCAGCAGCGACAAAGGGCTTGGCCATGAAGGTCTGAAAGCCGTTGGTGATGGTGATGAGACTGACCAGGCCAATCATGAAATAGCTGGCATAGGGCTGGAGGGGCGTCGTGTACGGGCGAATGTCCATGAGGTTGTTGTACTCGAGGGCTTTGCGGAAGCGGACGTAGGTAATCATGACGATGATCCACGCAATATAGCCAGAAACGGTCGACAGGTTGACGAACCAGGTGAAGACCTTTTCACCAGAGTTGCTGACATTGAGATAGGAGAGCAGGCCGACAGCAAAGGTGGTGAGGACAGCGACCCAGGGAACACCAAGCTTAGTCGTCTTGGAGAAGATGCGGGGGGCATTGCCGGTAAGTGACATGGAGTAGAGGACACGGCTGCCCGAGTAGAGAAAGGAGTTACCGGCCGACCAGGCAGAGGTGAGAATGGCGGCATTGATGATGTGGTTGAGGACGGCGATGCCAACGTTCTGGATGCCAATAACAAACGGAGAGGCAGCGGCACCACCGGCGCCGCTGTCGAGAGCGCCGAGAAGCTGATCGTCGTTGGAAGCGACGAGGATACCAATGATGAGCGAAGAGCAACCGTAGAAGATGGCAAGACGCCAGACGAAGCGGCGAGCAGCCTTGGGAATGTTGCGACGAGGAGCGACAGTCTCACCGGCAGCAATGGCAATCAGCTCGGGGGAGGTGATGAAGGCGAAGCCGGCGGTGATGAAGGCGTGCCAAAAGGCGAGGAAGCGGCCAGTCGAGCCCCCTACACCTTTGTACTGCACAAAGGCCCCTGGATGAGCCCAGTAATAAAAGCCTCGCACATGCGATTGATTGGGGCCGCCGCCAAAGAAGATGACGATGCCGAGAATGATGAGGCCCATGATGGTGAGCAGCTTGATACTGGCAAACCAAAACTCGGCCTCGCCAAAGAATTGAACGGCAATGATATTGAGGAAGAGCATGACGAAGAGGACGACGGTAATCCAGACGGCAACGTGGACCTTTCGGGCGCCAGGCCAGTAGTCGATGACTATACTGGCGGCGGAGGCTTCTGCTCCGACGAGGATGGCGTAGACGTACCAGTAGTTCCAGCCGGCGGCAAAGGCAAGGGAGGGATCGACGAAGCGCTCGACAAAGTAGGGGACGGTGATGCCGCGCATGGGCAGGAGAGTGACCATTTCGGCAAGACAGTTCATGACGGTCCAGACAATGGCCATCATGAAGATGTAGGCCATGAAGAGAGGCGCGGGGCCGCACTGGCTGAGGATGGCACCGGAACCGACAAAGAGACCGGTACCGATGGCACCACCGAGGGCGAGGAACTGAATGTGTCGACTCTTGAGACCGCGCTCGAGCTGGTCATGCTTGTTGGCGAGGTTGAATTCGGCGGTCTCGGCGGGCTGGGAGGCCTCGATGTTGAGGTTGTAGCTGTCGCCGGAGCCATGGCCCTCGTGCGAGACTTTTTTCTCCATGTTGAGGGGAGAAGCGCGCAATCAGGTTGAGGATAAAACAGGTAGGTATACTGCAGTCAAGTACACTGAAGCTGAGAGACCAAGCAATAGCAGGAATGTGACGTCAGAAAAATGGTCTCGTTCCCTTGTTGTGCAGCGTAGCAATGCGTAGCAACGGGGCGAGCTCGCTCAGCTGTATGTGCGGTAGAGGTGGATGTAGCGGGCACAACAGTGGGCAAACATCGATGGGCGGGCGGCGCAGTGGTGATTGATGCCCGACACGACCAACCAGGCACGACACCGAAGGAAGTAGTAAATGGCAATGGAGGAGAGAGGATGAGGATGAACAAACAGAGAAGAGTGATGTGGAGGAGAGGAGCGGGAAAAAAAAAGAAGAAAAGCTGGATTGATGTGGGCGTGCGTCCGGTTTTGGGGTTCGTCGGAGGCGGGAGGGGCGAGCAAACGAGGCTTCGAGCTTTGGAGGTACCGGCTGGAGAGGAGGGCGGTGCGGCGCAGCGTAGGTACCTATTTAGCTGTGGTTTGGCTGATTGTTATCTGGTCAGGCAGGTGCAGATTTTTGGGGTAAACGGGAGACCCCAGACGCCCCCTGCAAGCCTGGAGAAAGAGCGCTGGAAGCCCCAGAAGCGGCTGGGGCGCACTGGCGGGCGTAGGCCGTACCAGTCTCCAGTACGGAGTAGGTAGACTCAAGGTGAGTGTGGCCCCGCGGCAGACCTGGTGCCGGGCGCTGAGTCGCTGACAGAACAGCCTTGAAGGTCCGCCGTAAACAGCCCCAGAAAGTCGTAAACAGCCTCAGGCCCCACAGTGCCTATCTTGCAGGGTCACAGCCAGCCTACGGGTACAGCGACAGGGGAGGAGTCTGATTGCGGCGCTGTCCTCTCTGGCAATTGGGTAGGTACTGCCTCATGTGCCTTAGCGCACGAGCCTCATGCAGCGCCCCAACGGTCCGGCGCTGCAGCACCCACTCACATGCGGATGGGCGCGGGACAGCGTGAGCAATAACCAACTGCCTGGAAAACAACTGGTAAACTGGACAGCTTGCAGTCCAGTCGAAGCACAATAACAAACAAGACATTCTTCGCTGGTCCCAAAAACATGAGACGGGCTCCTATTTTCGGAACGCCAACTATTCGTTGTTGCTGTTTCGGTCAACAATGTCTCTGATGGATGCGATTAGCGGCCGGCGTCATGTCGGATGGTCCATCCGTGCCGAGTACGCATAAATACACATCTTTCAGGTGCAAAAAGTACACATGCAATCACAAAAACGTGGCACCAGGCAGCAGAATTCCTGTTTTGCCCGGCTACTGGTACTTTGGAGTCCAGCATGAGTGGCTTGCATCCGTTCATTGATTGACCTTGCGCGCGCGCCGCCAGGCCAGCTAGTCATGCACCGCCCGCCCGCCCGCACGCCCGAACCTGGGGACAAGCCCGGGAGCTGCGATTCCCCCTCCAATTCCAGTTTTTCCTGGCTTCTTGATCTCGTGCGCACTCATAATGCTTGGTTGTTAATTCCCCGTTTGAATTTCTTCGCGGCCGGCTGCAGTTCTGGGCATTGTCTCACCCTCCGCACTCGACTCGACCGTCGCCGAGTGCGGCAGCCATTTTTCCAGTTTAGCGGCTGGTTGTAGAGGGTGGGAGGGGAAAGCAGAAACCACGCCACCGCCAAGGAGAGGCGCCCAGCCTAGCACAGCCAAGCAGCTACTGGTAATAAATTACAGGTGACTCGGAGGCTGCTGCAGGGCGTTTTTGCATGGCGCTCTCGGGAGGCGCTGCCAGTTGTTTTCTAGGCGATGCCCAGCCTGATGAAGATGATCCGAATCGCTTGGCGAGAGCAACGACCAAGACAATTGAAAAAAAGAAGAAAAAAGAAAGAAAGGAAACAAGGGTAAAAATAGCCAACTGCAACCGCAGCTGATCAGCGTCGCAACAAGGCTGCGTGCGGCTCGCTCATCCAGGCAAGGCACGGCACGACACAAGTCTCCTTTCTGGCCCAGTTTGACAGCTCCAGTCCAGCCGCATCCCACCAGCCGCTACCAGTACGTACTGGTAGTAGTGCAGTAATCGACTAGCTTGCGAGCTTGTTAGCTTGTTCGCCCAGCGACTCCATCGATCACCGCCCGCCACCATGCACCATGGCATCATTCGGCTGATGGCCTGGGGCGCCACGGGGAAAACCAGCCCACGCGCGGCTGCCCAGTTGCCCTCGCGAGCCAGGGTGTCAATGTCAATGTGTCTTTCCATCTTCTCCCGCTTTGCTGTTACTAAACATTGGCATTTTCCACTTCTGCGCAAATATGACGATTTGTCACGAAAACGTGCATGTCGTCCTAGCCAAGAACGGGCCGCGGAGAAATGAATAAGCGCCCATCCTCTCTCTTCATGGCGTTACGCCAGCTTGCACAGTGAAGGCACATCGTCAATAGCAGCGAGCTTCATTAAACATTGGACATCCAGTAGTTTATTTTAGCCCATTGTCTCAAGCCGAAGGAAGCCGTTTCCAGGGCTTGTTTCTCCCCACCACCCCAACACACCACTCGACGCCCGCGTATCCACACAACCACATCGCAACCATGCAAACACGTACCAGTACCAGTACCGCGACACAACCATGAATAGACACCAACTATACAGACATGCTCGCGACAGACAGGGCGTTGCCCATGCTCATCAGATCCTTGGCGTCCGTCATTACTCGCCTGCCTCTCAGCTCCCAACTACCCCAATCTCTGGCTTTTTGCCTCGTCGCGCATGACGGTACCTGCCTCTCTGCCTCTCAGCCTAGCGCTCTGTCGATGATGCCCGCGTCTGTCTGCTGCTGATCATGACGATTAAATCAAGAGCCCAGATTCGCATCTCGTCGCATGCTGCATCTGCAGATACACAACAGAACCTACGATCCACCAGACTCGATGCAGTGGTTCCCACGGCTCCGCGGCCACCGCGCACCCGCCTGCGTACGTAGTGCTAGTACGCCTTCCAGAAGCCTGAGCGAACTTTGGGGTCTGTCTGTCTGTCTGTCTGTCTGTCTGTCTGTCTGTCTGTCTGTCTGTCTGTCTGTCTGTCTGTCCATCTGCCAAGTATCGAATCGCGCACCGGCTTTTGACGTGCCCACACATTGCCTCATGGCTAATCTTTATGCCTCACTTTCAACTATCCCAAATCTGGTATGCATTTTACATTGTTCCATCTGCGCCTCTGCACGGTCCAGATTTTTTTTCTCTATCTGCGTTGTTTTTTTCTCGCTCCATTGATACCCAAACGATATCGGCGTGGACCCTACCTGCAGCGGCGCGACGTGGATCTCGAGACCAAAACTCCACAGAACAGTGTCTAGAACACATCTCGACACGATGTGCCGTCAGGGAAGAAAAAAAAACGAGGACCCTGCGCTTGGCGAACCGGAATCACACCGCCGCATCCGCATCGGATGGCCCCTCCGAGAGACCGGTTGCCCGGAAGACGACGGAGATCTGATGAGCACGCGACATTGTCCTACAAACTGACCCGCCAGAATTTGCAATTATACGACGCCAGTGACACATAAAAAAATTAAAAAAAACTACTGTCACTTCTTTTGCCAACTACACGTCAATTGACAGACCGTCCGTGTTGCATTCGCCACTGTGTATGTCCACTTGATTAGGCGTTGTCGAGGTCGCGTGCTCCGAGGCAGCTGGTAGACGTCTCCGATGAGGATCACGGCAAGCAACCTGCCGATGCGCGCCATCTCACGGCAGCGCCATTCGTGCCGCCGATCCGATATTGGCAAGGCTTCGTTCGGTGTGCTCGTTTGCATGCATTAGTTCCGACTCTGACGCGTCACTGCAACGTTGTCAGTGCCATATGTGGAACAGTGAATGGCGGCTCTGCTTACTGCGCCGTCGTGGCCTTGCAATACAGCCAGCAACAGCCGTGACATGTTGCCACCATCTTGTACATCGATGGCGGCGTTGCGGGCGAGCCAAGTTTTGACGACAGCTTCCCGCTCGTTCATGGTAATTGGCGACAGCGGTGTATGTCTATGATGGCTACAACTCGCCTCCAATTCGACATTCATCTCGATTAGTAGACCTTGCAACTGCTCAATCTGGCGGCCCAGGTGCCAGGGCACTTGGCAGGAGAAATGAGATAACTAAAAAAGATAAAAGAAATAAGGCAAGTAAGGAAAAATAAGAGAAACTAGAAAGAATAAGAGAAACTAGAAAGAATAAGAGAAACTAGAAAGAATAAGAGAAACTAGAAAGAATAAGAGAAACTAGAAAGAATAAGAGAAACTAGAAAGAATAAGAGAAACTAGAAAGAAAAAAAATCAGCCGCCATTTGCACTAAACTTGGGCAGGTATATTGTCCAGTCCCTTTCCAATTCCATATATACCGAGGCCGGCATCTTTCGAAGGCTAGACGCTGCGATGCCTAGTAGCACCAGCCGCGACGCACAATACAGAAAACTCGTCATGTAAAAGACCAACAAGTTAACCGCCAGCGGAAGCGCAGGCTTCCTTGGCCACACGTCTGTTACCGCCGCCCTCTGGAGACTCTTCGTACCCTTTCCCTCCAGCACCGTGAGAAGACGTTTGAAGTTGCGCAAGAACCCCTTTTTGCAACGCAAAAGTGGTCTGCCTTCATGCCTCACAAACTCGCTATCTTGACGCAGCCCTTTCATGAGCCTGTCCAAGCCCAACAGGCTAAATTCACGGTCGGTCGAGAATACCTCCAGGTATGTTGTCGGTTCGGCTCCACGTTCGATCGCCCGCAGCCCTTCTTCCAGCCTATATATGGCCGACCTGATGGGTCTCCGGTGGGCTACATTTTCGGTTCGTGCATTCAGATTCTTCAGTAGTTCTAGGCAGTCGGTCATGAACTCCGTGGGATCACCTGCTGACTTGCTAAACTGGGCCAAGGGCATAACGAACAGCCCGGCAACGGGGCTAGCAGCCGAAACGCAAGTTGCAATCTGCCACAGCAGCTTTTCAACTGCTGTCGGGAATTCAAAATTCCAAGCGATTGCATGCATAACACCAAAAAGTCCAGAAGTCAGTGCCAGCAGGAATATAGCTGGGTGAATGTCGTTGTGCTTCGTGTACATGGGAATGTTGTCATTTGGAATCCTCAAACCCCACCTTTCTTTCCGAGCAGGACGAGATGGTCTATTGAGTATGATCGAAACAAGACTATCCCAATCGTTTTGATACTCCAGGTCCGACAGGCCTGGCTGAGCTGCAGTGGCCGTTTGAAGCTGTGGGGTGATGTCTTGTCTGTCGTCCCTTGCTGACTGGAATACATCTGACTGGTCTGCGACAGCAGCCTCTATTTTTTCTTGCGAATATTTCAGAGCAAGAGAGTCAAGGTTTATCGCTCAGTCAATGTTCTGAGGCTTGTAGCAGTTGATGCTGTATATCAGGATACCACAAGATGCAAAACTCAACGTCACAGTCTCGAGCTGTGAGAACGCGGCACCCAGAATATGCCTCGCGATGACCGACAAAATCAGTTGCAAGATTTGAAGGGCGGCGAGCGATTTTGCTAGCCAGTTCTGTTTGCTCTTGTCCTCGATTTCCTCCGTCAAGATGGGTGCATATGTGTAAGAGCTCCCCGCCAGCTGATTCGCAGTGACGGGGTAACTCATTGCTTCTCCACCAATCTTTCCTCCACTGACGTGCCTCGGTCTCTTGAGGATGAAGCCCCCCATATTGGCGAAATAGCAATGCGTTAAAGTCCACTTTTTTGAACTGTGCACCTCAGCTTGCTTCTCCATGTCATTGCATGACAAGTGCTGGCGATTGTATGGCAACCATGAGAAAGGAGGCCTGCGAAACCACCACGGCCACTCAACGGCCTTCCCTTTCTCCTTCATCATGGCAAGGGCAGTCAAGGCCATGTAGAATTGAAAGACGGCGTGAATGAGAACCAATTCTGGGAATAGAACAGTGACAACCATCCACTTGACTTTACGAATCGTCTGGGCAAAGGTGCTGTCCAGCCTCGCTGGCACGTTCAGGTGCTGAATGCTCCATGTGCAAGCTACAATTGTAGTAATGCAAGTGCTGATGATGTTGAATGTACCGCGGTAGCAGGCGCCCGGCTGCCATCCAACGTCTTCGTTCGTTGCGAATGGATAGGTGCAGTTGCGGGCAGCGGCTAGTAGGGGCATGAATGCCAGCCAGAGTGAGATTTTAAACACAGGCATCCTCATCCGCTGGCGGTACCCTTCTTATTCTTCCTGCGATTCTTATCCTTTTTATCCTTCTTATTCCTCTTCGCCTTCGCCTTCGCAGACGGTGTAGAGGAATATGCTGATGAAGCGGCTAGTTCCAATTGATCGGTTTTCGTGACTGGGCTTTTCGGATGGCGGCTGGCAGGAAAGAAGTGAGAGGATCGATCGCGGATCAGTAGCGAGGTTGGCAATAGTGTAAATCTATTATTATCTGCAGATGGAAGATATCTGTCCCATAGGTCCTCGCGAGGTCCCTGCCGTCTTATAGCTGCCTCCTGCCTCCTGACGCGGCGCATGCTATGCCAGAATTACAGACTTGCAGGTGCGAACTACATAGGTATGAGCCAAGGCAGAGAGGTAGGCTCTGTGGCTGCCTGTTAAGAGGTGGTAGAGTGCGCAGCCACAATAGCCCATCAGCCTCTGTGTGAAGTCATCTTTGTGACGAGGCTTTGAAACATGCATACTGGTGATAATTGGTGCGTAGTAGGCTTACCTGCATGAAAAGCTGAAATCCGCGTTAATTTTAGAAGCGATCCTAACAGCTACACACATTTTGCCACACTCCTTCCCTACTCTAGCCGCGCACCAATAAACACTCTTACGGCCCAGGTACATTTTCGCGCCGGAGTTGTTGACGCGTTAGGCGTTCTTCTTGTATACTAAAGATATATTCAACCTCAGCCCAACCATGAAGATCTTTTTTAGGAAATCCAGTAGGCAGATCTAGTCTTCCTTTAAAAAGTACAGCGATGAAATTAGCCATCGAGATGCATAATAAAGCCACTTTGACATGTAAATTTAGGACGTCACCTGTGCGAGCAGAGGGAATACGAGAGCTGACTAGCAGGCCTGTGTCAGTTTGCACAATGTCAAGAGCATAGCGGGGGGAAACAACTCCACGTGTGATTATTCCGCCAAAAGAGAACAGTAATCACCACCCCCTTGACTTTGCGCATCGTCTTGGTAAAGGTACTGTCCTCCCTTTGCGGTCAAACCCTGCCTTCCTTCCCCAACCTTGTCGCGTAGGTATTGAAGACTGCCTGTTGACCGTAATTAAGAAAGTTTGAGACACCGCCTCTTGCAGTCCAGTCTTCCATCAAAACAAGTTAACGGGGGTGACCTTAAGCGGCTTTCGAAAGCCGCTCTGCCCGGGCGAGTCGGATTGCTTCCTTCAGCCCTTCAGTCATTGGCAGAGGTGGTCGAAATTGTTTCACCCAATAATCTTCGACTTCAATATCGACTTCTGGCACATGTCTGGCGTCTACTATCCATGTGGCCTCGAGGGCCACGTCCAACGGTCCAGGGGAGCACAATGGGGAGTCCACCTTGGCTTCTGCAAGGTCGTCACGTAAGCTCATGAGCCATGGATGCACGGCTACATTTTCAGAGTTAGAGACAACCTGCAGCACACGTTGCAGGAAGCGGCAAACATTACCTGAAACAAAGTCCTTTATAGTGACAAAGCCACTGTCCGTAGATGCGGCAACGTGCAGCGTCAGATCTCTCCAGTTGATTGGCCTGTCTCGGCCGCAGCATCTGTTGAGAAACTCGGTGTTCGAGTCCTCGTCCCAGCTTCCATCTTCCTTCATCTCGCGTGCAAAAGGCCGATCTTCATGACCGAGCTCTCCGTACGTAATATACTCGGCTCCCTCATGGCGCTCGTGGTGCTCCACCCAGTCATGCTCCCATTCGTCCAGGAATCTGAGGGAAGCCTCGATAGATGCGACAGGTGGTTGATTCACTGGTAAAAGTGCAATCTCATGCCAGGTACCGTCTGGATTCTGAAGGGGTTCGAGCCCGTCCCGGCCACTTTTGGAGGTCTTCATAACAGAGGCGCAGGCAGGAAAGTCGCCCGCGAGAGTCCAGTAGAGGCGATCAACGCTCTCACGCAGTAGACGCATCCTCTCTGTAGTTTGACGTCCCCTCTCTTCCAGCGAAAGGGCTGGTGTCGAACCGGTAGCTTCCATTTTTTACTGCTTCGTTAGCATAGAAAGTTGCTTGGCAGTTGGCGGCAAGCATCGATGGTGCGCTCTAGCCTCGAGGCATATCCATTATTGGGGACGAGGAAAAATTATCCGCCGGTTCTATCTGCCCTGAGTGCCTAATGGAATAGGTACCCGCTCTTTTTTTTTCTATTCATGTCGCCGTGGCTAATAATTAGGCTATCACTATATGAAAGAGGCTTCGTTTGTAATCCAGGGTTGTTGCAAATGCGTGAAAAATGCTCCTGCCACGTGTTGATACTATTGCCCACAACCAGAACGCGTCCGAGTCGTCTTGGGTCCACGGTTTCAGGACTCGATAGGTTCAATTACATCCCAGTGATGCCGGTCCACAAGAAAGAATACTGAGAATCGATGACTTTTGGCCCGAAACACCAAATTCTCGCAAACAGAAAGTGGAAGTTGGGGAAGCGAATGAAGGGCAGCCAGGACGGATCAGAGGCAGTATGATTCGCACAGGACTTGGCTTGGTCTGGTACTTTTGGGCCACAGAATGGAGTGAAAATTGGACTTATTTGTTTGGAAAATTGAAGCGCTTTAGATAATATCAACAAAAAAATTCCAAAGAAAAAAATCATATGTCTCACGTGTTTGCGTGGCGCGCTCCACGAGGCCATAAGCCGCCAGGTTGAACAGTTGCAAGGTTTCACTGAACTGATGATTGGCGCTGAAGATCAGATGAAACCCCTCCAGGTTCCCCAACCCAGCACCTCGAATCCCTGTAATCCGAGCACTACAATCGCACTTGTGCAATCCCAATAATGCCGGAATTTTTTTTTTTCCCACCCCGTACGCAAACCACTCGAGACTCGAAATAAGATGACAAGTACTAGGCGGCACCGCGTTGTTCCCTTTTTTTTCTCTTCTTTCATGACGGGATAGTGGCACGTCGAGTTGTTTTCCCCGCATGCTCGCGACATTGTTCAAAACTTCGGTGGTAATTCCACGCTGCTTTCCCCCAGACGTTTCCATTTCCAGTTAATCCTGCGGGGTAAAATACAACACCAACGACAGCACACCACACAACGCTAACCCCGAATTCTTAGCCCCGGCGTGAGGACAATACATTGGTAATTAGCAATTCATCATCTTTTCGCCCAAGCACCGGACTAGCTTTATATCCGTGCGTTCCGAAGGGCGTTTTCCTTTTCCAAATTTCTTTTCCAAAATGGCCGTCCTGGTACTCTGTAGCGGTCCGTCGTCTTCCCCCCAGGTACAGAGGCATGTCGTAGCCATCGTGGACCGCGTTGGCTGCATTACACAAGCGACTCGATGCAGACTAAGAAGCAGCAGCGGCGGGGAGGGGGGCGCCAGAAGGAATAGCGATGGCTGGATAATAGCACACACACACACACACACACACACACCGACACAGCGTCACTGTCGTGTTGGAGTAGTGACTACAAGCTACGGGCCAAGGCCGGGCGGCCAGCACACAGACACTAAGCGTCGGCATTTTCGACGGCCGTATCGTGGGTGTCCCGGAGGAGGGGAAGATGCATGATGCTGCAGCCGGCAGCTACACGTGGTGTATTTGCTTTTATTTAGAAGTGCTGGCGTCCCCCAGCTTTTGCTCTTTCGCAGCTCTGATTCACAATAGCCTCACTCGTGATTCTGTGTGCATCACAGCTTCCCTGTGTTGAACTACGACGTAAGCACAGGTATACAAGACATACACACACGAACACGCACATACACAGGCTGCACATACATAGACGCACACCATGATGCTCCTCACGCAACTCGCGTGCGTCGCTGCCGCTTTCGGGGCGGCGGTCGCCCTCCCCGCAGACACAACCACCGCCACCACCGCCACGGCGCCGCTCATTCACCTCGACTACGCCACATACCAAGGTTCCCGCGCGGCCGGCGCCGGCGTTGACCAGTTTCTCGGTATGCGCTTCGCCAAGCCACCGATGGGCGACCTGCGCTTCCGTGCGCCACAGGAACCGGCCCACGAGGACCAAGTGCAAGATGCAACCAAGGTGCGCCACGTCTACCATGCCACGCAGCAAACCATCTTACGGACCAAAAGAAGTGAGGGCTGGCTGAAGGGCAGGCCCGCTTCTTTTTGCTAACTCAAACACAGTTCGGCGCTCTCTGTGTCGGCACCGGTGTCGGGCCTAGCGAGACGTATGGCGAAGATTGCCTCTTTGTCAACGTCTTCAAGCCCACCAACGCCACCGCAGCATCCAAGCTTCCTGTCTGGGTCTTTATCCAGGGCGGCGGCTATGCCCGCAACGACAATGGCAACTTCAACGGCTCCGAGGTCATCCAAAAGAGCGGTGGCAACGTCGTGTTTGCCAACTTCAACTATCGCGTCGGCGTCCTCGGCTTCCTCGCTAGCGAAACGGTTCGCGAGGACGGTGCGCTGAATGCTGGCCTACTGGACCAGCGGCTGCTTCTGCAGTGGGTGGAAAAACATATCAGTCAGGTGTGTTTGTTCGTCGCAGAGATGGAGAAAACTCCAAGTCCAAAGGCTGATGCTATATGTTGTAGTTTGGAGGCGACCCTGACCATGTCGTGATCCACGGCGACTCTGCTGGTGGCGGTTCCGTCTCGTACCATTTGACAGCCTATGGCGGAAATGACAAGGAAGATCTCTTTGTAGGCGGTATACCCGAGAGCCCATTCTGGCCGACGCAGCGCACCGTGGCACAGATGGAGTTCCAGTACACCCGTCTGCTCCACGACACCAATTGTGGTTCCCTCGATTGTCTTCGCAAGCTTGACGTCCGCGTGCTGGGAAATGCCAGCATCCCCTCGCCTTTCCCCGGGGCCCACCCCGAGGACCCTGCACCACTGTGGTACTGGCTGCCCGTGATTGACGGTGGCTTCGTCCAGGACCACATGTATTCGCAGTTTCTGACCGGACGGTTCAAGCGCGTTCCCATGCTCGTTGGCGATGATACCAATGAAGGGACCTACTTCGCTTCCAATGCCTCCACCGAAACTGAGTTCTTGTCGTTCCTGAGAAGCAACTACCCCCGTCTCCAAAAGTGGCAGCTTGACCTCGTCGGCACCATCTATCCAAAGATGGACCCTTTTCCCAAGCATGCCGCTTATTTCCCGACTGCCGCCGCTGCGTATGGTGATTGCACATTTGTATGTGCGGGAAACACGATGGCGGATGCCATATCGTTGTTCGTAGGTCGAGATAAGTCGTGGAATTATCATTACAACGTCGCCGATCCGGATCAGGTCGCTGACGGCAATGGTGTGCCACACGTTGCTGAACTCGGAGCGATTTTTGGAACTGAAAGCGTTCAAGGTCAGGAAGCGGCGTCTCTGAAGACCATCAATGCCGCCATTGTGCCTGTGACGATGTCGTACTTCACCAGTTTCGTCCGATTCCTAGATCCAAACCCAAGCCGGCTAGCAGGATCGCCAATATGGCAGAATTGGGGCACGTTTGCAGGCGGGCAGGGCCATCGCATAAGACTGCAAACAAATAACACGGCGATGGAGACTGTGCCTTTTGACTTGGTTGAAAAGTGTGCGTTGTGGAAGTTTCTGGCCAAGAGTATGGATCTTTGAGACAATGGCGAGCAAACGAGCAAAATGCGGGGTTGGTTGATCACCTATGTCATAGGTGCAGTGACACATTTGTTAATACCTGCGTCGATTTTTTTCAGGCTGTAGCTTCAGTAGAAGAAGCCGCATTTTTCTTCGTGTTCTTGTGTTCTTGTGTTCTTGTGTTCTACATGTACACACATCCCTCATCACATTCCGATAAGCAAACCCAGCCAGCAAACAGTCGTACGATTTAGCTCATGGTGAAACTTGATGCCGAGCTGTTTCAGGGCATCGCGTGATAACGTTCAGTTTACAAATTCATGGCAGTTGAGCGGCAAAAGCGGCTGTGTGCCTAGCACTCTGTGGTGAAGAGTTTGCATGGCGCACCTTGTCGCAGGCGGACTATCACTTTCTTTATGTGACAAGGCTGCTGGCGGTGAGACAAAATTCAACGATAGACACGTTTCACGGAGCTTTTGCTGCTGAGCGCAGCCTTGGCAATAAGGCAGAGAGGCGTTTCCTCGTTTTTCAGTTTTTCAGCGACATCCGGAGCTCCGTGGATGGCTCCATCGCTTGTAGCCCCTGTAGTTCTTTTTCCTCTTCGCAAAACGGAGTAATTTCTCATCTGGACACGGCCATTGCCGGGCCGGGGCATCTGGTCCGGAGTGGGCTTTCGGACCCGACAAATTTTCCTCGCCTTTGAGAATTGTCGCGGGGAGTTTGATGCTGGCCGAGGTGACATGCATAAAAGAGTGGGCCGGGTCGGTATTGTCAATTTTATCATCATGGAAGTTCGTATCACGGTTGTGATGGTGGTTGGAGGCGCGCACTTCGGGATAGAGACGGTGAGTTCGGTGTGCATAGCAAGCTTTGGGTGTTGCAGGATGATGCGCGAGCCGGAGAAGACGGCCCGTCATCATCGAGGTGCTTGTGTGTCCATGGTGGTCGTACACTCCGATGAGGTCGAGGCCGACGAGATGTCTGGCTTGTGCTGATCTGATTGTCCGAGAGTAAATGCGCGGCGCCGTTACTTGTGCGGATGAGGCAGTGTTAGTGGGTGGATGCGGCTCGCTAGCGACGGCTCCTGGGAAGATGGACTGGCAAAACTGGTAGAGTTTTTGGTAAAGGGCGGCGATCTACACCGAGATCCGAGTCGCGATAGTATTGCGCGCAGGTAGCCGAATTTGCGATCATGGGTTTCCGTCAACGGGGGTGGAGGGGCAGCTGAACGAGGCGTCGGTCGGTGTTGTGAAGACGAGGAGATGGGGATGTTTGACGGATGCGAGTGAGCGTTGTTTTATGGATGGCGCGATGAGAGGACGGAGATGGGATTGGACGTATAAAGGGAGCGAGGAGCTCCAGATGAAGAAGAGCAAACGGGGCGCCGTCAAAGCGTGGCTAGTGTCGATACTTTTAGCTCGTAAAGCAAGTTGAAGAATTGTTGAAGAACTGTTGAAGAAGTGAGGGTAAAGAAGCGGGCCGTCTGGAGAGTCTAGGCACGCACCGCCTGCACCACTGACCAGCCAGTCGGAGGGGTCCAACGTTAGTGTTTTGCTGGTCAGCCACAGCCCAGCCGCCCGGCATTTTACCAACTATTATTTACTCAATAAGTTAGTGGTGTCGTCCATGGTTGCGCGCGCGATTCTTTTCGGTAGCTGTGCAAAAGCGGAACCTGTTCTTGGGGCTCCCATCTCGTTTTGTCCATGCCGCCCGCCGGCGGGGGCCTATCAGATGTGGCAGGGAGCTTTTGCTCCGGCCTGGCCTCGTTAAACGACTTCTGCTCTTTCGACCGCATTGCTTTGGCCACTCCCCAGACCACTCTTTTGGCCACTCATCTCATCAGTCTGGCGCAGCTTCCACTGGAGCTGACCTGATGTAGGCACCAGACCACTGTTTTCTGCTGGGCCGTTTCGCCTTCCAGGCCGTTCAGACGCCTGCATGCCGCCTTGCGTGCGGCGCCGAACCCGCCTGGAGTCTGGACGCTCCCCGCCACCAGCCTGCCACATTGCCACAGTCTGCCCTGCACACTATCTTGATTAGCTGTGTGCCGGTAACTCTGTAGTTAACGAGTAGCGTAGTTGTTCGGGTGCCTAGCTCCCGGCCACCTAGGTGGCAGGAAAGCCTGGTAAGTAGGTAGCGACCTACGTACGCGCCAGCGCGGCCGGCCTAACTGGCTGTTCTCGCCCTTGGTGGGTGTGCTGTCGTATGGTGTGGCGAGTTTGTACATGCTGCCCAAAAGCTCTTCGCCCTGCCACAATATGCTCCTGTCCTGTCGATGAGGTCTTGGGCCCCAAGGTGTCTCCTTCCCCCTGCCCTTCCTCCTAGCCACACGGGGCTGTGGCGAGTCTGTTTTACCGCGCCTTTGCTTCGTCCACTTCCTATTTCCTGTGGCTGACCTTGCACGACGACTCTTACTCTGAGCCGGCCCATTTTGCCTGTGTCGGTGTCGCCTTGCCGGAGTAGGCGCTCCTCAACGGCCACTCAAGAAAACAAAAACTCTTCGCCTCGCTTGCCCGGCGCCTGGTGTTCTCACAGAAACCGTCACGGCTTGCTTCACTTCACTTCAGCTTGCCTCATTCTCCCTGGCAACCCGTCAGCACTCCGCTTGTGCATCTGCAAACTGCCCCTCTGCAACCTCACCACCACAACTACCGCCACATCACAGACCACGCACCCATCTACGCCTTCGGCGGTCAGGGCTGCGAAACAATTCCATGGGGACGACCAGGAAGAATCACTGTCGTCAGCTACATCTCGTCACTCCTGACCTTTCCGGTTTGGCCAGAGATTGTTTCGCATTCAGGGTGCGCAGTTCGAGATAAATGTGCACAGCCTATACGGCGGATTGCCCAGTCTGCGGGAAAGAATATCTCGTCTATGTTGCATTCTGCCATTCGTATCACCCGCCCTATCTTGTCTGCCCCAACGGCACAGTCTTCATTCGGAATGATATGCGAGACGGTCAGTGCCCGAGCCCTGTCTGCCCAAACAGCTTGAGGGGTGGCTGCTCTGTCATGTAGTCTGCTGTCGTCCAAGAAGAGAAGAATCACCCCTGATACGCACTCACCATTCTCAGAGCTTCCTCCCCATCACATCGACTTCGACAACCTGATCCACGCCTTCGTACTCGGGTACTTGAAAGTTGTACTTTTCAGCAATCATTGGCGACACAAAACTGGTCAAATCGTCTTAGCTTCGTCGGTCCATATCGTGTAAGGTGAGCAACGTCTTTGAGGACCCCACTTACCGGCCACCGATAAAGTGCCGTCCCGTAAAGTGTTTAACCAATGGCTTCGGTGCAGACAAGCTAACGAGCGTTGTAGGCATGAAGGAGCTTCCCAAACCCGACTTTGGGGGGCCCTGTTCAATGTCCCACGATGATGGCGCGTCCACGGACGTAACGGGCTTGTCTGATTTCTGGAGGGCCTCTATCACAGCTGGGAACGGCTCTCTAACTTCTCCAGAGAAGCTAAACCCTAGCATCTGGTTAGACAAGAGAGCCTAGGCCATTGGCACAATTCGACAAACCGAAAATTGCATCAATAATGTGATCCGTATCTTCCGCAGCGGAAGCGAAATCCTCAACGAAGGGGACCCGAAGATCCTCAAGCTGCTTTGCAAGGCGCTAAGAAAACGATGAGCGACCGCAACAAAAGTTCAAGCATTCATATTAGTTCATCTTTATACGCCACCAGCCAAACAATAAACGACGGTTTGGAAGGAGAGTTTGGTAATGCCAGACTAAGTCGAGCTCGGGTAACGGTCACGCCAACTTGTACATAACGGCAGTCCGAGATACACGGTAGACGCATATATACGGGAGCATGAAATATCCGCTCAAAACAACGCTCAAAATACTCAAAGAACAGATCGGTGACTGAAGCGACGTACCTGGTACAGCTCGTTCTTGCTCCTCTTGGGATAGAAGATGGACGGGTGATAGCCATAGTAGAACAGATGTCGTGCGGCAACAAGACCATCGCCACCTTTGTGCAAGCTGTTAGTTTTCGTATGACCCTTAGTATTAACAAACCGAAGCATACCGTTGTTTCCAGGGCCACAGGCCACGAGAACCTTGCGTCCCATATTGGGAGGATGGACCCGATACACTATATTAGCCGGGTATATTAGCAGTCAATCACGCCATAGACGTGCTCAGAGCGAATAAAGACATTGTTAACACCACACACCAGCTTGAGAAACAGACAGACCAGCCAGCTCCATAAGCTGGTCGATGGAAAATGCGGAAGTGCTCATAAGCTCCTGGTCCAGAGCGGCAGCGGCCTTTGCGCCCAGAGTCTGTAATTTCGAGCAAAAGGCTGATTAGCCATGCATTTGGGACCATCAAACGTATATCCGCAATGGAATCACATACTTTGAAGGTCATTATGGATGCTAGGACGTGGTGCGAATGGTGGCTTTCCTATGATGTAAGAGATGTGTTACATGGACAGCTGCCTCTCGCTAGCCAAGTACATGGGGTCCTGGCAGTCGTCAGCAAGGGTCCAGCGCTATACCACTTTGGATCGACATTGGGGGAGTAAAGAGAGAGGAGAGGGCGGTACGTAGGCCTGATACCCTGGGACTGGGCAATGCAACGGTTTTTAAAATGGAATTTAATGATGCCCCGGAGCTGGCTGACTCGAGCAAGATATGTACACAAATTGGGCTCAATCCGATCACTTTCGGGCTTGGGTACTTCGGCGACCCGTTACCGCTAAGGTCTGGAACGGGCCTGCTGGAGGTGCCAAGCAAGTGCTGTAGCGGCGCAACTGCAAGGTGCCCCGGCGGGCGGCAAAACTGGCTTTCCGACACCTTCACAGCGAAGAGGAAATTAGTGGAGACGGACAACCAAGCCAGTGAGAAACCCATCAGGAGAACGAAGAGAGCTTCAATTCACAAGACTCGACGACGCAACAAACCAGCCCACACCATGGTGATTAAGATTCGCTTGGCGCGCTTCGGCCGCCGAAACCTGCCATTTTACAACATTGTCGTCGCCCACGCACGGTATGCGCAACCCACGTCCCCAACCACAAACCTTTCCTCGGAAGCACGAGACCTAACACTTCTGTCCCAACGACAGCACCGCGCGCAACTCCAAGCCCCTCGAGGTCATTGGCACGTACGACCCGGTCCCCAAGGCCGACCCCTACGAGAACACCGGCCGCCTGCACAAGGACATCCGGCTCGACTCGCAGCGCGCGCGGTACTGGATCGGCGTCGGCGCGCAGCCGACGGACACGGCGTGGCGGCTGCTGAGCATGGTCGGCATCCTGCCCGCTAAGCAGTTTGGCCCGGCCAAGGCCGAGGCGACCAAGGCGGTCGAGTCGAAGGACGTGCAGATTCGCTGAGAGGGAAGAGAGACGCGCGACACTTTCAACGCCAAACCAATTACGACGACCATCCGACTCGAAAAAGGACTGGATGGATAGAAACGTTCCATGGGCCTCGCCAGAAACGAGAGAGGGCAACAAGTGTGGCCGTCAGCTCCTTGAAGTATTCGGAGCCCGGTGGCGCGCATCGTCGCGTACACATTTTGTTTTTAATTGTGTTGTATTATTACCTGCGATGCGACAAGCAGCATTTTCTTTTTAAACCGGCGTTTCGGGACTTGGGGAGACGGACCATGTACAAAAAATATACAGGTTATACACTGCCTCGATACATCAAAATGTCCACACAATTCAGATCAACACTTGCGCGATCATGTGTAAAGTTCGGGATACAGTCTCAATGACAGAAAAAACGGGACGATTTCAAATCAGCAACGGCACATCCACGATCAAGATATGCAAAGTATAACTTTTACGAACAAGAACATCTTGTCAAGCAGTTGCACATCCAAGACCCTCCCTCACGTTATTTCCTGTACACTGTTGGATATGACGAAATGTTTGTGCGATAAACCAATATATTCTGCTCTGCCGCGCTCGCTGCAAATATGCCAATAGCGCTTTTTGGGAAAGAAGAAAATGCCTCTCTACATGTACCCAATTCAAGTCGTAAATTCCTGTGCAAGCCACGCAGGCTAGAAGATAATAACCAACCCAATGCAACATAGAGAGTCCGCACTCTCACCGACCCAACCCATGAAACCGTGGCTGGCGCCGAAATGTCTTATCTGTACATGTTTCCTATGCCGTCAACTTCTCACGTCAGAGAAGCCCCAACCTTCAAACTAATGCGATGTGGTGAAAAACAGATTCATTATTAAGCAGACAGCCATGACGACAACGCCATACACGGCCAAGACCAGGGCAGCCTTGCGGATGATCTCATGGTCAATGTGCTCGAGGTCCCAGCGCCACTTCTTACGCCAGCGCCAGACGCCTCTGGGGCCAGAGGGACCAGGAGCAGCAGGGTTCTGCGCCAGAGCCGACGACTCCTCGACGTCCGAGGTCGAATCTTCCATGTCGTCGTCCTCCTTGAGCAGGCGCTGGTGATGAATGCTGTCGGGATCGCTAATCTTGTAATAAAACAGGCCGGGCAGGATGAAGCTGATCGAGGTGGACCCAGTGCTGCCGACAAACGCAAGCATGCGGTCGAGACTGCTAACAGAGAGAGCAGTAGCGTAAGCACCGGTGAGGATAACCGTGGTAAGGAGGGCGAATCTCATATCGGACATTGGGGCGGTGCTGCCGTGGTCGCCGCGGCTGGCAGTCAGCATAGGAGAACCCGGACGGCCGCTGTTGCTTTGCGAGCGACCGGGGCGCCAGCCGAGGACTGCATCGAGAGAGGCGCGGCAGGGGTGAACCTGCAAGGGGATCGAGAATAGGACGAGGATAACAATGGCGGCCTTGCCAATGGTGGAAGCAACACCGGTGGCATCTGCGCGGGTTAGCGGTAATCAGATAAGAGTAGACATGGGCAGACCTACACATCATGATGATGTTGCCGACAACAGAGTTGCCAAACGTAATATAGCCAGTAATGGCGACGAGCAAGTAGATAACGCCAGCAGAGCCAATGCTGCTGCCCACAACAGAAACCATGCTGCCGGGGGTGTTGTCGCCAATTTCGTTGATGATGGAAAACATCTTTAGCATGTTAGCACGGGAGAGAAAAGAAGCGGGAGAACGGGTGAGTCAGTACATTTTGGTGACACGTATAAGCAAATACGACGACCGGCAGGGTGCTCAAGGTCTCGACGGCGCCAGCCCATTCAATGACGCGAATGTCACTCGGGTCAGCGTGGGCGTCGGCAGCAAAGTGGTAGACGACGAGGACAATCAGGTAGCCAATGGAGACGAGGGCGACGATACTGGTGTACTTGAGCGAGTCGAGACGGCGCAGGAAGCTAAGAGGAATGACGAGCAGCATAAAGGCGGTGATCCAGAAATGGCGATTGACGAGGTAGGGAAAGTTCTCGGTATGGTTGGTCAGGCCCTGCATGACGCCAGGCATCAGGTCGCCGATGATGATCATGTAGGAGACGCCGACGCCGAAGCACTTGACAGCAATGGCGAGGTCGAAGATGACGGCGGCGTTGGGGTAGGTGAGCTGGGAGAGGGCGAAGAAGGAGGCGGTGCCGCGGTCGAGGTATCGGGCGCATCGCGATTGGAGGTAGAGCCCAAAGGCCGACGTGAAGGCGGACCAGAGGATGAGGACGACACCAAGCATAATACCCATGTGCGAAAGCACAAAGGGCATGGTGAGGGTGCCAGCTCCTACAACTGTTTCATGGCGATAGGTGGTTAGCAACGATGCGAGGGTACAAAGGCGACTGGCGGGAAAAGGAAGAGTCGTACTGGTATTGAGGAGATTGACGATGCTGCTCACGCGCGAGGCCTTGCCCGCGTAGCCGGCATCTTTACCGCCGCGTCGTCGGTGTCTGCTGTCGCGAAAAACGTCTTTTGTTAGCTTCAACGTGGCCAACTGGATCTGGGGCCCGTTTTCCCGATCTCGATATTGCAAAGCGAGCGAGCCATGGAAAAATGGCCCAGTAAAGAAATAGAATCGTACCTCGACATGTCGCTGGCGTCTGAAATCTCGGGCTGTGCATCTGTAATGGTTGAATAATTCGTCATAGCCGGCGCAAGAGCAGCGCCGCCTCCGTATTCAAGGTGCTAAAATGCGCCTTGAGGGAGGAGGGTTGGGCGGACAAGGGGGAAGGGTAGGATGAGGGCGACGCACGGGGCGACACGACGGGAGATAAGTGGGTAGATTGATTTTGGGCGAGCCAGAGACAGCGGTCGACGGTCAGAAATTAGAAGGGAAAAAAAGCAAGACCTCGACAGAGCTGGCTGCTTGGCTGGGGTCGTAAAAATCAATGTAGCGCTGGGGAATGCGGATTTCAGGCTGCTGGCGCTGGGGTATTCGCAAATGGGATCGCTGGATTGGCGGGCACAGGCGCAATGATGAAACGAGAGCAAGACGGGGCCAAGACGGCAGCCAGTCGACAGACCCAAGTACGTAGGTGGTGTACTGAGTACTAATGATATTACAGGTACCTGTATTCGATAGTGATGGTGCAAGAAGAAGAGAATGAAAGCTGGGGAGCAAGAGAGCGAGCGAGATGGAGATCTGTGAATGCGGAGGATGAGAGGGGAAAGAAAGCCTAAACAACTACACAAAAACGGGGCGACCATGGAATAACTGAGTTGGGTAAGTACGCAGGCACCAACTCAATTTTTTTGACGCCTTTTCTCGTATCTATTGTGCTAAAAACCTTGCTTGTCCTGATGGTTTGCTGCGGTCGCGCCGGTTTTGGGACGCCGCTGGTTTAGTTATTAGTCACGATCCGTCCAGACTGGGGCGTATCCGCGGGGGGCAATCACCTGCAAAAGAGCAAACGGCCTAAGCTGCCCGACTCTGGCCGAGCGAGACAGAGAAAGAGAATGTCCTGCCGAAGACGGCAAACTCTCTGCAGCACACACCCGTATTCCCGGCCCTGCACTGCAGCCCAGATGAAGATGCAATCCAGGCACCTGGCTCCGTCCAACCATGCACCTCTTCAGGGCAGGCATGTCAGTCCAGGCCCCACGCCACCACCCATCCCATCCCCCGCAGCAGCCCAGTCACAGGGACACGCCGCGACGGCGCCAAAATCTTACGCCGCCGTGGCCAAGACACTGAGGAGCACATGATACAAGGAGGAGCCATAGAAGAGAAGTTGTACAAATTGTACAAATTGAACACGTTGGAAATACATTGGAAAGTCCGAGATCAAGACTCGGCGGCTCTCTCCGCCACACCGAGTACCCTGCTCACAGCAGCGGGGGTATCGAACTACGGCTCTTCCCGCCCACAAGATCATCATCCTCAGATCCGAATAAGAGGAGGCATCTGTTGCTGCAGGTTTGGTTACCACAGCCAGTAGCGACCTCCGAATCTCAGAATACGATGTAGATTTATTTTCGGCACAAGGATAAAGGTTTCTCGCAGCCATCACCCGCCGGCCAATTACACAGCATCACTCACCAACATCACGTTTCACATTACAGCGAGTATAAATTTATATGGCGACAAGTGTATTGGCGATGCCTTCTAGGAGAAATCACGGCCAGAGTATCAAGTCCGCACAGCTGCAGTATATTTTTCCCGGGTACCCCGATGAACCTATTCTGCCCAGCCTAGATGCGCAACGGAGCCTATGCCTTTTAGTTCTTAAGGATGCCGCCAGCGGCACCAGTAACAGGCTTGAGCAGACCGCCTACAGCGTGGCCGACCTCGCCAACAAGACCATTGACAGTATTCTCGGCACCTCCCACGACGTTATTGGCCATTTTTTCGACACCGCCGACGAGACCGTTGGCCGTGTCCTCGACCTTGGCCACGGCGTTGGAGGGATCGTCGACGAGGCTACCGACAGTGCCGGTAACGTCACCCTGCGAACGAATTAGCTGCATGTCTCCATACCGTCTTTCTTCTTTACCGAGCAGTACGGATATGAAGATTAGGAAGGGCGTGCGTACCAGAAGGGGAGCAGCGGTGGCAGCGGCCACAAAGAGAGCAATGACGCCAGCAAACTTCATCTTGAAAGACGTGAGAAAGATGTAGTAGTTGAATGAGTGTATGTGTTTTTTTATGTGAGAAACAACCAGTGTTCCAGAAAACCCCGCTGGAAGTAAGTATCGAAAGGGAGCGAAAAGGCAGATAAATGAAGCGAAAGCTAAAGGTGAAAGCAAAGAGAATGAAGACAAGGAACGACAAGCAGCCAGAGGATGCCGTCAGTCAACTACTATATACCCGCAAACGAGATCGTTTTCTCCAGAAAACATTTCACATATCACGGCAACAAGTCACGCCCAACCCCAGTTGTTTCGACCTGGCCGATCCCAATCCCTCCATTTGCCCATCGCACGCACAATGAGGTTCTGTCCGCAGAACGCCCGCCTGCATTCCGTCCCCATGCCAATAGTCCCAGACATGGCGACCAATCTCCTGTTCCCTTTTCTAGTTCCAGGTGAATAGGGGTTTTGGTCCCCGGGTGGGCAACCTCGGATCTGCAGTTGCGGTGCGCGCGCCTGTCTGGCTTACAATTGGTTCTGGCGCTTCTCCAGACTTGTTCCCCTGGGGGCATCACAATGAGTGAAGCAGAGACTAGTGTGTCCGAGAAAGTCTCTCAATAAACACTCTTTCTGGGTCCTATTGACGGGGTTGCGGTTTGGCCGACAAAAATGACGTCGCGATGTCTTGGATATTTTTGCTTCTTTGCCCTTGTTTTAGGGCTGCCCTTGGAGACTGCGCGTTGGTCGCGCGAAGGTCTTACTGCTGCATGCCAAATGCCGCGTGCCGGCCATCAAGCGAGTAGACCATAAAAACACCGTCAAAGCAAAAGAGCGAATTATTTTCGCGGTCGTCTATTTCATTTCATTTTCACGGCTGACAATGTCCAGCCCTGCGATCTGGCATCTCGCTTACACGGGCTCCAGCCGTAGGGGACTAGTAGGCAGGCCAAGGGAGCAATCAGACGTATGGTGTAATTAGAGGCAAAAAAAAAAGTGAACTAGGTACATGAGTTCAGAACTTCGAGCAAATTGAAATTGTGATAAAATGCCAAGATGCCCAGATGCCCTACGTCTGGTTTGCTCTGCCGTGGCGATCACCAGCAGTCCAGGGATTACCAGCCTGCAGATCACCAAATGTGAGCACGCCGGCACGCCAAGGAGCGCAAGAGAAGTGACAATGATATCATTGTGTTTTTCATCTTTTATTCCCAGGGGCTATGGGTCCCACTGTACTTGCAATCATATCAGGAGGGGCACGCTCCCCAGCCCTGCGGGTGACAATGGAGAAGGACCGCCTATTGTCAGGCGAGACAATATACCAAGGGCGGCCACACTCGGACCTGACATGCACCCTTTTTAGTCTTCGGGTCTATTGTTTGACTGTTGGCTATTGGAATTTACGCTGAAAAATGGCAAGAGTGGCCAAGGCATTGGCAGAACCCTACCCGCTTACTGCGTGGTCGTAGCTTGTCATGTACATGATGTTGCTTTACCCATAAATCGTTCAACAATAGTTAGTTGTAGATGATGCAATAGTGAGGTGGAATCAACAATACATATTTTCCTTTGTTGTTGCCATCATGCCTGGGCGCAGATGGGCCGCAATATCGAGGTTCTTGCCGACGGTGCGTAGATGGCGAGCGCGGTGTTGTCGACTGCGACTGTAACAGTGAGACTGCAAAATCTACTGAGATTGCACGTAGCAGGAGTAATTATGTTCAGTCCACCAATTTTCGAGGTTCAGGAATTGACATTGACAATGTCGGAGCTATACTCTACTGAAAACGTGGTTGGAAGACTGCGAGAAACTCTCGCTACCCTATTGCAGGCGTCCAATGAATGACCAAGTATAGCAACGTGATTTAGCACGCCAATTCAGCTCCTGGCGGCTTCATCATATAGGTGATTTCTCAGAACTTAGTTTGCTTCTATGTAACTTGCCTTTGCACCTATAAACTTATCAGAAGTTACTATTTGTTTCTGTGGTTGAAGGAAGCTTGCGAGCCGTGTCTAGGAGCACCTGCCTTACGTACACACAGACCCTGCGAATACGAATAGACGTGTGGGAATGAGGGAGCACTAAAACTCAGCAGCATATATAACATACTTGTAAAAAGTACGGACGCAGTTTCTGTAGAAACAAACACTGTGCATGCGCGCGAAGTCACTGCACACCATCACGTGTGGGGCGCGACCCCAAGCTCCAAGCTCCCGCCTCCAACGTCTTCCCATCAGCATTCGCAGAACGTCAGCTCATCTACTCGAAAATTGGCTTGGTATTTCGACCTGGCTTACTACTGGGCTGGAACCGGACGGTACGCGCCTGCGGCATACTTGGGGCCCGACAATTTGCGCCGATATTCAGCTCGCACCGCACATCATGGAGCACCCCTTGGATCAGACGACGCTGTCGACCATTTCGCTGCTCGAGTCGCGTCTGCTGCGCATCGAGCATCTCCTCTACGGCTCGTCGACGCCGTCCACAGCGCACGAATCGGCTCTGCGGCAAATGGCCGATTTGGAAAAGCGCTTCTCGATCCTGACCTCGCGGATCCGCGTCTACGGTGATTTGCTCAAGATCTGTACGTCTCTCTCAGCCCTTTCCCCCCTCGCCCGCTTTCTACTTCCCGGCAATTTTTTTTTTTACTAACAAGACACTTCGCTAGATAAAGCACGCCCCGACTTCTTCCAGACCCCCGCCGCGACCGAGCCTCCCTCGCAGCTGCCCATCGACGCCGTCCGCGCCATCGTGCTGTCGGCCGCGCCGTCCTTTCCCGCGACCGTGTCCGCGCTCACCGCCGTGCAGGACACGCCGGTGCCGGACCCTACCGAGAGCGCGGCGCTGGTGGCGCTGACGGAGCGCATGCGCGGCGTCGAGGCGACGCAGCGCGCGCAGGAGGCCGAGGTGGCGGAGCTGAGGGCGCGCAGCGAGGCGACGCTGCGGTCGTGGTACGAGGCGGGCCTGCTGCCGACGTCGGACGCGACGGCCGAGGTGGAGGCGCGCGTGGGCAGGGTCGAGCGGATGGTGAGGAGAAAGGAGCGGGAGCGGGAGCTGGAAAAGGAGATTTGAGGGCGCGGAGCGCACTGGTGGAAGAAGACGAGCAAACGGAGCCGTGCTATGCGTACTGCTTGCCTGAAGCACCAAATTGTCTGGATCGGACATGCACATGGATATGCAGGCAACCGTCGCAAGCAAGCAAGCGTAATGTACCTGTTATTACGCAGGCACAGCATAATGCCATGGCATGTCTTAGAGGAATGGCATGATGGGTCGACCGAAACAGACGGGCTCACGCATGGGGGAAGCCGCGGGAGAGGAAAGCTACGAAGAGAAGTCGCATGTAGTGACTTGCGAATCCGCTTTGGAAATAGTGATACCCTTTAAACGACTCAAACTTGCTGCATCGCACATCACACTGCCATGCAGACAATTTGGCCTCGTTGCCTGTACATAGCATATGATGAAACTTTTGGCAGAGCTGCACTTTCCAAATATTACAGTGACAGGTAAAGTGTCAGTGATTCGGGATGCTTTCTCGTTGGTGGGCGAATATGCGAAACAGGTAGAGGACGGCGCTTTTCCGTCCTGGCGTTTCAGATCGCCTACATTGCAGCACTTTCAGGCCGGCGGGGGGGATTCAGCAGCCGGCAGCCGACACGATGCGATGACGTAGCCAATAAAAAACTTTACGCATGCTCTGAAACTCTCCGTTGCATATCCTCCCATCGCTCTTCCACGGAGGTGTTTGTGTAAGTGATGTCTGCGACGAGGGTTGCTCACGGCATCGCCGGCGGCCGGTTTCTGATGAAGGATGCATGGAGGCGTGTGACCTGACGGACTGACCGGGGGTTGTGGAGAGTCTTGGGTAAAAGTGATGTGTTCAAATGATGTGTTCAAATGATGCTGAGACAACTTTATGGCGATAAATGCAGTGATGATGATGCATGCACGGTGGGCTGGCCCCGATGGTCGGCTGGTCTCGGGGAGCTGCTCACCGGGGAGTGACGGACACGTGGATGTGTTGCAGTGCTAGTGATTACTGGCCCTTCCATAATTTGTTTCCGATTCGGAAATGCTATTCAACAATTACCCCGCGAAGGAGAGAGAAACGTACAAGGGTTCTTGCCAGTGAATGGATGTCTTGGGCCTCGACCATGAGTTTTGCAGATCGCGAAATTCGTTTGCGAGCAGTAACTACTGAATTTGAGACACTTGGCCCATGCTTATTATTTCCGAGTGGTAGATGAGAAGCAGAACAAATTCGTGACATCTGATCGAGTGGTTGAAGCTCTGATAGACACCACTGAGCTATCCCTTCCACAACCACTTAAACGGCGTACAAGAACATTTGGTCGCCATGGGAAAACAAAAACTTGGCTTTGGTGCCACCAGTCACGGTTCACATTTCCTGTGAAATTTTACTTGAAACGATGAATACTTTTGCAGTGTGCGGACACAGGCCGCGTATCAGGCGCTCACGACCCGCACAGACGCGAAGGGCAACGCACAGAGGGCTGCACAGCGGCACAAATTCCGAGCGACAGGCGTGCTCGGGAAGTCCCCGATATCTCATGCCTGCGCTAGGAGCAGCAAGATGGCCTGATGTTTTGCTCCGCGTACAATGCTTCCTTTGCACTTGCAAAGGAGCATCCATGATTCCTGCCAATGCCACTTAGATACTGGTCTGAGAAGTAGGACTACGAAAGAGCCCAAGTTTCCACTATGCCACTGGTCTTGCGAGCGAAAATGAAGGAAGCTTGACTTGGGGCCTTGATGTGTCTCAGCCTACGTTTACCCAACGACAAAACGTTGTCCGTCGAGCGTTGGAGCGTGGGGGGGACGGGCCGAGAACTGATGACAGCTTGCACTTATTCACCAACTTTGCATGGGCCACTACTTCGTGGGCAAGTGAGAGTGCTTTACACGGCACGACAGAGGGAGAGAGCGTTGGCGTCATGACATGACACGGGATCTACATTCCAGAAACCTGGGGAGGGGGGAGGATGACCTCGTCGGGCAGAGCAGTGTCTTGAAATTGCAACGGGTGGCGTCGCGGGCATGATTTTGCTGCCGAAGCATGGAAATAGAAACTTTTGTTTCGTTGGTTGGCTGACGCAATGAGTACTCCGTGGTAGGACACAAGTAGAGGGAACAGGCCGAACGAGGCCATTCACAGCCAGCCAGTCAATGGAGAATGGCACAATGAGAACGAGACTGGGCCAACAGCGCACAGGAGACAGAGCGCGCGCCGCCCGGATGGGGAAGCTGGTCTTGTGCGGCCTGACCGCCTGGCCCGAGTAGTACCAGTACCAGTCGAGCCATCTGGGAGAGCCTTGACTGGCTGAAAAATGATGTGTGTGTTTATTGGGCAGACTTTTGGTTTGGTCATTGGTGAAACACACTGGTCATGCAAGGTTCGGGACGGCTCCAAAAAAGATGTGCAAACTGGCGTGATTTTTTTTTCGCTATCCGATGGTTGTGCAAGAAGTGGGAATTGTGCAACGACGAAATGGATAATACGCAGCTTGGCAGCTCAGCAAGTATTTAGGAAGAGAAGAAGCCGTTCGTGCGTGGGGGAAATACATGGATCATGGATGGATCAGAAAGATGGACGAGGATTCGATGCAGGAGACGGTTCATGAAACGGCCGGGCCAGGCTGATTGGAGGAGGCGGGAGTGTGGTGATGATGAATGGGGGCAAAAAAGGCTAAAGAGTGGCTGTTGCCCGTTCTGTGGCCCGTTCTGCCACGTTTACTGGTGAGTAATGACCGGGGAGAAGAAAAGAATAATGAAACAGAATAATCATCGGTATTACTGCATTTGCTTGACCCCCCCCTTTGTTGGATCAACGGACTGCAGTGACAGATTGTACATGTGCGCTGTGGAAATAACAAGTGACTGGTAAAATGGAGGAGAGCGCCACGGAGCGGGTGGCAGGCATTGAGTCGGCCTATGGCGATTTGAGACGAGACAGCCGTCGACGAATTTAGACATTTCAAACTCGTCGGACCCAGTTTGGCGGCCAGGGGGGAGGGTGTGCGCGGTGAGAGAGAGAGAGTGTGTGGTGGGATCATGGTCTGTGGATGATGAGTGGCAGAGGACGAGTGTTGTGGTGGTGCTGATCTTTGGCCTGTGGTTTGGCCGGCTGTCTACTGTACTCGACGAGTGCCGCAAACACAACCACAGCAAGATGATTTAAAGTTCTTTATGATTTGAAAAACCCTCGATTCTTTGACCCACCATCTGCTACGAATTATCAAATTCAATAGACTCGCGTAGAGTGGCTGGCATCGCGTGCCTCGACGACAAAAGACATTCCAGCAAGAGGCCACGACGCCTCGGCAGCTGAGCGCCCAGCCAGCTACAGTGGGCTTTCACAGTGACGAGGGGGCCTGTAAGTGTGCTGACTGCCCGGTGGCCGGTGCAGTCCTTGACCCCTCCATTCCTCAGCACCGCGCCTCCCCAGCCATTTAAACCAGTGAGACAACAAGAGGCGGGCATCTACACTTTTGTCAAGATTAAAAAGAACATGAAGCCATTGTTCTCTTTTTCTTGCCAGTTCTGTATCTGATTCGATTATTTTTCCTCCTCTCTACTTTCGAATCTGCTGTGCTTATTCCCATATTCAGGAGACGTGACAGCTTTTCACCTTCTCAAACGCACTAAACACACGACCCAGCTGGTTTTTGCGCACACGCCTCCCCATCCACCTCCAACACGCTAGGCCTCTCGGTCCCGACAGCGCATCGCCTACACTTTTTACAGGTACCGAGAGCTTCTGTACCTGCCCGTACCTGCGCCTGTACGAAGCCTACCTTAAAAAACCTTCTCCACCAAACTCGCCATCAAACCACCCCCTTTTTCCTGTCCAGGTTCAACGGCCAAAAGTTGTGCACGGAGCGGCTACCGATTCGATCTGCACGAAGCAGAAAAAAAAAAAGACGCGAGACAAAATATCCCAAGAAAGGAAGCGATTCGACAGAAACAACGACATAGAGAAGAATCATATTTTCGATATATCGTTCAAAGGCCCCTCCCCTTCCCGCTGCCCATCCGCCGAGCTCCGACCTTGTTAGCGATCCAACGCTACTGGTAGCCTCGCGACAGCTGCTGCGCAACCCACGCCCAATCGAAACAGCTTCCTTGCTTTTGTCTTCCCCGTCTCTATTCGGATCACACGGAAGAACACGAAAAAAAAAAAAAAACCACCGATTG
Source organism: Akanthomyces muscarius (assembly GCF_028009165.1). Lineage (NCBI taxonomy): Eukaryota > Fungi > Ascomycota > Sordariomycetes > Hypocreales > Cordycipitaceae > Akanthomyces > Akanthomyces muscarius. Next base: position 3,209,156 of record NC_079245.1, on the reverse strand, counting down.
AGATTTGAACCGAAAAGAAGAAAATACTTTCCTTCATCCCACTTTTGGTTCCTGGATTCGGAACCCACACAGGCACTCCACCGCCGACGCCGACGCCTCATCAAGACACGCCCGCGCACATCAGCGTTTTTGCAGCGCTGTCCACCCATTCATTCCCTGGTGCTGACGAGGCTTGTCCCCTGCTGCTGCTGCTGCTCGGCCTCGCCAGCTTTGCCGACGACGACGCCTGCGCCCCTGTGTTCCCATTTGCCAGTGTTGTTCGCGTTGCTTGGCTGTTGTCGTTTCGCCAAGCATAACAAGACAAAGAAACGGCAGACTCTGGTTCGACTTTGACGCCCTTTGCGCGTTGCCTTTGATTTTATTTGATTTTTGCCTTGGTTTGCGCCGCTCGTCTCGCACAAAACGCAGTCACTGGCCTGGTACCTCGACCACCTGTACAGCGCTAGCCCACCTGTCCTGCCACTGTCCCTGCTGCGCCCACACCACACCACACCGGTCGAACCCCCCAGCCCGCCTCTCGCCCTCTACCAGTACAAGCCTCGCCCAAACCAAGACATTTCTGGGCGCCTCCCATTCCTCCTGCAAAACCCTTTCTGTCCCGGAACACCAACCATCGCCTCTTTTTTTCCATCTTCCGCGGCGTCGTCCTTTTCTTCACCCGCAACTGTCCTGTTTCAGGCCATTTTGCTTTCTGACGACTCGACTGCCGCTGTCACTCTTTATCTCTTTCTTCTTTTCTTTGGCCTTTCTTCTCTTTATCCTTCACGTCGTCGCCTTTGCTCTCTCTCTCTCCCTCCCTCCCCTCCCCACAGACGTCTTGTCCCTATTCTGAAACGGCTGCGCCGAGACCTTGCAACACGCAACGACTCATCCATATTCCGCTTGACCCCAACCTTGGTTCGCGACACCAAATCTAAGCCTCATTTTTGCTCGACTACGTAGATCGTCAGTCGTCATCGTGACCGCGTCCTCGAACTCGATTGGAACACAGCCCTACCCGTCGCTCTACCCAACAAACAGCCGCGACACACAATACTTCAAGCCCACCGACTTTTCTCTCGACGGGCGCCTTTTTCTCTCGCCACGTCACAATCTCGCCTCGCTGCGCCCAACAAGCAGACCCTATGCAGAATTACGCCTCTCAATACTCTCCCTCAATCAAGAAAATGGAACATTCGCGACCCTATGGCCGCCGTGGCCTCCAGATGGGCAACATCATCGGTGACCCCTTCGCCCTCGCCACCCTCTCCGTCGGCATGGTACGCGCTCAGCCTCCTCACCATTTTATTCTTCTCCTCCATCGGAATACTAACATGCTTCTTAGCTTGCCTGGTTCATTTGCTTCATCTCGTGTATCGTCGCCCAGATCCAGTCCGCTGGCACCCCCCAAAACGACTTCCCCAAGTTTTCCTGGTGGGCCGTCATCTTCGCCCTCTTCCTCAACGTTGGCGTCTTCGTCGTCGTCGCTTCCGACGCCGTCCAGACCTACCAAGTCGCCCTCAGCAGCTACCTTGCCGCCGGCCTCGTCCTCGCCAGCTCCGGCGTCAACGGCCTCGTCTACTCCAACAATGGCGCCCGCCAGGCTGCCGGCGCCGGCTTCATCCTCCTCTCCATGCTCGACATTGTCTGGATCTTTTACTTTGGCTCCGCGCCCTCCGCCACGCCCCGTGCCTTCCTCGACTCCTTTGCTCTTTCCAAGGAATCCTCGGGCCCCATGAACCGCCAGCCCATGACGGCCTACGGCGGTACTGGCCGCCCCGAGACATCCAACTCGGTCCAGCCGCCCCAGATGTACACCTCGACCCAACTCAACGGCTTCGAAAACTCCACGCCGCTCGGCAACACCATGACTGGCGCGCGCAACTCCAACTTTGGCGCCAGCACACCCCAGCCAGCGCAGCAGGGCCAGCAAGGTCAACAGCCCGGCCTGCCTCAGCCTGGCAAGCCCCATGATACCGAGGTGGTGCCTCCCACCGAGTATCCCTACAAGGCCAAGGCCATCTACAGCTACGAGGCCAACCCCGACGATGCCAACGAAATCTCCTTTAGCAAGCACGAAATTCTCGAAGTCTCCGACGTCAGCGGCCGTTGGTGGCAAGCGCGCAAAGAAAGTGGCGAGACTGGCATCGCCCCCAGCAACTATCTCATTCTGTTATAAGCAGTCGAGTAGAAAGCTGCAGGCCATGTACCATTTGCTTTCAATCCGCCGTTTCTTTGCTTTTTTTTTCGATTCCCTGCCAAGCTGGCATTGAAAACAAAAAGGCCCATTTGTTTGATATCCAAGCCTTTTTGTCTTTTCTACAGTGCCGACTTGCCGCATCATTTTTTTTTACCACCAACACCACACAACCTCTGACGTCTTGGAGGAGCACAGGAAGAAGGAAAAGATTTTACGACCTCGGAAAAAGACATTCCTTGCACACCAACAGTTTTTCTTTCCTTCCTCTTACCTCGTCTTTTTTCTTGTTTATTCCGCTGCGCATATTGGGTTTCTTGGGACATGTATTGGATGGAGTACATTTTATTATCACCTCTTTTGTTGTTTTGGAACGAGGGAAGAGAAACCTCGTGTTGTCGATGTCGTTGTTGCTGTTGATGCGTATCTTTTTTTTATTACTATTACCGCAACTACCTTACATACAACATGCACACATTTTTAAAAAGCTTAGGCTTAATTCGCCGTGAATCTTGCACATGTGAAGATGTGACACTGGCATCTCTGCTTAAAGCAATATTTCATTGCAATGCGTGATATTTTCAGATGGACGGGAGAGAAAAGTAAGACAGTTGTATGATCACTGAAGTTTAATCATGTCAAGCTTGGACTTCTAATAATGGCATGTGCTGGCGGCCAGTGGATGGCCATTGTGTGGTTTGTACGCTGTGAACAGCACAGTGCATTCAGAATTCGAGCACAGGGCCCCAACGGAATCAATCGACACATTCCTGCAATGATGAAGCTGAACTCGGGCAGAGACTCGAACGGCGTCTTGACACAGCAGACCGCAGTACGGGCATCCTCCCGCGTCTTGCATCGTGGCACGCGATCACCCCCGGTCAATGATCTGCGCCCACCGACGAATGCTCTTGAAGCGCAGTCCACGCTTTCTTCTTCACGCCTGCCATTTCGCAGCCACAAAGCCCGACCGAGCCACGGCGCTGCAGCGCTACCATGTTGTAAATTCCTGGGCGCTCGTACAGTGCACTGCGGCGGCTGCGTCATGCGCAGTCAACGTACGTAGTCTGAAAAACCAGGCTAGACGGTCAGTCGCGTCAGAAACCGTCATTGTACTCGTCGCCAAGCAGAACCAAAGTATCGCCAGGGCTTGAGTCCAAGCAGAAGCATCACAGAGATAGCGGTCTTAGTAGGCAGTTGAGCTTGAAAGACAGGTGAGCTTAAAATGTTCATTTTCCGGCTGTGGCTTAGCCGTCCAGTCTTCTTCTCAACTCTCTCTCTTTCTGCAGCACTTCCAGTTCAAGTCGTTCGACACCGTAGCGAAGCGCTTCTTTGCGCTGCCTGATGGCGCGCGCGCGCAGCTTGTCCTCGGAGCTCAACAGACGACTCTTTTGCCGCGCCGCTGCCGCTGAGCCGGCTTCAGGCTTTGCCATGCGGCCCTGCTGAAGATCACATCGCGCCTTCAGCGTTTCTATGCGACGCTCTTGGCGCTCCGTCTGTGCGTCGGCGCGAGAGAGTAGAAACGCAATGTAAGGGCCAATCTCATCTCGCAGAGACGCCTCTGCCGCTGCTAATTTTGGTTGAGGAACAAGCTCATAATGCTATTTTCAAATTATTAGCGCTTGGGGAGATGAGCAAAATGATTGACAAGTAAAATGCTGGAAGAGCGAGAGGCAAGGGACAAGGTCAGGAGGGAGGGGGGGGGGGGCGAAACCCCTTCCAGCCACGGCGCAAATGTGTGGGAGAGTGACAAAAGACACCCAGCCCGGAGGCCGTCCGTGTCGGCCGGGGGAAGCCATCGTGAAAACAACACCAAGCAGATACGTACCCGGACAGACTTGAGGACATTAATCAGGCGCGGAAAGTCAGAGACACCCTCGTCGAGCGTCTCAACGGACGACTCGAGGAATTTGAGGGACGTTCGAAGCGACGACACGCAATCAGCGTAGGACGCGGACGAGGCCATCGTGAACAGGGCGCAATAGCTGCCGGCCCACCAGATTGCTGCTGTGGCGGGAGGAGATTTAGGTGCTTGTCGGCCTGGGTGAAGCGGCCAGGTATGCAGCCAGGTGAGACCCCTTTTTCTTTTCTTGTCTTCTTGTGGGGAGAGAAACGAAGCCCAAGCTTCTTAGGATTGTTATGCGATGGAACTAGCTAACGATGCCAGCCGGAGTGCATTTCCGTGGAGAATGCGGGGTCCTTCAATCTCTTCCGGCTCAGTGATGGGAAAAGAAAGAGTGCGATCTGCCGAATATGACGAGAAAAGAATTTTCCTTGCGGGGATGGACACGATGATCTGTCAATTCGGATTGTGGAAATACTTGGCGAAGTTGTTTGCGGTGGTATTTTGGAACTCTACAAGCTGGACCCGCGCCGCTCCACGCGTCGGTCTTTCCCCACAGTGTGCACAAGACAGTGCACCTTGCTTATTCGCACCTTTAACCGACTTACACGGCACGGAAGCGGCATCCATGCTGCACAGTAAAAGAACTCATCTCTACTCTGGCAAAGTCAAGTGCTTCCCAATCTTCAATATCACCATTGTGATCAGAAATCACGCCTCCCTGACCAAGGTTCATCTCCGGTGCAGCCGAAGGCTGATCAGGTCTCTCCATCTTGTCTCACCATGGCGCTACCTCTGGACACGAGCTGGAATGTAATGACAGCATAACAGCATGTTGGCATAGTTCTTCGAGACAGTTTGTCTACTCGCAGCGCCGATATTCGGCAGCCGTTGCTTGATGGGTAGAAGCCCAGCACCCGGCATCATCGGCCTGGTTGCCTGGCTTGGACAGGCTGGCGGGGAGTCTGGAAACTCCGCTACTACTCATTCCCGACGTGGAGGTGTGCAGGTGAAGATAATAATAGCTGGCTGCCTCATTGATGCTTCCATGGTGTACCCAACAGCTTGGTTCAAGTCTAAGATGCTGACCAACGATGTCAGGTGGCATGTTATTCTTGTTGAGCACCAATCTGTCATCTTGACCTGCAAACTCTCAACTCTCCACGAACTGCCAGCTGTCTTTATCTCGTCTCAAGCCCTCGGCGCACGCAAACATTCAAGACGCTAGGAGACCTGCTAGAGTTCCAAGGGGCTGTGGACAACAACTCCTGGCCGCGGGAATGCCAACCCACACCGCGCGGCACGGGCAAAGCAGGTCACCGCACCACGAATGAACGAGGCCATCGTGAAAGGCCCCCAAGCAGGCTGCACACCCACAGTGCTCAAATTCTTCCGTGGCAGTTTCTGACCACGGGGTCTCTACCGTGGCGCTGTCTCTGGAGCCGTGGCCCCATCCACCCAACCTTGTTTGTGTGGTAACAGCCCGTGCTCGGCCACCTCCCTTGCATGGTGAGACCTGCGCAGCCGTCGAGGCATTCTGACGTGGACCCCAACATCGTCTGCTCTCTACTACTTAATGGCGCTTGCCCTGCTTCTCTACTTTTATTTGCGGGTCGAGAATATTATCGAAAGCCTGTGGACAGCATCTGCTATCTCCAGCAAGAGTATCAGTGCCAAGCCAACAGGATCCCTCCCCGCCTGGGAGCGGCTTCCCCTCGATGGCTGGCGTTCATCGGTCAGCAGATGATTTAAGCAGGCAGGAACATGGTCTGCACTTCACAAATGACGCTTGGAACGATACGATTCTCAATGGAAACGAGTTTACACTGCGCTGGAACGACACAATCGACGCCAAAGACGGCATACTGGGACTATTCAGGGTCACCTACCCACGCGAAGGTGTGGTGGTGTACGAGGCAGCACAAAACATCACCAGTGAGTAGACAGACTTTTTTTTCTCTTTGAAAACGCAGAGGGAGCAGCTTTTTATATTCGTCTCTCTTCTCGCAAATATTTCGCCTTCCTTGCGCAAGGCGCAAGGTTGCATCCCACAGCCACCCACGATCTTTAGTTTTGTGGGCACATTCTCCCCTGCTGAGCTACAGACTGACACGATGTCGCAGACTGCCTTCAACCGACATACTGCAAATGGAAAGCCGAGAGCTTAGGAGATGATCTGTACTCATTCTGGCTGGCATCTGGCCGTGGATCCAATGCGAGCTTCGCCATCTCGCCGCCCTGGACCGCAAAGCAACCGGTATACCTAATTCGTACATTGCGCAAAGTCATCACCCCATGCTAACTGGCGATGCTAGAAAGTTCACAGCTTTACCTGGGCCGCGCCGTTTCTCGTGCCGATATGCTTGCTGCTGTTTCTGTACTTTGTGTGCGTGACAACATGCCTGCTCTACAAAAGGCGCAAAAAAGCAAAGCGACGTATAGAAGAGGCAGCACGTACCGCCAGACGACGCGCTATCTCGGCGTCTGAAAACGAGGCCGAAGAATTTCACATGATGTCGATAAGACATGTCAACCGGCATGGATCAGTCGATTCCACAATGACGTTGGAGGGACTTGAGCCGCCGGAAGACGTTTTAAGGAAACAGGATGTGTGGCTATTTTCCACCACGACATCCTCCACCGCGGGCTCCGAAGACACAGTCGTGTCGGAGAGTTCTCAAACAGCGGAGCGAAGGGCTGCGCACACAAGAGCTCTCACAGAGTCCACTGTACGATTTTTCCGAGCAAAGCCATAGTGGTTGGAGGCTTTGACCTGTTTCTACTGCTTATTCTCTTCTCTCATTATCGTTTTTATTCTTCTCGCTATAGAAGCGTTGATCGCACGGCACGGCATCTTACGGCGCGACAAAAGTTTATAAATCTTTGGCTGTGGCTTTCTCGGCACGGCTAGGAATCGCCAGGACTGGGATGTTGTTTATTATCTTACTCTAGACGGGGCGGTATGTTTGGTGAGAGGCGTGTGGTAATTATACCTCAAGTGTTGAAAACACTCAGTCTATATTAATATGCAATTGATTGCAATCTTTACATGTATACGGACTTGAGCATGGAATTGACTGACTCGCCTCACGCCGCTGGCTGACTACGTATCTCGTGTACTGACTCTCCGAAGCTATGACTTGGTTTAACCACTAACGAAAATAAAATAAAAAATTCTCGCTATGAGTCAATTAAGAACATGAACAATATTAAGAGTGACTACCCGCCTCATCGGTAGCAGTAGATATGATGCACATATTAAGGTACGTGGTGGCTTGACGTGGGGGCTCTTCCGGTCGGCGCCCCGCCAAGTTACAACCCCTCCGAAAGGGTGCCCCTCCAAGGTTTTCTGACTCACAAAACTTCCAGCGAACGAGTTGTATTTAGGTGACAAAACGCTCGGTGATCGATTGCATCTCTTGCGACTATAATCCTCTGCGCGATCTACCCGAGCCGCACCATTTACCGACACAAACATGGCGACTTCCTGCCCGCAAACAAAAGAGCAGCGCCTGGCGTTGATCAACGAGAACCTGGCCGAAGTGCTGAACCAGGAGATTATCGAAAAGATTCTCGATGAGGGCCGCAACCCAAAGATCTACTGGGGTATGGCAGCATTCAATTCCGTTTCCTAAAGGCGTCTGTGCTAACGCATGCGGCCCTGCAGGCACCGCCACCACAGCGCCGCCTCACTGCGGCTACTTTGTGCCCGCCATAAAGATTGCCCAGCTGCTGGCCGCCGGTTGCGAGATGACGATCCTCCTCGCCGACATCCACGCCTTCCTCGACAACCTCAAGGCGCCGATCGAAATGGTGGAGCAGCGCGCGCAGTACTACCGCTTCATGATCACGGCCATCCTCGAGGCCGTCGGCATCTCGACGGACAAGCTCAAGTTTGTCCTCGGCAGCTCCTACCAGAAGACGTCCGACTACGTGATGGATGTGTACCGCATGGCCTCGGTCGTGTCGGAGCACGATGCCCGCCGCGCGGGCTCGGAGACGGTCAAGCAGTCGGCCAACCCGCCGCTGAGTGGCCTGCTCTACCCCGTCCTGCAGATCCTCGACGAGCAGTACCTGGACGTCGATGCACAGTTTGGAGGTACGATATCTGCGAGCGAGGGAGAATAAGTCGGGCATTAGCTGGGATATACTAACACGCGGTAGGCATGGACCAAAGGAAACTGTTCATTGCCGCCAAGGATTGGCTACCCAAGCTGGGATACAGAGAGCGCGCTCACTTGATGAACCCGCTAGTTCCAGGCCTCCAAGGTGCCAAGATGAGCTCAAGCGACCCTAGTAAGTTGACTCGCAGAATACCAATGCGGCCTACAGTGCCTCTAACAGTCCACTGCAGACAGCAAGATTGACCTGCTCGACACCGAGGACGCCATCCGCAAGAAGATTAGCAAGGCCGAGTGCGCCCCCAAAGTTGTCGAGGGTAATGGTGTTCTTGCCTTTACCGAGTACGTGCTACTTCCTGCCGCCGCCCTCAAGGGGAAGAAGGAGTTCACCGTCTCTCGCCGCGACGGCACTCCCCTCGTCTACACCAGCATCGAGGAGATGCATGAGGACTTCAAGAACGACAAGGTTTGTCACCCTATCCATTCTCTCTTCAACCATGACCTTGAATGCTTACTAACTTGCACCGATTGTAGCTTACTCCCCAAGATCTTAAGCCTGCCGTCGCTCAGGCTCTTGTCGACCTAACTGCGCCCATCCGCGCCGCTTTCGAGAGCTCGCAAGAGTGGAGAGATGTCACCCTCAAGGCCTACCCTCCACCCGAGAAAGTGAAGAAGGTGAAGAAGGTGAAGGATAAGGGCACACGCTTCCCCGGCCGCCCCAAGCCGGCTGCTGACGGTGCTGAAGGCGCCGAGACTGAGAAGGCTGATGAAACACCAGCTGCTGCTGAGCCGACTGCATAAATATAGAGATAAACTGACGAAAATGTCAAGAATATTGAAGAAAAAAAATATCAAAAGTAAATATGACCTCAAAAAAAAAACAATTTCGAAGCGATGTCATGCCGCTCGTATCATAGATGTCAGTGGAGTCTACCCAGGAACCGTAGTGGCGTGTTGTTGTGATGGCACAGCTGGAGCTGATGCCAAGAATCAAATTCACGCCGGAAGGTCAAACAACGAAGGAATAATCTACAGATTTTAATCTTGCATGGGAATTTCCAACAATGTACTGATTATCCCATTTACTGTAAATAGCAATATCCCATCAATATGCTTCAACTTCTCACAGTAACAGCTCCAGATGGCGGCTGAGCACGTGACCGCACGGCCAGATGCTTCTGCCGGATTAACAGTTGGTCCCGCAACAGCTCTGTATGGTGGGTGCGCGCTGACAGGCAGGCGCCTGTTGCGTAGTGGGCTCCGTCAGAGGCACACTGCGAACGCAGGGCATCATCGAGCTTCCAACAATCGCGACCCCGTCCCTCCCCATCCAGCAACAGCAGCGCTCAGCCAATTTGCGACAGTCATATCTCCAATTCGCATTGGACTAGAAAAAGACTTTGACCTTAGCACACGACACCCCGCACTTGCGACTCCAGCGCCGCAACCATGTCCGAGGGAACGTTGAAGCCGGAGAAGGACTTCTCCAAGGAGGTTGACAAGCAGCTTCCCGAGGCAGAGAAGCTCGCTTCCGTTAGTTACCATGGCGTTATTGGTGCTTAATCTAAACTATTTGCTAATTTTAACGATAGAGCAACCTCCAAGGTGCCGTCGAGAAGCTCGCCGCCCTCGAGAAGCAAACGCGCCAGGTACGAATTGACGAGGTGGCGACCTTGGAGCTACCCGCTAACGAGCAAACAGGCTTCCGATCTGGCCTCGACGTCGCGAGTTCTCATCGCCATCGTAACATTATGTAAGAATGCCGGCGACTGGAGCTTGTTGAACGAGCAGACGCTTGTGCTCTCCAAGAAGCACAGCCAGCTTAAGCAGGCCATCACCAAGATGGTGCAGACCGTTGTCGGCTTCCTCGACGATACCCCCGACCTTGCCACGAAGCTTTCCGTTATTGAGACCCTAAGAACCGTCACCGAGGGCAAGATCTTTGTCGAAGTCGAGCGTGCCCGCGTCACCAAGATCCTTTCCGATATCAAGAAGGAGCAGGGTGACCTCAAGTCCGCTACCGAAATCCTGTGCGAGCTGCAGGTTGAGACGTTTGGCTCCATGGATCGTAGAGAAAAGACAGAGTTCATCCTCGCTCAGGTCGCGCTCTGCATCGAGAATGGTGACTGGACCCAGGCTGGCATCCTTGGTCGCAAGATTAGCACAAAGTACCTGTCGCGCAAGCCCAAGAAGACGGCTGAGCAGCTTGAGAAAGAGGCCAAGGAGCGTGAGAAGAAAAGAGCTCGCGGTGAGGAGGTTCCCGAAGAGAAGGAGGACGATACTACCGACCTCAAGCTCCGTTACTACGAGCAGCAGGTCATGCTAGCCAAGCATGATGACAAGTATCTGGAAGTCTGCAAGAACTACAGACAGGTACTCGACACAGAAGCTGTTGAGGATGCCCCTGCCAAGCTTCACCCCGTACGTCTACAGTTGAAGATGTGCCTCCGATGCCGCCGCTAACATGAACAGGTCCTGCAACGAATCATCTACTTTGTCATTCTGGCACCATATGATAATGAGCAACACGACCTTCTTCACCGTATTCACAAAGACACGCGCAATGCCCAAGTTTCTCTGGACGCTGAGCTTCTACGACTATTCACCATCCATGAGCTTATGCGGTGGCCCGAGGTTGCAAAGAAGTTTGGCCCACACCTGTGCGGCACCGATGTCTTTGACGCTAAGAGCGGCTCTTCAGACGAAAAGGCTCACCAGCGCTGGCAAGATCTTCGCAAACGTGTCATTGAGCACAATGTCCGTGTAGTGGCCAAGTACTACACTCGCATCCAGATGGGTCGCCTCACCGAGCTTCTCGATCTTACAGAAGACGAGACGGAAAAGTACATTAGCGACCTGGTCACGTCAAAGACGGTATACGCGAGAATTGACCGTCCGGCACGCATTGTTAGCTTCTCCAAGCCTAGAGATGCCGATGATGTGCTGAACGAATGGAGCCACAACATGAAGAGTCTGCTCGGCCTACTGGAGAGAATCGACCACCTCATCACCAAGGAAGAAATGATGGCGCGCATCCAACCTACAAGCGCAAAATAGAGTACTCTGGGGGGACGAGGGTGTCTAAGCGGTGTAATTGTATAGATAGCCAGAATATAGAGTAAGGGTAGTAGGAGAGACAATCAAAACAATCTAAATGTAAAAAAAAAGCCACTGGCAGTCATGTCTAATTTATTCCACGTCTTTTACGTCATTAATTTGTACTTTATGGCCAGCTTTACAGCTCCGACTTGACTTCCTTGTCATATACGTGCTGCTTGATGAAGCCGGCCAAGGGCATAACCCATTCCTTGGCGACAGGCACATGATGACCACCAGGGTGCGTGACGACCAGAGGGTCCTCGCACACCTGGATCAGCGTCTGGCTCCGGGCCTCGTCGACGGACGTGTCCAGGCTGCCGAGGACGTGCAGCGTCGGCGTCGCAATCTTGGGCGCAAACAGCCAGGCGATGCCCGGATCCGCGGCGCGGAACCCCGAGTAGACGACGGCAAACTTGAGCGGGCGTCCGCCGTTGGCCGAGCGCAGCGCCGCGGCCCAGGCCTCGGTGTCGTCGTCGACGGCGCCCGCCGGGTCGGGTAGCGGCCGGCGCGCGCTCTCGAGGGCGCCCGCGACGACGCCGGCCGCGCAGCCGCCCTGGCTGAAGCCGATGACGCCGTCGACGCCGCCGGCCTCGCGGATGGTGCCCGCCAGGGTCGCCATGCCGCGGTCGATGCCGGCGTACTGGCCCGTGGCGTCGTTGCGCCGCCACCACGCGTACGTCTCGGGCTCGTAGTCCGGGTCGCCGTCGGCAGTCGGCTCGTAGAAGGGCATGTCGCTGGCCTTGAGCCGGATCGGGCCCGTCGGGTACAGCAGCTGCGGCACGAGTGACACGGGTGCGAGGAGCTTGGTAAGGGCCTTTTCTAGCGCGCGCGTCTTGGCGCGGAACAGAGGGCCGTTTTGTGTAAATCCTGAAACACAGAAATGGTCAGCTTATGAAGACTGTGGGGGTTTCAAGGTGCCAGTGTGCCGAAAAGGGAAAGAGAGAGCTGGGATGTGAAGGAGTGACGAACCGTGAATCATGAGGATCTTGACCTGTTTCTTTTCGGGCGCAGCTGACTTCTTGGGCGCCGCAGCGCCGTTTGTGCTTGTAGACATGGTGCGGATGGTGAGGGCCGATGGCTGATATGAGACTTTCAAAATCGCGACACAGAATTTCAGAGGGCGGAGCGAACGAAAGGCACCGTTCATGAAAAATTGAAAACAAGGAACGAGTGGAAGACCGAAGAATAGGGAAGGAGATCTTTAATCGCGCGATAGTTGACGTCGCGGAATATGAGTTGTTGGAGTGAGATGCCAAAGCCGTGGTCGGATGTCATGGCTCGTTTCTCGTTAGTGTTGGGTGGGTTTCCGGCGAGCAGCGTCATACGCCGTATCAGTGACAGTTTTTCAACCACGATCAATAATACAAATGGCGAGATGCAAGGAACAGTGAAGAATTACGTGGCAATGCTAAAAAGAAGAATTGAATGTCAAGTTTACAGATATACATGCCTGCTTCAGCAATACACTGCCTTCTGGAAAATCAGGAGAGGCCACGAACGACGGTGTCCTAAGAAAACCAGGCCATTTTATACGACAAGGGCCCCTTGAATGATGCGACACCATCGCATTGCCCAACTTCCAATTCTCAGCCCTCTAGCACACTCGTCGAGACGTCAAAGAAAAGAATAGTCACTCGCGGTCGTTGATGGTCGAGTACAAAGGGTCTATTATGCCCGATATGCGAGTCTATGATACAATCAGACGGTTCGGTTTTGGCTGCATTCGCTGCATCCAGTTGGTATGCTCGGTCCCTCGTTGTCGCTTCCTTCCTCCTCTTCGTTCAAGATATGTTTAGTGGCCGCCAGCAGTCTTGGCGTTGGGGTTGCGGGGATCGTTCTTCCACTCGTCGGCTAGAATCAAGTCAGCAAATTGGGTTTCCGGGGTCGAATCCAAGATCGCGGATAAGGTCAACGTACAGGCCATCATGGCGTTCTGGGCAGAGTTGGCGCCGTAGGCAATAACAGCACCTGTAGGTCGAGTTAGCAATGTTTCGCCTCCATCACGGGGGCGTTTCCCCCAAGTCCGCATTTCGAGACTCGTAGGTTTTGCGATTGGGTCGCGGGACCGAGGCTGCGATTGTCGTCGAATTCGGAGTTGCATTTGCGCATTACGTACCGGCAACGAAGAAGGGCCAGTAGGGCTTCACTGCGGGTTTGGATGGCGGTTAGCAAGAAAACTCGGGATCGTTCGGGGGGCCGGCACCACGGCGGCGGTGGAACGGCGCGCGTGACGCTGGCGGCAATTGACGTACGGAAAGGAGCCGGGAACTTCTTGAGGGGAGCGACGCCGAGCCAAGACATGATGGCGGTTGTATATGTATCTGCGGCGGAACGGGTGGGAATTGAGTGGTTGTTTTGAGGTTGGGATGGAACGAGCCTTTTTCGTCTACCCTCAGCAAAGCTCCTAGCAAGCCTGGCGTTCGGCGAATCAGAAGTCTGGGCCTGAGGCAGGGGGAAACTTCGGAAGTCGGCGGTACGTGTTTCTCCGGGCCGAGTGACTACTGGTAGCCAAAGCACAAGTCCAGCGTTTGGACCTCAGGCGTCAGCTCACGTGAGAGCGTGGCCTGCCAAAGCCGCGACCAGCCAGCGCTCCGAGGTGGATATCAAGCGGCGCGTATGATTGGTAGCCAGAAAGCTCAGCCAGTGGAGGGGAGAGGCTCCACCCAGAATGCGGAGGCATCAGACTAGGTAGTAGTCATGGTGGTAGTAATACCGACGTACCTTGCTGAGGCTTGCTCGCAGCCAAGCTCCTGCACTCCCAAGCAATAAGAACGCAGCCATTACCGCACCGTCTGCCACGCCACCACCTCGAATCTGCGACACACGTCCTGCCGCTACTTCTGCAATACAAAGTGCGGGGTGACCACCATTATCGACTGCAACCTCCTCTTCTGCCACACCCAATCACCAGCAGGAGCAACCCTCCAGTTTGGCCTAGCTGCTCAACGAACGGCTCCTTCCTAGCTTCTCTGTGCTCTGCCTCGCTCGCTCTCTCGCGGCCTGCCTCTCTACTCCGCTTCTGTCGTCTCGTCTCGTTTCTGCCTCGATCTTAGGACGCGCTAGAATAAAGCCGCCCGTATCGAGCGTCTTGTCTGTTTGTTGCGCGCGCTGTGATACTCCTTCGAGTTTCACCTCCTCGACAAACCGCCCCCAAAAACCATGCTTCCCGGTCGGCTCTCTCGCCCGGCCCTGGCCGCTGCCGCTGCAGCGCGCTCCGGGGTCCGGGCCATGAGCGCGACGGCTGCGATGCAGTCCAAGACGCCCAGCATGGGCGACGTTGACCCGGCCAAGTCGTCTGTCGAGGCATTTCACGAGAAGCAGAAGAATTTTCGAGAGAAGCTTGCCCAGGCACAGAAGGAACAAGGAGCTCGTGCGTTTGATGCCCACAAACACCCCCAAGAAGAGTCTGCCGCGCCCGCAGACAGCTCACCCAAGACCTCTGCAGGAGCCACCGCCGCCGCCTCTTCGACCGAAACGTCCGGCAAGAAGTCGGGACCGCTGTCCAACCTCATCTACGGCACAAAGGAGGGCCGTGAGATGGAGGCGCAGCTCGAGGCTAGCTTCAGCCAGGTTCTCGCCCGCGGCAAATACGTCCACTCGATAGTTTTCCACCGCGTCAAGCCTGACAAGGTTGACGAGTACGTCGATCTCGTCGGCAACTGGTACCCTACCATTGCCAACCGACCCGAGAATAAGGTTCATCTCGTAGGAAGCTGGAGGACAGAGATTGGCGACTGTGATACATTCAGTAAGCTGGGTTTGACGAATACAAAGTATCAGTGGCTAATGGCTTTTCACAGTTCACATTTGGGAGTATCAGAAGTATGAGGGATACCACCAGTCTCGCCATTCCATTTGCAACCACCCCGAGTTCGCCGAGCATAACAGAAAGCTTCACAAGCTCATCGACTCCAAGAAGATTGACCTCATGCAAGAGTTCTCCTTCTGGCCGACGACCCCGCCCAGACAACTTGGTGGTGTCTTTGAGCTTCGATCCTACACGCTTCACCCTGGCAACCTGCTCGAGTGGGAGACTCACTGGAGACGCGGTCTCAAGGCTCGCCGTGAGGTCATGGAAGGCGTTGGTGCCTGGTTTGTCCAAATTGGTGACCTCAACACCGTCCACCACCTCTGGCAGTTTGCCAACTTGGAGGAGCGCCGAGACCGTCGAGAGAAGAGCTGGTCCGTGGAAGGTTGGAGCGACACTGTGCACAAGACTGTGCCTTTGATCCAAAACATGCAGTCTCGCGTGCTGATCCCCATGCCGTGGTCTCCCGTGGCCTAGTCGCACCGTTTGCATTTTGACGTTTCCATCTGCGGCAGGCATATAGATGAAGCGACCCGTTGGCCGTCGGGGCAATTATTTCCTTTGTTAAAGAATCAAGTGGACTGTCTTTAATCGGAGAGCCACAACTGGGCTGGAGGCGGGATATGTATGCGTTTGGTCATATTTCTTTGTAGTGGCTTTCGGTGAGGGAGAACCTGTACAACAGCCATTTTGTACGTCTTTTACCAGCAAAACTGGACTCAATAGCATATGTGCATCATTGAAAAGCTCCATTGCATTGTTGAGATGATGACTGCATTAATCATTTGACATTTCGTTTCTTATTTACTCGTATTACTTGCACGCTAGTCTTGTGGAAAGCCCCCGAGCACCGCAGCTAGGTTGCGGCGTGTCTGTCCCAGGACAGAGCTGAGGTAGCCGAGTTTAGAGAAGAGAGAAATCAGCGACGGGTCGGCACTGACGACCCGGACCTTTTCTCGGACATGCACCCCTTCGGCAGCACCACTGCCGCCGCCAGATTTGCCGTTTCCGCTGCGTGTTCCGGACAGAACCGGCCCGCTATCGCCGCCACCGCGGCCCCTTTTATGGCCCAGCGTTGAGCCATCACCCGACGCGTTGTAGTGGAAGACGGTGTCCATCTCGTCATGCTCCAGGCGGCGCACCGTACCGATGGCGAGGCCGAGCTTGACGCCAAAGTGCACGGGCGCGTTCGCGGGCTCCAGCACGCGCAGCCAGAGCACGACGCAGCTCTCCTGTATGCCAATGTGGAAGCTGATGGGGTTGCTGTTGGCGCTGCCGCCGCCGCCGCCGGCCGTAAAGCTGGCCGCGAAAGCACCTACGCCTCCAGATCCGCCGCCACCAGGGGTACCGCTGGTGCTTGTCGCCGCGGTAAAGTGCTGCGAGGGGCAGGAGCTCGTCTGCCATGTCGGATCGGACTCGGTGAGGGGTCGGCCCTTGAGGAGCGCGGCGGCCTGGTCGAGCGACTCGGCGAGGAGGGTGAGGGAGGATGCAAGCGTCGCGGCGTCCGGTGGGTGGTGCGGGTGCTGCTGGCTTAGCACGACGTCGAGGAGGTTGACGGCCTCGGTGAGGTGTGTGTAGAGCGAGTCGAGGGCGGGGATGTAGATGGGTTGGTTTGGGGCAATGGTGAGGGACGTGGTCGATGTAGTTCGGAGTTGGAGGTTCAAGGTCTGTTTCGCGGTCAATCTCGGCTTAGTGGTTGCTTGTCGATGGGCGTTTCATGAACTTACGCCTTTGACGAGGCGGGTGCCCACGCGGGTTATTGTGCCCTTGACCTTTTCGTTGCGCGGCGTGCTCATGACGAGCGTGCTACCCGGGTCAATGGGCGCGAGCAGCGCATAGCAGTCCTCGAGGCCATGCTTGAGGTCGCGGCATACCTCCAGACTCTCAGTCGTTATCCAGGCGAGTTCATTGTTCTGAAGACGAATCAGCATCGTGGGTAGAGAATGGAAGGGCAAATAAAGGAAAGAAGGCGGGCGAAAAGACAACAGCAAAAAGAGAGATGGAAAATGTACCAAGGTCTCTGCCAGTTTAACCTTCAGCTCCTCTGGGGAGATGGGCGGCCAGATGGCCAGTGACATGGTGTGTTGAAAGACGTGTTCGTTTTGTGAGGCGGGGGGAAGGCGATGAACAAGAGGGGAGCTAAGGAGGCGGCTGCAGCGCTGCGCAGGCAGCCATTTCCCTTGTGGTTGGCGTGTGCAGGCAGACGAGGAAGCTGTTGATGCGAGAGAGGGTTGAAGTTGGAGCTTGCGATGGGGGAGCCCAGATGTCGTTGAAGGGTGGACCAGGTGACGTGACGTGGGGTCGGGCGGTAGCAGAGCTTCACAATGTTGCGTATAGTATTGGGAAAGAGTGTCGATATAAGGTAGCTAGTGAGAGTTTTGAGAACAATATATTTTGAGTTTCTTTAATTTCTTTAATCTATTTCGAAGAGTCCTGTGAGTTGGTCAATACCTTACAGCGCACTTGTGCCTGCGCAGGTGGGTCCCAGCACCTGCAACTTTTTGGAGTGTCGCTCAGATTTGGAGATGCTAACATTTTTCGCCGTCGAACAACTTTTTCTCTATCAGTCACATTCACTGCAAACCATTTGTTACCAGTATTTCACAGAACACGTCGTTGGAATCTTGAGAAGAAACCCACTTGACCTCCACAGCTGCCTGAACTACACACTAAACAGGCTGCAAAGTTGCAGCCTAGGCAGATCTGGCATTATGGCGAGCAATGAGGCAGCGACATGGCAAAGACGGAAGACAATCGGGTCTGCTACAAAATTAAATCCTATACCCAAAGGTACGTTTGACTCATCGTCTCCAACAAAACTTGTATGCTTGCCGCAAGGGCGCTGACAAGAATGAATCCAGGCTCCGCGCTGCACAAGCGGCCGCTCATTCGACGGTCTCTGCCCGCGTCCTCCAAAGACCGCATCATCTACGTGTCTTCCAGCACGCCCTTCATGTCGGCTGTGAAGCGCGTGCGCAAGCAGCTGGACCGGTCCCTCAAGTCGGGCGGCAGCTCGCAGGCCGCGCGCAAGAACGCGTCGCTGCACGCGCGCATCGAGAGCCTCCAGCGCGACGTGGAGAGAGGCGCCTCCAGCGCCCGCAGCGCCAACGACGAGTACGGCGCGACCGTCACGCTCGTGGGCACCGGCAAGGCCGTCGAGAAGACGCTCTCCCTGGCCAGCTGGTTCGAGCAGCAGGCCGGCTGCCGCGTGGCGGTCAAGACCGGGACCGTGGCGACGGTGGATGATGTTGTGTCGGCGGTGGGAGAGCCGGCGATGGAGGCGGCGGAGCAGGGAGAGGACGATGAGAACCGGCTCCGTCGGTTAAGCTGCCTGGAAGTCGTCGTGAGCTTGAAGTGAAAATACCGCTGGACCTACCTATATGAGAGCTGCGTTGAGAGATGTGGTCCCGGAAGTCCTACTGCAAAAGGAGGTGGCGGGCGAGTCACACCCTGCACATATTGGGACTTTCTTTTGCTGTAATGAATCCCAGCAGTTAACAGCAATAAACGCCTTTGCATTCAAGGCTTGCGGATTAGCAACCGGCGCCGCGGAAGCCATGCTCGGCGGAAGCGGACCTTTCGGAACACACGGGAGCTTGGCCCTGTCCTATGGCTTTGCAAATGGCGAATTATCGGCGAAACTCCGCCGCCTATAGCATTCCGAAACCGCTGCTGCTCTGAAAGACTGTCTCGCTGCAAGCATGCAAGCCCATATCGGACTTAAGGCTTGCCCGTCGCTCTTCGCACAAGCGGGCCGGTTGAGATGCAGATATTGGACCCCACCACAGTACAGGAGATGAGAGTCACGACGCACAGGGATGGGTACTTTTCATTTGCCGTGGTATTGTGGGCGTTATTTCTACATGATATCGTTGATAAGAACAAGATTGACATGTTCATGAATTGGGTGAGGGCAAAAAAACGAAACCAAGCTTCGGACCAATCTTATTGTCCGTAGGACCTTTCCGGGGCGCCAATATGCAAATGCAACCTAAATGCCCAAAAACTCCAAGCCGAATGAAACGAAACATTACAAATTACCACAAGCTGGTAGATGGTAGCAGAAACCCGAGAAAAAAAGCAAAGTCCTAAGAGATACTGGACCTGTCCCGAGATATAGAAACGCCGGGTGATGAAGAGCAGGAAAGAGACAAATCGATCTAGTGGAGTGCAAATAATTACGTGACGCGGAAGGCACTGTGCGATAGTTAGATTAATGTGCTTCCAAAAAAATTGTGAAGCAGATGATATACTTACTCGATAATGAGCTCATCGCCCTTCCAAACGCCGCTGGCAACCCAGAGGCCGCAGTTGACAAGCTCGGCGTAGCGCTTGTCGGCCGCCTTGACGGTGCAGAACATGCGGAAGCTGTACTGGCGTGGGTCAATGTCCTTTGCCTTTCGGGGGCTCAGGAGGACGTCGAGAACGTTGCAAGGGCCAGAGAGGGAGCCACGGGTGCGCATCTCAAAGCTGTTTTGAGGAAACATGTTAGCGACGGAAACAAAAAGGACGATCATGTGGGAAAAGAACAGAAAGAAACATACACTGCAGGAGCTGCTTCGTCGGTCTGCAGGACAAAGGCGCCTTCGACGATGCGAATTGGGCGGAAGCCACGGGCTTGACCGAGGTCATATCCACCAGCCTATGATTGTGTGTGTTAGTGGAACCTGTACGGTAGGAGGACGGGGTAGAGGATGAATGGATGTGCATACCAGAACGCGACCGTTGCCAAAGGTCCCCGACCATTTACCGCTGGTGACGGTGATGATTTCCTTGTGGACTCTGTTCTCGGAGCGCGACAGCTCGGGGTTGAGGGAGACGGCGATGCGAAAGTCGAACTCGAGGGCCGGCATGGGAAAGAGCAGGTCGGGGTTGGGGAAGTGGTCGAGCGAGCGCTTGGAGAGCTCCTCGATGCTCCTCGATGTCGGGCAGACACTGTGGTTAATCCATGTTAGTAAATGAAATCGTAGGACTGGCCCGAGCAGCCATCGAGTATTGGTGCTGCTACATACCCCATGAGTCGAGGATCCAGCTCCGAGTCGTCGACTTTGCGCTTCTTCTGGCAGTGCTGCTGTGATGACGATGGTGATGATGATGAGGCGCCGCCGGCGGTAAAGGCAGTGGGCAGACAGGCGCTGCCGTCCCAGCCGAATCCCAGAGTGTCCTCGCCTTGTCGGCTGGTGCCATCGTTGGCCAGGCTCGTGACGGGTGTAGGGGCGTCGGTGCCCTGGGAGTTTGTCGGTACGGACGAGGAGTCTGTCGTGTCGGTCGCCATGATGGGTTGCTGTGTATGGAAGGTATGAAAGAGGAATATAGATGGAGCGATTCTCCAACGAGATCAAGGCCCGTCACCAGTGGACGGATGAATGGAGATGGCTAATAATTTGTAATGTTGGTTTGGGGGGGGGAGGATGGTGCAAAGCAGCGTCGGGGCTGTATATAGGTGGGCGACCTGTTCAGCTTGGTGGCGGCCGCGGCGGGAAGTGGGCTGTATGATAAATAAAGTAGTTTGGGGTGTATCGCCACTGTGGTGTGTGGTAGTAGTCGTCGACAGTGATTGTGTACTGGAGAGTTGGAGCCTCGTGTTGTAGATGCGAGTTTGTGTTTGCGTTCTTATCCCAAAGGCAAATAGATAAAGTATAGATGTTTAATCTATGTTGGCGACTATGGGGGAGCAACACAGTTTTGAGCTGAAAGGAGGAGGAGAAGTGGTGAGGCTTTGAGGTTTCGTGGCTGGCCCGTCATGCGGCGGGCATCCAGGCGCTTTTGTGCAAAACGCAAGAGGCGACGAATTTGAAAAGGAAAGGCCTGGCTTTGTCTTTGCTACTCAGTAGCTCCGGGGGGGTGGCGTCTTGTTAGACTTGGGGAGGGAGGGGTGGACAGCCAGGCTGGGCTGGCCCTGGGTGTGTGAAAGCGATTGTATATAGCTGCGTAGGTTTACTGAGTAGGTAGGCTTGGTGGTGGGCGGACTTCGGGCGGTGTCAAAGCCGGAGAGGCCGCTGGAAGCTTTTCTCACTCAGTCGCTCGCTCTCACTCACTTGCCTTTTTGCTACCTAGGGCCGCTGTTGCGACCGGGCTCGCGGTTAACAAGTGAGCCAAAAACTCCACTGAAAAAGGCCTGGCCAGGGAGGGCGTACGCTCGACTTCTCCGGAGAAAGGGGGCGTGTGCGGGCGATGACGATGCGGTGCTGATGAGTGGGTGACAAGGCAAGGGGGTGTGTGTTTTGTCTTGTTTGCGGGTTGGAGGAATAAATCAGCCCAACAAAGGAGCTGTGTGTGTGACTTGGACTTCTACCAGTCTGCCGTTTTTTTTCTACAGGTCGTAGATCTTGCTCTTACGGAATCGGGAAATGCTTATAAGGCTCGGAAAAAGAGGAGGGAAAAAAAGAATCAAGATTGGTTAAAAGCCTAATGTGATTGGAAGATGTTGTGTTAGTTGCGGGAGGAGAAAAGACATAGTACAAGAAATCTATAGTAGGTTTGGGTTTCATCAAGGCCTTTTGTAAACTCTTGTTGCTCTATGACTTTTGTCGTGTTGCTGCTGGCTGATGTTCCGTGGTTTTCCTACTTGTGGACTGATGATCACAGAGAGTGGTGAGATTTTCTTAGCTGCTTGGCTCATCGGCCATCAACTCGTGCGTGAGCTAGGCAAGGTAGAACTGGGGCGCTGGTGCACAAATGATGGAGTGAGGTGCAGGAATGGACAAAGGGGATAAGAGGATGTACGACTGGGAAAAAAAATCAACGGCGTGTTCCTATACATTGCCAGAAGGATATGCACCGCACACCAGTCAAGGTGTGAGTTGCAAGCAACATGGGTCTCCATTGCGAGACACGCAATACCCGGCCTCGATCTCCGAACTCGATGGCTAGAGAGTCCACGGAGATTCCGTCAAATCACTTTCTTGGGGTCTCCAATGAATGGCATTACAGTGGTTGAATGCATCCGGATTACCAAGGGAAGAAAAGCTGCCAGGGTTAGGCAAGGGCCGGATGCTACCTACTCGGCTCCCTCTTGGCGTGTAAGTTGCACCCAAGGCCCGGAATGGAAACAGGGAAAACGAGTGTTTGGTGGCACCAGCCCAAGCACCGAGACGCGAGGAGGCGAAAACTAGCCCCGTCCCGCCTGTGAAGCATGATGTTGGTTGCGTGGTTAACTCCAGTTGTGGTACTATTAGACGCCCGAACTCCCGTCACTCGGTGATTACGAAGGTTGTACAGCGAGCGGAAACCACGCGACTAGTGGGCGGACATTTGCAAATCGGAGAGCATGCCCAGTCGAGATTGAGTCCACTGGCCAGACGAGCCTTTTGTCAGGAACTCACCGCCAAAGTTACAAAGGGATCCGGGTAGAGAAAACATACGGTGAATTACTCGTGTCTCCCTCTGGGTTCTGCATCAAATCTAAAGGGGGGTTTTTTTTATTTTCGTAATGCGGCCTTAACTCCTGCAAGATCAGTGGGCGGCAGGGCAAGGTAAATGACCACGACAACATCTGTAACGTGCAGGCAAGCAAGCCCTCCTCTAGGTTCATGCCCAGTGGGCTTGTTGGGAGGGTTGGCCTGGCTTGGCACCCTGAGTTTTAGCGTCCTGCGGCTGCGCCGGAGTCCGTCGGGACGCCGTCGTTTGGATGATGGGTTGGCCATGGTGGTTGGGAGCCCCCTGGTCCGAAAACTCCGGGGCGGCTGAGACTACGGGCTGTTCGCTGCCAGTCAGTGCCCTACTTTGGCTTGGTGTACGGCTGAGAGGAATGGATTTACAAGCCTGATTGCCTGACTAAATACTAAACTACTAACTTGACTAATACACTGACGCTTCCAGTGCTTTCAGGGCTGGCGATGCTTCATCGGCATTGGCCGACCATTTATTTATAAATATATGTATATTTTGGCCGTCGGGGGATAGGTTTACTCAGATTGGCAGAAAGGGCCGGCTTTGAAATCAACCCGTGTAACATCATTTTGCCCATTTTATCTGTACCCTTTCCTTGCATCCATGCCTGGGCATGACGATTCGCTCTTTCTCCGCAATTGTTATCTCGGAGGGAGCTTGTGAGGGTTTTGTACGGAGTATCATTACTGTCTTGCAGTGACATGCTTCCCATCTTAACCGTCCACAATTTTGCGTATTTTAATCTTTTACTTGTAATCATGGTGCTTACGGTTTTGAGGGGGGGATCCCCCTACTAGCCTGAGTTTTGCCGCGCCACGGCAGTCCTGCAGAGCAACGTCCGGAGAAAAGAAACAGGCCAGTGGATAACAATACGGCGCCGAGAAGGGGAGACGTCTTCTGTCAGCGTATCCTACGATGGGAGAGCATGGGCGCGCATCCGCCATGAGAGGGGCCGCTGGACAGGGCCTACGGACAAGCGACGCAGGCGGGTCGTCCGACTCCAACTACTCGCTCTTCCGATACCCTAGCATGCTAGTAACGGCCCTGCTACCAGTGGAAACTTTGTCAGACCTTGTTTGATCCTTTGAGAAAAAGTGGCTTGTTGCTCTGCTGAAGAGTGGCTCAACCACTTACAAGGCTCGGCCGACAAATAAGGCCACATTTCGGAGCTGAGAGAGCTTGCCCAATAGATGTCCTGATATGCGGAAGTCGACACCTCCTCACCCCTGTCGTTAGCATGAGAGCGGGCAGGCCTGTCAATGGACGTTGAAAAGGAAAGCATGACGAGGCTCACAGCACACAGGTCTTTCTTGTCTTGGCACTGACTCAAAACACGGCCGCCAGTAAACCAAAATATAACCTGATTTTTATACTACTGGCGCTGGAATGGGCGTTGTTAGTTCTGAATCGCACTTTAACCCCGAAATTTCTCCCAGACAGGGTGGTGTGCTTGGCTACTTCTCGCACTCGTGTCCCGAGACCCCGAAAGCAAATGCAATGCAAATGATGGCTTTTTGAGACAGAGGCGCCCGCGGCTTTTTCGAGATCCGGCTCCGTGGCATTCGGTTGACGGATCAGCCGTCGGCCCCGGGTGCGCAGAGGCCGAACCCCAAGTAAATGAAGTGTCTCCTCTCAGCCCGTAGATTTAGTTCTTCGTCTGACACGCGCGCGCGTGTGTATCCTTTTTTTTTTTTTTTTTTTTTTTTTTTTTTGATGCTGCCACGAGCAGATATGGGACCCAGCGCACATCACTTACTGCCTTTTTGACCATACGAGCATTACGAAATTCACAACTCGAAATTCACATAAAAATAGCAAGGGTCCCGCTTCACCGTTCGTAGCGTCAGGGCCAATAACGGAGATACTGCTGAAGTAAGGTTGGTTTGGCCCCGAGAGGATGATGAGCCTGATGACAAGGCTCCGCAGCTTGCAGAGCAATTGCCAGCAATGGCAGAGCCGTCATTACCAGGCATGACACACGCACGCCGTGGAGGCTGGCTGGCTGGTCCCGGTCGCGCGCTCTGTAGGGCAGTGCTCGTACACACCCACCTCCTCGGGGGTGGCGTCTTCTAGGCTCCTTGGCCAATGTAACCCTCGATCAGCCCCGGCGGAAGCCATAATCTGGTCCTTGCTCAAGCTCTCTCGAACCCTTGCGTGCGTGTAGATGATTGTGCCGGGTGGGTTGCTCTGGTTCCCATCAGTGCTGATGCTGCCAGTGTCCATGATTGTCGTAATGCGCGCGGCGATCTTCAACAGGATTGCTTCGAGGAGTTGAAGCTGGCCTCATCAACTGCCTACGTAGTAGAAATGATCTCCCCTCCCCCGGCCTTGACACGTCCTAGTCCTTTCAGCCGCTCCTCTGCCCCCCATGCTCCCACTGATTTTAGTGGCTGCTAGCCCGCACACCCAAGTGCAGCTCGTCTTTCAGCTTCCCCCTCCTTGCCCTCCCCAGCTCGGGATGCTTTTGCAAAAGTGCGCTACAAAAAGCCAAATTCATGTGTAACCAAGCACAAAGCCTGCAACGGCTGCCGGTGGCTGTCCTGGTCCACACCGATACGGATCCAAGCATTGCCTCTTTCGGGGAAACAATACTGATATCCGTCCTCCTGCTCCTCCTCCGCCTTGTTGCTTGATGCTTCACCCCGCTCCCGTACTGGGGAAGCTGCATAGTAAATTGTCCTCGTTATCGTGAGGAAGTCCCCAAACCACGCGATTATCAACAGATGGCATGAAAGCACCCGCTCCGGAAGTGGGCTGTGCCAGTAGATGCAGGCCCCCGGGCATCCCTCTTGGGCCAATGTTGGGAATAATCGGCGCCTTCCCACGCGTCCCGCCAAGATGCGGGCGATCTGTCTTGTGATTTCTACTGGACCGCATCCCAAACGTAGGATTTTTCAATTAATATCTTTTAATACACCATCACTTCTTCGCCGTATATGCCTCGTTTCTTGCTTCCATCTACGACAACGCCCGCATGCCATGTCTACTAGACTTGCTTTCGCATACGAGGCTGAAGCTATCCATGCGTTGCACCCCCCCCCCCCCTTCAGCCTGCGTGTTAGGTTGGCCGCTTTCTTTTTGGCAGGGGAGACGGAGATGATGCGGCGTATCTGGACGCCAAGCATCTGGTGGGAAAGAAAACGCTGCTGCATCATAGCGACTTGTGCATACTTTGTGCATACTTCATAGACTTGCTTGTCCGAAATCGCGCCCTTTGTCTTGATCTCACGCCACACCCCGCTGGGCCGCACATCGAGGGGCTACTATCCATGCGCCGGCCTTTTTGTTGGTGCTCACCTCACCTGGTCACGGGCCCGCGTCGATTGCCGCTTGCCGTTGGCGCCGAGTGAATCTAGGCAAAAGATACATCGGAAACGATTTGGTAATGGTGGGATTCTAACGAGTTCTTTTGTTGACGAGCTTCCTGGTTTGGGATCTATGTGGCGCTTGTTGTGGATGGACTGACACGGACTCCGAGCTCGCTCACACATCTAATTCAGCTGCGCAGATGAGTGCATGTGCCGAGATTGGTCTGATTACGTATGTTGCGGCGTTTTCTTGTTCCTGCGATGGTCACGATTTCTTACATGTGGCATCCTGCAGAGTGAGAGCCTGCAGGACTGCGCCGCGCCCATGATGCACGCCTCTGCCAACTCGATGAGGCTGGGCCAAAGTCAATGCCCGGGAACGACGGCTAGAGCCTGCTGGTAGGAACAGGACGTCAACAAAGCCACTAGCTCGAGACAAGTTGATGCTGATATGCTTTGCCTCGCTCGAAATTTGACTACTCGAGGTCCAGACGCTTCGGCGTACATCTGGCTTGGAGCGGGATTCGCTAACCCGGGGGGACTAATCTGAGCCGCAGAGCCCCAGTGCAGGACCCAGCATCATAATTCCACGTAAACATAGCTTCATCTGCCCTGCGAGATCCTAGTCTCGGCCAATGTCGGGATGCTCGAGTGCGTAAGGCAGACAGGGAATGTTCCGAAGGTCAACGGGATTTGCTCACCTGGGTGAGAAATACTACGGTGGGTGTGTGTAGACTGCTGATGATATGCTTACCTTGCTTCTACGCTTTGCTGATTATTCTTGCCCGTACACCTTGTCTATCATCATCCACTACCACTGATGCGGAGTGCATACAGTGATGAAATTCGTGAAGAGAAAACTAGTGTTTTTGGGTCTACACTACGGTGTACTGCTTTGACATTAACCACCCCGGTCCAGCGAGATTGGAGCATGTAGCTGACGGTGAGAGCCAGAAGCACCGATGAGGGTGCCAACACATCGGAACAGAACAACAGCGCAAAGGACATTAGGCACCAGCAAAAAGGACTGGGCGCTAAAGTGGCTTTCCCGACATGCTAGAATCCCGCGGTGATGTTGGCGGGCGCATGCACGCGAGCAATTACACCGAGACAGATGGACCACGCCAGTCAGTGCAATGGTGATGAGGTATCACGGTATGAGCGAAATCCGGAGCTAATGCATACTTCTAATAGCTTGTTGAGGCTCTTGATCACTCCCATGAGTTTTCCGACGTCGAGGGGCATGGCTCTCGCATTGTGATCAGAAGCTGATCTGGCAACTCGGGTCTCGCACTATCGAGATCCGTTTTTATGACGCCTCATTACAGGCACTTTAGTCAACGCTGGGTCTTCGCGGGAAGGCACAGGCGCAGAGTCGCACAGTGTACAATGGGGCTTTTTTTTTCCTTACGACAAGCGATGCTATCAAGTGTGAGAGAGTAGAAGCGTAATAAGACCGCCGTTGGACCGGCTGAATGGGGCCGAGGGAACGAGCAGCGGATGATGGATGTGCGGCATGGACCAGGGAGATTGGCGAGCGGCCTATTCCCAAGTGGAATTGACGCTACAGGGCGTGTAGCAATCATTCCTTACTAGGACAAGACAAGAGGAAGAAAACAAAAGACACGGAACCATTACAACATAATAGGCCATGGCGATGGGCGTGTGCATCCTGTTCGCCAAAGGCCGTTCCCGCACCGAACTGCTAGCCAAAACGGGCAAGGTTCCCGGCCGAGTGATGATGCTGGGTTCCGCTCCGCTGTCTGCCCGTAAGCAAGGCGAGCGGGAGCGGCGAGCCTGCAGACCTCTCAAAGGCAAAACAAGGAAAACGTTGAAGGGAGGGAGAAGAGGCGAGAAGAACGCACGGATCTCGGCGGAATCTCGATTTGCGTCCAGCAGGATGCAAAAAAGCTAGTTGGTTGGCGTCTTGGCTCCTTGGCTCCTTGGCTCCTTGGCTCCTTATTACTATGCTGGGATATAGGGTGGTCAGCAGCGATGGCAGCACAAACAGGCAGCAGGATCGGGACCCTGAGATCCATTGTTTTGATAAGAAAAGGGAAAGATGGAAAAAGGCTATCCGTAAATCTTGCTGATTTTTTGGAGTAATCGGCCCGGATGTCACGTCGATGGAAGTTTAGATTAGGGAGTGCTTCGTTTACTCGATGCCGAACAGGCCGTGACAATGCAACGTCGACGGCCGAGCAGCCGCTGTAGGGCTCGCTGAAGCCTGTAGTCCGTCCCCCCTGTACCTACCTACCTAGGTAAGTTACTCAGTAGGTAGGTGGTTCCTCTGTAAGTAGGTAGGTAGGTAGGTCGGTGTAGCTTACCGAATACAGGTATTGGTCTCTTGTAATTGCGCTGCAAGGTACCGACGAAGCCCCTGTAATTTTCCCGCCTGATGCCAGTCCAGTAGGGCGCTGCAGCACAACTGTCCCCTGTAGAGTTGGCGGACAGGTGCCAGGTACAGCACGCATCAGTCACTAATTTCAACCGGTGACGCGCTGTAAAGCAGCTCCCTTGCAAGATTTACCCGTTTGCACACTTCCACTTCTACTGAGTACCTACCTCCTGCACAAACATCGTGACGTCGCCATCATTGCACGCGCACACCTGTATTTTCTCGTTCCGCTACGTTTCATTCGCATGTCTCTGCCCGGTCAAGTCTCCCGCAAGGCCATCTCCGGCCTCATCGATATACACCCCTCTGTCTTCTCGTCAGTAAGCCGTATCCGTCCGGCCAACGCGCCAAAACCACAGGTCCCTGCGGTGGTTCCAGGCAGCAGCATCATCATATCAAACCATCCGTAAGATAAGATCCATCGACAGACGGGATTCACATTATTCTCTACCATCCAGACGGCTCATTTTCCGGTCTCATGCGGCCCTCCCGGCATCCGTCAACCGAACGCTGCGAATCTAGATTTGCTTAGCGTAGCCGCGCCTCTCTCTCACCGAACAAGGCCAACAATGCAAACTGCAAGCACAATTCTGCTCACGGCACTCGCGCAGAGCGTCGTCATGTAAGCCTGCGTGTGCTCCGTTGTCAGCCCTTTTTTCCCATCTGAGCCACCGTCGTATACTCCCCGAGGTGCGGATTTGAGACTGCCATCTATCCCGATGTGACCCTTGCTTGGCTGGTCTCGTCCAAGCGGAAAAAGGTTATCGACTCGCCAGATCCCGACACGTACAACTGTCCCGAATCGGCAACAGACACCGGCTCTCGTCGCCGCATCCCGCCCGTTGAAGGGTTCAGCCACCAAACAACCTCGTCGCTCATCACCGCCATTGTCCATACGCCGCTACTCGTCATCCTCGACACCCAATCTTCCTCTAGGCGCCCCTTGGCATGCAAGTTTAATCATCGGGGACAAGTTGCCGCCGCTGATTACGTCTACCTTGTCTTTATTTCTTCCTACCTATCCCGATCGTCCTTCTCTCCATGCTCGAGCTTATGCTCTCAACTCCGGTCGGTGAGCAGAACGCGGCGTCAACAATGACATTCCGGTTCCACGGTGGCTCCCTCTATTACTCTCTGTGACATGACGACTCTCCATATTACATCTCTGCCTTTGTTTGGTTGGCCGACGCCTCACCGTGAGATCTCACCGCGGTCGCCCCTTATTAGGTCATCAGCGGCAGGCACCGGACCGTCTGCTCGCTATTCCGTACATACCCATCCGCGATGACGGCGCGCTCCAAACCTCTTCAACTTGGCTTAGCTTCAGACTAATATGCCAAGCATCGTAGCGCATCGGTTTTACCGGTCGGTCGCTCCAGCACAATCTACAAGCACCTTGCGCCAAAATAGCATGGCCCGCCTTTTCGCTCTCCATCACCTGCAACTACTCATCTGCACTTTTAGAGGTTCTAACCTTTCTCGGTATACGACAGCATGAGAGCTTTTGACGGTGATCGGATTTTCCTTGCTACTGGAGCACAAGAAACTCCGAGCGGGTTAGCAACAGTCTTGGCCGTTGCTAGTTTTTCTCTCTGCTTACTCTCCCCACCGGCACGCCTGGCAGCAGCCTTGCGACGCAGCGAGCAGAGCAATTAAATTCAACTTTTACGGATAATCATCTCCCTTGCCCAGCTCTTATCCCCATCTTATCTTCTCATAGAGGCAGTTGATTGTTCAAGAGTTTCACGTCATCGCCTGATGAGACTTGGATGAGGCTCGCTGCATGGAGAATAAGACGGGTCAACCTAGTCTTGGTGGCGTTTTCTCCCTGACTTATGATCCCTGGTCCAGCTAACAACTAGTCTAACAGTGCTTCTCAGCTCGATGGCCTCATGTGGCGGCTGATTCGAGCCTTGCCGGCACATTACTGAAATGGCATTGACGGGCCTTTGTGTGAGACGGATAGGCTCTGCGGTCCGCCATGCGCCCAGCAGTTCCCCCAAGTTGTCGTCCACCGCTCAACTTTGCTGCGACCCAAGCGCTTATGATCGTCATAGGTTCAAAATATGAGCATCGTGGCCTCTCATTCTGTTCAATTCTGGCTCGGTGCATATGGACTATTGGAGGCTATTGATGCCAACAATGTCTATATTGTCTGACGACGGCCGCGGCGTGCTTCTCATGCGAACCCTGATACGTAGCGCTGCGCTCTGGCTAGCTTTGGTGCGTCTCGATGATTCTCAGCTGAAAATTTCCATGTCATTGTTTCACACCCTTTTCGTGTCAGCTGGCCGGGTTGTGGCCGACGATGCTCGGCAGGATGCAAGAATCGCAATTGATGCCCGGGAACTGCAAATGGGTGCGATGACAGCCTTGTCAACCGGCGAGTTTATTTTCGCTTCGCAAATGAGCCAAGCTCGTAAAATAGCCGATTCCTGGATACTCCTTCTTCTCTTGGCAAATATTGGACGAGCTAGCCATGCATTTGTTGCAAATGCGGTGTTCCCACATCCCGTGGATCATGGTCTCGCATGTTTCCTTTTCGTAGATAGGACGAGGCTTAAAGCCAAGTGTCTTTGCCTGCCGGTGCTCTTCTTCCCTGTCGGTTGTGGGGTACTGAATTGAGCTTCAACAAGATGCTGACCCGAGGTTACTATCCTTCCAGCCTGCATATCTGTTGCGCTGTCATCCGACTCTGGGTTTTGAGAGGGCAAGTAGGCACATGTCCGTACGCTACATAGGGTAAAAGTCAAACATGGACATGGGCTGTTGGATGCCAAGCTTCATCGTTGTTTCAACTAGCTCTGAAGTAGCTTTCAAAGCTGACGATCGACGTGATGGCAGCTTCTAGCTGTGAGCCTACTGGCGGTACATATGCGCCGACGACGCCTTCTCGGGCATGTCCCGCGACAGTTTGAGGCCCGTATTGTATCCATAGGGCGGCCATCAGGTGATGTGAAAACAAATCTGTGAGACCGTACGGCTCCTTCCGCCGTGATTGGAACGAGGCCAGCAGCCGCGCGGGCAATTTCCATCAGCGCAGCCTCTGATCCTTTGGTTTTGACCCCAGCTTCCGGTAGCTCCATGCAAGTGTCGCGCAGCTGGGCCATGTGAGGCTCAGAGTAAACGACGCACCCACAGCTGCAACGTGTTGGGCTGTTGCCAGTCCGCTCTTTAGAGTGCCATGATTCGCCCAGCTGGTCTCGAGAGTAAGCACCCTAGTCCAGCCGCAATACAAGGCTGGAGGGGATCAAGACGCCACCAACACATGGCTGAGCTAACAGAAGCAATGCATTGATTTCCTGTAAAGACAAAGGCCAAAACTACCCGCAGCGACGCTAGAGTCGTCCTTGACTAACTAGTAGCTTAAATCCTTTGTGACTACACGAGAAGGACGGGTTGGACATCAGCCCTAAGTGCTGCAAAGCATGGTTTGCTAGAGCTTTTGCGCGACCTTCCCGTTATCGAAATCGCCCGAGCTTCCTGAATAGGATAGGAGGCCCCAACAATATATATATTGCTTTTCTTACGCAAGGCCATTACTGCATCTCGATGCCCAGCCATTTATCCTCTCTGAGGCGATTTAGGCGTCGCGTGACGTGCCCTGCAGATCTGGTTCGCGACCGGATTCCCATCGCGAATCCCGTCCTCGTCCCCCTCCTCACCCAACACCAACACCTCCTCAGCCACACTCCACGTACGTAAACCTCGTCTCTTTAGCTTGGATGGAAAATATGCACGGACCTGACTCTCCGTTTCTTCATTAGCAGACACGAAAAGGGCAAGGCATAGTCTGGGGCAGAATCTCGATAACGCAGCTTGGAGGGGGGCGTGTGGGTGGATCGCGCAGCGGACATGTCGTCACGCACGGAAACTGCATGTAGATTGAAGCCATTCCCGTACTTTTGCAACGAAAATCGATGCTTCTTTTTGGATGGATGATTCATAATCTGCTGTTTGCGGACACATTGAGCATCACATGGGGAATCATGGCTGCACGTCTTTTCCATTGTGCGTTGTGCGTTTCAAAAACTGGCGTGCATTCGTCATTACTCTTTGCTATCCAGACACATGGCTCTCTACATCCCCCCGCGAGCCAAAGTATGCACCTTGACGCTGGCAGCTGGGATCGTAGCGCTCTGCGAAGATGTGTAGTTTCTATCTCTTCAACTGTTTCCATCTCTGAAGAGTCTGCGTAGCTTGTGGCTCACCCACTGCCTGTGTTGATCTTTCTTGGTTGAGAAGTTGATGAGCAAGGGAATGGGAAAGATAGCCCTAACTTGACAGAAGTGTTGAGAAGGACCCATAGGCTATTAGGCTTGCCCATGAAGGCCCTCTACCTGTCTACTTGGCAGCGAAAGTAAGGATATCTTTGGCCCATGGCGTTTCGTCGTGCTCCCCGTCGGGCATGTGCCGTAGGCTTGAAAAGGCCACGCCGAGAAGCACAATCCGGGACAGAATGTAAAGAATGCCAGTGGCGTAGATGGTGCCTTTGTTTGACCGGCTAGGAAGCTTTTTTACCCTTGGCCATACGGGGATGGCCGCCTCGTCACTCAGCTTTTTCGAGCCGTGTCGTCCACTCAGTACCCACACGAGTCTCTCAAGGCTGACCAAGAACGTCTGGTCTTTGAACTCGAGAACAGGGTTCCTTTCGAAAAAGTTGAGCAGTTTCCCTGCGTAGTCTGTGTCGTTTCCGGGGCAGAAGATATCTCAATAAGCAGTCTGAGAAGTCTTCGCCTTGGGGTCTTGGACAAGTATCCGTTGCAGCCTATCATATACGTCGTCTACCCACGTGGCGTCTGGCTCAAGCCAAGAGTACTCTCTCAGGAGCCGCATGCAGTCCACTATAAACGACTGAGCATCCTCGCTTGACGTTGTCCATTGAGCCAAAGGAATCGCCAACAGTAGACGCCTGGATGGGCTAAACGGCTGCTTGAGACTGGTACGTTGTCGTTGGGAATCCTTTTCAGAACATGCTCTTGAACTGCGCCATTGTTTGGGGGCATATTTGTCTTTGCAGCGTGTTGATTCCCTTCCTTGGACTGCGGAGAAGAATTGTCCTCTCCTTGCAATGCTTTGACGAACGCTTCAACAGATGTTTCGTTTTGTAGTATATCCCAAAAACTATTGTATGTCTTTTCAGTGTGCGCAAAGTCATACTTTCTGCCTGTCAGGTCCAATTTCAGTCTATAGTCGACTCTTTGCGGCTTGTCCATATACAGGATGTATATAACCAGGCGCAGATGGCAAAGCCCAGAGTTACAGTCTCAAGTTGTGAGAAAGGCATTCCTCGATTCTTCCTCAAGATGAGCGATAGTACAAGCTGCAAGAACTGCAAGCAGGCAATACAACTAGCCAACCAATATTGTTTGCTTTTGTTGGTGATGTCTTCGACTGGGATCGGGGGCTGTTGCCACTCACTGAACTCGACCAAATAAAATTAGTCACCAATCGTCGGACGTTCTCGGCTTCCTGCTTGTCTTTTATTTCATTTCCACGACTGTCGTTGCTTTTCTTATCGCCCACTGTGCTTTGGACTTCGCTCCTCGCCCGACATATTTGTCCACTCTTGACTTCGCTCTCCCCTGCGCTCTGCACATGTGCTGTCTCGGCGCTCACCTCGATACCAGCTTGATCTTCCAGCGAAATTGACACCTGACAGTAGAAGCTGCCCATGTTTGCAAACAAGCAATGAGTCAAAGTCCAGTGATGGCTGTCATCTGGATTCACCTGGCTTTCGGCGTCACTCTTGCTCTCCTGCTGGCCTTGGGAAAAGAACCACCATGATAATTTGACAGATTTTCCTTTTTCTTGCATCCGTTTTAGCGCATCGACAGCCATCAAAACTTCGAGGGCTGCGTGACTGACAATGAGTTCGGGGGACAGTATTGTAATCAGCATCCACTTTGAGCCTCTCAGCGCTCGACGTACCTAGTCCTCTTCTGGACCAGGAACGTTGAGATGTTGAACGGTCCATGTGCAAGCAAAAATGATCGCTAGGTATGAGCTAATGATGCTCCAGCTTCCTCGTCTGGTCGGGGCAGCTTGCCAGCTGACGGACTGGTTGTTATTGGCAGGCGTGCCCTCGTAGGCACCAGCCAGACCCAGGAAGGAAACGATGAGAATCGCACTCATGGGAGTGCATCCCTGCCAAAAGAAACAGCTCTCCATGAATTTTCGTGGACTCTGGTCTCTAGAAAGGTATATGGACCTGACGGCACTCTTATATGCAGCGCATGACGAAACCGCTGTTGCCGTGATATCCTTTTGAAACATGGAGGCAACATAGAAGCAAAGTCCGATCGCGGCCAAACGCCGCTGTCATTGGCCGTCAGTAGTCGACAGCCACGGAACGCTACAGGCGAAACAAAGGTGGCCATGGCAAGAATTCTACTTAGCAACGGCGCGAATATCGAGGCAACGGATGATCACCAGTGTACCCCTCTATCATAGGTCGTTCAAGACGCAAAGACGATCGAATCATCAGATACCTTGTCCAAGAGGGCGCATCTGTCAATACAAAAGACGCGAATGGGCGGAGCGTGCTGTCATGGGCCGCTAAAAATGTATACAGGACTTAGATGTCGACGATTGATATTCTGCTCGAGAATGGCGCCGAAAAACTCAGCAGCCAACGGCGGTCGCACTGCCTTGATTTGGGCGGTACGGAATCATGCGTCTAAAGATGCAGAAGCACTTGTAAAACACGGCGCCAGTACCGAAGCAAGAGCCTCAGACGGAGACACGGCACTACTCATGGCCGCTTCGACGTCCAGGGACGGGAAGATGGTAGGCCTCCTGCTCCGATTTGGCGCCGCCGTCGACCAGACAGATGCGCACGGCTTGACGCCATTGCTCACACGCCCGCTGTTCTCCGAGGCCGGCTCTCTGCGTGCGCTGGTAGAGCAAGGCCGAGTTGGAGGCAAAGAACCCTTCCAACGGTCATACCACACTGATAAGATGTGCTGCTTCTTTCCAGCGCGTTGGCCTTTTGCCCGTATCCCTTGGGAGCGGGCGCTCAGCTCGAGAGCAAGGACAACGAAGGCCAAACTGCCTTGTTCCACGCGGCAGCTCATGATCAATACGAGACGGTATCGGGACTTTTGAAGGCGGGGGCTACTGTCCACGCTCCGACGAACGATGGCTTAACGCCGTTGTTTGAGGCATGGGCGTGCAGATACGAAAAGAGTTTGGATATAATGCTGCGAGGTGCTCCTGTCGATACTTTATCTCTGGTCTTGTTGATGCCCACTGGAGGTTATTAGACGTGTACCGGAGAATATGATGAACATTTGATGTCCCTGTCACATGCGTAGTCTTCAAGCCAAGTACAAGTTTCCGGCCAGCCAGATGGAACA
Organism: Akanthomyces muscarius; assembly: GCF_028009165.1. Classification (NCBI taxonomy): domain Eukaryota; kingdom Fungi; phylum Ascomycota; class Sordariomycetes; order Hypocreales; family Cordycipitaceae; genus Akanthomyces; species Akanthomyces muscarius. Next base: position 3,173,653 of record NC_079245.1, on the reverse strand, counting down.
ATATAGTCGGAACGTCGCATCGCCGGATCTGACGACTGGAAAATGGAAAAAAGCGGCGTGCATCTCTCTTTACAAAATCGTGCCCAACTGACCCCATGCTCTCCTCCACTTGGTGCAGAATCCCATTTCCACACAATTCTCCGCCGTCACCTGCCATGTTTCTCTTCGCATGTTCAAAGAGCTTTGTTTGTAAGCTCGGAAAAAGGGCCCTTTATTACGCGAATTGGCTCGACAGGCTGATACATACGGCCACAGGCAGTAGAGAACACCGCGTCCCGTTTGCTCCGCTGAAGTTAAGCTACTGACCGGCAGATTAGTAGTTGGGTCGGTGACGACCAGCGAACACCGGCTGCTGTATGTTTTTTTTGTTCAATTTTTTTGTCTTTTTTGTTGAGTTCGTTCGCGGCCGATACGTGGGTGTTTTGTCGTGGTGCTGCTGGGAAATCGCGTGGCGGCTTTTTGGAGACCACGCGACAAGACAGAGAAGGCACAAGCGTATGAAACCAAACGGAGCCTTCAAAGGCAGACTTGGCCATGAAGAAAGTGCATTGTTTTGCTACAGAGTTGCTCTGGCAGAGGTGTATTGGCTTTGCAGCCGAGTCCGCGCGAGGAGTCGGTGACGAATTGGCGGATTCCTGCACCGGCCGTTTGAACAGACTCCAAACTTTTGGGCTTACAAGATGAGACCAATTTACTAATTTGTGGGCAACCGCCGATGGAACCCATATCTAGCACTCACGAAACGATTTGCACATTGTTTGCTTGAACCTTTTCTTAGTCGGGCCTCATTCGCTCCGGGCATACGGCTCGCACTACAAAATCGGCCGCAAGACCAGCATGAGATGATGCCATGCAGTGCGCAAGCCAACCGGTCATGGAGGACTGGCCAGGTCAAAAGGACAGAGAACAATGCATATAAAACTTGTCCATTCAGTACATTGTCATCGAGTGTCGACATGACTCTCGCTATGCAGGCTGTTTGTTGTTTCTACAAAAACGAGAGGCAAGTTTTCGTTTCCAAGCCAAGTTGATGATTTCGCGCCACATAAATGCTAAGATATGAAGAGGAAAAAGGACAATAAACATTTGTCATATAAGAAAAGAAGGCTAGGGTAGTGGTCAGAAATGTCCCAACACACCAACCCATGCCTTCGCAGGTGAAGAAGGAAAAAAAACAGCTTGAGACGTAGATAGGATCTAAGTACAACGTCGCATAAGGTACATGAAGAAGCGAAAAATGTTCAGATCATTTTGCCCCAAATGCGAACACCCCATCCAGCCCCGGCATTGCGCCCAAACAGTGCGTCTTGAGCCTCCACAAGACATGGAGCCCTTTACTTGTTCATGCGTCATTCGTCAATGCCAGCCCCGCAAAGGATACCCAGAAAGGGGACTTGTTAAGCCACTTGTGGAACTTGTTAAGTAGAAAGGTTGATCTTGAGGCCGAGCGAGGGCAGAACGTTGGTAGCGTACTTGCCGCCGAAGTTACCTAGAAAAAGGTCAGTGATATGATCGTGACGGTACAAAAACGGATGGTTCTTACCCGGAGGGCTGTAGTTGCAGACGGTGAAGTATGACGCGTAGCTGAGCACGGTGCCAGCAGGGCACTTGACGGTAGCGCAGCCGGCCTTCGTGGAGTCCTTCCAGACAAGCTGGGAGAAGTGACCGAACTTGCTGAAGTCGGCACCGGGAGGGGGATCGGACTGGCCGAAGAAGTTGTAGTAGCCGACCTCCTTTTGGTACCACTGCTCTGCAATGGCCTTGCCAACCGCGGACTCCGTGGTGCCGAGATCGCCAGTACTACCGACACTAGCGAGGTTCTGGCCGTAGTCACCGTCACCCTGGGCCCTATCGAATTGTCAGCCTACTGGGCCAGTGTTAGTTGGCAGTCGGGGGTTACTTACATGTCGTGCGCAAACTGGCACTTGTTGGCAGTGTTCTCAGCGTACTGAGCCAGAGTCTCATCCCACTCGAGGTTGCCAGCGCTGTGGTCCTTGCGGTAGGCGTTGTGGTAGTCGATGGCAGTGCCCTTGTAACCACCAGAGGGGGCCACGGTCTCCGACGTCGGCTGCGCAGTCTGCTGCTGGGTGGTCGTCTCAGGCTCAGGCTCGGGAGCCTGGGTCTGAGTCTGGACAACAGGCTCAGGCTCGGGAGTCGAGGTCGGAGGAGGAGGAGGCGCCTGGGTGGTGGTGGTGGGCTCGGGCTCCTGAACAGCAGCGTTGGCAGGCGGAGGGGGAGGGGGCGAAGGAGCGACCGACGAGGTGGAAACGGGCTCAGGAGTAGGAGTCGAGGTAGGCTGCGAGGCCGAGACGAAGTCCGAAGGGTCGGCGGTGACGGTGACGGTGACGACGTCAACAACCCATTCGGTGGAGGTGACTGTGGCGCTGACCGCGGCCGCGGTGGCGAGAAGAGCAAGCGAGGACTTCATTTTGTCAAGGTTGATATTGAGAATGCGAAACCTGTAGGAGCATCTGTCAGTTTGCAAGTTGCGCGGGAGACATGTGGTGACGCGAGGTTTATAATGAAGAGGAATTGTCAGTGGCTGGGAAAGAGTCTGCGTCGAATCCGGCATGCAATGGTTGCAGGGTGCAACAATAGTGTCGTTGTCATTGTCGGCGGGCGGGCCTGGTGGGCAGTGGTTGCTTGGGTGCCGATTGCAGGAATGTATGGAATGCCAGGTGAGACATCAACTGAAGGCAGCTCGCGGCGACGGCGAACGATGAGTGGCGGGACAGTGGGCAAGATTGAGCGGAGAAAATAACATTGGGCGGAATTGAGGATCGCAGCAATCTGAGGAAGCAATGGCGTCGCAGTCGCCATGTGAACAGATGTGGTACGTCGCGCAGATTCGGTTTGGTGGTGGTCTGGATGCATGTAGAAAGGACAGGGGGTTGAGAGAGCGGCGAGGAAAACACATCGAAACACGGCACGATGGTGGTGGTCAAGAATATATACCAATATCGAGGAAAACGCAAAAAAGAAAAATCGAGGCAAGGCGAGAGAGTGCAGTGAGGCTGGATGCGATACTAACCTTTACTTGATGGTTGTCGAAATTGTTGATGTTGTTGACGGCAGTGAAACCCAAGAGATTTATATTCTGCTTGCTTAGGACCAGCCGTTGCAGCAATTGACAAGTCTGAACTAGAGGAAAGAAAGGAGTGTGAGAAATGAAGTCATCAACGAGAAGAAGAGAGAGTGGCGAGCCGGCGTTGGCGTACGTTGCAAAAAGAAAGTCGAGCTTGAACTGGCAAGTCGGAGAAACAGGACGGAGCGAAGTTCGACGAGGCAAACGGGAAAAGGTGGCTTGATATATAGAGAGCGACGAAAAAAGGCTGTTTCAAAGGAGCGGACAGTGTCGAGGCGAGTGACACGAAAGAGAGGCAAAAAGGAGCGAAGGTTGAAAGGACCGGATATGGATGAAGGCGTCGGGCGACCGTGAGAAGTAAAAGGAACGGGAGGAGAGCGAGCGGTGGGACGAGATAATAGATGCGAGGAGAAGAGCGGCCAGGCCTGGCCTAACGAGGCCCAGGGGAGGGGGGGAGTGGGCAAGGAAGGGAGGGGTGCGATGGAGACCTGGAAATGGCCCATGGGTAGGGAAAATTGAAGGGGTGCGTCTCGCTACACGCCCTCCCACGGGCCAGCTGCTGCCAACGGACGCTGGCTGGCAGCTCGCAGGCAGGGGAGGCAGATCGGCCAGTACTACAGATTAACAGGCACCTGCCTACCCAAGTTGCTGGAAAACCAGCGAGCGGCTGGGCTGGAAAATGTGCTGAGTACCAGTATGCTGTAGAAGACGGGGTGGTCCTGGGGCCTTGCTTGGCTTTCGACCAGGGGGGTCAGAGAGGGGTCAGACGGCGGCTACTGGTGCACTCTAAAGCAAGGCTTGACGAAATTGCCAGGCGGTGGTGCTAATTCGTGATGAATTCGGTGCATGCATCTACCAGCACTAGCACATACATTGCATCCGTGAAACGCTGCCAGCTGGCCATGAACGTTGACGACAACGTGTTTTGCTTGCCAGCTGCCCGGCGTTTGGGCTGCCAGCTGGCAAGCAAACACAACGCAGGAACGGCCAGGCACGCAGCCAACGGCTCCACCGGCCCATCACTCTTTGGCCGGCACCGGGGACGCTGGTTGGCTGGAGCTGGCAGGGGTGCATCTACCCCATGATATTTGCCCCTGGCGCTAGTACCGTCCGAGCAACACCTGCGAGGTACTTGGAGGGTGGTGCAGGCCACGCGCGCAGGAGCATGTCGCAGCAATGTATTTTGAGAGCGCCAAGGTTGCCGGTTCGCACTGGGCGGCGAGCGCCACGCAGAAAACACAGGCCTCTCTGTAGGAAACACATGCCAAATATTGGCCAGCTGCTACCAGCATTAATCACCTCGCAACGCTCAATCACGCATTAATGTGAGCCCCTACGAATCAAGTGAAATGAATTTACCCATTTTCATCCCGTCGCTAGATACTAGTCGTTTCCTCCCCCGCCTCATTAAACCCGTCCGCCACGAGTTCGGTACTTGTACCAGTAAGCTCGTGACTCTCCAGGGCACGAGGCTCTGGAGGCTCCAGAATAATGACCCCCCCCAAGCGAACATGGACGCCAGTTTGCAGCAAAGACAAAACGCCATGTCTAAGATCGTGGATGCAACGTGGATAGGCGAATATTCCGCAGCTGCATCGCAAAACATGCATGGGCACGCGGACCATTCTCTTCCTTCGATTACACCTCCACCTGACTCGCATGGTATGGTAATGGCCAAACAGCGACAGGTATCACAACTCCATGCCCTCGAAAGTGTACCAGCAACGCTCGAGTTGGACTCACGACCAGGAAAAAAAGGCGCAATGGTCTAGACCGGCCACTGTTTTATTCAGATGAAGTTTCCGCTGCTCCCTTCAATTACGCTTAAATACTCGGCGAGCTGGCCGAGCAACACCAGAAACACCAAACGTGGTGCAGGGTAAAGGATTTGAAACGGGTTGTTGGCCCTGCTGTTTCTCAGCCCAATCTGGCGGGTGCATGATAGGGCTAAAATGATCATCATGAGCCGGCAGGAGAGAGAAGAAGACAGAAAAAAGCCGCATTGCGATGATGGCCAGGCACCGTTTCAGACATCATCCGGGGGAGCGACTGTATCAATGCCAGGCCTTGCCAGGCCAGCGCGCGTACCAAACTTTGTTTTATCCCAAACGGACGAGGCGTGAAACGACCCGGCCTGCAGTGGATTTTTTTTTTGCGCTGTTTTTATTTTTATTTTACTGAGCTGCTTATTGAGAGCTAGCTTGCCGGATAGCTACCTAGTACCAGGCAGGAGGGATATTAACCTTTTTTCTTTTCGCATGAATGATCATGGAGTTTCTGTCCTGCGCATCTGCCCATCAGAACCCACTGCACGATGCCCACCCAGAGCCCCTGTGGCGTGCCGATTGCCAACAGGGATGTCACCGCTGCAGCAGCCTCAAGAACCTCAAGAGGGAGAGGTTTCCAGTAGGTCACTGGAGAGCCCACCGAGAGAGTAAAGGCAGAGCCACCAGTGTAGCCGCCTGTGGAGCGTATTCCAATGTAGCTGGTGCACTCGTTCTTTGGCTTGCAAAAAATAGGCTTACTGGTTCTTTACTAGATCAAGCCCGCCCTGATTTCTTTTTATTTCCTCTGATCCCTGAAACAGCTCTAGTCCAGATTGGGCCTGGGCTGCTATCCAGATTTACCCCTTCTCATCTCGCGCTGCAACAAAGTCACCTTGCACAGGCACCACATCCGACCTTGACTGACTGGCTGACTGCTGCTGCTGCAGCAGAGTAACATTTTGCTCGCGACACACTTGATTAATTACTATGCTGGTGGTGGCGACCGACCGATCCTCATTTGCCTGTCTCGGCCGCCGCCTCATCTCCGCCTTTTTCCTGTTTGCCTGCGTCCATTTCCAAGTGCCGTTTTCCGGTGATGATCGTCGCCTTCTTGTTTATTTCCTGCTTCTCTTTCATCAGAGCCACGGGTAAATGAAAATTTCTGCGTGCTTTTTTTGATCCTCGTCGTAATTATCGTGCTCTGTGCTCCCCACCCTGCTCATAGCCTTGACAGAGCACAGCTTGACACCCAAACTCACACAAGAGCACCGACCAGCCCGATACAAAGCGGAGCTGAGCTTCTTCATCGCCATGCACAGACGATTCTGCTTTCTTCCTTTTTTTCTTTTTTTCTTTTTCTTTTTGCTTCTGCCATTGTGTTTAGGAATTCCCGGGTTTGGGAAACCCGGCGCTGGATCTATCGCAACGCGCTGCGGATGAGCCAATCGGTGGTACCACGACAACCATCGCTTCTTCTTCACCTCCTTTTCCGGACGAGAAACATCAGAGCAAACTATTGATTCATGTCTTTTCTTTCTCCTGGAATCTTTGGTCGCAGCCTGTGCAGAAATGTGCCAATATTATTGACTCTTGTTTTACAGCAAGCTTTTCGCGCTAGTGGTCAATTACGAGTTCGGCGCACCAAGCAGCCGACCCGTTTACCATAGTAACCCGTACCCGCGTTCCAGCGCATCGCTATGCACAACAACCAGCGGGAATGCCCAGTAAAGCCCTGTCTGTCTCTGCCAGTGCCAAGTGAAAGCGCCGTGTCAATTGCTTCTGCATCACGTTCCACGCCTGCTCAATTGACAACAGTCGCGTGCACATGGCCGACTCTCTTCTGTACTCACACGTCAATCTCGATACCGCGACGGAAGCTACACAACATACCAAAAGCTGGGGCAGATAGCCTGTTCTCGTATTCAGGTAACATTTGCATCTCGCATAGCCTTGCTCTACACGAACCTAGAGTCAGGTCCGCCCGTCGGGTCCGTGGCTCTCCGCCCACAACGTCCTGGCCTACCGACCAGACGAAATCATCCAGTTTGCACCTCGCTGAGACCTCTCATACCCCACACTATTTTCCCCATTTTGAGTCGAATTCCATCAATTTGCGCCTGCGAGGGCCTAGATTTTGCCTTTCAGTCGATATTATTACGGCGACTTGGCGAAAAAGCGCCTTTTGGAAATGGCAAATTTTGGCTTCCTTGGCAACGCTTGGCCCTTCTGCTACCATCAGGCCTCGGACAGTACGAAAGAGGCGCTGGCCGGTTCTTTAGCACAGCTTGGCACCAAAGCTAATACAGCCCCCAAGCTAATAAGCAATAGACCGGCGAGGCTGTGTAGTGTTGCTAGCTTCGTGTCTGCCTCGATCAAGCATATGAATAGGGCCCGGTGGCCTAATCAGGAATCGTCACCGTAGCTTTTCGTGATGGAAGGCACTAGCATGGAAGCGAACCCTTCAGGGGACTACAGTTCTCACCGGATTTCATGGTTGCTTCTTCATGGTTGTGCGGTGCCGGCACTGCTACTCCGAGTCGAGCGGTCCCTGAGCCGACCATCCGCATATCATGCACCACGGCTTACGAATACTAAAATCACAATTATCTGTAATTACAGCCTTGCCAGTAAAGACGACTTCTATAGCCGAACCGCTCTCATTTCCTCCGATCCCATGCTATCAACGTCGTCCTCTAAGCCTCTGTGTCAATAGACGAGCATGAGACTGCAGAACGATGGGCAATTGCGAGGTCAACATTAACCACTGCCGCACTTTCCTGACCACTTGCAAGTCTGGTCGGCCTCCCACCAGGGGCGGTGACCAGACAGACCCTGGGCGCAAATTACGGCCAACGACGAACATGCTCATGGGCCGGGGGCCCCGGCCGTGAGACTGCAGATGCGTGTACCCCCCACCGAGAAGAAACCCGCCCCTGACCCAATCTCACGCCAGTTTGGCGGAGAGGCGGCACCTCGCTTGTTGCTTGTAAATTATCTGCACTCTTTGGTCCTTGTCAAGACTTCCTGGCTTCGGATTCAAATTGCCGGACTGGAGAATTGAAATCATATTGCGGACACCATGGTCATGTCGAGGTCTAGAATGCTAGCCGCGCCAATCACTTCTCCAACAAGTCGTACGACCACGTCTGTTTGCTAAAAGACTGCATACAAGATTCTCTGCGTCTGCATGTCATATCTCCTTGTGTATGGACAGCACATTACTTTGAGCTGTTATGCATATGTGCAGCTGAACGACTGACATATTGAAACTTGGCAATTGGCTATGCAGCTATAAGAAACAGTACACACGAATCTTTCTGTGAATGACACGGCATATATGCGAACTTTTGCTCGTTACATAGGCACAATGATTACTCTTGCCCGTACTGGATGGAATATCTTCATGTCTCAGAAGCAAGGATGACAAAGTCCGTCAATCCGCCTGCCACGGGACCCATCATATTTCCCGGCGAGCAGCATGGTCCTGGATTCATGACAGGGCCAGACTGTATGACTTGACTCACTAAGAGGACCCATGAGATGGAGTTTCTGACAATGTCATGTACCCAGGGCCTGGTAAAACCTCGATCGCTTATTCGGTGTGAAGAGCACCGCAAGACGAGCCATTTAAGCAGTGCCTCTGCCACTGCGGCTGTTTCTTGCAAAGAACATGGGGGGTTAAGCCAATCGAGCAATATTGAAAAGCCAATATATCTCTGCAGATGTCTCAGAGAACTCACGGACACCCCCCTCGGGCATGACAGCGGCCTGGGAAACGATTGTACTACGAACAGAAAGCCACTGCAGATCCAAAATGCGATGACACTTGGAGCAGCTCAAAGCTGTGGCAGTTTAATGCGATGACACTTGGAGCAGCTCAAAGCTGTGGCAGTTTAATGCAATACACGTCGGCTGCCTTTATGTAGAACCACATTGTAAGAAAAAAAATGTCGCTCGGTGAGCTGTGCGTCGTGCACCTGAGGTCTCGTGCCACGATACCTCGCAGAACATCATTCACACAAAAACGACCCATGACTCCACGCGAAAATAATGAGAGGAGAAAATGTGCGCAAGTTTCAAGTATCAGCCTTAATTGACAATTAATCGCACAACGCCCGCCACAGCAAGCCACACTGGGTCGGGACAGTGAAGAACTTGAAACAGGGTGGCCCTTTGCTAATCTTCATCATGCCGCATCACCTCCCAGATCTGGAAGGTCTAGGGTGGGGGGGCATAGGAGATTATGAGCTGGAAACAAGGGGAGATGATCCATGCGCGCGATATATAGATGGAACATGGTCCGACGTCTACTTGTGCTTGCGATTGCGAGCGGGCCTGGTGCGTGGATTCTTTCTTCTTCTTTAAATTGAGAGGTAAAGATGAGACGAGCCGGGGGCAAGCTGGAGATCTCATCAGAACCACAGACATTTTTGAAAGGCCCTGGCAAGAAAGATGTCGGCGGGATTGCATCCGCGAGAGAGCCCTTCGGAGCGTAATTTGTGCCATTGAGGATGCTGGTATGGCAGACCGACGATACGAGTAGAGATGGACTTCTGTCAACACCGTCGTTTATTTGTTCCTAGTTGATTGTATTTCTTTTTCTTTCCTTCTTATTACTACTAGAGTATTATTACTATTATTATTACCATTTTGTTTTTCTCCTTGATAGCCATTTTTGCTCCTTTTTACTTATCATGTGTTTTTGTAATGCTGTGTCCCTTTCCTAGCTCTTCAGGTCTTAGAGCAGCCTTTTCAATAGCCCCTTCAGTTTTCTTGTTTCTCCTTCTTCTTTCCTGTCGGTCCCGATGTCGTACTTGATTGCAAACGACTCCCTGTGGCTGCTGTTGAGCTCGCAGACGCCCTCGCCGCACCAGACGCTGTGCCAGAGCGATGCCTCCGTCAGAGGCTGCAGAGCGCGGACCCTCTCTGCATCTTCCAACTCGTAGATGATGAATGGCCAGTCGGTGCCCCTTGGCTGTCCGTGAATGTCTGAAAACATCCTCCAGCAGAGCGGCGGTGGCGTCTTCAGACACACGACCGTTCTGGCAACATATCTCCACGCCGCTCTCATGTTTTCTGGGATAGTGTACGAGCTGTAGCCCGTCGATGGAGGCGGCCGAGGGCGAAACTGGAAGAGCATGACGCTCTCGTACTCCTCGTCTCCCGACTTCCAGGTGTGATCTCGATTCCGCGACGGCATCTTGTCAATGACCTCTGCGCGGAACACGCTGGACAGGAAGCTGCGAAATGGTGCGAGGGTGGTGGGCGCGGCGTTGATGTGCGCATGGTAGGGTATGACTCCGTAGACTGGGTCCTGACCGGAAAGACCACGGAAGGGAAGCGAAACTAGTTCGATGTAGTCATCCTGCAGTTCGTTGAGATGGGCCGCTGTTCCGTAGTAGACGGGAGAGTTGCATGACTGAGATGGCATCGCATCATGCCGAGGGGCCATTCTCTCCAGCCCTGCTGTCTTGTGGGAACTTTTCCAGGCAGTGACCAGATCGGGCCCTTGTAGAGTGAGCTGCGTGAAGCGACTGCCCCTTTTTGTATACTTTTCATCGTATTTGTTTGTACGGCCGCTCAAGACGGCCTTGACGTCTCGGGTCCGCATGGTCCGCGGGTCGATCAAGTCGCCAAACTGCGCTGCCGCCTGTCGGAAGCAGTGGCTGGCCACGGCCGTGCACAGCAGCCTGACCCAGTACTCGGCAGTGTGCTCCGAGATCATGGCGCTGGAAATGACCAGCCTGGACGCGAGGCTGCGGTTCACGAGGTGGACAGGGCTCGCGTGCTCGCGCTCCACCAAGATGTCAAACTCGAGACAGCGCTTTTCGAACTTGCTGCAGAACTTGGCGGAGAAGATGGTCTGCAGCACCTTGAACAGCGAGAGATAATCGGTGGGAAGACCCTTGAGGCTCCCTGGTTGGCGATGCGTTAGCTTTTCTCCAGACGCAGCCTGAACGGGGCGAGGCCTGATACTTACTTCCCTCTCCAGCCGAATGCCATGCATACACACTATCGATCACGTTGGAGGCGAGACCACGGGCATTGAGCGCTTCGGGAAAATGCTGCACATGTTTCATCATGCTCTTTTGGAAGAAGCTCTCTGCCTCTCGACTGGCCATCTTGCACATCAGCTGCCCGAGTTCGATGTCGGGACTCTCTCTGTTCTCCATAGCGAGGTTTAGAAAAGGATACGGAATCATAACAGGTTTCCTCTGTGTTGCTCTCTTCCGTGTTGATTGCTACAAGTTTCCCCTTCTAGAAGAAAATTTCAAATATTTGGTTCCTTTCCTTTCTGAACATGGCGGTGGCACTGCTGGTGCAAGCCTTCAAAATGCCACATCGTCATATCAAAGTTCTAGGCCTCTACGACGACTTTCCATCTGACAAGAGCTAGCCTAGCGGAGATTTACCTCTCATTTGGCCATTACTCTGCCATTATCGTGTACGAGAACTGTATCGACCACTCTTGTGATTAAGTCTCCGTCATGTGTGCGTAAATGTCGATACAGTTCGGTCCTGCGTTCATCAGATAAGACCAGCGTGATTGGTTTAGTGGTAAAATTCTCCGTTGCCATCCGCAACGTCGGGGAGCCCTGGGTTCGATTCCCAGATCACGCATTGTGCTTTCTTTTTGCTTCTCATGCCTTCGCCTGTTTGAGATGTTGGCAGAAGTACTTTTTTTTTATTCCTCTGGGAACTGCTCGTTTTGAACAACGATAAATTCCGGACGCGGCTTGCCAGGCTTGGTGAGACGTGACGTGTTCAGTGTCACAACGCGGGTAAGGGCCTCACTCAGTCGAACGTGTCGTGTCATGCATTTCATTCTCCCTCTGCGGTGAAATTATTGTTTCTGTGTCATGCACCCCCCTGAGTTGGGGTTGTGGCGTCGCCGAATCTAGTTCTGTATTCGAGTCGGGACCATGAGGCATCGGCCTCTTGCCTATGCCGCCACCGCGTCACCTATCTGTCGACAAGCGAGTTTATCTCGACGGTATCTGTAGACCTAAACGATTCGCCACCGTGCGATCAGTATCGTACACAAGCATGCTACTTGAGTATGGTATATGCGGCTCGCACTCGGCTGTAGCGCTGCATCACATCTCGAACACGTGATGAGAGTACCGCGTCTGTCAGCCATGACAGCTCCCATACCAGACATGTTTCCGAGACAACGACAGATCGACAACGCTATGGATTTACTGAAGCGATTGATTCCCTCGCCGTAGGATCTCGCATCATCTGAGGATGCTGGCAAGTCATGCTGATTGTCTTGTGCCTGGGCCTACCCTGTACCATATACCGTCCATTCGCCTCCGATATTCGATACATTTAGAGAGACTGGCAGAAACACATTGGGTAAATTGGGGAAATGGAGACTAGAATAGTACCCCAAGCACTTAGGAAAAAGCTTAGGAAAAAGCAGTGAAAAGCCACCGTGTATACGGCCAAGGCAACACCGGCCATAAGCCGCATGCAGGAATTGATGATATAGTTTGATTCATCTCGACAACCTAGCGAGTAAAATGTACATAGTTCCACAACCCAGCCTGAGGCAACAACAAAAGACAAGTAGTATTTTAATTCTTTATTGCTTAGACTGGCCGGTGACGAAGGGCTTGCCCTCGCCTGGTCCAACCGGGAAGTCGGCAAAGATTTGCTTGGGGCGGAGCTCGACGGGGACGACGTTGGAGGGCTGGTCGGGAATCTTCTTTTCCAGTTTCTGCAATGAACGTGTTAGATATACGATAGAGACCCGGAGGACGGCGAGGCAACGTACCAAGTTGTCAAAGACGCACTTGTTGAGCTTCCACTCCGCAGGGCGGCACTGCCATAGCTGGTGGTTGCGGTCGTCGAGGCACTCCCAGTGCTTGCGGAACTCGGCCAGACAGTGGGTGTTGATGTCCTTGATACTATTATCTCGTCGTTAGTTGTCGTCTTGTATTCGAAGTGTTGACCTGGCGATGCATAGAGGCCCTGCTTGTAGCTCGCGCTCTCTATTTTAATGCCAATTCAAGTTATCGTATACGTACACGCTCTGGGCGCAGCGGGTGACGCGGCGACCCTCCTTCATGCAGTCAAACTCGCCGCGGCCAGGGTTCTCAGTCTTGCACTGCATGTAGTCGTCGTTGTAGTCGCGGCATCGGGCGCCGATGAAGAAGGATGCCGACAGGAGAGGGGCCGAGCTGGCACCAATCTCCTTGACCGCAGGGATATCATCGGGGAGAGGGGTCGCGTCGATGAGGACCTGCTGGTTGAATCTGCCAGAAAGCGATGACGGGTCAGCTGTCAGTTGGCTTTACTAATTTTTGACCTCGGAAATTTGAGGACTGCAGGATGACTGCTTTGGCGCGCATCAATTGCGCTTTGCACGGCCAATGGGCACAGGAAATGAACGTACTGGGGCCTGCGAGTCGACATCTTGTCCGTTTTGCTGCTGAATCCAACGGTTGTATGCGCTTCTTCGGAAATGGGAGGCTTGGTAATGCGAGGCAATGGGCGCAGATGATGGGCAGGATGGCGGGTTGATGGAGGTCAGAATTGGCGAGCTGTGATTGGCTGGTGGGAGCTTAGCGCAAAAAAAGGCGAGAGACCAGAAGCTCACGTTTTTGGGCGACCTTGACGCGCTATCGCTCTACCTACCGGCTGAAGAAAGCAGCCTTTAAATACAGCAAGCTCGACAACAAACACCCCACGGCGAAATTTTGCGCCGTTGCGCATCTGAATCATTGCTCGAACCGCGGATTGCATTCACTGGTGAATGCGCATCGTTGCGCGGAACCCTGTGTTGTTGTTTTCCCTTACGACGACCACCTCGCGCAGGAGCAGGTTTCTTCATCAAAGCTTCGGAGGCACGACACATGACATCGAGCCGGAAACCGACGATACTTAATTGCACTCCCGAGGCTATACCGTCATAAAAATCTTTCACCATGTCGCTCTTTGGCCAGCCCAAGACCGGCAGCGTCTGGGGCCAGCAGCCTACGCAACAGACATCGACCACACAACAGAACAGCGGTCCCTTTGGCCAAACGCTAGGAGGCACGCAGCAAGGAACTGGACTCGGCAATAGCATGATGTCGCCATCTCAACAGTCGCAGCAGATGCCGGCGCTGTCGCAATCACAGGCTCAACTGTCCAGCTCGCTGTGGCAGCCGGGCAAGGAAACTCCTCGTACGCGGGCCCTAGCTTCTGCCGAAGCTATCTAACCTGTCTTTGGATATTCGAGAAAGAAAATAGTTGAGCTAACAGGAGTAACTGCAGATCAAAAACCGATCCTCGAACAAATGAAGCTCGTGACAGAGAAGTGGGATCCGGCGAACCCCAGCTGCGTATTCAAGCACTACTTTTACAACAAGGTGGACGAGTCGCACATTCCCTTCTACAAGCCGCAACCGCACGAGGACCCGCGCGAGTGGGAGGAGGCGCTGCAGAACAAGCCCGGGCCCGAGTTCATGCCCGTGCTGTGCTCGGGCTACACGGGCGTGGCGGACCGGCTCAAGACGCAGAAGCGGGCCATCTCCGAGTTCAACACGCGGCTGCACCAGATCAACGGCGGGCTGGACGCGCTGCTGCAGCGGCACGAGCTGGCGACCGAGGTGCGGGCGCTGGCGGCGCGGCGGCGGCAGGCGGCCATCCACGAGCGGTGCCTGGCGCTGGCGGCGCGCGTGCAGATCCTGCGCAACCGCGGGTACGCGCTCAGCGGCGACGAGGACGACCTCAACCGCCGCCTGCAGAAGCTGGAGCGCGAGGTGCAGGACCCGGCTGTGGGCGCGCGCGAGGAGGAGCTCTGGAGCCGCTTGATTGTGCTGCGCGGCTACTCGGACAGGCTGAACAAGGAAATGGGCAAGCCGGTGGCCGAGGGCGGCGAGCTGGACGAGGAGACGCAGAACAAAGCCAAGAGGGTACGTTTATACTTATTCATGGAAAGCGGGAGCTCTAATGCAGCTTGTCTGGGTTGTTAAACGTGCTAACATGCTGTATAGATTATGCAAGATTACGAGAAGCAGCTGAACCATTTGAAGAAGGAGGTAGAGTCGTTGAGTGCTGATTTTGCAGACTGGGAGGAGAGCCGGAGCTCGAACATGCGAACGAAATAGAGGGTGGGAGAGAAGATAGAGCTTTTGGTTATGCTGCAGGGGTATGCAGCGATTATGGTATGGGGCGTCATGAGGGTTCTGTTTATTTTCTTCTAATTTATGACTGCCTTGTATTGCGTATGAAGAATGGGTTAGATCATGTACAGAAATGCATTGGATTGCGGTATCTGGTTTTCAGTTCCCGGTCGTGGCTCGATATGATTCATTTTCTGTCATGCACCAGTCATCTACTTTGAATGCCGTAATCATCGAGATGCTTGTCCGAGCTCGGCAGCAGGATTTTACGGCCTTTGCCTGCGGACGAGCGGTGGTCTCCCCTATGAAAGCTGGCTGATAAAAATAGCTGCCGGAAGAAGCCGTATCTGCTGCGTCGCAGATCTCGAGATTCACGTGCAAATTGAGCCGGGTCTGTATTTTCTTCAAGGCGGCTGAGAATTTGGAGTTGAAATTGTACAGATTCGTGGTATTTTGTCTATGCCCAGTTACATGGAAAACGTTTTCCCGCCTTGCCCCTATTGTACAGATGCGTGCCCCTGGCTGTTTTGCGCAGAGTTTGGTATCAGTCGCGTCGACGCTCCATTGCATTAAATTACAACGACATAATTTTCATGTCGCAAGATTGATTGATTAATTGATTCTCGATTCGTCGGCGGCATAGCCCGTTTTTTCTTCAACGCAGGGAACCGCCGTGGTCGTGTTCGAGGATGCGCCACCCGCGCTGGGGGAGGCGATTTTAGAAGATGCGGCTCACCATATCAATGGCAAAGGGAGCTGCCATCAAGTCAGCAAATAAGCCATCGCAACAATGTCATCAGTGACAAGGAAAAGCTTCACGTACAGAGGTACAGCATCAAGGCCGTGGCAGCGACCTGCTGGACAGTAAAGGTAGCTTCGGCCTCGAGGGCGCGAATCTCCTCGGCAGACTGCTGAGGGGGAGCAACTGTAGCGCGCGAGCATCACCGGTTAGCCACACGGATTCATCACCAAGGAGAGTAAAAATAGCCTGGCCGGGCAAGCGGGGTGCGGTCGCACTCACATCCTCCAAACATTTTTGCGGCGTATATGGTGTGGTTTTGGTAGAGGTAAAAAAAATAAAATAAAAAAAATCGGCGGTATGATGCAACTGGACAGGTTACGTAAAGGCTAAAATGTAGACGTCGGATTTGGGGGGCAAAAATTGGAGTCGAATGCAGCGCGGCAGAGACTTGTAGGTACCTAGGTAGGTAGTTGGTGGCCACCTGTGACTGGCTGTTTGGTTGTGTGCAGAGGGCGCGGAGCTCTAATTTTTTTTTTTGGCTGGCAAGTGCAAGTGGCCTTGCCGCGCTGGTGGCGGGCGGGGCGGAGCTTGTGGGTGGCCGGGAACAGCACCAGATCAGCGCCTGAAGGATGGCAAGATGTGCTGTCACGGGAGCTGCAGTGGTACGATACAGGGGGTTTTAGGTGCTGACGGCGCTGGAGCTGCTGCAGGAAGACCTGTGGCCTGCAGGGCGCTTGGGCAAGGATTTACAGGGGGACCGCACGTTGCAGCGGGGTTATGGGGAGCGAGATATGGGCGATTACTTGAGCGGCATGGCATGATGATGGTGCGAAATGCTCAGAGGTTTGAGAAGAGACAGAGCTTCACCGAGCAGACCCAACCCGCAGGGCACCAACGAGTACATGGTCCTGCATGCAGGCGCTGTACAGAGTCCTTGCAGCCAACTCGAGGTTTGGTCATGCGCCTGTTCTTATTTAGTTGCTGCAAAGGTGCAACCATCTCTGGATTCCTTGACACACGACAACTGGCGCTGGCCTCCACGACGACACCCAAAAGTCGCTAGCTCGAGGCCTGGCTGCTGCGAAAACCCCATTTTATGTGGGAGCGTTATGGGGAACCGGTCTGCTAACTTTAAAGGTGGCGGGCCTCCGCTCAGAGCCTCTGCCTACTGGCGACAGAAAACGAGGCCCGACGAATGGGAAACCTGGAATCCGGCGACTCGCCCAGCGTCGGCACGGTGGCCCCCGATATCGTCCGCCCCAGCTGCTGGTTTTTCGCTCTCTGATACAAAGTGCGGGAGCAATGTTTTATCAATTCCTTGTACGTGATGGCAGCAGATCATGTACCCTCCATGTACCCTCCACGTCTCGACGGCGCCCACTCTGCTGCGATAACCCGCCCTTGGTGGATATTCTTGGGTCATTTATTGGCTTGTCATGACTTGCGAGTTACTTGTGCGAATCTAGTTGGGTAATAGATACATGCGTCCTACATCACGGTAGCGAAGTAGTACGTACTGCGCGCTCTGCAGCCACCAAGGCTGTCACCACCTGCCACCTGCCCGGCCGTGCCCTACACCCGGCTTTCTCTTTTTCTGTACAACCATTCTTTCTTCTTTTCTTCTCTACTCCATCAAGCATTCTTTGTATAGCATCGTGTACCTCATATCACCGGTGCTTCAATTATTTTTTGTCGGTGATTCTGGGCCGTCCTGCTTGGTGACGCACGCGATCGACAAAGCTTCGTTTGCCTCTTGGTTCGGCTGCGCTCGGCTGAAGAAAAAGTCTGAGACGCCACCACCACCAAACGCGCCCATTCTCCCCTCCTCCCCTCCCTCTCCGACAACACACATTTGCCAATTGAAGCCAGAATTGCTCTCTTGGCTTCATAAAAATGGCTTCTAGACTTGCCATCGCCCGGGGTGCTTCCCTCAAGCATTCCCTGTCTCTGGCGACCAGATCGGTGCCGCTCGTCGCCCGTCGCGGCGTAGCTTCCGCCACCACGCCTCGCCAGCTCTCACAGACTCCTCAGCCCGAGGTTGATGGCCACAGGAGATCACACGCCGCTCTCGAGTCGCTCCAGCGCGACCCGGCCTACCTGGAGATGAAGGATGCCCAGGCTGAGAACCCTCAGCCCTGGATGGACTTTGTCGCTCGTCACATCGGTCCCCGCGACTCTGACGTTGACGCCATGCTCAAGACTGTCGGCGCCGACTCTCTCGACACCTTCATCTCCCAGGTTATCCCCAAGGACATCCTCCTGCCTCCCAAGAAGACCATTCAGCCCAAGAAGCTGAGCGAGTCTGGCGTCGCCAATGTCTTCAAGAACATGAGCGCCCAGAACGAGGTCAAGACCTGGATGAATGGCGGTGGTTACTACCCCGTCGAGATTCCCACCGTCATCAAGCGCAACCTGCTCGAGAACCCCGCCTGGTACACCAGCTACACTCCCTACCAGGCTGAAATCTCCCAGGGCCGTCTCCAGTCCCTCCTCAACTTCCAGACCATGATCTCGGACCTGACTGGGCTGCCCGTCGCCAACGCCTCGCTACTCGACGAGGGTACCGCTGCCGCCGAGGCCATGACCATGTCCTGGAACTCTCTCCCTACTGCGCGCTCCAAGCGCCCTAACAAGACCTACGTTGTCTCTGACCTTCTCCACGATGCCACCGTTCGCGTCATGGCAGGTCGTGCCGAGGGATTCGGAATCAAGCTCGAGGTCATGGACCTCTCGGCTTCTGACGCCCATGACAAGATCAAGGCTCTCGGTGACGACCTCGTCGGTGTCATGGTCCAGTACCCCGACACCCACGGTGGCGTCCAGAACTACCGTGAGCTCGCTGACGTTGCTCACGCTCAAGGCACTCTTCTCTCTGCCGCAACTGATCTTTCCAACCTGACTCTCCTCACCCCTCCCGGTGAATGGGGTGCTGACGTTGCTTTCGGTAACTCTCAGCGATGGGGTGTTCCTCTGGGCTTCGGCGGCCCTCACGCCGCCTTCATGGCTGCTCAGGAATCCAGCAAGCGTCGTCTCCCTGGCCGCATTATTGGTGTCTCCAAGGACCGCAACGGCCGCCGCGCCCTGCGTCTCGCTCTCCAGACTCGCGAGCAGCACATTCGCCGTGAAAAGGCCACCTCCAACGTCTGCACTGCCCAGGCCCTTCTCGCCAACATGTCTGCCATGTACGCTATCTACCACGGCCCCGGCCAGCTCCGCGAGATGGCTGTCACCAACCTCCGTCACGCCCGCATGATCCAGGCTGCTGCTCAGCACTATGGACTCAACGTCATCACCTCCTCTGCCGACCCTGAGGGACGTGTCCTCTCCGACACCGTCACCATCTCCTTCAAGGACCCGATTGTCTGCCGCGCTCTTCGCCGTGAGCTCAACGACCGCGGCATCAGCAGCGGCAAGGCCTGGTCCTCCAACGAGGTTGTCCTCGCCGTACCTACAACTTTCACCCTCAAGAACTTTGTCCGCATTGTTCAGTCCTTCCGTGACGTGTCCTCCAAGAACCACACCAACGCCTACGTTGATGTTGCCAACAAGTACTGGACCGAGGGCTACAAGATCTCCTCGGAGGAGATCATCAAGAGCCTCCCTGACGCTGTCCGCCGAGAGTCTAAGTTCCTGACTCACCCCGTCTTCAACACCCACCACTCCGAGACTGAGATGCTCCGCTACATGCATCACCTCCAGTCCAAGGATCTGTCCCTGGTTCACTCCATGATCCCTCTCGGCTCCTGCACCATGAAGCTTAACGGCACTACACAGATGGAGCTGATTGGCACCGAGTCATCCTCCAACATCCACCCTCACGCGCCCATCAGCGGTGTCAAGGGTTACCAGAAGCTCTTTGCCGCCACCGCTGCCCAGCTCGCCGCCCTCACCGGCATGGACGCCACATCCCTGCAGCCCAACTCGGGTGCCCAGGGTGAGTTCGCTGGTCTCCGTGCCATTGCCAAGTATCACGAGGAGCACAATGGTGGCAAGCGTGATATCTGCCTGATTCCCACATCTGCTCACGGTACCAACCCTGCCTCCGCTGCCATGGCCGGTCTACGTGTTGTTCCTGTCAAGTGCGACACCGCCACTGGTAACCTCGATATTGCCGATCTCCAGGCCAAGGCCAAGAAGCACGAGAAGGAGCTCGCTGCCATCATGATCACCTACCCCTCCACCTATGGTGTCTTTGAGCCCGAGGTTCGCAAGGCTTGCGACATTGTTCACGAGCACGGCGGCCTCGTCTACATGGACGGTGCCAACATGAACGCCCAGATTGGCCTCACCTCACCTGGTGCTCTCGGTGCCGATGTCTGCCATCTTAACCTCCACAAGACCTTCTGCATTCCCCACGGTGGTGGTGGCCCTGGTATTGGCCCCATCTGCGTCAAGGACATCCTTGAGCCTTACCTGCCTCACCAGAACAACCAGACTCCCGTCTCCAGCGCTAGCTTCGGTAGCGCCAGCATTGTTCCCATCAGCTGGGCCTACATCTCCACCATGGGTGATGCCGGTCTTCGCAAGGCTACTACCCTGGCTCTCCTCAACGCCAACTACATTCTCACCCGCCTCAAGGAGCACTACCCCATTCTCTATACCAACGAGAACGGCCGCTGTGCTCACGAGTTCATCATTGATGCGCGTGGCTTCTCCAAGACTGCTGGCGTCGAGGCTATCGACATTGCTAAGCGCCTTCAGGATTACGGCTTCCACGCTCCTACTATGAGCTGGCCTGTGCCTAACACCCTGATGATTGAGCCCACTGAGTCTGAGAGCAAGGAAGAGCTAGACCGCTTCATCAATGCTCTCATCAGCATTCGCCAGGAGATTCGCGAGGTTGAGGAAGGCAAGCAGCCCCGTGAGGGCAACGTCCTCAAGAACTCTCCCCACACCCAGATCGACCTGCTGCTCGGCGACAACGGCAAGTGGGAGCGCCCGTACAGCCGCGAGAAGGCCGCCTACCCCCTGCCTTACCTCACCGAGAAGAAGTTCTGGCCCACGGTTACCCGTGTTGACGACAGTACGTTACGCAGTCCAAGCTGATTGATACAAGACACTGACCAAGTTTACAGAGTACGGCGACACCAACCTGTTCTGCACTTGCCCGCCTGTCGAGGACACCACAGGCAACTAAGCATTGCGATGTTTTCTGCATTTGAATATAGAAAAGTTCCGAGTTGTGCTATAGGGACTGAAGCGGCATGCTGAATAAAGACACATGCTCGCACAACCCTCATCGGACATGACTGCAAGACACATGCTGTGTGTTTTAGTACATCAGTCTAACATGGTTTGATGTTGGGCAGGGTGTGCTGCTTGCGTAAGAATGCAGCATACTCTGTCCAGCCAGGGCCGTGTGGCATGGAAGGGAAACGAGTGCCCGGCAGGCAAACTGCCGCGGTAATCTCGTTTCACTCCCCTGTACATGTTTCCTTGTTTTTTCTTTGTTTTTCTACTACCTGCGCGCGACTTTTGGATTTAACATCACTTCTTCGAAACTCTTCAACAAGGTTTATGAACTGGGAAAAATATACCGTCGGATATTGATTTCTTACTGGGTTCTCATTTTGCTTTTCTGTTTATCCTTCAAACTTTTTTGTTTGTTAAGCGAGACCAAATATACAACATCTCACTTGGCAACTGGCAAAAAGGCGTCTTTGTTTCATCTTCTCGGGAAAGAAGGCAAAGAGTTGTCACGGGCGACTGACAACCACGACGAAATGCTCTTCATATGGACGGCGTTCAACACTACGGCTGGCGTACTTGGGAAGGCTCCTGTTCTCTTTTCTTACGCTGCGTATCATCTACGTGGCGAGACACTCAACATTTCGTGGAACCACGACCGCTTGGGCAACAACCGGAACAGCACTCGCTTACGAGCGAGAGACGAAACACAATTGACTTTTCTGGTTACTATTAACGTGAGCAGAAGGCTATGTCTTGCTCATTCCTAATGAGCTACGACTAATTTTAGATACCCCCGTGCCTAGACAGCGGTCCAGAAGCACATTTGTTTTGTTGCTATGATTTTTGTTCGCTGGAAGATCTCGGCCGGCCCGGCTTCCACATGACAAGGATGGCTAGCAATGCACGACTTGACATGGCGAATCGGGCTCTTTTTTGAGAGAGAGCCGGATACGCGATAGAATGCATTTTCTGTTACAGGGTCCTGGACCCCGATTTATTGTCCCCCTTTTATGCTCTGTGACGTGAAGAAATGTGCCTGCCATGCGCCCTATTGTTTCGTCCGCACTGAGTATACTTCCATCTACAACAGGATCTCAATGCTTCCTAAATGTGAATTTGACATGTACACTTGCAGGATCTTCGTACTTGTTCTTACAAATAGGAATTTGGATTATATTTTCCATTCATTCATGCAAGTTTGTGTGATTTGCTTCACATCTAAAACCATTAAATAAAACCCTGAAACAAAACCTAAGGACCAAACCACCTTTATATAGACTTTTTCGTCTTCAATTCATGTACTCATTTCCCGACATCACAGGGAATCCGATGCATCCTTTTACGCCTCAAAGACCAAGGAGACGCCGTCATCGCCCGCCGTAACGACCCTCTCGCCCGTCTCGCCCTGCACGAAGCCCAGGACGCCGCCGCCCTCGCCGTCGCCGCGGTGGCCCTTCCACTCCTTGATGAGGCCGCCGTCGTGGGGCGCGGCCGGGCCGCCCGTGGCCTGGGCGCCGACGCCGACGGCGCTCCCGCGCAGGTCCCAGCGGCGGACGACGCCGTCCATGCCGCACGAGGTGAGGGTCCACGAGTTTTTCACAAACTCGACCTTGACGACGGAATGCTCCTCGTGGGCGCCGACAATATGGCGGCGCACGGCGAAGCGCCGCGTCGCGTCGTACACGCAGATGGAGCCGTCGACGGAGCCCGCGGCCAGCAGCACCGTGGCGGGCGTCGTCTGCGCGAGCGTCACGGCGAGCGTCTCGACGCCGTCGGACTGTGTGTGTAGCGAGGCGAGGATCTGGCCGCCTGTCGTGGCATCTGCGCCGCCGCCGCCGCCGCCGCTCTTCTTACCCTGCTGTGTCGTGGGGGCACCGCCGAGACGCGGGAGGGAGACAATCTTGATGGCACCACCAGCGCCGCCAACGGCGACAAAGGTGGCCTTGGGGTCGATGGCGACCGAGTAGAGACCGCCCTCGACCTCGAAGCGCTGGTCCTCGGGGGACATGGCCACGGCCGTCTGGCCGTTGCTGTCGACGCTGCCGCGCGCGGCGGCCTCGCCCCAGACGTCCCAGACGTAGAGGGTGCCGTCCTCGGAGACGGTCGCCAGCAGGCGCCCGTCGGGCGTCCATGTGCCGGCGGTGCAGGCGGCCGTGTGCAAAAAGTACGACTGCACAATCTGCAGCGCGTTGCTGGCGTCGGACGGATCGATGGTGTAGACCCAGACGGAGCCGTCGTTGGCGCCGAGCGCGACCGTGTTGGGGTGCGCGGGCGACGGGCAGGCGGCGAGCCAGTTGACCTCTTCGACCTCTTGCGTCTCGCCGAGCGGCGTCATGGTGAGACCAGAAGACGGCTTGGCGTCGGCCCTCCACGCGCGCAGGCGGCCGTCGAGGCCGCCGCTGACGAGCACCTCGCCAGCGGGCAGCGTCCAGCAGAGCGAGTTGATGGAGTCGGTGTGGCCCTCGAGCGCGTAGAGGCTGGCGAGGGCCGTGGGCGGCGGGCGGTCGGCGGCGGCGGCGGCGGACGGGTCCGAGGCGAAGCTCGCGGGGAGGACGGGCCGGCTCTGCGCGGCCGAGGTGTCGACGACCCAGCCGGCGCCGGGGGCGTCGTCGTGCGCGCCCGCGGAGCCGCCGAGGGCGACGAGGGACGGGTGGACGGGGTGCTGCGCAATGGTGAAGAGCGAGTCCTGCGGCTCGTCGAAATAGGCAATGGCGTCGTTGACGAGGGTGAGCTCCTCGTCCTCGTCGCCCGAGTCCATGGCCATGTCGTTGTCATGGTCGACTTCTTCGATTTCCTCGGCGGCGTCGTCGGCGGCGAGAACGTCGAGGTCCTCGTCGGGATGAGGCGGCTGCTGCTCAGGTGTGTCGGAAGGCATTTTGGAGGTTGGCTCGTGGGAGGAGCTTGATGAAGAAAACAAAGACGCTAATGAACAGATGAAGAGGGGTCAAATAGGCCGTCAAGAGCAGAGAAAGGAAGTAAAGTCAAGCCTGCCTTTGGGAAGAATTTCGTATTATATCCTAGGCGGCGGCCGTGGTTTGTAGATGGAAGTCACCAGAGAGAGCTCTGGCTTGCTTGATAATCACTTTTTTTCTTCCATGGTGGGGGTTGAACTTTTTTTTTTTGGCTGCCCATCATTGCGGGCGGTGATGCGCTTTCGAGGTACAAGCCTTGCCACTGTAGATTGCCGCTATCCACTTGTACCCCGGAAGCTGCCCAGGTTGGTTGGTTCCCCGATGACTCTTCGCGTGGGGGAGTTTCTCGGCTTACATGAGGGCAGTTTGTAAGAGTTGGCTATTGGGGCCGTAGATGTGACTCTTTCTGTCCTCGAAAGTAAGCTTGGTGAGAAATGGATTGAATCTCTCCATGGTGGCTAACTCGTTGGTGAGGAGATTGAGCGCTGGTGGTGTAAAAGCAAAGGCAGCATAGTTGCCGAATCTCCAAGCTAATTACTGATAAGAGACACGAATAGCCCTCCTTCTTGTTCATTTGCATAAATTCTTGTAATGCTTCCTTTTCCCCCAACATGTTGGTCATTCTATTTAGCATCCACAGGACGACCAGAACACTGACGCATTTCAGTAACCCTGCAACGTTTCCATCAAGGGCTCTTTGCGACTACCCAGCCCAATTCCTTCATAAATTCTGCCGTTTCCAGACTCACTGCCCAATGCAGCTTTGCGATTATCCTATTCAAACAGCATATGCTCGCAAACTCCACCTGAGCTAGTAGCAGCGCCTCCTGTATGAGCGCCTGCGTAAAAGGCACGATCTCGTTAAAAGTTGTCCGCTGCAAAAGGACCTCCAAGGTTGTCAAGCTAGTGCATCTTGTTCGAAGAAGGCTAATGGTGATTTTGCCCTGATTGCTGATGGCGACCGGGCGACGACCAGCGGTCACTTTGACCGCCGGGGGAAAGCTGATGCGTATATGCTTTAGTCTGGCCGCGTTCCTTGGGCCAATGGTGTCGAGAAAATGGAGGAGCACGTTGGACTGACTGCCAGCGGCATCCATCATATGAAAGTGGTTGGCGCCGAACAAGACGGCCGCGGCCTCGTCCTGCACTGCCTTGCTGGTGGCCAGCAGCGCCAACCACCGCAGCGGCTTTTTCGTGATGAAGGCTTCTACGCCTGTTGCACCCAGCTCCTGGTAGATGTAGATTGGCTGCGGCAGTGCAAGCACCAGGCCAAAGATGGCGGCGCGTAGCTCGTTTGGAATGTCGAAGAGACGCATCGGTGCTGCGTTGGCCCTGCAGCCTCAAGCCTGGCGGTTGGCGATGGGCAGCGGCCGCCAGTCT
Organism: Akanthomyces muscarius; assembly: GCF_028009165.1. Taxonomy (NCBI): domain Eukaryota; kingdom Fungi; phylum Ascomycota; class Sordariomycetes; order Hypocreales; family Cordycipitaceae; genus Akanthomyces; species Akanthomyces muscarius. The sequence continues at coordinate 3,148,463 of NC_079245.1, read as the reverse complement.
GCGTTGTGAGTCCCTCCCCACGATGTGCGGATGAATCCCGTCTTTCGATGCCTTTGATCCGGGACGTCTGTGTCAAACTTATTTAGGACATGTACGAGATCACAGTGCTTTCAGCTAGGAGAAGCGATGCTCTCCGGCCAGAAGCCGCCGACCACCGTTGGCCTGCGGGCGCATCGACGACACGGCTGTGGGGGAAAACCCCAACGGCGCTGGCTGATTCGCCCGAGGCCCAGGCCAAATTTAAAGCCACTGAATATGAGATATGCTGCCTGAAGAAACTGAATTTTGTGGTCGCAACGTTTGTCGAGCCCTGTTGTGCCCTTCTGTCTATGAGTGGCAGCTTTGAATTTGAAGTTGCAAGTTCGGTAGGCGTCTACGATGGTGACTGCTCTGTGTCACTCAGCCGCCAGAGTCTCACAAGATGGGTTCCTAAACAAGTAAACTTGTCTCGCGCTTGCCTGTCTTGCAACGACCGCTTCGAATCCGGGCAAAACAGATTTCGCAACGGCAAGCTGCATTGTTACGCAATAGTTGCAACGCATGATGGCAACGAGTGACATGCATGATGAAATTGCGTATGAATCCAGGCAGATGATGTAAACAGAACTCAGATACAGCCTCGATTCGCATCCCTGCCCTCCGCACTCGGGCCATGAAACAAGCAGAGAGATCAGGCGTGGCCATCTACTTTGGATATTGGCTGGGCTAGTTTCCAGGGATAAATTCACTTCAAATCTTACGGCTTGAAGATGGCAAACGATGGTTTCGCTGACGCAGGTACAGCCGTCGCGGCGCGGCCTGCAGCACAATGTGCGACCCGGCGGCTAGATGATCTCTTCCATTGGCGCCGACCTGCACACCATTACCTGGCAATCAAACTCACAGTATGCGTTTAAGAGACGGAAGAGAGTGCTGGAGTTAAGGGTTGCAAGCAGCCTGTTTTGATGCATATTATTCGGGCTACTACTGCTCAAACCGAAGCCACTCTTCTCTCTTCATCGGACAGATCTTTACTCATTCACGAGCACAAATCAAAACTCGATTTTTCCAAAGGCAGACATGGGATTAAAACTAGAGCGGTTTTGGAGCAAAGAAAAAGATCCCTTCTGCCGGCTTTGTCATGAACCTGAAGACGCTGTAGGACGGGCAGCGATCGATGCGCCGCATGTACCTGAAAACTCTCCTAGCATAGCGATAACGTGGGTACTAAGTCCACGGAAGAAGGATTACTCACCAATAGCAGAACAAGATGTGACCAGAGTCTGGAAATCTGCCCTTACGCAACCGGCTCTATCAATGAATCACCTCCAGACGAACAATCTTCTCTCGACTTGACCGCTGTCGGCAAAGACGAGCTGCCGGTAGTGTCTAGCGATGATGCCGCCTCTGAATCAGACAAAATAGTCGACGATGATACTTCTTTTGAAGGGAATGACTTCGAAAACGATGACGCTTTGTCGAAAGCATGAAACGTCGAAAATGATGGGGCCTTGTCAGTGACACAGGGTTTTCCAAGCAATGACGCAGCGACCGAAGCGCCCCTGGGCCGCGACGACGACACCGGACACTCGGAGAACTCCCTCGAGTCCAAAACATGCAGCAAGGCATATGAGGAAGCCTGCCTTGCGTTCCCAGAATATCGAGGCTTAATCCTGAAGAAGGAGGGTGGCAAGTCTCATGAGAGAGCTCCAAGACAAGCTGACCACCGCAACAGAGGACAAGAGATTCTACGCTTTCTCAAGTAGTTTTAAAAATGGTGCACTGAAATAAAAGTATTTGCTGGAGTGGTAGACATTGCTAAAGGCCCCTGCGGCTTTCATCCTGTCGCATCAACTGCCATTGGTTTTGTCGACAGTGTTGCCAAAGTAAGCTCTGGCCAAAGCGAAGCTCATGGCACAGTGTTGTGTGTTTGAGTCTAACTTATGCCCATATACATGAAAATAGACCATCCCATAAACGCCGTGCCGATCCCGCCTCGAAGCAAAAGCCATACACCCGATCGCCCTCCGCCCCTTTCCCTTTTTTACTCAGAACGGTCGTTCTGTGTTCTCATTCGTCAATCACCTCAACCCAGTTCTTCTCCGACTGCTTCCTGCGCCAGCGCTCCGCCGCCGCCTCGCGGACGATGCGCTCCTCGGCCTCCTCGACCTCGGACTGGGCGGCCATCTCGCGGATCTGGTGGCGGATGCCGAGCGCGAGGGCCTTTTGCCAGCCGCTGTGCGTCTTGCAGCGCTTGCGCTCGCACATGCCGCGGACGGCGTCGCCGTCGCCGAGCGGGTCGTCGAGGCGGTGCGCGGAGAGGGCCGCCTGGCCCTCGGGGGACCGCGCGTAGGCGGCAAAGGCGTCGCGCGCCGAGATGGTGTCGAGGCGCTGGTCGTAGCCGCACATGTCGTCGCCGAGGCGGCCCGCGGCGATGGCGGCGCGCCGGCGCTCCTGGGCCAGCTCGATCAGCTTGAGCATCTTGTGGCAGAGCAGCGTCTCGGCCTCGAGCTGCCGCCGCGTGGTGGCGGCCTGCTCGACGTAGCCCCTCTCCTCTTCGCTGAGGATGGAGTCTTTGCTTTCGTCTGCGGTTTGCGATTGTTAGATGGCGGATCGAAGTGCAGAAGCAGAAAACAAGACGTACCATTGGTTATCCCCTTCTCGGCGGCGGCGGCGGCAAAGGGCGACGCGGTCATGGTCCAGTTTCCATGCTCGTCCACAGTCGCCAGTCCGCTAGACAGCAGCGCCATGAACTCGTCTTGGGAGAGCTGGTCCGTCAAGCTGCTGCCTCCCCTGCCCGTCTTGGGCAGCCTGCCGACCAGGCGCTCCCACCAGGCCTGCGCGTGCTCATTGGAGCAAAAGTAGCTCGGCGGCGACTGGCCGAGGCGCGCGGCCTTTTTGCAGGCGCCCATGCTGCAGCTCTTCTTGTAGATGGACCGGAACTGCTTGGTGGTGCAGCGCGGACAGATGAACTTTTCGATGAGATTCTCCCCGACCTCCTTGCTCAGGTTGATACACTCGCCATGGAACCAATCATCGCATCCCTCGCAGCAAATCATCCAGCGGTGGTCGTCGGGCCCGCGGCACAGGCAGTAGGGCCCGTTGTCCGAGTCGTCATCGGCGGCGGAACCGTCGTCGGCGCCGCCGCCAGACTTCTGCTTTTTGGGCCTGCCGGACAGCGTCGACTTGGGCCGCTTGGGAGCCTTTTTGACACTGGCGGCCGTGCCCTTTTTCTTGGGCGGCGACGCGCGCGCAGAAGAGGGTGTCGCGTCCGCCGTCTCTGTAGATGGAATGGGTGTAGAGGAGGCGGCGCGCGGTGAGGCCGTGGCCAACTCGTTCTTGATGGCGACGTCTGGCTCAAAGCGCAACTCGTCCGAATACAAGTTATCCATGATGGACCGTCGAAGCCCGCGCGGCGCTCTCTACAAGTTAATGAAACCGATAGTATGTAGCATAATTTATGAGAGAATTATGAAGAACTCTCCGTTTCAATTCTCGGGAGCCTTCAGCGAGTTGGTTGGATGAAGTATTCAGTGAGCGACAGGATGCCCACCGGGGCCACTCAACCACTGCAGCTGCAGCGCGCCGAGTGCTGCGGCTGGTGGTTGCAGCGTATCAAAGTGGCGCCACAGTGAGCAGGGCAGGCGCCGGAAGATGTTCGGAAACGCGCCGGCAGCCATCACTATCAGTAAGCAAATTTATTAGCTGCACCACCACAAGAGCTCCCGTTGCCATCCCCGTTTCGTCATCATAGCTCGCGACAAACCGACGACGACGACGACAATGGCGCACTCGAGAATATCCATGGCCGCGATGCGCAGCGCGCTCACCCGGGGCTCCGCGCAGCAATGCCAGCGCTGCTTCTCCAACAGCGCGCTGCAGACCAAGCTCGCCCGCTCCGGCGCCGCCGCCATGAACAACAGCGTCCGCTCGAGGCTTCCCATCATGCAGAAGCGCACAAAATACAACACCGTCGAGCAGGCCAAGAGCAGACATAAAACTGGGGTATGAATGGCGGAACGAAAAAAAAAACAACTCCGAATTGTGATTGGAAGGCTGACCGAGTCGCAAATGCATAGCCCTTTTCTTGGAAATCCGGACTCTTGTTCGTCGCCACTTGCGGTCTCCTGGTTTGGTACTTTGAGCACGAAAAGGAGCGCATGCAGCGCAAGAGAATCGCCGAGGCAAACAAGGGTGTCGGCCGACCGCTGGTCGGAGGCCCCTTTGAGCTGATTGACCACGATGGCAAGCCCTTTACCAGCGAGATGATGAAGGGCAAATACGCATTGGTAAGCGATGCAGATTCGGCATATGAATTAGAAAAGAAATATCCACTGATGCCTTCCACGCTCCAGGTCTACTTTGGCTTCACCCGCTGCCCCGACATTTGCCCCGAAGAGCTCGACAAGATGGCGCGCATGCTCGACATTGTCAAGGAGAAGGCGCCCGCCGGCAGTCTGCTGCCCATCTTCATCACCTGCGACCCTGAGCGCGACGACCCCGCGGCCCTCAAGGGCTACCTGGCCGAGTTCCACCCCGACTTCATCGGCCTGACGGGCACCTACGACCAGATCAAGGACACGTGCAAAAAGTACCGCGTCTACTTTAGCACGCCGCAAAACGTCAAGCCCGGCCAGGACTACCTCGTCGACCACAGCATCTACTTTTACCTCATGGACCCCGACGGCGACTTTGTCGAGGCCCTCGGCCGCCAACACTCGCCCGACGAGGGCGCCAAGCTGATCCTGGACCACATGAAGGACTGGGCCAAGAGGTAAAGCGGGAAGAAAATGTAGCGTCCGGGTGTTGTGGACGAACTTGTATACTACTGTAGCTTCTAGGTCAAACTTGTAAAAGAGACGAATTGTAATAGCAGTCAACTCCACAAAATCAAAATTTATCTCGATCTTTCGACGCGCTGCCGTGTATGACGTGTATATGAACTTGAGAGTGTGGCAACGCGGTAGCAGCACCCAGGTAAAGGTGTGAATGTGGCCTTTTCTGTAGAAATATATTCAACATGTCGCAAGCATAGCCAAACCTTAAATAACAGCCCCGAAAAGAATGCCCCTTTCCATCGCATTGTCGCAGCCCCGGACCGCGACACGAGGCCGGCCGTGGCTCCCGGTTGGTGGAGCTGGAAGCCACTTTATCTGTACAGGGCACTCTCAAGCTACGGACCGGTCCATGTCTCACCAATCTGCAACCCACAACTCACGCGCACCTTTTCGCTGCCGACGATATCAAGGAGACGTGGAAGAGCGATCAGAAGCCGCAGGGAAGGCTCATTAAGAAATGGTCCACGGTCAGGTGCTCGGCGCGCGTCTGGCGCCGTGTTGCCGGTCGCTCGCCAGGGCCGGCGCCCTCCGAAGCCGCGCCGCTGCGCCAGTCGCAAGCACCCTCCCCAAAGCGGCACGGCACCGAGCTTTTGGCAGCACGCCGCGCAGGTTCCGCGAGAGGGTCTCATCCAGAGAAGACGACTCCACGACCGCTGTGAATGGAGCCGAGCCGGAGCTTAATCCTGCCTTTGCTGATATTGCATTTGCCTTTGAGTACGTTCCACGCTTGCCTGGGCCGTTGACAAACGATGACAGCGAGACTAATCATGTTACCGCTGCAGCATTGATGGCGTGCTTTACAAGGGACAGGAAGGCATCCCGGGAGCGAGAGAGATGCTGCAGAAAATCAGACGGCAAGGGCTGCGCTACGTGTTTCTGACGAATGGCGGCGGCGCGCATGAGAATGCCAAGGTGGCGTCGCTGGCGAAGCGGCTGGGCCTCGAGAATCCAGAGGTTGTGCTCAAGGACAGAGTTATACAGTCACATACGCCCATGCGAAGCTGGGACCAAGACATCAAGGAGAAGGGAACTGTGCTCGTGACGGCATCGCAGCCTGAAAGGGCAAGGCAGCTTGCCCGAGAGTGCGTTTCGAGACCCTGATATGGGACTGCCAGAGGCACCGTGCTAACTTTGTGCTTCAGATACGGATTCAAGCGAGTCGTGACACCGGCGGATTTGCTCGCCGCAAACGGGCACATTTACCCCTTTGCCCACCTCCGCGACAGCCTGCACAAGGAGTTCTCACCGCTGCCCGACGGCAAGAGCGCCGCTGCCATCACTGACCCCTACAGCCGCGACATTCCGTCTGACGCCCTCCAGATTGACCAGATCCTGGTGTGGAACGACCCGCGCGACTGGTCGCTCGACATCCAGGTCATCCACGACCTGCTCGTTTCGCACCGGGGCTACCTCGGCACCATCTCGACCCTGAACGGCGACCGCTCGCTCGCCGACCACGGGTGGCAGCAGGACGGGCAGCCGGCGCTGTGGATCTCGAACCTAGACCTCGTGTGGAAGACCGAGTACCCCGTGAACCGCTTCGGCACGGGCGCGTTCCTGCACGCGCTCGAGGGCGTGTGGGCGGCGGTGACGGAGGGCGCGGCGCCGCTGCGGTACCACGCGCTGGGGAAGCCGTCGCGGCACACGTACGCGTACGCGCACGAACGGCTGCTGCACTACGACGCGGACGTGCCCGAGGCGCAGAGGGCGGGCAGGCGGCAGAAGAGGAGGCCGCTGCGCAGGGTGTACATGGTGGGGGACAACCCGGAGAGCGACATTCGCGGGGCCAACGAGTTTGCGCCCGAGGACGGCACAAAGTGGGAGTCGATCCTGGTGCGCACGGGTGTCTTTCAGCCGACGAGGGCTGAGCCAGAGCCAAGGTACAAGCCGACAGTGATTGTGGACGATGTGGTGGACGCGGTTGTGTGGGCGTTGCAGAATGAGGGTGCGGATGTGTCGAGGGAGTGGTTGCTGTCCAAGTGAAGGAGTGGAAATAAACTGCATATATTCTAGACAGATGGCAACAAGTAATATAGATGGTATTGTGGTGCGTGGTCTCTGCAGGAGTCACAGTGTGAGTCACGTTGGTCGGGAATTGAGGGTTTATACGTGGCATTGTGTCGTGCACCAACAACTGAAAACCAATAAGCAACATAGCTCAGTGGAAGAGCGACGGGCTCATAACCCGTAGGTCCCTGGATCGAGACCAGGTGTTGCTATTGATCATGTTTTTTTTTTGGCCGTATATTCTTTTTGTATACGGCTGTCGTAATTTTGCGGTGGAAAGTTAATCTGGTTGCAAGGCCGGGATGACTCGAGGCTAGGCAGAGAGATCTACGGTAGAGTTTGAAAGCGCGTGTGTACTTGAAAACAGTCGTGTTTTCTGTGTGTGCGCATGTACTGTACACTTGTCAGGCAACAAGCTCCCGAGACAACGTCGCCAACAAGGCGGAGTTTCGTTTTTTTTTGAAAAAATCCCCGTAAAGAGGCAAGTAAAACCTTTCATGGAAGGCGAAACTCGTTACATCATATCATCCTGGACCGTCGGGATGGACGACATGCCGGTGGCCAAGTACGGACAGTCGGTGGCCTGATGGAGACTAGCTGCTGCGGTGGCACGCGAGGATGCAGATGTCGGTGCAGGATGGATGAGCATGGAGCTTGGCAACGCATGGTCATGCCTAAAAGGGAATGGGATGGAAGTCCTCTGGAAGGAGGAGAAAAAGGGAAGAAAATGCACAGATCCTAGTTGGTTGTACGAAATAAATGTTTGCTGCAGCTCAATTCGTCCCAGTGGGAGATTGCCTCTGGTGTTGGCGCCGTGTATGGGTGGGCTGATGATGCAAAAGATGAGCGCCGTGGCGGCCAAAGATGAGACGGATAGGCAGTGGCAGGCAGGCTTGCCAGGGCTGCCAGGCTGAGACGGCTCTTCGGCTTACAGGCGTTTTGGCGGCGCAGAAATGCCTGCAACGGGGTTGGCTAGCAGCGGGTTTGCAGCGCCGTGGCGCCTGTGGAATTGGGCGTGGGCTGAGCCTTGTGCATGTCGGCGCCCTGTTTGTTAGTGCCAGCTCGACCAGGATGTCCTTGTGACTGTCCTCATGGCATGCCTTGTAATGGTGTGGGAGAAGAGAAGGAAAGGATAATCAATCACACCTTTGCCGGCCGAGCCAGGCGCGTAAAACGCAAGGCGCAGGTTGCGACAGTGGGCGATACTCAACGGCGCAGCCGTCGAGGCGAAGGAAGATGCAATGATTGGCCTAGTAACTACTGGTATTTACCATTCAAGATGCAAAGGGGCCCTGATTTGGATCCTCAACGCCCGCCCGCGTGCCTGGTCTGGCGAAATAACTTGCTGGAGCTATGCTGCTCTCGTCCTGGCGCACACTTCTGTCCGCCAACAGTCGCAAGCTAACGTTAGTCTGACCATCAAGTTCGGCCCCCTGCACACCTCCCTGCACACCTCCCCACCAAGCCTAGACTATCCCACGACAAGCCCACGACATACCCTGACTTTACCCCCCCCGACTGCTACTTTACCAACGCCCGCCCACACACTCGGTTTCCTGTCGCGTGCGTCCTCTTCTGCCAAATCTGCTTCTTGTCTCTCCAAGCTGGTGTGAGTAGACTACCCTGGCTAGATTCTCTCGGCGTAGCCCTCTTTCCCCGTTCTACTCTTGTCGTCCAGCAACACCGGCCGCTCGTACTTCCCCTACTGTCTCGGCGTCGTCACAGCTTGGCTTGTGATTGCCCTCGTCTCCCCCAACCATGTCGACGGAACAGTTTCCCGCCTATGGGCCTGCCCCCCTCCGCTCTGCTCTCAAGACGGAAGATGAAGGCGACAGAACGCCCCCGGTCAGTGGTTCACTCAAAGGTACGTGCATGTCCTGTCATTCTTTGTGCTGCCATTGGCCGCGCAGTTCCCCAGAGGGTGCTCCTTGCTGACCCTCCCGCCCCAACAACAGCTGTCCAGATCGCCGAGCCCGTCGAGGAATACTACGTCGACGACGCCGACCCCAACCAGGCCTCCAAGCTCTATCGAGTCGGCTCCACCAGCAAGCGCATGAGCGGCAAGCCCGTTTCGTCGTCGCGCTCCTCCATCAGCGAAATCTCGCCCTCGCTGCGTCCGCAGGACGACCCATCGTCCCAGCCGTCGCGCTCCGCCCGCCAGGACAACCGCCAGTACTATAGCGAGAAGCTGCTCGCTCAGGTCAGCGACTGGCTCGACCACGAGCGTCACAAGGCTTCGAGCCGCAAGAAGCGCACCCACCTTCATCACCACCCGCGCCGGTCCTCCAACTCCCCGCCCGACAGCAGGCGCAAGAGTCGCGGCCCTGACGCCGACGACGTCGACCCCGCCGCGCCGCCACCCCAGACCCAGCGTGAGCGGTCCGACTCGGTTGACTCACAAGGCAGCGACGTCTCTCTTGACCGCCTCCAGCGCATCATTGAGGACTCCATGTCTTCCATGGGGCTTTCGGCCGTCCCTCACTTTAGCCCTCGCCCGCCCAAGAACAAGCTGAAGCGCCGGGGCTCGCTGCGCGCTGCCTCGTCTGACACGGAATACGGCGAGACCGATGTGGTCGTCCCCAGCTGCGACGCCTGGCTCGACAACTCCAAGACCCTCGTCTACTCTGGCACTGCCCTCAGCAACGAAGAGCCCGAGGCCACGGCCGTCCGTGTCGCCAAGGAAAAGGAAGTCTGGCTGGTGTTCAAGAATGAGATTATTCGCATCGCCCACACCCTGAGACTAAAGGGATGGCGTCGTGTTCCTCTGGGGGACGGCCACAGGATCTGGGTTGAGCGTCTCAGTGGCGCCCTCACCAACGCCGTCTATGTCGTCACCCCACCAGCCGACATCCCCGAGATCGAGGGCAAGAAGATGCCGCCCAAGATTCTCCTCCGCATCTATGGCCCTCAGGTTGAGCACCTGATTGACCGTGAAAATGAGCTCAAGGTTCTGCAGCGGTTGGCCAGAAAGAAGATTGGCCCCCGGCTGCTAGGCACCTTTAAGAATGGTCGCTTCGAGCAGTACTTCAACGCCATCACACTGCGGCCAATGGACTTGCGCGAGCCTGATACCATGAAGCAGATTGCCAAGCGAATGCGCGAGCTGCATGACGGTATTGATCTGCTCCCATCGGAACGAGACGCTGGTCCTGGTGTCTGGAAGAACTGGGACCAATGGCTTGACAACGTTGGCCGCATTGTACAGTTCCTTGACAAGGATCTGCACAACATGCCTGAGGGGCCTCGTGCTACCTCTGTGGTACATGCCTGGAAGGCCAACGGCTATGTCTGCGGAGCACCCTGGCCACAATTCCGGGACGCTGTCGTCAAGTTCCGGGCCCACCTCGACAGCTCCTACAAGAACCAGAAAGCGATTCGCGAGAGCCTCGTCTTTGCCCACGCCGATGTGAGTTTCGCAAAAGCCCCTCCGCCCAGTCTGATTGACTAACACCCATAGACACAATACGGCAACATTCTGCGTATCCGTCCCGACGACGAAAAGTCGCCTCTTCTCCAGGCTGCCAACAAGCACAAGCAGCTGATTGTCATTGACTTTGAGTATGCCGCCGCCAACACGCGCGGCCTCGAGTTTGCCAACCACTTTACCGAATGGACCTACAACTACCACGACCCCGTCACCTCGTACGCCTGCAACGAGGAGCGCTACCCGACACCCGAGGAGCAGCACCGCTTCATCAAGGCCTACGTCGACCACCGCCCGCAGTTTCCCGCCCTCGGCACTCCGCGCATGCAGCCCCAGGACGCCGCTGCTAACACGGCCGCCAACACAGCCGCCAACAGCGGATCCGCGTCGGGCAGCGGCACGCCCTCGCTGCTGCCGACCGCGTCGAGCAGCTCCATTGTCGAATTCATGCTCGATGCCCGCGCCCCGGCCGGCGGCTGGACTGCCGCCGAGCGTGCCCGCGAAGAGCAGAGCGACGCTCAGGTCCGCGAGCTAATGGAGTCGACACGCCTCTGGCGCACTGCCAACAGCGCCATGTGGGTGGCCTGGGGTGTTGTTCAGGCCAAGATTCCCGGTCTCGACGAAACCAACACCCCCGTAGCCCAGGAAGTGGCCGATGCGGCCGAGGCCGAGATGGGCATTGACGAATTTGACTATCTGAGCTACACGCAGAGCCGTGCATTCTTCTTCTGGGGTGACTGTGTCAAGCATGGCATCGTCACATTGGAGGAGCTGCCGGAGACTCTGCGCAAGCACATCAAGATGATTGACGTTTAGAGCGAAGAAGGAACATTAGCAACTAACCCGTAGCATGACTCACTTGTTCTCGTCTCGCATTTCTAGCTCTGCGCCGCCATTGTGGAAATATACCAAATTATTGACTTGAATTATATAAAACTTGATTGTATTTGCCGTCGTTTCGTAATGTAAAGTGTTTCTATGCCCAGAGTCTCCAATTTGACCTCTCATATCTAGTGTAGGAATAATGCAGTATGAATAATGATGAATGCATATCGATGCAAATATAACACTATATATATATGTGTGTTTTCGATCTTTTTTCTTTTTTTCAATTCCTTCTTTTATCGTTTAGGCATCTAGTTGCAGCCGGTCCAGCATGCTGTCAATCTTGCCCAGCAGGACCTGGTAGTTGATGGCGTCGGACACGAACTCGTCCTCGGCCGCCTCTCCGTCCAGCGTGCGCACCCCCACCCCGTTCGCAGCCGCCGCACCACCACTCGAATCGGCAGCAGCAGCAGTGTCGCCGTTGGGAGCAGCAGCGCTCCCGTCAATCATGGCCGCGGCGGCCTCGGCCGAAATCTCCCCGTCGTCTTCGAGTATGTCTTCGAGGCCGGCATCCTCGAAGCGCAGGCGGAAGCGCTCCGAGAGGTAGTAGCGGATGTCGTCGAGCAGCTCGATCGAGTCGGTGGCCTCGCGCTTCTGCAGACGCTCGGCGCTCTCGCGGATGAGCTCCTGGAACTCGGGGTCGTCGACGTAGTCCTCGAGGCGGTGGGCGAGGTAGCGCGCCGCAAACTCCTCGAGGCGCTGCACGCGCAGGTCCCACGCGGCGTGGATGACGTCGTAGATGTTGATGGGCTCGACGTCTTCAGCGGGTGTATCCGGGCCGAGAGAAGAAGATGATGGTGGCGACGGTCCGTTGCGCTGTTGCTGCTGCTTGGTCACAGGGGAAGACTTGCCGACACCGTCGTGGGTGCGGTCGACGAGGGCATTGCTGCGGCCGCTGCCGAGGGTGCTGATGGCGACGGCCGCCTTGGCCTTGAGGGTGTCGAGGAAGAGCATGTCGGCGGCGTAGAGCAGCTCGAGCGCGTGCTCGAGCGGGCACGCGGCCGTCTCCGTGTACAGGAACGCGAGGACGAGCTCGAGCACGGGCGGGCTGCAGTCGACCGTCACGACGCGCAGCCGCTCGCCGTGGCGCGCCTCGAGGAAGTCGCCGGAGAACATGCGCAGGAAGTAGTCGCTGCGGATAAGCATGGCCTTGTGCACGGGGTAGAGCACCGACTTGCGGGCGCGGCGGCGGCGTCCTGCCGTCGACGCGGCGAGACCGGCGGGACCGATGGGGATGCTGGGCGTGCTTGGGGTGGAAGGCGTTGAGGGCGCCTCGTCTTCTTCCTCGTCTTCGGGTTCGTCAGCGCGCAGCAGAATGTCGGCAAAGATGGAGTTGCCGTGTTTCCAGGTGACCTCGTCGACGCGGTCCGTGTCGACGACCATCTTGTGGCCGATGATGCTGGTCTGGAAGAAGTCGCCCACCTGCTGCAGAGCGCGGCCGACTTCGTCCTGGTAGCGCTGGCGCGCGAGGCGACGGTCGTTGCCCTCGAGGATGGCCTCCCACAGGTGGTCAATCTCCAGCTGCTTGCTAATCTTGTCAATGCCTGTCAGGATGGCCTCGTCAGACACGCCCTGTCTGGATGAGGAGAGGTCCTTCGGCACATCGCCTAGGTAAATATATCGAAGGACAACCTCGAATGACTCATCTGGAATCGCGGTCGCGAGCTTCCACGTCTCGGTTTCTGGCTGAGCCTCAAACTTTTTGTGAAAATATGGTGACCGTGCAGAGAGCAGAAACTTGTGCAGCTCAAACGAGCGGTTGTCAGAGGTCAGAGTGATGTCGGAGGTGTTGGGTGACTGCATGTCCATCAGGGCCGTAATATGCGAGGACCAATATACAAAAGGATCAGACGACTTGGAAAAGTCATATTGGAGAAGCAAGTTTCGTATGCGGTCGTTCAAGGCGTTATATATACAACGTTCTCCTTGAAAGGTGTTTCTTTCTGCGAGGGCTCCTACTCAAGGGTAAGCCAGTGTCTAAGGAGGGCTTGTGAGAGGACATACCAGCTTCTAGCAGCAATTGGACCAGTTCATAATGGCCACACAGGCTGGCCTGTTGCGAGATGAGACTTGAGATTTTTTCAACTGCAAGGCAATGGAAAACTCACAATGATCAAAGGCGTATAATCGAATTTATCTTTACCGTTGATGTTGACACCCTCATTAATGAGCTCTTGGCATTTCCGGAGGTCGCCATGACGGCAAGCGAGAAGAAATTCTTTAAACTCATTGCTCTGATCGAGAGGATTGTCTTCTCTCAATACGCCATCCTTGATCAATCGATGCTCCTCATGGAGCTTGCCCTCCAGGCCATATTTCGTCATTACCATCTTGAACAACCGAGTTTCGTCCGCTGGAGCCCGTGCACGCGAGGAGATGCCACCTCAAAGAACGTCCAATCCAATCTCCAAACCGATGAAGAAAATCAAAAAAGATTGCCGCAAGACGATCTATAGAATAAGAATATTCAGAACAGCTTTTTAGACCGCAAGTGTCGGTGTTTAATAATGCAAGCTCCGGCGAGGCAAGTCATCGCCGACGCCACCACTAGCGCACGAGCCAAGTAAAGCAGACGCCACACATCGCCCCGCCACACCACATTATCGATAAAGCAGTGGCTAGTTCGCACAAAGCGGTTGCCATGGCACCGCTTTTGGCTGTTTACTTGGCCGTCACCCTGGTCGCTACGTGGGTCGAGCCGGGATGCTGCAGGACTTCGTGCACGACAATGTCGACTTTGCTACTATTATGGCACAGGGCACCAATTTCTAAACCTCATTCTATTCCCTTCACAACAACATCCCGCGATACTAACCCCAACAGCACCACCTCTCTCGCCCACAAGCATCTACTGGCCACGAGGGCATCGACCGAGGACGTCTTACATGGGCTATTGCGATCAGTCGGCACAGCCGTGAATTCTTCACCATGTCGTCTGAAGATAAATACGAGACTCTTGAGAAGATTGGTGAGTCTTCTATTGCCTTGCCTCCGCCGACCTTGAGTCCTCGCATATACTGCCTCGTCCTGTGCTGACTTATACTGTGCTTGTGCAGGCCATGGCTCCTTTGGCATCATCCGCAAGGTGCGCCGCAAGACGGACGGCTTCATCATGTGCCGCAAGGAGATTTCATACCTGCGAATGTCCCAAAAAGAACGAGAACAACTGCATGCCGAGTTCCAGATCCTCTCGCACCTCCGACACGCCAACATCGTTGCCTACTACCACCGAGAGCACCTCAAGGCCAGCCAGGACTTGCACCTGTACATGGAATACTGCGGCAATGGCGATCTTGGGCGAGTCATCAAGGATCTGCAGCTAAAAGGCCAGCGAGCCCAAGAGAGCTTCGTCTGGAGCATCTTCAGCCAGCTGGTTCTTGCTCTGTACCGCTGTCACTATGGCATTGACCCCCCCGAGGTTGGCACCAATATTCTTGGTCTCACACAGGGCGTTGCGTCTACGCCAAAGACTCCAGCCGGAGCTATGACGATTCTCCACCGCGATCTCAAGCCTGAGAATGGTGAGATTACCGAGACACTGCAAGGGGTATGAGGACTAACGATGAAATTAGTTTTTCTTGGGGAAGATAACTCGGTGAAGCTCGGTGACTTTGGCCTATCAAAAATGATCAAGTCTCAGGACTTTGCATCCACCTACGTCGGAACACCGTTTTACATGTCTCCCGAAATTTGCGCGGCTGAGAAATATACCCTCAAATCGGACATTTGGGCGCTGGGGTGCATCATCTATGAGCTCTGCGCCAAGGAGCCTCCCTTTAACGCCAAGACACACTATCAGTTGGTCCAGAAGATCAAGGAAGGCAAGGTGGCACCACTGCCGGAGATTTACTCCCCTGAGCTGAACCAGGTGATTCGAGACTGTCTCAAGGTGAACCCCGACCGTCGACCAGACACGGTCCAGCTGATGAACCTGCCCGTGGTGCGACTGATGAGAAAAGAAAAAGAAGTGGTCGACTTCAACAAGTCGCTCCACTCTAGAGAAGAGATGGTTCGGCAAAAAGAACGAGAGCTGAACGATCGGCTGGTCGCATTCGAAAGGGAGAAGCAGCAGATCCGTGATGACGTTGATGCTTCGCTTCGCCTTGAGTGGGAGGTAAAAGCACGCTTAGAGATTGACCGTCTGGTC
Organism: Akanthomyces muscarius; assembly: GCF_028009165.1. Taxonomy (NCBI): domain Eukaryota; kingdom Fungi; phylum Ascomycota; class Sordariomycetes; order Hypocreales; family Cordycipitaceae; genus Akanthomyces; species Akanthomyces muscarius. The sequence continues at coordinate 3,133,183 of NC_079245.1, read as the reverse complement.
AATGCAGAGCTCGAGAACTTGCAAAAGAAGTTTGAGGAGGAGGTTCAAGCCCGAGTCGACACGGAACTGGCAAAGAAGGCCGTGACGTTCGCCGACAAGGAGGAAGAGAAGCATATTGACGACTATGCTTCGTCTGTCAACAAATCAGATTACCCCCAGTCATCAATTGGCCCCAGCGGGGACGAGTATCCCTCGACAACAGACATAAGCGAGTACTCGATGGATAGCCCCGACAGCTCCAAGGAGATCAAAAAGACGGCCCGAACACCATTTGCCCGGGCTCAAACCATGTTTGCTGGGCCGGCCGGTACGCCAATGGACATTGAGATGGTATCGCCAAGCCCGATCGCCATTGCCTCATTATCACTCTCGCCTCGCCGCAACGGCGCCACCAAGGCCCCTGTCGCCAAGCCAGGCAACATCTTTGCCGCCGCCGCGGGCAAGACTCTAGACGTGGACGAACGATGGGAACTCCACCGCGAACCCATCCTGGTCGATTCCGATGACGAGGACATTTGCCCCTCACCTACGAGGCACATCAAGTCGTCAAAGAACCCGTTCAAGACGCGCCCGGTGCTTACCTCCCAAAAGTCGTGCCCCGTTAACCGCTTGAAACCGCCGCAGGGCTCTAATATCAAGGCCGCAGTCTCCCAGCCAGATCTCGCCGGCCCCCCGCGTTCCCCTAGCCGCAGCCCGACCAAGATTCCCGTCGTCACCAACACGGGAGACGCCGCTCCTGCTGGTGGGCCTGGAGGAGTCCGCGAGGGACTCGCGCGCGCCCGCTCGGTGAAGAGCAAGGAAACGACCACCAGCGGAGGAGGAGGAGGGGGAGGTGGTGGTGATACGCTGGGCAAGGTGGCGGCCAAGAACAACCTCCGCGGCCGGAGCCTCGTCGAGCTGCAGCAGGCGAGGGCTGGCGGCCGGCCGCTGAGCGCGGCGGGCAACGCGCCTGGTTCGGAAAATGTGAGCCCCAAGAGGGCTGCTGCTTTTCGCGAACGGATGGCTGCGGAGCGACGCGAGTACGAGGATGCCGTTGCGGTGTGGGATCCCGAGAGGGACGACATGCCCAGCCCGTTTCTGAACCGTCGGCGAAACATTAAAGTCTAAAAGACTTTGTCACATTTTTTTATACGAATGCAAACGAATTAAATGAAGGGGTACAAAAAAAAACAGCAAAAAAACCCCCGGTGTTTTCGAAAACGTCTTTCGTTTATGGCTCAACAAGAGCACGAGAAGAAATCCTCATTGACTTGTGTCTCTTTTCTTTTCGGACAATCTTTTCTTCTTCTTCATTTTCATCAAAATCAGACTGTCAAAGAGAAAAGTCGAGTCGGACAGGAGTGAGAGCGCGAGGGAGGTAACGCGCTCATAGCACTCTTTTATTTTCCTTTTTTTCTTTCATTCTCTTTTGTGGAGTTTCTCACTCTTCTCATTGCAACGAACATATTTTACTGCTTTTCATATTTTGTTTTGGACTTTTGTACTTGGACATTTGGGAAGGGAAGCGCGTTGGAGGCGTTTTGTTTGGCATTGGAAACGGGACATATCTATCGATCTCTGAGGACCGGATCTGTTCTTGGAAACGAGACCCCATCCCTAGATTACCATTACTTTTGTGTCATTTTGATTATTCTTGGTTAATTATGCATCTTTACACAATCTTTGAGAGTTTCGCATGCGTGTATAGGTGGCGTGGTAGTGATGAGGCGACTTGAATCTCATTACTAAATCTGGTATGAGTAGAAAGCTGCCGAGGTCCGCTAATAAGTAAAAGTCCCACTGCGAAAAGTGTTAGTGTGATCGGTATTTATTAGGCACGGACTTGTCAAGGTTCCGCCCCGATTGCATCTTTTTCTCGTGGGTGGATTTTAATCCAACGGGATAGCGATCAATTATCGCCGAAAATGAGCCTTGATCCCCTTGACAAGTCCGAAAAGCCCCTGCACCTCAATTATCCCAGATCGGAGCCGGCCCAATTTTGCCCTCCATCGTAGTTGTGTTGCGCCGTCCATTCTTTGTGTGGAGAGATGGAAACGCTACCGTCGATGTCGACGTCACTGCGGTGAAACCCAGTTGCCTACTGGTAGCTTCCGTAGTTTGCGTGGTCAATTGAAAGCGGGCCATTCTGGCGATTCGAGTTTAAATAATTCGCAGTCGCCATTTCTGCCTTTGGGATCTACTCCCATCTTTTGTCTTGCCTTCATCATTTGACCAAGTCTCCAACCACATCTCCAAGCTCCGACCTCCAAACCAACCCACCGAGACACACAAAGAGGAAAGCCATGGCCGACGACAACGGTAAACTGGTCCTCGTCACGGGCGGCTCCGGCTTCATCGCCCTGCACGTCATCCACAAGCTCCTGGAGAAGAACTACCGCGTGCGTGCCACGGTGCGCTCGCTCAAGCGCGGCGACGACGTGCGCGCGGCCATCCGCTCGGCGGGCGTCCCCGCCGCCCAGGCCGACGCCCTCGAGTTCACCGAGGTCGACCTCCTCGGCGAGGCCGGCTGGGACGCGGCCTGCGCGGGCGTCGACTACGTCCTGCACGTCGCGTCGCCGTTTCCCGCCAGCGAGCCCAAGGACGAGAACGAGCTGATCCGGCCGGCGCGCGAGGGCACGCTGCGGGCGCTGCGCGCCGCGAAAAAGGCCGGCACCGTGAGGCGCGTCGTCGTGACGTCGTCGGTCGCCTCCATCATGTACGGCCACGGCCCGCGCGGCAAGGACCAGCCGTTTACGGAGAAGGACTGGACGGAGCTGGAGCACCCCAGGTCGCACGTCGGCGCGTACCCCAAGAGCAAGACGCTCGCCGAGCGCGCGGCGTGGGACTGGCTCGCGGGCGACGAGGGCAAGGGCGCGTTTGAGCTGACGACGGTGAACCCCGTCGTCGTGTACGGGCCGTCGCTCGGCAGGGGCGTCAACACGAGCCTCGAGATCCCGCGGCGCCTGCTGAGCGGCGAGATGCCCGCCATCCCCGACATCAGCCTCGGCGTCGTCGACGTCCGCGACGTGGCCGACCTGCACGTGCTGGCGCTCGAGTCGCCGCGCGCCGCGGGCCAGCGCTACATTGCCGTCTCGGACGAGCCGTCCGTGTCGATGAAGCAGATGGCCGCGGACCTCAAGGCGGGCCTGCCCGCCGAGGACACGAAAAAGGTGCCGAGCCTCGGCGCGCCCAAGTTCCTGATGCGCCTCGCGGGACTCTTTGACAGCAGCATCGCCGTAGTGCTGCCCGAGATTGGCGTCGTCCGGCCCGTGTCCAACGCAAAGGCCAAGGAGGAGCTGGGCTGGCGGCCGCGCAGCGCGGCCGAGGCGCTGGTGGCGAGCGCAAAGAGCCTCAAGGCCAACGGCGAGCTTTGAGGCTGGCTGGTGCGCACGTTGAGAACAAAAAAGGGCAATGAGATTGAAATAGGAGATGGTGTTGAAGGGCCGTCGGTTCTTGAAGGAGAAGTGTTTGGTTGGTGGATGGATCCGTGCTCGATGAGAGAGGCTGCTCGATTATATGATTTGCGCTGATGTTGTCACGAAGGCTGTTACGGCGTGCAACTCTCATTATGGTTTGTAGATTGATATCCAATGTTGCCCACATGTATTACACAAAGAATTAATTCAATACATAAAGTACTACCGAGTAATTTCGACTTGATGCTACGATGCGGCATCCACTTTTATACAAGCCCAATCGCGGCATTGGTCGAATGTGCCTCTGGGCGGCAATCCCCGGAATGCGCACATACATGCTCCTTGGCCTGGTCAGGTTAAAGTAGATCACTACCAGACACGGAGATTCAGAGGCCGTACTGTTATTGTCTGGCAAGTTGTGATTTGTGTCAAAGACAGGTATATATATTGTATAATGTACAATGTGTTGAAGTCTACATGTAACGTGCAGCGGACCCCAGGGTGCAGAATCTCGCATAGACGGTGAGATGGGCAATCATAGTATTGACCGCATGGCTGATGGATTTCCCTTGCCTTCAAGTAAATTGCATGTCTTCGGCCTGTCTCATCCGGATTCGGCACTGGCAACGTGAGCAAACAAGAAACAGCAGTGACAGTTGCACGCGCCCAGAAGCAGATGCAAATTGCCGTCCCAAGCAAGTCGGTAGACCCGTGACATGATATAAGAAAGGAAAAAAACAAAGGGGGTATAAGATCGTACAACATCCAAAAACTGAGTTGGCACCATTTTGCGTCAAGCCCATGCCCATAAGACACATGGGTTTCCATTTGGCTCCTCCAGACCATCCGTCATAGACTATCCAAACAAAAAGAACTAAAACATGAACTCGACTCAAACAAGTTTTGCGACACGTACAAGACCAAACCGCCCCAGAAAAGCCGTCCGTGCGACTCAATCTTCCAAGACGAAAAAAGCAAGAAAACTGAGATTCCGATAAGGGATCATGATTTTTTTTCGGTTGTTTTGCCGAATGGCCGAATCGGGGCCGGGATCCAGACGCGTGAGCGTCGCGGTTGAGAAGAGACGAGACAAGTGCCACGAACCTTTGAAAGGCGCAAGGCGAGCTTGCGCCGCAGTTCAAGAAACGCCTCTCCCGGGGGAAGAGGGTAGATGAGAGATGTCAAAGAAAAGGAAATCAGAACGACGTCGTAAGAAATGGAGATGCGTGTAGGTACGAGAATGGAGCCAAATAATGATAAAATGGGTAAAAAGCAAAGGGCCGCGAGGCCTTTGGTCTTGCTAGGCCGTGAGGCCGGAACAGTAGTCTTTCTTTTGCTGTCCCTGTCTTGGCTGAATGGATATCTGCGACAGCGATTCCAGAGCATCGAGGCTCCCGAGCTCGCTGAAGTTCAGCGCCGACGGGCGGCGGTTTTGTGGGTGAAGCTCCGCGAGGAGCAGGAGTAGTGTGTAGGCATGATTTCAGCGTACAGGTCTGCGCTTCATGGCGTGGTGCTTGTTGTGAATAGTGATTCGAAGTCCTATAGCTGGCCGATAAACGGCGCAGCTCCAATTTCGATGAGAGTGTGCACGATTTGTCAAGTTCAGTGTCGATGGCGATGCGATGAGCCGTGCTTGTGCGAGCCGTGCTTGTGTGAATGAGAAGATGAGTGCTTATGTCGACTGGACGATCCGCTGTTGTCGAGACTTCGTTCCAAATCCTCGACCCTTGAGCGATAGCCTTTGACAATATCCTTAACATTGGCAATGCGATCAAAGTCCATCTCCAATTCATCAAGCTGACGCAGTATCTCGGTGTAGCGGGCAATCTCGGCGTCGGCGCCGTCGATGATGTTGCCGGCACGGTCGTACTGGACCTGGGTGAAGCGCTGGGCCTGCTCGCTGAGGTAGCGGATGTTCTGCTCGATGCTTGCCATGAGGCGATCAAAGTAGCGGCCGAGGGCGGCGAGCGACGAGCTGTCGAGCAGCAGCAACCCCTGGCTGCTAGCTCTACTAGCAGCGCGAGAGGAGCTGGAGCCGCCGGCGAGGGCTGCCTGACCTTGTCGCAGAAGCTGAATCTCCTCGGCCGTCAAGCCCAATTGCGTGTCTGGGACGGCGTTGGTCGCCATGGCGTTGCGGACGGGGGGAGCGACTGGGCGGCGCGCGCAGAGCGCCCCAGGCTCCGAAAAGGTAGGAGGATTAGCGTCGCTTTGGCGGCGGGTAGTGACGAGATGTTGCGATGCGGTTTTCTATAGAGCTCGAGTGCCCAACGGGCTGACGATGCGACGCAACGCCAGCGTGCTGTGGCTCGAGAACAGCTGAGATGGGTATTCCGGTGGGAGCGCAATCCGCGGGGAAGGACGTGATGCGGCGGCGGCGACGGCGGGGGACGAGCACCTGAACCACCACTATCGAAGTATCAAAGGACGAGCTGCTGCTGACGGGACTTGGTTCGGCGACGGCGGTAGCGTTCATGACCTCGAGGGAGCGACGGCGACGTCGACAAGCATGATTCCTGGCGTGAGTTCGGGGACGAGATTCGGAGACTGGCTGCTGGAAGGGGGGACGCGGACAGGCGGCCGACGGGGGAGGGAGGGGGAGGAGCGCAGGACGCGGAATCGAAAGAGGGCTTTTTGATCACCAGAACCCCCGGCAGACGAGACAAAGAGGCACCAGCGGCTGCACTAGCGCCAGGAAGGAAGGAAGACGGCGAGATGGTGGTGGTAGTGGTAGTGGTGGTGGTGGTAGTAGTGGCACATGTTGGTTAGGCATGAAACCATGGCTGGGTCAGATTATAGGTGCGGGTAGAGCAGAGCAAGAGGCATCACGGGCAAGAGGGTGTCGAGTTGGCCGCCACTGGGCAGGCCGTGGCTGGTAACTCAAGGCGCCGTGGTTGCCTCTCGACTGCTTTGCTTGGTGGTGAACTTGGCTCCCGATGGTGTACCTAACGTTACCTAGGTAGGTAGGTACTGTACTGCTTTAGTGGTGAACAGCCCCGAGGCCGTCTGGACGGGGTGCCATCTTAGCGTCCGTCAGGCCTAAAGACCACTAAACAGGCCTCCGGCCGCCCGCCAGAGCCCCCCAAAAAAACCAAAGGCCCGCTGGAACGAGCTGTCTGAAGGACGGTGCCAGCTGCGCTTTGCGGATTGGCTCTCAGTCCTGACTGCCACGGCTAGCAGGGGACCCTGGACAGAGGCAGTCTATTCATTCGAGGCCGGCTGATAACTGAGCTATCGACTCTGCTTAACCAGCCGAGTGATGTCTGTAGTTTAACGGTACCGAAGCCGATTCAATCGAGTAATGTAGACACTCGACACTGTACAAAGACCTATAAGCGCTTATGTACAGGAGAGCTCTACCGGCAGAGAAGCAAGGCAGACGATAGAGAAAATGGCAACTGACCAATAGGATGAAAACAACTTGGCAATCAAAATATGGCTTATTACCTACATATACATCCAGTCGTCAAGTATAGTCATACCGCCATGGCTGTTGCCCTTGTCGACGTTACCACCGCCAATCCTACTGTCCAACTCACATACGGCTACTACCCAGTACATCAACCGCCTTTCCCGTGCAGCTTCTGCTTCAGCTTCCGGAGGCTCTTCATGGACTTGCCCAGCACAAAAGTCGCGTACTCCCCGTGGCCCTCCATCGTTTCCGACGACCTCTTCTTGATGCCCATGTACTCGTCGATGTCCGCGTCATCCTCCCCAATGGCCACAAAGATGCCCACGAACCGAAACAGAATGACATTGAGCAGGATTCGGCACATTCTCCCGTTGCCGTCCAGAAAAGGATGTATTTGCACAAGCTCCAGGGAGTACTTGGCCGCGAGGGCAAAGGGGTCGACGGCGTCGCCGGCGCTGGCCCGCGCCAGGTCTACCTGCAAGCTGTGGCACAGCTGCGCCATCTTCAGAGGCACGCTCGCGGGCACGACGAAACTGGTGTTGCCGGCTGCTACGACAACAGTTCGGTACCTGCCGGCATAGGCTTTGGACGGAGTTTCGTGCCTTTCTCTGTCGATGATGGGGATGTCTCTGCATAGTATCTCGTGCGTGCTTCGTATCAGAGCCTCTGTCATGGTATTACGCTCCATGACGAATATTTGAATAATGTGCAGATAGGCCCTCGTGTGCTGTACGACTTCTCGTCGGCGTATCGTCGTGGAACCGGCAGGCTGCGCCCGCAGGGACGGGTCAACCGCACAAATGTCGTCCAGTCGTTGTCCAGCGTCGCCGTCGTCCATGCCGCGCAAGACGCGCTGGCAGAGAACCTCGGTCGCAGGAAATCCAAGTCCGGCACCCTCGATTCTGTTACTGCCAAAGATGGCGTGGATCATCATCTGCTCCAGCTCTCTCCGTACCAAGACCCGAGAGGGTTCCTCGGTCTGATAGAAAGCGCGCTGCGCCTTTGTTAGATATGAAGTTGCCTTGCAGAAAAGTAGTTTTGGTGACTGGTCGCTTGCGTAGACTCGATAGGTATCGCCTTTCTCGATGTGTACGATTTTGCCAGACATGAAAGGCCAGTGGCTGAGATGAACCATCATCTTGTCGGGATTCTTGTTGGAAGCCATCTTGGATGGAAGCTTCTCACACTTGGGACCATTACCAGGGCCTTCAATGCTTTTGTATGACTATAAAAAGACGATTTTATAAAGTTTCTCTCGCAGCCGCGTGCAGACGCCACTCAAACCTTGCTTGAGTGGCGTCGAAGAGAGCCCAAAGGTGATCACTGGCATAGCTGAGTAGAGAAATTTATGACTCAAATTGGTATACGTTCATTCATGACTCATACAACTATTTTTATCGTCTTGCTTTTACCGCTGCCGTCATTGCTTGTACAATCACCATAAGCACTGCTGCTCCATACTCATCACAAAAGTCGGCTGCAGAAGTGCTCGCAGAGAAGCAACTACAGCTTATTTTTGTAATTCCTTGGTTCGGCCAGAGACTTTCCCGAAACAGGACGGTGAGGGCAAGGGTGCGCCCAAGCCCCGAATAATGAGCTTTCCTTGATACCGGGTTAGCATGGCGCGGCATACGTCAGTATTCGTAGGCAAGCACTTCTAAAGCCATCGCAGGAGCTCTCGCAGCCGATGGCAGATGCAAAATCTTCAAGATGGTGCCAGTCCGTCCGGACTGTGACGGTAGCTGCATCTGCCCGAAGCTACACTATCTGGGGGATGCATACCCAAGAACGAAAGTCACTGGTCACACAAACTGACGCTGCCACAGGCAATGTCACGTACATTTTCAATTTAATTGCTCATGCATCAGTAAACAATACATTCTCGTACCACTCGTATTCCGTCCTCTTAAAGATGCTGACTGGCCCCTCCTGCTGATACACTTCTCTTTATCTCCTTTTCATCTCAACACATTGTTTATTCCTCCGTCTGAGAATGTATTCGCCTTAATGCTTTTTGCTATCGATCCGATACCTCAAGAGAATGATGCTGTTTTCCGTCTCCTGCATCGCCTCCCTCACGGAGCTGTCCTTCTGATGGAGTTCAGCAATGGCACCCTCGAGCTCCAGGCTCTTGGAGTACTTGTTCGTGTTGGAGCTGGTGTCATGGGTGTTCTTGAGGCGATCGAGCGCGGCCTTCTTGTCCCTCATGGCTCTCTGGATCCCGAAGAACTCCTGCTTCAGCTCCACGTGCTTGTTTTGCGCGGCCGTAAGTTCGGCCTGGAGCTGGGAGATCGATGCGTCGGACATCGTTTTCGAGTTTGGCAGAGCAAAGACCTTGGGGCAGAGGGCAAGAAGAGAGAATATGTTGAGGGGTGTTTTGCGAGGCGCTGAGGGTGAATGGCAGCCAGCGACTGGTCTGGTTCTCAGGTGGTGAATTGTTTTCAAGGTAAGTAAGTTCTTGGATTTATGGAACTTCTGCTGGATCGCTTGGATTGGGATATATTCGGTATCTGTTCAACAACGTCGTCTTCTTTTATATCTATGAGATTGTGCTCTTCACGTGCTTGTAGAACTGTGATGGTGTTACAACGACGACTTCGTTTCCAATGAATCATCTGGTGTGGCTTCCATGCCATTTGCTACGAAGGCACGAGCAGTCGCTCAAGATAAAACGTCATCAGACGAAAATGCAGCTCGCCTCAATATTGAGACATGCTAGCCTGCGCAAAATGCACAGAAAGAGGCATTCTCGCGAAGTCAACGCCCCGGAGACGATCCTTCCGGCCCCCTCTCAAGTGAAAATGCGCCTTGGATTTGAGAAAGAAACATCAGCTATGAGCAATCAAGACGGTGTAATAGGACTATCAATACGCAGCTTGTGCGAATCGCAACTTGTGTATGGGTTGCACGACAGCAAGCAGAGCTGAAAACCAGGCACATCACCCGAGATTTTAGTCTGATGATCCAACTTTATGTAGCGACGGCAGCGAAGAAACTTGATGAAATTGGCATTTAAAAGTTGTGCAACATGTGCATGCAGGCTCCAGTGTAGACAGTTGACTGGACAGCTGGCAGGCCCGATTGCGTCTGGCCGCCTTTTTTTAATTGGAGTGAAGCCTATGTAGTGCGTACCAGTTGTGCCATAGCATCCGACTGGTTTGAACCCCGTCGTTGCGAGACCGGGACAGCCTTTTGGCGCATTCGTTGTCCACCCTGCCAACACTACTGCTGTGCTCCGGCCATGCTTCACCAACGGCTCGTACGACTGTCCATGTGCTGCTGTCTGCAAGTGATTCGGGAAGTACAGTCTCTGTCGGCACATACATTCACGAAACACAAAGATCTTTGCTCAGCAGAAAGTCCCTGCAACGTCAGCATGCGCCATGCTACGTCATGCGCCACTTTCCCAATGAAGGGCTCTGTCGCGACTGGCTTCGCTGCTACCCGAAGCCGTTAGGCATTCCTCTAGGTCTGTGGATAGTTGTAAAGACCACGATAGAGTGTACTTGACAGCAACTTTAGGCTCCCGATCAGCGGCCAGCCAGTAGCAACTGAAAGCTTCGATACTGATCTTTGAACCACCCGTATCTGGTGTTTATCGAAGCCTGATCCCGCAATGGGCCACATTGCATCGGCCCGAGCCAGCTCGTATATGCAAATACGTTTCATGTCTCCTTGTGGTTTGCATCAAGCCAGGAATGGCCAAGCCCGATGAGTAACCACCGGCAATCCTGTCTGGGAGAAGATTCGCACAGCTTTCCAATTCGATCCAGGGTTTCGGCTTTCCAAGTTTCGTCGGTATTTGAACTGTTCAGAAGCCCTGTCTTTCTGCGAGCTCCAATGCACCCCTGTGGGGATTTGCGGATCAACGACAAGGATCATGTTGGACGTTCTTCCCAATTGTCCAGGTAAGATGCTCTCAAACAAACGGACGAGGAAAACAAGTCTCAGGCCACAGCAACCGCACACAGCTCCTCTGCTTTCAGGTCCAGGGTCTCCCCCCATCGTGAAGGCGCGGATAGACGAAGCTCTGCCCACTCACACCACCGAGTTCCATCAAACAATATGTGCACAGGCAGTGTTTCAAGAGTGGGCTCGCCGTCACAAGCTCAAGCATAAATTTCCAACCGCGCGATGTCGACCCTCTATTTGGAGTGCCAAGACAAAAAAGAAGGAGTCCAGAAAGATGAAATCGAACATCACTGTCCCTCTCGCCGCTCCCCCTGCACGACGAGGAAAGAGGAACAAAAAGACGCATCGGCGCCCTCCGCCAGCCAGCCAGGAGGGAGGAGGGGGGGGGGGGGGCGTGTGACCGCTGCTCCCGCCAATGTGCGGTTGTCCGAGTCAAGCACAGTGGGAAAGCACATGAAGTTTTTCGGTGGCCCGGCGAAGATCAGCTTCCGGGAAGCCGAGGAGCGCGCTGGTGGCCAGAGCTAATAATAGGAGATAGATAGGCGTCAAATATTCGTTTTCCTATCAGGCTGGCAGCATATGTATTTTGGGTTTCGACACGCCCCATCTCCTTATCTTGCCAAACTGCCAAAGTGTCAACCGCCTGCAAGTGTGATCGATCGCCGGCTTGTCTGGGAGGGTGCTCCCATCGGCCAGCGCTGGAAGTGGTGCCCAGTGAAATGTTCGGGACAGCTTCTAGACTTGTTCTATTCGGAACCTAAAATCATCAGTGGAGCACGGCCGCTCATTTTGGCCCGCGCGTATGTTGCGAATTCCGAGATGAGTTGCTGCGTCAGCTCCCCGATGACATTTCCACCGTTTGTGCTTCGTCATTGAATTGTGCTCTTACACCGTGCCCTCCAATCTTTAGCCGGGTGAAACAGGTGTCTCGTCCAGCCCTCTCCCTCTCTCATCGCCGCGTCCTTGCGCCGAGATGGCGCATGCTCTATCAGTGGACTACTACCGACCCCCCCCTCCCTCTCCGTAACTACCGGCTGCTTGCAATATCGACATTCAGCTAGTTATGGGGAGAGGGCTTTCGGCTAGCATCTTTCAGGTCAAGCGGCGTAGCGCCCGTCAAGGTCACAATGAGCAGCTCTGCTGCAAGCCCAGAGCTAGCTCTCGACACGTCGGCAGAGCTCTTTACTGGTACAAGCCACAAAATAGTTGCGCTGATCAATGGGCAGAATGGAGGTGCCACAGTGCCTACTTTGGGCGGTGGCTGGCGCCTTGCCCCATGTCGTGAGCAGCACAGACGGTTGAAATGACCAAGAGACTCAGAAAGATAGAATGTGGAAAAAGCTCCGCGCTCGCACCCATGCCCCTGCTCGGGATGTGCAGGCAGGCCTGCTAGTGAAAAGTGGCTGCCACGTTTTCGCTAACTGATACAGCAAAGTTTCATGACCCCCTTACTCAATGTTTCTCTTTCGCTCAGCCCTGCGCTTGGACACGGACCACCCTACCAAACGAGCCGTTTGGCTCGTTTCTCTCCAACAAGAGAGCGAGACAGGATGGGCAAGGCTAGCGAAATGACATAGGGATACTTGTGACAGAGGCCAAGAGGTTGTTAGCAGGTCGGGTGTTCTTAAGCCGATGCCCCTGAGTATATCAGTGATTGTGTCCGTTCTCATTGGGACGAAAATCCACTCGTACAGTCATACTCGATTGGTAAAGGTATAAGAGGCTACGGAGAATTGGACTAAGTAGGAATGGGCTAGCAAGTATTGACACGCCGGGCGGCTCACAAGCTTGGTTCTATTATTACAACGCACTAATATCTGCAATGCGGCCCTGTATTTTGGCACCCACTTGCCCGGCTCCCCGAACAGGAGCCCCGGGGATTATGGTATATTTGACAAGTTCAATACGTGGAGAATGGCGCAGGTCAGAGTCAGGCCATTTTCGCAGTAGCATTGCAGACGCGCAGTTCCAACGCGCAAGGCCTTCGGATGTTGGAATGCTGCCTCCGATATATTCTGATTCTCGTCAGAAAGAAACAAATACGGAGCCGGGGGGATGTGTGATAGCGGATGCAGGTGCTCCGAGCCGGTGACAGGTCAAGCCCCTTCCTGCCATGGGTTCGCAGTGACATGTTTGCTGTGGGGGTCAATGTGCGACACAGAAGGGTGTGTACATTACATCTGTCTGCTGTAAATCGGTATTTTCAGCAACGTAACCTTTCATCTTTCTCACCCAGAGCGGAATAGGGCCCGCGCCCAGCCCACCCCCTTTGTTAGTACAGTATTGCATGTAATCCATTGCCAGAATGATCGCCGCAGGCAAAAGTCGCCAACAGATAAATTGCAGTTCGTAAATCATCGTTTTGCAGGACTCATATGCAATCCAGCATATCGGGTTCCGCTTTAGAAATGCGCATCGTCGTATTGGTCAGTGTACTTCAGAATGAGGGCTGTGGGTGGGTGGTAGTGTTCTCCGCCTCATTCACATGTGCGAGACACGCAGGTGGTAGCAAATTATTCTGGCTTTCGGCCAATCTGCCCTACAGATTGTTTGATCATATTTGCGATAGAACGGAGTCTTGCAGCGGTAACGCTGTGGTCTAAGCATCGGTCGACTCAACTGACCAATGACTCCTGTATCAACCAGAGGCTCATCAGCAAATTCACAGAACCAAGAGAATATTCCAAATAAGTCTCTCATTGAATGGGCCTGTGCCCGTCCACACTCCGGCTAAAAATGGCGTTTTTGTCTGCTAATAATCCACGTGTGCGCCCATGTACTGAGGCTGACGTGCGTACGCACCCACCCTGGGCTAGAAGGCAAAAAACGTGCACATCAACCGTTCACCCGAGGCCCATGCGACAGATCATCAAGAGCTGCATCAGGGGTGCCCTGCTGCCCTCCAACATCGATTTGCCATTCAATTGAATTAGCCAATTGGCGTAAAGGCGGGGGAAGTAAAAATGATAGATCCAGGGCCACAGCGCGAGATCCCGTGGAGTCCGAAAGATCATATATTACTGCATTTATCTCGTCCTGTCTCGGCAGATTTCAAGCGTTTGCATTGGGGGAAAGGCATCCTTCTCTTCTGCCGTCACGCAAGGCGAAACGGGGGACAAAGCACGAGACAATGTTTGCATACGCTTCATCTTGGCGTGCCGAGCAGATTGAGGCCCAACGAGAGCGAAGGTGTGGTGGAGGCTGCACACGACACGACTCGCGACGACTCATGGCTTTGACACTGGTGTGCTCCAGCCTGTCGGTACGGCATGGACGGTAGTTGAGGGTCGGCGAAAATTTGCTTTGCCGGCCGCGATTACCGTGACGGCGCCGGCGAAAATGCCCACAGGGATCATGGGGTTTGGCACGTACCGTATCAGCGACACGGCTAATTACGAGTGTCTGACCGTTTGGAATCCTATCGTCTCTCTTTTGCTGAGCAGTTGCCGAGAAAGTCCCCGTAAAACAGGAGCACCGAGCCGAGCTCACCGCCGTCTCTGCACTATTCACAGCCTCTAGGCAAAAGCCAAATTACTCGTAAATTTCGCCGAAAACTTGAGAAACGGCTTGCTCATTAAACAGATGGATGGGATCATCGGTGTTAGTGTTGGTGGCGGAGGAGCAAACGAGTTGGCCCTAATGAGATTCGCCCGACCACATCCCGAGACGAAGGACAAAGGGCCGGGGCGCTACTGCCGGGTTCAGCACGGAAACTGTAGCCCAGCCCACATAGACGAGCGCTGCTAAAGTAGTGCGCCGGTAGCTTAATGAAATTACGCTCTGCCGTCCTTGTAGAAGCTGACCGCGCCCTGGAGACACTAATAGCAAACTAAGCCCAGCGTAACCGCCCGTGGAAGGCGGCAAAGGACCAGCGAGGCCCAGAGTCACAGCTTTTGCACTGCCCGGTAATCATCAGCCGTCGTGCATCGGCGGGCTGCGATTAATCTAGAGTTCATGCGCGGCCCAGTACAAATGCTTAATCGAGGTGCAGTGACGGGAGAATCAGGCCAGGCCCGCAGGACTTGGAACGCCATACAACCCTTTGAGTTTTGCCGCGCCGACTTAGGTTTGCACACTTCGGGCACTGCTAGACAGCGCGGGGGTTGAGTTGGGACAGCCATGTAATGGAGTTGGCTCTGCATTGCGCGACCCTGCATCTCCGCAAGCCCATATCCCTTCTTACAAAAGCCACCATTTGTTAACCGAGGGGGTCTGCATTGCTTGTCTCGGAGGAGCGGAGTGGGCTTCTATTCAACGGCATATGCATCTGAATACGCGAGCCGCAACAGCTGCCCCACGATTCTCTGTCATAATCAGAAAGAGATGAAGCACCGCAGTAATAAATGACAGATGCTTGGAGGCCTGTGCTTGCTGCAGTGATGCTCAATCTGTCTGCGACGCGTGAAAACTTGGGCTTTGCCGGCGCAATCGGCTATTGATCTTTGCACCGCCTCGAGTTTCTTCCAGAAACAGGGACATGAAAATTCTCAAATGATGAAGCTATTGCTAGAGGGTGACATGTCGCTACTCGCTTCAGACACGCCCCTGTGTTAATCAATAGTGGCAACGGGGAAAGAATCATCCTTTTAGCGACGCCATCTCTTGGTGCACTTTCTGTTTGCCGGTTCCGAATTTTGCGCCCTCCGGGATTTAACCACCGCGACCGGCGCCGGCCGGTCGTCCCCCCGGTCCACCCACCTATTTGGTGTTGCAGCCCAGCGGAGCCTCCAAACTCGAGATTGCTATTCGGGCGGCACAAATTCAGGTAGATTCAGGTAGGAAAGGAGTAGAAATTCACGGTCTATCACGAGAGCAAATCTGGTCCGACGGGAAAAGACCGGATGAAATGCTGAAGCTAAAATAATCAGCGCCATGGAATCCAGTTTAGCCACAGCGGAGAAGGGTTTTTATTTTATTTTATTTTTAATCGGGGCTCGTCAGAAGCATCCTTCGAAATGGATTCTCAAGCGGACTTCCGAAACATCCGGGCACACGTGGAAAACGGCATCGTCTTCTCTCTTTGACAGCTCGCAAGCGTCAAGCTAAGTACTGTGGCTTCATTGGGGTAGCGAGGCTCATCTTTAGTGCCGGGCGTTTTTCCTTTTGCAAGTGCTCTTCTCACCACCAGCCAACGCCGAAACAGCGGAAGCAGGGTTTGTTGCGGTGATCGACCGCCAGCAAATCAGAATTAGAAACAATGATCGTCGGCGACGTTGGCGACCCCCAACTGTTTAGTGGGAAAAGAGGACAGCGAGGCCAAAGACCAAACGATAGATTGCAAAAAAGAAAAAGTCCACTAAATTCATGTGATTGTCTCTCTTCTGCACTGTAAATCACCGCCCTCTCCCGCCGGCCGACGCCTCCGCCGATCATTAACTGCGGCGGCGGAGCGAATACCAGTAAGGACACGCCCATCGAAAGAAAGAAGTGGTTTGCTGTAAGCCACACCTGTTTCCATTCCAGGGACCGCGCCGCCCCTCTCTCCCCGTCATTCTCGCAACATTGACTTGTTAAAAATAAAACTCGACGTCTGGAGGAGACAAAAAAGAGGAGCCCGCAGTGATCATCTGCCGTCTTTTGACAGCCAGCCACCATTTCGCCTGCGCTATGCACCAGCGCCGCCAGGCGGGCGCTGTGGGCATGTGTCAGTCCATCATCGACCAGTGTGAGTTGCCAATGTAAAGGGGGGGGGGGGGCTTGCACATTGTCGAAAGTACATCACAATGACCATTGCATTATTGCATGCCTTTGCACTGCTACCCTGTTGTCTGGCTATGTACAATCCTCATACGATCGCGTGTCCACTTTTGGGGGATGGATCTTGGCAAAGGAGCCGAGTCCAAAAACGCAAAAGAAAAGCTTGTCCATGACATGGCATGTCTTTCTCAAGATACACCTCGCGGCGACATGCCCTTAGCTCACTCGCACAAGAAACCTCTCACAATGTTAACCAACTCGGAGCGCCCTCGGTATCTCCACTGTTGGGCGAACCTGACTCTCAAGGCCCAGTCAAATTCCGATACGCTGTCGCCTTGGCGGAATGTGTCTTTGTCCTTGTACTTCTGAAGAAGGCTGGCCCCCCGCTAGTCATTGATTCCGGAAAGGCCAAGGAAGAAATCAGAGACCGCCTTTTCGGGCCAATCTTGCGGTGTCCGTGTCCCTGGTAAGAGAAAAAAAAAAGGCATTTAGTGTTGGTCATCTGCCGATTGCACACCACTGTGGCGACTTGTACCATTTGCTTGGGTAGCGGTATGTATTCGCGATGCCTTCAGAGCTTCTCAGAGTACAATCTGGCGATGTTGTATTCTATGTAGACACTTGAATTTTTTTGTGCCTCTCTCTACTTTTTGCCTTTCCAAGATTTGCTCCCCTAACCATTTTTGTACATTTCCACCGGCCCCCAAATCAACAAATAGTTAAAACAGATAAGTTGTCCCCAACCAATAGCCTCGGCTCGAATCAGCCGTTTTGCCCGAAAAAAAATGTCAAGAACCATTTCCATTGAAAACCCGTATACCTCCCCCTAAACGCCTCGCCAACCAAGAGAAAAAAAAGGGCAAAGAATAAAAAATACGAATGAGTAGTGTCTGTGCAGAAACCCCCCTTTCGCTGGGGCCCGACCATGCACAGAAGATGCCGTCGTCAGCTTGAGCGTTCGGACCCATGATTTGTCTGCAGCCGCCGTGTCATGATGCAGGTCTTTTGCCCTGCCGTGTGACACCGACTGTCTGCCCGTCGTCGCAGCCCTAGACCATCGGCCGACCTCCCATGGCGCCAGCAGAGTGGCAGCCACGTTCATGACGCTTCATGTTGCTGCGTACGCTAAAGGCCTTGCCGCATCCCGGATGCGCGCACTTGTACGGCTTCTCGCCTGTGTGCGAGTGGCTGTGGATGCGCAGGCTGCTGGGTCGACTAAAGGCCTTGTTGCAAGTCGGGCAGAGGTACTTGTCCTGGCTCTGCGGGTAGACGCTGCTCTGGGACGGGTGCAGATAGTGGTGGTGCTGCCACAGCTGCTGGCTGTCGGACATTTGCTGAGGCGGGAAAGCATGCGGCAGCGGCTGGTGCCCGTAATGGGCAACAGGCTGTCCCGGGGCCAGCACCATGCCGTGCACAGGACCACCGCTGTAATAAGCTGCCGCTGCCTGCTGCGGCACTGTTTGTGAGTGGCCGAACCGTTGTGGTGGCACGGGAATCGACAGACGCGGGGCGCGAGATGGGCCTTGCAGTTGCTGCCGTGTTTCCGGCTCAAGAGGTGGTGTCGTCTCGTAGAAGCGGTTAGACAAGCTCGAGTCAAAAGGAAAGTGCCCTCTTGTTTGGCTCGATGGCGAGTTATAGTTGTCATAGGCGTTGTCTGTGCTCAGCGGCGGCGTGGGCGGGAGGCCGCGGCGATGCTGGAACGCTCCAGAGTGTCTGGAGCCCGGACGGCTACCAAGACCGCCGGATTCTCGTCTGCTGCGTCCATGTGAGTACGACAGTGATGCTGGAGTCTTGGTTAGATTGGGGCTCTTGGTCATTAGATTCTAGTAGCACTGAGTTCCGTACCTTCTGATTGAGGAGAGCCTCTGTATGATGTTGGTGACGGGTCTGTCGTGGGCGAGCCAGCGTCCGCGAGGCCCAGCAAGTTTGAGATGGAAGGAAGAGAACAGCGAGAGTCGTCCATTGGGGGCGAAGGGGGTCGGTTATACAATTGGCTGCTTGTTGTCGGTGGGTAGGCGAGGGACACTGCCATGGTCTGCCACGTCGTTGCACTTGTGTTTGGCCGAAACTGGTGCTCAAATTCCTCTTTTCCCTAGTACTCGATGGAGGCACCTAGAAGAGGAGGAGAATGAAGGTGTCTTTCGTAGATTAGAGCGCGTAGTCGAAGGTGTATGGTGAGGTGATGGATGACAGTATGAATATCGTGAGTACTGTCTCGGGTGGTGTGAAATGAAGTGGCCGGGCTGAAGCTAGACTACTTATGTTGTTCCTCTGGAGAGAGGGGGGGTAAGGGTGGTATAAATATGACGGGGGCGTACTGCAAGTACAACAAGCCTTGGCTAGCAGAGCAGACGAGTAGGTGGGGAGCTGTCGTATATCAGATCGGGTTAATCCACTGAATGATCTGTGAGTCCTGGCGAGTGGACGCAGAGCAAATGACGGCGGTGCTTGGATGGCTTCCGATCCTTGTGTATTCGACTCTGTCGAGGGACTGCTTGGTTGATGGAAAGGTGCGAGCAGGAAGCCCAAACCGTCTTGTGACGAAGAAATGAGGGAGGGGACTAGAGGGGCGTCTGGCCGTTTTCTGTGGCAATACCCATACTGGCGTTTATATGGGTAAACGCCTCTATTCCAAAAAAGCCCCAGTGGCGTCTCCATTGATCGAGCACTTGGCATGGTGAGTCGACCTTGGTGCAGCGTGTTTTTTGGTTGCTTGCTCTCTGGCTTGCTCAGCAACTCGGAAGGGGAGGGGTGGCGGTAACGAACCGCTGTGTGGCCCGGTTGGCAGGGCCCGGCACACACAACCAGGGGACTTCGCCCGCAACGGCCTGCAGTGGATCGGCTGGGGGGGTGGCAGCAGAGAAGAGGAAGAGGCAGATTTTGGTTGCTTTGCCTGACGAGGGGCGTGACATGGGCTGGTCCCCGGCCAAGCAACCCGCCGCGGATTGAGACGACCGGTGGTGGGTGTGAGTGGATGACCACCACAACGACCACAAGCTATCGCGGATCGTTGGGTGGACCAAGAAGCTTTTGCATGGCAAGGGCCTGTTTGTGGGCTAATCCGTTACGGAATGGGGCGATTGCGTCTCGACGGCTCTTGAGTCTGGCAACAGGGCCTGTCCTTGCCCTCTGTGGGCTCTCTTCTTTGACAGCGGCCGGAGCCCTGCCCAAATACGTCAAGTATTTGGACCACTCTTGTAGCGGGCTCCAGCAAAAGCCAGCTAGGCTGTTCATTTTGCTTATTATAAGTCTTGGGCGGGCGACGGTTGCTGTCACTTGCGAGACACAGTTCAACGTCGGCCTACAACCCACGACGATTCAGTTTAGCACGGTGACATGGGCGCTAACAACGGCGAAGCTACTCTGCCCCTTGGCCTCCAGAACCAGGCTAGAACATTACTCGCAGAGCGATCCCGCAGTGACCTTCTCTTTTTTGACACACGTCGGAACGGTTCGTTCGAAGAAAGACTCGACCCGGAAGTAGTAGACTGTAACGGATCCGACACCGGAAGCGGTCAAATTGGCGGCCATTACCGTCTCGTCTTGGACAGTTTGCTCATGCAGCGAGCCAGCAGTTTTCTTTGTTCTTTATTTTTTCGGCAAGCCGCTTTTGCCCACCGTGACAGACCGAGGCACGCACCCGAAAAAAAAAGCTTTGATGCGGGACCTGGTGGCCCCTGGTAACAGAACTTGAGACGATCTTCGAGTCGGAGTATAATTGTCATAAGGAGATCAACTGCTGTGGAAAGCATTAAGGTAGCAGATCCATGCAAGGTAATGCTCCGAGCCACTAGCCCTTTCTTCTTGCAGGAAACCTCCGCAGATGGTAGCGGCCCCCTTTTGCTATGCACCGTCCGCGCGAGGCTCCCAGCAACCAGCCCAGCGGAAACACAGTTCCGAAGGGCAACGATGCGACTCTTTTGGTCGCCCTTGGAGAGGTTCCAAGGCTGCTCTGGACAGGTTTTCGGCTCACAAGCCCTCTCGCCAAACACTTCGCCGCAAGCAGTCGCTTAGTACGCCGCGGTAGAGCGAACTGGCGAGAACAGCTGGGGCTTCTCACCCCGATGGTTCTCAGCTGGCCCCCTCAAGCAGCCTCAATTTATTTTGGTAGCACACATCGTGGTGGGGAGAGGCTTGGCTCAAAAAGGCTGGCGGAACAGGGATGGCTAGCAATGCCAAGTTTTGCCTTACTGGACCTGGTGGTTCCGTACAGCTCTGGAATGGTGACCCTGACTGGCTCGTGGATTTTTTTGGACGGGCCGTTGGCGCGACGTTGCATCTTGGGCGTTGCACCTTCTTCTTGCTTCCGAGGTAACTTTGTTGCAATGCGCTCTGGAGTACAGCCCCAACGTCATCTCGCAATGCCGCATTGTGCCGGGCTCAGGCTTTCGCCATTGGGATCATCAGCCCTCATCAATCAGTAACACCCGGGATGATCGTCCCCGCCAATCCCTTCGACATGGTCTCCATCTTTTTTTAAAGGTGTCTGCATTGCATTGTTGGTGGGAGCGATGTAGCGACGCACCTCGCAGATGCTGGTAGGAAGGGGACGACCAAATGTCACTACCAAAATTGGTCCGCCCACCGGGTTACCCACGTTGCTACGGCTTTTCACCAAGGCATCGCTTAGCCTTTTTTCTTTTACACAAGAGTGGCTGGTAGTGGCATTTGCGGGAAGATGCAACACGTTTCAAGTGGCTCTCGGTCCAGCCCATCGGGCAGCTTGCAGCCGGTATGGTATGCGTCGGATCTCTCTAGAAACCTCTATGCGTATGAGCAGGTATTTTGTGGTCAATTTTTTTCTTTCACGTGTCCACGAGAGTCTCGTGATGGAAGCATTACGATTGTAGATTAGGTTCCTGGATGACAATGACTCGAGCTGGTAGCATCCTCCGTGTTGGTGACGCACGGGGCGGCGGCACCGCTCCTGACGACAGTCTCA
Organism: Akanthomyces muscarius; assembly: GCF_028009165.1. Taxonomy (NCBI): domain Eukaryota; kingdom Fungi; phylum Ascomycota; class Sordariomycetes; order Hypocreales; family Cordycipitaceae; genus Akanthomyces; species Akanthomyces muscarius. Next base: position 3,111,828 of record NC_079245.1, on the reverse strand, counting down.
ACTGTCGCGCTGTGGTTTTGCCTTCTCCACTTCACTTTGCTCGACGCTGAATTATTGATTTTGTTAGCTCGGCGTAGATCTGCGCCTCGAAAACGACTTTTTCGTCTCCAGAGGTCGGCTTTGGGGGCGAGCTAATTGGTCGCTCCTTCCCCGTTTGTTAGTTAGTGAAAGGACTTTTGGTTAGCCTACTCGGTCGGCCGAAGAAATAGAGCGGAACTGATCCCGCTAGTTGTGAGCGGCAGACAGCGCCGTGGGAACCCGAACTAGCTTGAGTTGGTTGAGCCTCAGATTCATTAACGGCTGATGACGGCAGCGTGCTAGCCTTCTCGTTCAGTCGGCCATCTCTTATCCGCGTTTGCTACCAGTAAACTAGAATAAACTCTAACTGGTCCGAAGTAGTTTCTGGGGCAAAGATGCAGATGCGTAACAGGGAATGCCTGGCCAGAAGAGCTGTGCGAAACCGCCGTCAACATCGGCAAAGTAGTAGCCACCTAGTAACAATCCTGCCGCTCTCCACGTCTTGGATCTACCCTGTTCGCAATGCCCTGCAAGATTACGGCCACAAAGTTCCTATTACATGTTGGGGGTCACTTTTGAAACGAAAAAAAAAAGCACAAAGGGCCTCGTCATAACTGTGAAGCGTCAATGCGATGGCACATTGGAAACCATGTTAGCTGTGACAGCTACTGGCAGGGACCCATGTCTAGACAAGGCGTGGAGCGGAGGAGGAGATTTTGTTCACATTAAAAAGCAGAGGGAAAAAAGTTCCTCTGGCGGCGGAATGCCAAAAGGAGTTCGCACAAGCCAGGGGCGGCGGCGGCGGCGGCGGCGGGGAAAGGGTGTGTCACTGGTAAGAAGAGGCCTTGTCTATTAAGAACAAGGACAAGCCCTGGAAGGTTCCGAAAGTGCATCGGATTTCCTTTACAGAACTCCGTTCCAGAAGAAAGTGGAAACGTTGCCATCATCTTCCTTTGTATTTGATTGCGATGGGGGGAAAGGGCCGGTGTGCTGGTACGACGGAGTCTGATAATACCGTGTTAAGAACCGGGATCGTGCGTGACTCGTAAATGTTTACTGATGCTGAATTTCGATTCTGTGGATTTGAATGGAGAGATGCTGGCAAAAATCTCTGCAGCACCGGGAAAGGAGATTGATTGCTGCAGGATATCTCCTTGGTGGCGACGCGTGGGTGTCAATTGTGTAGCTCTGTGTCGTTGATTACAAGTTGTTGGCAGCCAACTTCAGCATCCTTGTATATGCAACGGTCGCCTTCTGGATAGAGAATGGATTGTAGCACGTGGCTTTGGCGATTTCATGTCTTTGGCAGCTTATTAGCCCATTATACAGGACAGTAGGAGGCCTGCAGCCTGGCACTGCCCGCATGCTGCTGCTGCATTGTGCATCTCTTTTGAGACGCGTACTCGGCACTTGTCCGAATGCAACTATCACAGGTCTTACATCAGTACGGACAATGCTACTCAACGTGCAGGCAGCCTACATAAGGGTAACACGATTCGCTCTGTGCTGTCTCGGTAGAGCGCATCCCTGGCACTGGCACGGTCCCTTTTTTTTCTGGTGGACTTGTGCGTGTGTAGGGCTGGCACAAAGCCGGCATTCGCATGTTTCGAGACACGTCAGGTTCTCCCCGACTGGAAGAGGGAGGAAACAAAAAGGACGTGGCCAAGTGTTCAAGTGTAACCATGCCGCGGCCGTGCACCACCACCAGCGGCAGCAACAGGACGGGGACCCAGCACCAGCGTGCATCCTTCTTCCCCCAGCGATCCGCAGTGGCACTGGTCGATCAACTAGCACTGCTTTGGGTGCTGCAGCGAAGCACACCAAAGGCGGCCAATTCTTCCGCCGGTTATTGCATTGGGGCAGGGCCAGGGTAGCAGCCAAACGAGCCTCAAAGCCCTGTATATAAGTCGAACCCTGGCCTGGCCTGTCTGGCCCACGCGGTGAGTGGGGGGTTCGCCTGCAGCATTTGCATCACCCAGCGCTAGGTAGGTGCCTATGTAGGGAGCAATAGGTACCTACCTAGCGCTAGCGCCCTGTATCTACAGGGAACCTTCAGTACACCGGCCGCTAAGATACAGTGGCTTCCAGCCTGTAAGCCGCCGGCTCACACCCCCCGGTGAGCACCAAACTCCCCTGTAGCCCCCCTCAGGCTCAGCGGTGAGGCGCTAAAGCAGGCCTGCTAGGCTGTCCTTTTAGCGGCTTTCCAGGTGTGGGAGCCCCGGGCCAGGGACCCTTTGGCAGGTCCAACGGCTGTTCGCAGGCGGCGCGCGTCGGGCTGAGACAATGATCCTTGTTCCTGCTGCTATTCTTGCGCGTCCTTCTATTTTTAAGGATTTTGCCATTCTCTTGTTTTAATTTAATTACAATTGATCTTGAAATTCTTATTTGTATGGCGCTGCGCTTGTGCTGCCTGCTGGTCTGGGTACACTAACCAGGAGGCGTGCCTATAGCAGCCCGATATTAAAAAAAAAAAAATACAGCACAGTAACACCACGTCCATCACGCAATGGCCGGCCCTCGTGCAAGGTAGCGTTTCTCCAGGCTTTGACTCCCTTATTCGGGATATTTGCTTGGCCGAAAGAGAAAAATCCCCGACCCCGACCCCATACCGTAACAACTGTGCGCAGATCGAGCCCTCTTTCGTAGTCAAGCAATGCCTTGTACTTGGCCGACGTTCAAGACTTGTGTCGTCTAGATGTCACCGCTTTACACGCTTGAACATCCTTTCCGTAACATGAAACAAGACACATAGGCTCCCTCGCGACTCATGTCCTCTTGCTCAATCATGTTACCGGGCAAGAAATACCCTCTTGGCATAATGCACAAGTCCTCCCCGATCGTCCAATCGAACACGTCTAGCATTCACTCAGCTTCTCATAGGGACTCCACTGGTTGCTCTCTGAGATTTTTACTATGGACACGTATTTGTCTCTTCCATTCGTTCCGTGGTTGGCTCCGCTCAAAGGGTTATAGCTTCCCGTCACTATATGCCATGCTCCACGTGTGCTGAAGAAGCCGGTTATATGAACCTGGTTCAAGACCTCCAGCCCCAAGTCCCCAGCCAGACTCGGTCTTCCGGTGAGCAGCGTTTCACCTCCTGGCGTCTCCCGCTGGCAAGACAGGTTTCTGTTGAGATTCACGCCAAAGTGGCCAAAGAACACTAGCCTTCCGTTCTGCTCGTGTGATCGTATTGTCTCAAGCCCAAGGCTGTCCATTCGACACATCAGCGCAACTCTAGAACAACTGTAGTTCCTGGCTGAGTTGTAATTTGTCAGTTCAAAGCAGTCTCCAGGATTGCCAAGGCAGCTGTAAAACCCAACGCGCGGGGACCATTCATGCACACCACGGCGGCGCCTGTCGGCAGGAGCTTCCAGTTCATCCCAGTAACTGGACTCCTCCTTTCATCAACTGTAATAAATTCACCTGAAAACTAGTCAAGAAATAATACTCCTGCAATTAGTATCCGGGGACAAATCATCTGCAATTTATCTGCGCGCTGCGCATCCGCATTTTCAGGTGAAGCCATGCACATCCACCAGGACTCCTGCATCCATTGCATCGACCGGCAAGAACTCAACCTTGGTCGCCTCAGATCATGAGCTGCAAGCCCGATTTTGCCATAAATTGCCACTTCTGCCAGGGCCAAAGGAGGGGGGGCCTGGGCCATGTCTCATTAAGCAGCCCTTTTAGCAATCAAGCCAGGGCGATCGTGCAGCCAGGCTCGTGGAATAAATTGCTTGCGACAATCACTGTGAGCTCAAACAGTAACACACACCCTACCCCTATTGGAGACATACGGGAAAGAGGACGCGCCCTTGTCTTGGCACTCAATAAATAAAACTACTGTTACTGGGTACTTCAGGCTTCCTGGTATTGGGGCCATATCACGCGTAACTGCTTCCATGCCCGGAGTGGGAACATCCAGCATTACCAATTCTCGTGTAGTGATGTTAAATGTTCCTGTGTCCTCTTATCGTCTTGATCTGGGCCTTTGGAGCGGGACAGTCTACCCACTGCTGGGCAAATTTGATGATGATCCAACAAACGAGAGTAGACGAAGCCAAGTCTGTCTTGGCAGTAGCCTCCAAGCTCTTACCAATAGCTTGAAAGTATTTTTCCAAACAAAGCGTCTGTATAATTGGACATCTTTGGAGCCTTTCAGTGCGCTTTTCCTCGGCGTCGTGGACGGCTAGAGCCAATTTCTCTCCCAGTCAGCCCGGTACCAAGCCATTCGGCGAGGTACCGAAGACCCAAGTTACTTCGAAATCTATGACAGGGCATAATCGGCGAAAGAGAGTCTTGCTCGACATTCTTCTTTCTTTTTCTCGGGCCATGACTGAAAACTCAGAATGCCTTTGTTGTTTCGTCTGCTGCGTAGCGTACCCATCGTCGAGTCATATTCACGTCGGAATACAAAAGTAGCATGAAGCGCAAGGAGTTCATTGTCTGGGTGTTATAAAAATGCCAGCCTACAATAGGAGGTGCTTTGTGACGTTACGTCCACCCCCGGCTTGTGGCACATGAACTGTTGCCCCGGGCCAACCATGAACGCGCACAGCCAGCCTCCTCCTATTCCCATGCTCTCCGACGGCGACGTGCGCATAGGCGAATAGGGTATCAAATCGTCGATGCTGGCCTTCGATAGTCAGGCCAAAGATCGTCGCTTTGCGTAGCAGCGCATTCGCGACGGAATCATGCACCGCGCCAGACAGGCAAGGCAGTCATGCTCCTGGTATTCCACGCGACGCCACCGTGGCCAAAAGTCCTGCAGAGGGCCAGGATGCAGTATCGGTACATGGTACTCGCACGCCTGCACACCATCTTGGAATTAAATGAGAGGGTCTCTTTCATCCGCTGCCGGGATACATCGTGCCCCCCTCCAGGATGAGTCGACAGTCATATCACAAAGGCGGAGGGGTCGCAACACCGAACGGTATGGCCCAGCCCCCCAGCCTAGCTTCCAGAGGGGTCGAGAATAAATGAAGGTGGTGTCAAAGTGTACAATTCGTCTCCGCTGATCTGTTCAGGTAGGACAAGACTCGTCCGATATGGGATATCGCCTGCGGCAGCTACGGGCGGGGGAGCCCCTCGTCCAGTGTTGAATGCTCAAATGCCGCCTCCAGCCACGACGCGCTCGTGGCGACCAAAGCGTTGGCGTCGAGGGAAAAAAAGAAAAACAGTTTGCCAGTCAGTTGCGCCCCATTTGCAATGGCCCTTCGTATTCAAAGCCTGGGCCGGAGCCTTGACTTCGTAGCTCTTCCTGTCCAGGCAGGCGACAAGGCTTTTGCGGAACTATTGGCTACAAAGTAGCAAATAAGATGCGCTCAACAGCGTATTGAGCCCATTGGGGGCAGTCTTATGGGTGCAATTATGCGCGAGGGGGAGGGGTGTAGCCTTTTTGACTTTGCACATCCTGGTTCAATACATCCGTCGCCAGCTTATAATATGGCAATCACATCATATCGTATGGTCTCTATAGGCGGCGCTCGCAGGCGGATTTTCGTCGTCCAAGGCAACCCAGCATTTTCCAGCAAAGGACCTGGTGGCAATACGTAATTTGATGTCGACGCCTTGTCCCTGCTTCCGGATGAACGTAACAGTGCATTGATGGAAAGCAAGACTGAGCGCCAAGCTCAGGACGATGTGAAACTGGACGATTTATCTCATCTTGGCGTGTGTAATACCATGAAATCTCCGAGACTTCCGGGGAATCAGTATTTGTGTACGGGGCGAAACTTCGAGTCCTGTGTTGCCACCGTCTGCCGTGTGTTTCAAGATGCGCCAGAACAAGAGACTCGAGCTGCGCGGCTGGGCTGTTCAGGCGACGTAGGCTGGACGGGGAAGCGTCAAGAATCGCGATATATGGCTAGTTTCACTGGAAATAATGCATGGCAAGATGAAACAAGCTTCGGGAGACTCGTCGCGTGCGGAACGACAGTGTGCCACTGCGCTGTGTCTGCACTGTGCAACATCTGGCGGTCTGCGACGCTACCCGGTAGGCGACTAAAGCCGCAGTGTGACGGCCCGGAAGATCTGAAACGCTGGATTGAAAAGTGCCGATACTGTCTATTTGAGATATGGGTATGACATCTTTGTGCTGATATGCGGTGAACAAGGTGAAGCTGGGGTGGAAATACTTGCAAGCATCGAAACGTTTGTTCCCTCCACAGACAGCTGGGCCTTCTGCCGCACTCTTAGTGTGGCTGATAAAGTGGCGGTGGTAATGTGGCTCGTGAAAGATACGTACCTTTTTGTGTGCAAGCGAAAGTTGCGTCTTGGCTGCCTGTTTAGGACTAGCGTACTCACGACGGGCGGCTCATCTGTGGCGAGTTCACCCAAACATAATCGCACATCATGTACTGACTGTGAGGAGATATCGCCGAGGATTATCTGTACCGTGCCATGGATCGAGGCGCTCAAATCTGTGACACATCTCCCGCCTAGCTGCGTCCTCGAATGGGTCTATTAGCATAACTACTGCCGTAACCTCGTCAGCGCGCCGCAGACGTCAACACGGCTGCCCCCCATGAGCCAGGCTGAGACTCCCGCAAAGCCCTGCCACAACTGCAGGCGGCAGCGGCTACGATGCGACCGCTCGTATCCACACTGCAACAAGTGCACGAATGCCGGCAAAGAATGCCTGGGATACGGTAAACTTTTTCGATGGACCGGTGCCGTGGCAAGTAGAGGCAAGCTCGCCGGCCGCACATCGAGTGCACCCGTCACTGTCGAAGGTGGCGCCGTTGCCGCGACTTCGGAATTGTTTGCCTCGTCTGGCCACTCACCAAGTGATACCGGCTCTATGTCCGCATCTTCATCTCCAGAGTCAGGAAACTGTCCACCAACACCGCCACTTGCTAGCCGCGCCGCCACCCCGGAAAGCATGCAGCTTGTCAGCTCGCGAGCGACTTCAGTCGAGAAAGAACTGAAAACGCCATATATCCTTGTTGATCCTATATACCAGGACCTTGGTGACTCTCATCGCTACTACTTATCATACTGTATGTGACGGTCTATTTCATGTTTCAAAATCTATCTGCTCACGAAACCAATAGTCACAAACCGTCTGTGTAAAGACTTGGTCTCACACGACGTACCTTCAGAGAACCCCTTCCGCACCCTTCTGCCTCTCACAAAAGCCCATCCTCTGCTGCAGTACATCATCGTCGCAGCTTCTGCCGCCCACATGTCCAACCTCGTCAGAGCTCCCTTACCTTCAATACAAGAGGATCGCATGATTGCTTTCAATCGAGAGAATGCTTCCCGAAAAGCCCTGCAAGACGCACTAGTTGCAAAAAACAAGGCGTTACGCCTCATGCACGCTGCGGTTCAGGATATTGATGTAATAGGCGGCGATGTGGCTCTAGCTGCCGCTCTTTTCTTTGTCAATGTCGAGCTCATTGAGTCTGGAAAGCATGGCTGGAGGGCCCACCTCGAAGGCGCAGGTAGAATCATGTCCCTGCTCGAGCCAACAGCGTCGTCAGACAACTCTTTGCGAAATTACATGCTCTCCGATTGCTTCATGTCAGTTCACTCCGCTTCTCCATGAGGTCCGTCACTGACATATTATAGCTACTTCATCCTGGGCTCCGCCTTTATGCCCATCAAGTTTCAAACGAAGTCGTACTTCGAAGCGTCGCAAATTCCCTCAATTCTCGAGCGCGCCGCTGCCAATAGCTACCTGTGCTGCCCACCTATCATTATGCAAATCCTTCATGGAGCTTCTCAACTCTCAAACATGCAGGGTGATGCGACATCACCTGCCGAGATCGAAGCAGTTGGGCTAGCATTATTGCAACAGGCACATAGCTTTGATATCGTTGCATGGGCAAACGATGCCAGGACAGTATCATACCTTCACGGCATCCCGATCGAAAGCCGCATCCATGCCGGCTCTGCACACCGTCTGGCAGCCTGCCTATATATTTTGCAGGCTGTACCAGCGGTCGGCGCCGCCGTTGGACCCGAATTTGGCCAGGCCTTGAGTCGAGATATATACGAGCATCTCGCAAGCATCCCAGATGATGATCCTAACTTCAAAGCCACAACGTGGCCGACATTTATTGTTGGAGCCGAGGCGGCAGATGAGGAACAGCAAAAGTGGGTCATGGATAGACTGCAGCGCCTCGTTGTGAACTGCCCATGGGGCTTTCTCTACACAGCAATGGAGACTTTGCCAGTCATCTGGGGTTTAGACAAGGAGAAGAAATCCCGCGGCTGGATCCAAACCCTTAAAGATCCAGATATGAACTTCCTGCTTGTTTGAGGTGTTTAAGCTCGCTGATCTTAGTGAGTCACATGCACCCCACAGCATATTCAGCTTGAGCGAGCATTGTGGCTTGAGGAACATTTCAAACTTCGCAACATGTTGGAACTCACGCAATAATGAGACAGCACTTCGAATGTGTGCTCCCATGTGCCTTATCATGTCGTGTCATCGACCGTTTCAGCGTTCTTGAGGACAGCTGTGAGGACAGCGATGGGTCGGTTCCGTTCTGGCTCTTGCTGAAGGAGCTCTTGAGACAAAACATCACAGCATGGCCCAGCCTGTTGGACTTGCTCGAAACCATCTCCGTCACCCTTCGAGGATCTACTGCCGCGGCTGGCGACTACGGTTCGTTGCGACTAGCAATTGCGAACGAGTCGTCTTTCTTCACGGATATCTGGCCTTCTATCTTGCGCTTCGCAGTCGCTTTGCCGAAAGTTTTTACGAGCGAAACCATTCCGAAACTAGCACCTGGCCAAACGCTGAGTCTCTCGCAGAGTCAGTGTGCATCACTTCTGGCCCACCAATTTCTTTGCTCATTTGAGTCGCCAAGACCTGATTTCTACGACTTCAGTGTCTGGTACGACTCTAGTCAACGACATCCTCTGGCTGTTTCAGCCTATCTACATTCGCTCTTCACTTACTTTCGCGTGCGAGGGACACAAACTCGAAGCGAAGTCGAGGTAAAGGTGGTTGAGTACTCCCTCTGGTCAGCTGAAGCTGCCACGAACCCGGATCAAGCGACTACGCTATCCTCGCACTGCTGGGAAACTACACAGCTTTCTAAGATTGGTATTAGAAAACTGACATTGCACAGCACCGAATTTCACAATATTGAACATTTGGGCAACGCGGGGGCGGTGGTCATCTCTGCAAACAAGGACATTGGCTTCGGCCAGTCTGCAACACAGGAAGAGCTTCACGTCGGTGCTGCTCCAGAGAGCTGTGTGGCTGTACTTTTTACGCCACAGTTGAAAGACGAACAAGCTCTCTCCATCAACTCGGCGCAGCCTATAATCCAGTTCAAAGGCCAACGCCGGGATATTTCTTGGAAAACACATGACCCATTGGTAGCTGGCGGTCGACTGCTGTTCATGGATGCGCTTGAGATTGATCTAGCCGATCCTGGTTCGCCAGGCAACGATCAAAATGGCGATACGAATGCCGGCTTACTACCTGATCTGGCCGAAAAGAACATGGAGAGAGAGCTGAAAAAGGCCTTTGCTGGCTTTACGTCCTGGCCTCTGACAGCCGATTCAACTGTGGTTACAGGATTCTGGGGCTGCGGCGCGTTCAATGGCGAACCGACCGTCAAGTTACTATTGCTTTGGATGGCTGCGTCCCTCGCAAGAAGAAATTTGCGAGTCGTCTTTGACGAAGCTGAGTGGGAGTATGGAAGCTCATTTGAGAAGCTGATCGAATGGAAGTCTCTGAAGAGTGTAGCGGATGTCATGTGTCTTCTGCGGTCGGTGCCGAAGAGTACGCGAAGGCTGGACGTTATGCAATGGCTGAATGATAATGAGTAATAAATTGTATTGATGAGTCGTTTGAAAAACTAACATTTTCACTTTGCCTTTGCTCGATTGAGTGCTTAACCATGTCACACACTTCACAAGCCAGCCAGGGACCGACCAGCAGTCCTCCGCGGTCGCATGAAAAGCTCAAAGAGTCACCCATGATATATCATACACGACGTCGCGTATTATTACCTTATTTTGAGGTTTTCGGCAAAACATAGTGCACTTATGCTTTCAATGGAGATAGGTATTAGTTTTCTCGATTGTGTATCTATTTCTAGCTCAAAGAAATCACCGAAACCAGCTCAAAAAGTTTTCTTTTGTCTATCAGAAGTCCTATACGTCAGTAATACCCGGGGAAGTCTGCGTCTTTGGCGCTGTGCGGCGGAAGTAGACACGCTTCGCCCACTTCCAAGACTCAGTGCCTACCATCCACACGCCAACCGAGATGAAGACAACTGCCCACTCCCACGTGATACCCGTGTGTAAAAATACAAGATGATTCAGTCCAGGAATGTAGATTGTCGGGAAAACAATGGCAAAGACAACCGTGACCGAGAAGAAGAGGAACTTGTTGCTCCAGAGGTGTCCTGCCCAAGCACCAATGCCGTTTGGCATGTAGAACAGAGATCGGCGGAAGTCGATGAGCTCCCAAGAGAAGATTAAGAATATCCAAGTCATTGTGGCGTAGGCGGTGGCACGCGCACGGAAAACTTCGTCGCAGGCGGGAGAGTAGCGGTTGTTACAGTCGACGCCGAGGTTGCCGTTGTCGAAGCCGAAAATGACGACAGTGAAGGAGCCCAGAACGCAGCCTGCCATGAGAATACCGTACACTACCATATCGAAGATGAACTCGGGGGTAAAGACACCATATTTGAGCTAAGGAAGTCAGTTGTCAGAGACTTGTGCATTTGGGACTTCATGGAACACTTACATTATGTGGAGGACGGTTCAAAATATCTGGCACTGCTTTCTCAAAGCCCAGACCAGTTTCCGAGAATGCACCAGTTCCGAGCAGCATCCACAGAATTTCAACCGGCGACAGCAGGAACACGGAGACGCCTTCTTGGTCCTTGAACGAAAGGCCAGTGAGCAGCGAGATGACGAATCCAATATTCGCCGCCAGGACGTGAAGAATAAATTTCTGGATATTGTCAAAGATGCGGCGCCCCTCCTCAATCGCGTTGAGGATCGAGGCAAAGTTGTCGTCGGTCAGCACAATGTCCGACGACTCTTTGGCGACGTCCGAGCCGGTGCCCATGGCGATGCCAATGTCGGCGCGCTTCAGGCTCGGGCTGTCGTTGACGCCGTCGCCCGTCATGGCGACGTACCTGCCGCGGCGGTGCAGCGCCTCAATCATGCGCACCTTTGTGCTGGGCGCGCACCGCGCCACCACGAGCGGCAGCTGCGGCAGCGCGTCGATCTGCTCGTCGGACAGCGCGTCGAAGCGCTGCGCCGTCGTCATCAGCGACGCGGCGACGTCGGCGGCGAGCATGCGCAGCGCGTCCTCGGCCGGCAGGATCCCGACGTCTTGGGCAATGGCGCGCGCCGTCTGCGGGTGGTCGCCCGTCAGCATGTGCACGACGATGCCGGCGGCGTGGAAGGCGCGCACGCTGGGCGCCGACTCGGGCCGCGGCGGGTCGTAGATGCCGACGAGGCCGCGGAAGACGAGGCCGTGCTCAAAAGTGTCGCGCGACGGGCTGGCGCCGTGGGCAAAGTCAGACTCGGCGATGACGGTTTCGTTGATCTTGTGGGCCAAGGCGAGGACGCGCAGGCCTTGGCTGGCGAGCGCCTCCATGTTGGCCAAGATGTTGTCTTTGGCTGCTTCGGTCAGGTCTTGTATGTCTTCGTCAAGGGCAATCTTGGTGCAGCTGTCCAGCACGCGCTCGACAGCGCCCTTGGTGAATACATGCGTCTGCTTCGATTCCATGTCGCGAAACAGGACGGACATTTTCTTGACGTCCGAGTCAAAGGGAAACTCGGCAATGTGACTCCATTTGGCCGAAGGCCCCTCAGAGAGCACGATGCGGTTCCATCCAAATCGTGAGGCAAAGACTTCGATCGCAATCTCGGTGGGTGCGCCGCGAGCCTTCCACTCTCCAGACTCCTTCTCCTCGTCGTCGCCGCCTTGCTCGAGAGTGGCGAGGTTTGCGAGCGACGCAATGTTGAGGTACCACTGGAGAGCAGGTGCCCCGGTGACATGCTCTGTCGGGGTGATGGCCGGCATGGACGCACGCTTCTCCTCTGTTGCGCTCATTTGCCGAGGTTCTGTGGTGGTGAATGATACCTCGCCCACAGTTGGGTTGTAGACGTCGTTGGTGGTTTCGACCGAGTATGTCCCCGAGGCTGGCAGCCAGGCCTTGCGGACGACCATGCGGCCCTGAGTGATGGTGCCGGTCTTATCGGAGCAGACATCTCCGCAAAATGTGAGTGACCGCTCAGGAAATGGCAAAAAGTGCAAACTTACTAGTAACTCCGCCAAGAGCCTCCAGACTCTGCAGGTTGCGGACAATGACATGGCGTTGGAGCATTTTCTTCGTTCCGGCAGCCATTGTCACAGTGAGCACCAGCAGAAGAGATACCGGAATGGTGCCGATGGCTGTGGTGACGGCATACAGAATGACATCCGTGTGAGTGCTGAACTTGTTGGCGCCAAGAACAATAATGGCACAAAGGATGGCAAAGGCCAGAAGCCCGAGAAAGAGCTGCGCGAGCTTTCTTTGAAGAGGGGTGCCGACTGTCAAGCCGAAAAACTCGCCGAGGGCGGCAACCGTAGAATTTCGTGCCCTCTTGAAGAAGGAATCTGCACCGCCGTTTTCCTGAACGGCCTCCTTTCCATCACCCTGGAGAGCCCTCGCGATGAGACCAATCTCCGTGAACATTCCGGTAGCAAAGACAACGCCGCGGCCACGGCCTTTGGTGATTGTTGTGGAGCTGAAGACGACATTGAGGCGATCGCCAGGGCCAGTGTCCTCATCAAAGACCATGGCGGGGATCTTGGACACGGGAGCTGATTCACCAGTCAGGAGAGCTTCATCAGCCTCGAGGTTGATGGCTTCGAGAAGTCGAATATCTGCGGGCACAGAGTCGCCGGTGTTGAGGTCGACAATGTCACCTGGAACTATGTCTGCGGTCTGGATGTTAATGGTGGCACCGTCGCGGAAGACATTGCAGGTAGGATTGCCAAGTGTCCGTAGAGAGTCAATCGTGCGTTCGGCTTGCAGCGTCTGAAAGTAGCCGATGAAAATGTTGAGAAGGATGATACCGCCAAGGATACCACCTTCGATCCAGGCTCGGATGCCGAAACTGGCGGCGAGAGCGAGAAGCAGTACCTAACAGGGCTTGTTAGCCATACTGCCTGCCTAATTTCATGCTATTCATCCTTTCATACCAAAGTCATTGCATTGAAAATCTGTTCGATGAAGATTTTGATTGGTTGCACACCTTTCTTCTGTTCCAGCTCGTTGCGGCCTGCGCTGGCCAACCGTTGGGCAGCCTCGTCGGACGACAAGCCAGAAGCCGGGTCCGCGCGAAGCTCCTTGAGCGTTTCCTCGCTGCCCATGCTGTGCGCAGGGCGAGACATGGGAACATTCGACTGCCCAGAGGCATGCGCCGCTGTGGGCGGTGTGCCTGGGGCTGTCAAGCTGTTGTTGCTAGACATGATTATTGCTATTGCAGGTGAGTAGCGGCTTGTAAGTAAGAAGACGGCTCCATCGGCGGATAGAACTTGGAGAGGGCACAGTGCATGTACAAAGGTAGTAGGGTAAAAGAGAATGCAGAGTGAGAAAGACTGGGAAACGGAAACGAAGGATTTATAAAGCAAAATTAATTAATTCTAGAAACTGCCAAGGGGTAACAAGAGCGCGCGCCCGGGGGCCGCGGGGGGGTTATTCGATCCGTGTACAAGATATGCCAAGCATGAGGTTTAGAAGCCTAATCAGGAAATACCTGTCCAGTGGGTCTCGGAGGACCTTTCTTTGCCCATTTCCAGCGTTTACCCCCGCCTCGCAAATCTACATCTCCGGCGACCTGCTTCCGTAAGTTAGTGCTTTCATGCTGTGGGACGACAACTCTGTTTCCACTCACGACAAAGCCCCGGGGCGCACGGAGCGCAAGAGCGTTTCGAATATCCAAGTGGCATGTGCGAGGCATGAAAATAAAACAAAAAAAAGAAACCCTAGTCGCAAAGAAAACGGGCCAAGTGTGTAAGATGGCGATGGCTGGCGTGATAACTCGGCTAAGTAAGCTGTGAGCCGCCGTGAAGGCCTTTTCTACGCGCGATGATATGACGACCGAGCCGTTATCGTTAGATGTAGAGAATGATAGCTTGCAAGTCGCAGATGGAGCGGCTAGAACGGTGCGGCAAGATTTGGTGTGCCGGGCCTTGTCGCCGGCGCCGTTCCGGGTTTGTGTCGTACGCTAAACCCGCTTAGGAAGCCAAGTAGCATCATGATCCAGTCCTTTGTCGTCACGGCAGCCGGCCAGCCCTTTTTTCCTTGCCCGTGTCACCTCTGCATCTTCTTGCCCTTGCCCAACGCTGCTCATTCTGCCAGCCTGCAACGTGTAAAGCGCAGCACGCATTCACCGATGTTGTCGCTGCCGCTGCTGTCGTTGCTGCCGCCACCGCCACCGCCGCTGCTGCCGCTGCTGCTCGGTGACTCACTTCGAGGCGAAGCGTCGGCGTTGGCCTGTGCAATCTGTGCGGCGCGGTGCTTGTAAAACGCATCAGGGCTTGCGAGAGTGGAATCGTACAGGTCCTTGACAGTCTCCGGTCTGCTGCTGTCGCCCACGTGAGGCAAGTATGCAAAGTTAACGGTGGCCGGTGTCAACGTGGTCTCAGTCCCAAAGTCTTCCCACGTTCGCGTACGGACACTCGTACCTTTCTGGCGGAAGTCTATCTGCATTTGGCAGGCTCTGCACACGACGTGAAACTGGCGGACGAGGGTCGACTTGTCAGGCGTGGTAAAACGGGCGAGAAAGTCGATTTGAGCCCTGCTCAGGTCGTTGAACCCCATGTGGCAGCACTGCCGCCTCAGCCCCAAAGTCTGCTGGAGGTCCACTGTTGACTGCAACTTGTACTTATACTCCTTGTAAACGAGGAATCGTCCTGCAACTATGCGGGGGAAGATCTTGTACGTGATGCTTGAGTAGCCCGGGCTCCCCATGGGGCCCGAGTATGCTCGCATCAGCAGTCGTTTGTGTAGGTCGTATGGCGGCCCCAGCCTGTCCGCCAGTCTCGCGTACTTGAGAGCAAGCTGTACATGGCCTTGCTGGTATCCGAATATAAGCAAGCTTTGTAGATTGAATGGTCCAGAGGGGCCTGATCTCCAACAGCGCGGCAGATCCATATCATGAACATCGAAAGAAGAGGAGCCGTCATTCTGGTGGAAACATAGGCACCAACTGCACACCCATACATCTGACCTCTCTTTGCCAATGCAGTGGAGAAAGCGTTCTGTTTCCTCGACGTTACTGAATTGCCGAATCTGCGCGCTCAACAAGTACCTTTTTTCCAGTATATTCCGTAGCGCGCTGCAGGTCTCACGGAGAACGAATTTGCCATCGAGCGGTAGCTGATCTGCGATGAGGCAGGCAAGTTCTGTTGGCAGCATATTCAAGAGTACACAACCTCCATTAGCCGATGAAGGGTCGGGCAAGACGCAGGGGCGCCTGCTTAGCTGGGTTGATCTCGGTTTCATGGCGAAGGCATAAGATGAATGGCTACTTTCAAGATTTTTTGCTTCGAAAACGAATCGTTGGATATATGCCGTATTTATAACCGGATGATCCCCTGCCTGTTTACTTGCAGCCCTCTGAGACGTTTTAGGAAGGTTTGTGGGCGCAAGCGATACAAAACACTATCAACGCCACCCGAGCCAAAAATAAAAGTACAAAGATGAAGACAATGTCTTGTTAAAGTTTTACCAAATTTTTAAAGTTATTTTGGCACCTCCTCTAATGGTAGGGAGCTGGATAAAATCACGAATCGAGCTGTCGAAGCAGCAACAAAGTTTCGCGGCGCTCCAGTAGCGACAAGTAAGCATCTACAGTCTAGTTCAGCACTTGCGGAGAAAACTGTTGGAGAAGAAGGGACAAAAAAGCTTACCAGCGACAAGCCATCTTTGGGAGAATAACTGTAAAGACTTCTTCAGCGCCGCCACATAGGCGGCCGCTTCGCTGTCGGGCTCCTCGATCGCTCTTTGCAAGTAAATGGACGCGGCCTTGTAGTTGACATGCAGAACAAAGGGCGCCATAATATCCTTGATTGAATCGTAAGCCCCCTTCATCCTCTCGGCCATCTGTATCGTTGCTTCGACAACCGAGGAGCTCTCTGTAGAAAGTGTAGCATCTGCGTGAGAGGAGTAATGAGGCGAGGCCACTTGCTGAAACGAGGTAGGGTGATCCAGGAGCAGAATACCGCTATTTTGGTCAGTCTAAGCTTCAATAATAAATTGCGTCTTCTTCCCACTCCATCATACCTGAAGCATGTCGCCATCTGTGTACAGAGTTCCAGTCTGCGCAGACGGGCCTCGATACGGGATACATGGACCAACGCGAATATCGTGCGGCGAAGCTGTGACGAGTCGTTTGAGCCCTCTGCTACATCTTTGATCACCAAACTTAATAAATGCGCTGCTTGCGCAAGTCTGGCAAACCGGCCTATTTCCAGCCCGTTGGCAGAGCCAAGGGTGCACGCGTCTTCAGCGCCAGTGGTCTGCAACGGGGCCAGTCAGAATATTTTTCTTCAAAATGCAGTAATCTGCTTCACATGCGAGGTCATACCCCATTATCCCAGTTCTTGTCATCAACAGGAATATAGTTGGACGTGTCAGGGTCCGGCGTCACGAGCTGGCGCTTGGGATTGGATAAGTTCATGAACCTAGATGCAAAAGCCCATTAATTAAAAGATAAAGGCCGAGACCAGAGGCGAAGATGTCTGTACCTATCCATGACGAGTATCGCCCACCAGACACGGCGGCACTCTTCCAAGTCGAATGTCTCAATTTTGGGATCCAAGTGTCCACCAACAGAGCTGTCGACGCCAAGCGCCATGGCGTAGCGGGCGCAGGACGAAATGGACAGAAACGCAGCCGGGTAAACACCGTGCCCTAGTTCGTAGCACGCGATGAGGATGCCAGCTTGAAGAACGAGCAGCGAAAAGATGCCTGATCCTTCGACAGAGTGCTGGAATTGCTTTGTCAGGCCGTGTAATTCTGTGCACGGTGTCTGTGTTGGCACATCCCCACTGAGCTTCATCGCCAGCAGCAGCAAATGCAACTCTGCTCGGTTATACGTCAGACGCCTGGGTAGCAGTTTGTAAAACTGAATCTTGGATACGATCGGCATCCAGGCGTGTACAGTGGAAAAGTGCTTCTGCGCAATCGTCCGAATGTCCGCCGTGCCGCCTACAGTGGCGGCGATCTCGTTTGTCACCAGAGAGTCGATCAGCAGGGTGGGCAGCTGCAGCTGTGCATACTGAAACACTTCCGGATCCAGAAAGTGCTCTGCGACGAGATGCAGTTGCTTTTTCTGCGCCACTGGCGGTTCAGCGGCCTCCCTGCTTAGAGTGCTCGCCTGGGATGGGCTTGGTGTGTTGAGCGCCGGCTGTGGTGGTGATTGCAGTGCCGATGCATCTGCGTACCTCGGGCGGACTTGTCGGCGCTTTCTGCGCTCGGGAAACTCGCAATTAATGCTTTTCCTAGAATGTGAAATTTCGCCAAGTTAGAGAGAGCACTTGATTCCAGCGAGAAAACGCGCGCGAGTATATCCAGAGTCCGCAAACAACCGTACGTACTGCAAGCATAGTGTGCACTCGGGCGTGACGCGGTCGCATTTACGTTTTGCTTCGCGGCACTGCAGACACGAATAGCGCGACATTAAACGCGCATCAGGATCACTAGCAGACATGGCGATTGATGGTGAAGAATGTGGCCGAGAGGTTGCGGAGGCCGAGGCGGGAATATGCGTACTGATAGTGATATTTACTTGGGTATGCCGAGGTTTATGCGGAACTATGCGGGCTTATGCGGGCTTATGGATTTGTCTTGCGGTAATTCGGTCGGCTTTGTCCGCCCTAATAACTCTATTGCTCCCTCGTCGTAATGGCATTTGGCATCATTGTATTTATAATTTTGATTCTTTCATCTTCTGCTTAGAAACCTGCTAGTTTGACTCTTTCTAGGCGTTATTTGAGAAGAACTTGAGTATATAAAGGGATCTATGGCATCGCACCATCAAGTGAATCTCCAACTCTCCATAACACTTATCACTTTGATCTACTCCATCATTAATACATCGCACAATCGCTCAAAATGACTAAAGATACTCTTCTTGTACGATGCCCTTCCCAACTTTACTTGACAACTTCGAAATGGCATTTCTAATGGGAATTAGTTCACTGGTGCCACTGGCATGATCGGCTTTAGGACCTTGATCCTCCTGCTGCAACAAGGTAGTTTCAACGTGCGCGTCGCTGTGCGCTCGCAGTCAAGCTACGACAAGCTTTTGTCTTACAAACCACTCGCTCCGTATACATCGCAGCTAGAAAGCGCAATCGTCCCCGACATTACGGTCCCTGGTGCTTACGATGAGGCCGTCAAGGGCGTCACACACATTATTCATGTCGCGTCTCCCATTCCCGGCCCGGACACAGCCGATTTCGAGACCGATTTAATTCAGCCGGCCATTCAAGGCACCGTGGGCATTCTTCAATCTGCACACAAAGCCGGCGGCGTCAAGAAGGTTGTCATTACTGCTTCCGTAGCTGCCATTGCAACATCCGAGTACACAGTAACTGGGGCGACCATCAATGGTATGCGCGTGGTATTCACGAATTCGGTGAAATGTAGCTGACACATTATTTAGAGGACACCAGAGTGACTGACACAAAGAGGCCCTTTGCGAACCCGTTTGCTGCGTACACTGCATCCAAGGCGCTGTCGTTTCAGGCAACCGACGATTTTATTTCCAAGCATAAGCCGGCATTTAACATCGTCCGGATCCTTCCTACCTTTGTCATTGGTCGCGACGATACGGTCACGGACGTCTCGCAGATCGCTAAAGGCACTAATGGCATGGTGATGGGCCCTCTCCTGGGGTATGCGCGCGAAGGAAAGTTGTCTGGCGGCACTGTGCATATCGACGACGTTGCTAAACTGCATGTTCTGGCTCTCGATCCTGCCATTTCTGATAACCAGAGCTTTCTCGCCAGCAATCCTGCTTCCATCGAATGGGCTGAATCATTTGACATTGTCAAGCGCAGATACCCTGCTCAATATGCGGCCGGATTATTCAAGCTTGATTCGATCGCTAGGCCAGAGTCTGGGCCTTCCCATGTCGACACGTCCAAGGCGACAAAGACATTCGGCATTCAGTTCAAGTCCTTCGAGGAGCAAGTTACCTCTGTCGTTGATCACTACCTGGAGTTGGCTGGGGCGAGCTAGAGTCTGTGGATGGGCAAATGATCCATCGATCTGGGTACAAGAGCTCTGTTGAGTACGTTCGAGCGCGAACTTTGGCATCGTAATAGTCAGTGCTACCCACAGAACTGTATTTTGGTTTTCGTGGACGTTTACAAGTTGCCGATCGGTTTAACAGGTCACGAGGAGGAAAGATTTAGATTGCTGCATTTAACAAATTCGAATAATATTAACTCCTTTTGTATTAAAATCCTTTACTGCAATAATCACCTCTCTTTTTATGATTGGTCTTTCAAGACGGCAACAATAGCCTCTGAGAGTGTTTTCTCCGCTCTCAAATGCTTGCTGCGGCATTCCATAACCCAGCGTCGGTTATCCGAGAGCATGTCCTGTGCCAGCTCAGTGAGGCTATCGACCTCCGCAGGCCCAACACTGCCAGCACTTGTGCGGGTCTTGACAAAGCTGTCCGGATCTAGAGCCTCGTGCAAGTCTTCCTCGCTCATCTCAATGCTTTGTCCCAGAGAAATGAGACTCGCCTCCTCGAGCATATCCGGGGTGACCTGCGCTTTGCCGAGGCCAGTCTCGCGACACATGCGCACCAGGCGCGCCACGACACCGTGGGCCTGGCGAATCGACAGGCCGCGGTGCTGCATGAGGAAGTCGGCCAGGTTGCTGGTTGTCGACCAGCTTTCGCCCAAGACCTGCTTCACGCGGGCATCATTGACTTGCACCTCGGACGCGACGAGGCCGGCCAGGATGAGCATGTCTGACGTGGTCTCCAGCGCTTGGTCCAGGTGTGACGGGATTCCGTGCACTCTGTGGTCGCCCGTGCCGCAACCCCGAAAAGTCGCCAGTGTAGAGCTCAGCCAGGCGACACTAGGTCCAGCGGCCAGCTTGATAGTCTCAAGAGTGACCGGGTTGCGCTTCTGCGGGAAGATGCTGCTCGTGCCGCAGAACGTATCGGGCAGCTGCACAAATCCAAACTCATTACTCGACCACAGGTGCAAGTCCGTGGCAAAGTCATTGAGATGGTACATGACAAAGGACAGCGCAGCCACAATATCGGCGGCAAAGTCGGCATCCTTGCCCAAAAGGGAGTGCTTCACGCAGCTGTCGAATCCCAGAAACTGCGTGGTTCTCTCACGATCAATCTTTAAGCCCGTTCCGCTTCTTCCTACCGTCCCGAGGGGGTTGCGGTTGACGCGGTTGTATGCTTCTTGACAACGCTCGAAATCTTCTTGTAGTTTTGCCGCAAAGGACAGTAGATAATGAGCAAAGTTGCCAGGCTGCGCCTGCTGCATGTGGGTGTGGTAGGGGATGATGATTGAGGAATGCTCCTGCGCAGCCTCGACGAGGTGCTCTTGGAACTGGCAAATATGATCCATGACTTGAAGCAAGATCCTTCTGTAGTACATGCGGCCGACAGTGGCGCGCTGGTCAATGCGGCTACGCGCTGTGTGCAGGGCGCCGGCGACGTGATCGCCAAGCTTTTGACCAAGAGCGGATTCAACTTGGTACAGGAGGCTCTCCTTGTAAGGATCAATAGGCAGCCGGTTATAACCCTGGGTCCTTATGTCTTGCAAAGCTGGCAATAGCTTTTGTCCAACAGTCTTATCAACGGTGTTCTGCTCGACCAGCATGACCACGTGGGCCAAGTCAATCCAGCAGAAGTCGTCAAACTGCTTGCATTCTGATTTCTGGGAAGGCCAAGAATGATATACCTGGAATGGGGTGCTGCTGCCGTTGATTGCAGCCTTCGCGTTCGGAGTGGCGATGGGCCCGGGCATGGTGAATGTGTATGGGCTTCCGTATCTGAATAGAGACAAGGGTTAGGGTTGAACTGATAACGAAATGTTACATTTCATCAGGATGGGATGAATACCTTTAGAGTATAATTAAGCTTGATAAGAGCTTTTTCTGATGAAATTGATAACACCAGTTTAATATGTGGGAAGTGCACGTCCTTTTAAACCAAACACAACCATCCTTGCTGCTACACAGACAACAGTCAATAAGCGGACGGACCAGCAAAATTCTCCCACAGTATACACCTCTTACGCGGCAGTCAGACCAGTCCGGCCTGGGATCTCTCACTCAGGGGGTGTTTTCCACTGCCGTACCCGTGCGGCGGGAATCTTGTCTCTCGAATACCCAGGGAGCCTTGGGAGCTGAGCAAACTCCGTACGGATGACGGCGATGGCATCCTGGCCTGACGTTCGGCCCACAAAGATCCACTACATTGGGCTGATCATTTATTCTTAAATATTACGTATTCAACTACTACGTACTGCCCATCGCCTGAGCTGCATGAAACCATGTCTGTCGTGGATGGGTATATGGCGTGACGTGGCTATGCAGAACATGCCGAGTCCATGACGAGATCTGGTTTTTGATTCTGTTGAGCATAGATGAAGCTGCTAATAGTTGATTCTAGCGGCTTTGAATCCACCGTCACATACGTCTCACGATTCTACACTTTTCATTGTTGACAAGTGTTGAGCCGATCGGCTTGGCACTACCGACGCTAATTTCATAGCAGTCGATGACATGGCAGCCACATCGAAGTTGCGAGTTCCGCTGCAGATCGTCTGCGGGAAAGGAGACCAAGACTTGCATTTCAGTGCTAATGTATAGCTGCAGGGGAGAGTCAGGTCACATGTACTCGGTTGACTTTGCTAAGCAGCATCCCATTGACATGGATGGGGCGACTTCTAGAGAGACCAGGCACCACAAAGAACTCTACTTTACACCATGTGCACAGAAGTACCTGGATATACCAATTTAGAGTTGTTCGCTTAATTTACAGTCATGGAAAAGCTTCAATGCGGCCATCAACGCAACATCAGGCCTCTCTTCAACTCACTGCCACGAGTTGCAACAGCCAATAAGACAAGTTGCAACAACTCGTCTCCACTACCTTAAACTTGTTGGGCGAAACACGACGCGCAATTCCTCAGTGGATCAGTATTTAAAATGCAAATGCGTTGCTCTACTTCTTGCTACTCATTTGACGAGCAGACATTCTAGCGCGTTGCACAGACCGTCGTCGGGCTTTCGCAGCAGAGTGGGTGGACTGTGAGGGTTGCCGATCGCGACGATCTATAGCACGAAATACTACCAGTAAGTACTGACAGAAACGATCACTGCTGAATCACACAGCCACCGTGGATATTTTTCTCACTTTAAAGCTGCATCAAAGAGTGGACACGGCCCCTTGCAAAATCAACTCCTTACGCCATCCGTTACCGAGACGAGTATCAGATCGGAAGAGACCATCTCTGTCAGACGACGCGAGATCGTCTTGATGACGTGCCTAAAATCCTGCAGGAACCACGGATATCATTTTTCAGCAAACAAACAAACAATTCCTCGGCCAGAGCAGCATTTTCTCTACGAGGCTTGTCAGACAAACTCCAGGTTACGGGAGACAATTAGCGGGCCATCCTCATTTGAGAAGTTCCGGCTGCCCCAGGGGACCCATGTGTGCTGCGTCGTAGTTTATTTAGAGCTTGTTTATGCATACTGGACGTAGGCTGCGCCGACCAGTCAAACCAAAACGTTGCAACGGCCGGTGCTACATTCTGCTTACAGCCGGTGGGCGCGCCATTTTACGAGCCCGGCCGAGTTATGGAGCCTGAAGTTCCGTGATCTCGTATGTACACGACTAAATAGAGAAGATGACAAGCACGCAAGCAACAAGGTTGCCAATAAGCTAGTCCCTGGCGCCGGCGTGGTATTTTCGTTACCCACTCGTCCCGTTTCTGCGGGACGTTGGCCATGCACGAACCCATGCCCGAAAAGGGGGAGAAACGATTCTGAGAGGCTCAAGAAAAACAAATTGCGGTGTGGCTTGGATCTCAGCCCCCAACCCACCCTAGTCTCAGATTCAGACATCATTGCGGCCCAAAATTTCACGATGTGCATGTACGAATAAAGCATGAGCTACCGGGTCTTTCGGGTGGCGTCTCTTTTTTTCTTTGTCCCCCGGCAAAGGGGGGTTTAAATTCCGTAGAGCGGAAACTCCTTGTGTTACGTGTTTGCGTGTTTGCGTGTTTGCGTGTTTGCGTGTTTTGTGCGGCGTTCCATGTGATTGGATCGGGATTTGATTGTGGACTTTTCTTGTAGATCGTCGGCTTCCTACAAATCTAGCAAGTTGATGTCTATGCACGTGGCCGGGTACTGGCCGGGCACTCTATTTATTCGGCGGACAGAAAATGTCGTGAATTAGGCCGGCCATGCATGTTGGCAGCTTCATTTAAGGTTGTACCCGGCTATCAGATCCATCATGGAAAGCCATTTCCAGTATCGATTAAAAAGAAAGGACCTTACGGGCAAACATTCTAGGGAAAAGTTGTACTACTGTGCGATAGTAAACTCGGGAGCCAGGTCTCCAGTTGGCATGGAACATCCAGCGGAAACCTGTCAAGAAGGGAAGTCGCAGTGGCAGGAGCCGGGAGCCGACGGTCTGAATACATGGGATCCCTGTTCGCTCGGCAGTGCTCTCACGCTAATGCAAGCTCAAAGTTTGCGAGCGCCGCCGCTGCATTCGACCCAGCCCGGGTTACTCCATATGAGGCAAGCGAAAATGTCTCGACGTCGTTGTCAGAATGGACCCCCGACGAAGCACTGCTGTAACTGCATTACTATCCTGTGTTGTCGCAACTCCGCCATTCATTTTCGCACGCCGGTGCTGGCCGCTTTTTTCCTTTTCTACTTTACCAACGAATGCACGGAACATGCCATGATGACAGCAAAAAATTGTTCGCAATGTGCCTCGTGTCTGAAGATTCAGAAACTATGGGACGTATACTGGGGCTTTCTTAGTATACATCATCATTGCAACGTGTACATGCTTTTCGCGTGAGAACTTTCTCCAGCGACACGAAATGAGAAAATTTCGAAGCGTCGGGGATCAATGTCGGCCACCCGGGCCCGTGATCCCTGCCCGCCGAGGAGACAAGTGCCGCCGTTTTTCGCGCTTCTTTTATGCCAACCATGAGTTTATTCAACTAATTGACCATCTCTGGGCTTGGACAGTGTAATGTTTGCGCAGCCGGTTCCGGCCGAGTTTAGGAGCATGAGAGCGGCCGCCACAAACTCGTTGTCCCGCACCTTGCCTGTCAGATTTCCACTCATCTTCTTTCGATGACCGATCTGCTCTGTGGCAAGACTACACATTACACGCAATGCAATTGGGTCCGAGGAGCAGGCCCGCCCCTCACATCGTAGCGGAGACACCTCATCTTCTCACCATTCCCGTGCGTCGCGGCCGTCGTTGGCTCTGGCCGATCCCTTCCAAAGGCTTCGTGCCCACAGCCCACCTTGAGAATTTGAAATGTTTTATTTTCCTTGGCAAGATGCGACCCACAGCACAGTCAGTCGTTGCCGTCTTTTTTTTCTTTTCTGCAGAAGGGGAAGCCGGAAGCTGTGAGGCTCTAGCATTTGGGCAAGGATCTCGCGCCAGGATCGTCAGGGTGGATGTCTCAATACAAGTAACATGGTCGACCGGCAGTCTGAATTAAATCTCCTTCAGAGCCGGGTGGGTCACGCAACTTGGAAGAAGAGAATGCCAATTCCGTCATGCTCGACCTAAAGCTCCGACGAGTCCCAACTCCCATCTAAAAAGAAGCGTCAAGTCGTCGTCCACAGCGGGCCGAGCCTTGGCAAAGTATCCATGATCTAGCACTTCTCAGCTCACACCATCTTGGATAGCCTGGCTGTCTTTCGCAATGCTCAAAGCCGTTGGGAACGGGGCTCTCGCCGCCGTCAACTTTGTCTGGCGCTGGTCGGTTCCCTACAACAGCCGGAACCGCCCAGTAGACCCCGTCTACGCTGCTGTATGGAGCACAGGCCTTGATCAAGACAGCATCTTGGACATTCTGCAAGAATGCTTTCCCAGTATCCCTCGCCATGAGCTGCCGACAGAAGAAGAGGCCATCCGCCGCCTGGTGCGCGAGCAGCTCCCGCCTGGTGACAACGGCTCGAGGCCGTCTTCGTCGTCAACCTGTCAACAGGAGAGCGACGCTGTGAGCTCGCACGCCTCCAGCATCACCCAAGTCAACGAAGAAGACGCCATCAACGCTGAGAAACAAAGACAAAAGGCCCTCGACTCTGCCGAGGAAACCTGGGAGCACCTTCCCACCCTTCTACGGTCGCTGCTTGCCAGCCTGAATGCCCAAAATATCGAAACCAAGCTGGCATCTCTCCTTACGGCCCCCTTTCACACCTCCTCCGGCCGCGGCGCCATCCGCCGCGGCTCCTCCGGCGTGCGTCGCACACTGGCCATGTGGCGGCACGGCTTCAAGGCCGCCGTGCCGCGCACGGAGCGCATCCTCACCAACATCTTCATCCTCTTTCTCGTCTTCAGCGCGTGCTACCCAGACGTGGCGGCCGGCTTCCTCGGCGAGCGCTCCTACAACCAGCGTTCCATCGGCGGGCGCATCGTGACGCTGTGCCAGCTGTGGTTCCTGTGGCGGTACCCGTACCACTCGCTGTGGCTGCTCTTCAACTGGAGCCTGGAGCGGCTGCTGGGCGCCTTTGTCGGCAGCACCGTGTACGCGCTCGCGGCCGTGGTGCCGGCCATCCACGCCGCGTACACGACGTCGTGGTTCCGCGTCATGATGCTCGCGCTGTCCATGTCGTGGCAGATTGGCGTGCAGTTCTCGCCGACGGTGCGTGACTACGTCGTGCGCCTCGTCACGAGGCGCCAGATGCGGCTGCTGCGCGCCAGCAGCAGCAAGGACTCCTCTGAAAAGGAGCGCGCCATTGACTGGGACGCGGCGGACAGGGCCATCAACGCCGAGCTCACCACGATCAAGACGTTTACTGCCGCCCAAGGCCAGCGGCAGCAGGCCGTCGCGGCGGCGGAAGAGGTGCCGATCCGCGTCCGCACCGAGCGCTATATCCAGTACACGGCAGGCTACAAGCTCGGTCGTCCGGCCGATCAGCTGGTCGGGCTCCTCAAGGACGACCTCGAGGGCATCATCAACACCTACGAGGACTACCAGTCCACCAGCCCGGCCACGGCACCCGTCGACGACGGGCACGTGGAGCCGCGCACGCCCAAGTTCCTGCTCGTCTTCTTCGACATGGCCATCTTTGCGTACGTGTGCTACTCCTTCTACCCGCAGCCCTTCACGTTCAACACGGTCGTCGCGTACGGCACCGTCGTCTGCATCAAGCAGGCCATCATCGCGTGCAAGCGCTACCAGACACCCAAGAGCGCGCGGCGGCTCTTCACCAACATGGTGTCCATCAACATCATCGGCATGTTCCTCGTGTCGACACCGGTGACGGTCAACCACGACGTGCTCAAGAGCGACGTCAACTTTGTCGCGCTCACGCTGGCTATGGTCTTTGCGACGCTGTTCCTCGCCGAGACGATTGCGCCGCTGCTGCTGGCCTTTGTCGAGGGCCTGGTGTCGGGCGGCGGCTGGCTGAAGAGCAAGCTGCGCCGAAAGCAGAGTGCCGAGGGCAACGTGCTGCCGCCGGTCAAGGGAAGTGGTGAGGAAAGGTCTAAAGCGGGATCTGCGACGTTGACGGATTCCGGGTCGTCGAGTAGCGGAGAAAAGAAAGTGGCTTCTGTGCGAGAAGCGCAATTGAAATGAGACTGCCGGACCGTGCAAAATTATTATTAGACATACCAGGCTAGAAAGCCATCAAATTGGGAAATCGTGCATTCTACGCATTTAAAAGTTGGCATTCTTACAGGATAGAATATGGGAATATTCAATGTTTGATTAAATATAAATCTTCTTCCTTTCTTCAATATTAAACGCCATTGGTATGGCCGTAGTCGTGAAACGCCAACTGTTCAATCGCGGCGTCGCAGGCGAACCCGCAACACCCCTTGTTTCAACCCACCCAATTTCTACCCATCGCCTGATTTCGACCTTTTCCTTTGTCTTTCTTCATTTATTTCCGAATAGCAAAACTCTTTGAAAAAGGAATCAAATCTCAGTCTCCGTCAAGAAAACATTGCAAGTCGTGCCGGCACAATAAACCCTGTGATCGCCGTGCAAACACCAACGCCAGCTCAATTCTCGCGATTCTGGAAACACCTACATATTAAAAAAAGCCAACTGCGAATACGCCGCACCAAGACAAAAAAGGCCGATAAAATGGCCAAGTTTGACTTTCTTCGATCCGTCGGCGCCACGAAAGAGGCCGTCGCCGTGCTCAACGACCAGCCCTTCCTCTTCACCAACCTCATCGTCGTCCTCGTCGGCCTGGGCGTGCAGGCCGGCCTGCTGTGGTACATTCACTACGCCACGCTCAAGCCGGAACAGAAGAAGAAGAAGGAAAAGAAGGGTGGCGCGGCCGCCGCCCGCGGACGTGGAGGGGATAACGCGAGAAAATAATTCTGCCGGATTCGTGTTTTTTTCTACTTTACGTTTTCAATTGTCAAGTTTTGGAGACTTGGGCGCATCTAAGTTTGGCGTTTTTCCGTTCCCTTCGCTCGCTGGTTGGAAGCTGGTATCTTCATCAGATTTAGCGTACGTGGAGTGCATTGATAGTGGGTTGATTAATTCAGTTGCGATTAAATGATTCGTTTTTAGATCGCAAGATTTGTTCTTCATGTGTAAAAGCCGCTGCCAAACGTAATTGGACCATCTGCGCCTCCCGAGAAATGTGTTCTTCTTCCTCCGATAAATCTTGCCTCTGCGAATGTCTCAGTGGAAGGCATCACATGTTCAAGTGCATCATAGTGAATCTCCACGGTAGACGGAAGCACCTCCGAAGAAACTGCCTCGGCACTACCATTGAATCCGCTCTGGAGGTCAGTGGAAAAGAGGCCTTCCGCAAAATGGACCAAGTCCGATCCCGATTCGCGATGCGTCACCGTGTGCTCCATTGCTTCTTGACCATAGTGTCTAGCAGCTACCATCTTGGGCCCAGGCACGCTTAGTTGTCTTATTTGAGACAGGGTTGAACACCACAAATGTTTCTCAATGCCCCCTCGGTGAACAAGACGCTCAATTTTGCGCTTTAGTGCAGGCGACTGGGCACTCTGCTGCATGGCAGCTAAAGCGTTGCTAATGATTGGCATATGCTGAGCTCGGTCTGAAATATTCTAATTCTGTTAGTAAAGATGATTTCTCTTACGCTCATACACATACTTCGATATAGGGCACGTGAAAGACTGCTGGGAAGAGCTTCACCAGAGCATACGCTGTGCTGCCGTGGGCGACCCTGACGCCTGTGAAATGCCTAGCTGAGCCGGTAATCAGTGCCGTTATTGCTGCCTGCAATACAACCTCGAAATATTTCGCAGGTGTATATTCCTTTGTTCTCATGAGACCTCTCAAAAAACCGTGCACAGCAGATCGATCTTCGGAATCCAAGGCGGTAGTCAATGAGGTGTCACTCCGTAATTGAAATAGCGCCTCATCGCCACTGTCATTCAAGGCATCCCGCTTTCTCTTGCTTCCTCGCCGCGATTGCGATGAGCTTGTGATTGTAATTTGGCAGCGTATGTCCTGCAGCTCAGTCTTCGCCGCTGTCGGCGGGCAAATCAACGACGCTGGGAGGTCAGGATGTTGTAGAGAAAACTCCAGCGTCGAGTCACCAGATGTTTCGCAATACCGCAACCGCAGTCTAAGGCGTTTCCAGATCTATTTTTCTGTCAGTCCCTCGAGTAAGCCAGCGATTCCGAGGCATTACCGCGTACATCGCATCTTTCAATCCAGCGTGCCACTTCATTCATTGCCAAGCTTTGGCCAGAGACGCGGCCGAGCAGCTTAAGAGATATACGCAATCGGCATCCGGCGGCGGGAATGATCCACAGCTTTTCGTCTTTGCGCTGCCGTATGATATCGTCGGCAGAGAATATTGCGACTTCGTCCGATGAGTGGTTGCAGAAGCGCAACGAGGTGCGCAGGTCCGCCTGGAGCCCCGTTTGCTGGCTGCAGACGGCGACCGTGGGCAATTGGACGCTGCCCATGAATGAGAATCGCGCGGTAAAGAACGTAAGTAAAACTAAGGAACATGGATAGCTGGTTATCAATTTACTGATCCGGATTCGGATTTCAGCGCGTGTGCGAGAAAATTTCGTTGTCTTGTCGCTCGGAGAGCTGCCAGTTCCGTCGCCAGGCCACGCCTTCCTCATTCAGAGTTACGACAAACGCCGCACAAATTCAAGTCCAACGCATCAGCAAAAGCGGTACTGTTTGTATATTCAAAAGATGGAGGGGTAGAGATTTTTAGATAGGATAATAATGCTGAGCCTAAAGCACAAAAAACGCCAAGGATGATTTTTCATGTCTACATGCCGTCGATAAGTAATAGAATAAGTAGAACCTGGGTGAGCCAGGATGCTGTCCAATATATAATCTTGAGGGGAGCAGCAGAGCGGCACAGCCGCGAAATGCATAGAAATTCGAATTGTCGCCAAGTAGAATGTATAGGCCTTATTGATCGTCAAGGACAAAGTATTGGTCTGCCGATCTCTATTTGGCAAACCACGGAAACTTCTTCTTGGCTGGGTCAAAGACGCCGGTAGAGTTGCTGCTCTCTAGTTCGATGCTCCTTTGATATATTTCCTGAGACAGAGTCAATTCCAATTAATTTTGTCATCACGAATGCTTACAACGTACCTCATCATCAGTGGGCATTCGACAACCCAGAATCAACTCCCGGCTAAGCATGTTCTTGACAAGGTTCGGGTACGCTGTGCCCTGGCTCTTCATCAGTGGCAGCAGGACATCCCCGAGAACCTCAAACTTCCTCCAGTTAACACGCTCGCCGTTCGGCCCAACAAACGTTTTGCTGCCTTCCTCCGCGTTGACCAAATCACGTAGATGCAGAGGCACAAAGGGAATGCGCGGTGGAGGCGAGTTCTCCCAGGCTAGGCGGTACGCTGAGTGGCTCTTTTGCGTGCCCATGAGAACCACGGCCCGGGCGAATCTCTTCTGCACTTCTGGAGACACGAGCTGCCTGGTCTGTGCCAGGCGATGAATCGCGGTGCCGTTGATTCCCGCAAGTATAGCAGCGAGACCGTTATAATTGTTCAGCAAGCGTAGCTTCAGGGCAATGTTCATAAATTTTTCCAGCATTTGCGCTCTGTGCTTGGCCTTGTCGCGAAGCAATATCAGATTAGCTACCCATTTCGCAATATGGTTGAAGTGGTTGATCATGCGGTTCACGTTCTTCAAGCTGGTAGCCTTCTCCTTTTGCGTCGTTGACAGACTGACATAACGAACAAGGTCTCGGATTCTAATAGACGAAAACAGAATCCAGTCGATTCTTGTCAGTTCATCCGCGATGTCGTCATCGGATAGATCCATGAAAATGTGATATCGAGTCTTGTTCATGGGATGCAAGTCTGCTGGTTCAAGCGATGCTGCTTCTCGCTCATACTCGTCGTACGAATGGAATTGCACCTGGCCGCCAGGCTGGCCGGCAAAATCAAGTGGCGCAGAGGGCTCTGGACCACCATCACCGTCTTCATCGACTTGAACCATACCGATGCTAGCTGACAACTCACCCATCTCCTTCGATAGCCGCTGGTCGTCGGCTTCTGTGCTGCTGTTGTCGGAAGTGGCCCAGCCAGTGTCATCATCTTCAAGAGTGCTTCTCCGCAAGCTTCTTCTCATCTGCTGGGAAGCAACGGAAAAAACAGGCTCTGTCGAGAGATGTTGGATGAATTCGAACAAGCTCCTTCGAGTAGAAATCTTGGCAAAATCACCCGGGTACAGCGAAACCCACTTGGCGATTACTTCGATAATTCGCAGTTGAGTACCGGTTTTGGAGAGGTAGTGTGCTGTCTTGTCGTCGCGTACGCGATCAAGCCGCGCCAAAATCGCAGAGAAAAGTTCGGTTGGTGTGGTGAACTTGCGATATAGACACAGGAAAATATCCAAAAAGTTGATGTCGGCACGCGACAGCTTCACCGCAAGCAGGCGGTCAACAAGCTCAGCCAAGGGGACTCCGGTAATTTTAGGCGGCCTCTCGACAAAGTTCTCTTCGCTCCGTTGGAGAATTGGGATATCGTCCGAGTATGTTTGCCCTTCGCTATCAGATTCTTCCACATCCAAATAGTAGTCTGTGCCGGGCTTATCGGTTCGGTAGACCTGGCCAGAGTTCTTTGAGGCGCGGGCTCGGTAGCTTTCGCTGGGCTGCATGCCAAAGCCTTTGAGAGCGGAAAGTTCGGAGCTGGCGCGGCTGTGCTTGCTTTGTTGGCTGAGGGGACGCGCGGCAGGGTTTTCCGGAGCTTCGAGATTGACAGCTGATTGCGCACGTCGGCGAGGAACGGTTTCGCTTTGCTCTGCGGTGCTGTTAGCGCAGCGTTGATGATTGTCTGAAGAGAGGAGCATACCTCTTCTGTGCGCAATGGCAGCCTTCAGGATAGCTTGCAGACATCCTCTAGATATGTCTGGCTTGTCGGAAGAAACTTTGTATGCACCGATGCAGGACTTGAACACTTTATGGCCAGCAATACCGTCCGCATCTACCTCCCAGTCGTCTTCGTCGATTTCGCATTTGCAGGCAACCAAGATTGAAGGCAAGCCTGCGTTTGTAATGGCAGCTGCAGCACAGTTAGTAATCGCGCAACAGCTGGTAATAGGATACAGCGATTCGAAACGCACTCATTGCTTGCGGAAGCGGGCGAACAGATTCGGGGGTGGTGACGTCGTATAGCAGCAGAGCAGCGTCGGGGCGGGGTACGATGTGGCCGTTGATTTGCTTGGGCCATTGCATCGTCTGGGATGAGGCAGTCTGGTCGAAATTCTCGAGGTCGAGCTCAAAAAGACTCACGCCTTGTGTGATATTGTCGACAACAAGACGCACGCTTGCGGAGCTGCCGATAGGCGGCCGGCTGAGGCCAAGGACCTTTTGGATAAAGGTAGACTTGCCGGCACCGGCAGAGCCAATGACGGCAATTGTGTAGCTCTCCATGGAGGCCACGGTGTGCGCCTGAGTGAAAGGAGGAGAGGGAGACGTTAGTTGTCTTGAACAAAATACACGGGGATTGCGAATGAGCACACGGGCGCGACTGTGACGGTTGCGCGGGCTGGTGATTGGTACCCCGCGAGAGGTCGGTGGGCGGTGCGGCGCATTGGCAAGGCTCCGGCGCAGACCGCATGTTCACGGCAGGGCTGGCCGATGTGCACGTTACACGCCGTGTCACAAGGCAGACCGCAGCCCACAGCAGACAAAGAAATCTCGGACAAGGTACGTACAAGGAATGGCGAGGGGCTTATTGTGAGCGATTCTCGACGAGGGGGAGGCCAACGCGGGCTGGCGCCGTTCTCATCGCCACCGGGCTGGTGGTCGGCAGCCGCACGCGGCGGAGATGGCAGGTGCGAGAAGGGCGACTCGGCGTCCGAGGAAGGGTCGTAGTCGTAGCGCAGGAAGAAGGGGTCGTCGAGGATGGATATAACAGATTCGCGATTGACCCTGTCGGGGCCAGGATTATCGGTCGCGGGATAGGCAGTCGTAAGCGTGCTGGAGGGGGGGGCCGACACGGGGGGCGCGGCGGCGGCGGCGGCGCTCGAGGTAGTATTTGTGGCAGATGAGGCTGCTGCTGATGGCAAAGTGGGCGTGGTACTTTTGGCGGCAGCGGCAGCGGACGGACAACGACGACCAGTGTTGGCTGCACGAGGGGAGATGGGGTCCGAGATATAGAACGATGAAGATGCCGGTGGGCGAGACAGCGGCGGCGACGGCGGCGGCGGCGTGGGCTGGCCCCTGCCTGGTGAGGAGGCGCGACGCGGCCCCAGAGGGCGACGAGGTCTAAGATTGTCGGTTGCTGCGCTGGGCGTCGATGTGCGGCGGCCCGCAGAATGCGAATTCAATGGCGTTGCGTCACCTGGAGCCAATCGGTAAGCTTGATGGTAAGTTCCATGGTGGCCCGGGGGCGCATCATTCATTTCGCTCAGCCCGAACCAGCCAGGGGAGGAGAAAGAACGAGCCGACGTAACAAGGGCAGGCAAGGAGACGAGGGGAAAATATCAGACGAGGTCAGGCTATGCGATAAGGAGGGGCAATAATGGGAGATTGATGACAGCAACGTATGCGACCAGAGAATTAAAAAGAAAAATCACACGGCATGTGAGCGGCTTCCTGTAGAGTCTACTGGTGCAAATGCTCGGGATCCATATTTGGCTTTGATAGCTGGGTCCTTCAAACAGTTCTTCAGGCAGTTGTTACCTGTCCCCTCTTTGACCGCGACCAGCGCATGTGCCGCCTATTCAAGGAGCAACCGGCAGCTCGTCCAGAACAGAAATAGATGCAGAAATTGCAACTACATCAGCCATGGCCATATGCCAAGGCCTTGGGCCAGACGGGGATCCAAGGAAGGTACAAGGATTGCTCAAGTACAGGGCAGGGAGACCGTGGTGAAGTAGTGTATGAATAGAGACTATGCGTGTGCGTCGTAGCTTGGATATGCGGCAACGGCCAAGAAAAAAAAAACAGACTTACGAGTACCACTGTGAATGGTCGATCATCCGAGGTCTTGCTTCGTGCTGGCAGGTGATTTTGCGTTTTTGTGGTATCTTTCTGATCCTGTTGAATTCGTACCTGGACGGCAAGGGGCCCCAGAGAGCGACAGCCGGTGCGCGCAAAAGGTGATGCCGACGTGAGGATGCGGGATACGGAGACTTGATCCTACTGACAGTATTGGTCCTCCCAACCGTTCGGTCATTCCACACCGAAGCTGCAGCCAGATACAGAGTGCTAGAGCGAAATAGGGAAGAGTGCAGAGTCAAACCAGGTCGGCCGAGTGTTGATCTCCAGGCGCTACAGAGCGCTGGCTGTGGCGTGACTTTTCCTCACCAGCATCAGGCTAATTAAAAAAAAAGACAGCTGATGCGCCAGCTAGCCACCGGTGGCTAGCTAGGTCGGTACGGTCGTCAATGGGCCGTTGCGTGGTCCAGAGTTATATAACTCGGAAGCGCCGAGAATTATGTCCCAATGTGGGTGCCAGGCCGTCGCGGAAGGTTGCCGAAAAGAACTTCGGTCAACACAACAGCTTGCATGTAAGAAAGATAAGAATCAAATCGAGTAACGTGGTGAAAAGGAAAGGGCATTTCCCCATATCAAGTATGTGCCACAGGTCGCTCACTGGCAAGGTAGGCAACTAGGTAAACTGGCTAAAAGCCGCTTGCCCCTCCTCTCCGATCCCTCCGAGGCCCAGCCCGGCGGGCAAGGCCGGGGTTCACTTGCACCATTTCTCAGCCGGGCATACATATGGAGTCTCGCAAGTGCGGGGGTTCCTCCTCTGTCGAGATTTATTCACACATCTCACACATGCCAAACTTGGTTTCGTATACAGTGTTGGTAGTGTTACTGTGATGGCTTTAAATCCATGTTGATCTTTTGCCATTGCGCTGTCCGCTGGTATTGAAGGAGCGTGGTACCCCCGAGCCCGATCTGAACAAGTCGCCTACGGAGCGAGAAAAACTCGGCCTGGTCCTTTTTTTTTTTTTTGGCGGAAAAAAAAAGCAAATACGACCCTTCATGTCTTACAAACCCTTACCAAGTGCAGAATGCAGCTCAAATCACATTGCGGCGCGCCGTGACAAGGGTACTTGTTGACCCATCCCGCTGGTAACGGGCCATGAGACAAAAAGGGTTTTAAAACCGCATTCAGCTTTTGTCTGTTTCTCATTGGCCCGCCGCAAACGTTCAGACGCCTCGGACCGCAACGCTTCCCATCATAAATGGGCATGTGCCTCGACGGCATTGATTCAATCACAGCATGCAGTCGCCTGCAGAGACGGAGACGAGAAAGAAAAAAGTAAACATTCTGCTTCAATGTGTGGTGCAGTCAACCTCTATTCCACCGCCGGCGAAACAGCCGAGGCGAGACAAGCAGGTTTACGACAAATGTGATATCTGACAACGGTGTCCGACACCGTGACGGCCCAAAGCTGCGGGACTGGCGGCGGGGAACATCGTGTCCTTGCTACCCGACACCCGGGCCGACAGAAGCTAATGCTTTGAGCCAGATCCCTAGGATTTGGTAGACGAAGGGTAATATCGTAACCCTCGAAAAGAAATTTATCTTGGAATTACATGTGAGTAATCCCGATGAAGGGCGTGGCCAAGCACAATCGTGTCTGCAGTGTCGATATTTGACATCGATATCGACAAACGTCCCACGCTTCATCTTTTCACCCCTTGATCTGTGACAAACTATTATGACACGACTGATGCGTCAAATTCACAAGATGATCAATCGAATAGATGCCAATTCCCCAACCTCTCGGTCTGGAAAAGCAGTATGCAACACATCTTGTGCAGTCCGTCGCTGAGCCGCCAACAGATCCTATCCCCCGAATAGTTACCACTCCAGCCCTGAGCAGAAACCAAGGCTAGGTTCGCCGTCATATATCGAAAATGACCGGAAACATACATTTTTGTTTTTAGTTTCTCATCAGGGCCGCAGTCTATCGGGATAGATTATTGATGCACGGACAAACTTTATAAGCTCCCACAATCCACTTCTGGTGCGGTTATACAGGTACAGCCGTGGAGCTCTCAGCCTGACAGCCACGTGGAACGCTTTGGCTTTTCCTCTTGCCGCTGGTCAGAATTTTTCTTCTTCCATTGACGGCTGATTTTTTTATACTATGCCATGTGAGAAGAAAAGAACAAAAAAAAACATGTGGACTGGTGTAAGCCATCGTCCATATTAGTGTACGGCTTATGTGTGTGTATTGACATCTCAACGCGGCAGGATCCAGGGCCTCCACCACAGCCAATGGAAGTTCCTCGTCAATTTTTGGTGCCCGTTGCTAGCCCAGCCTATTCCCAGCCTCGCACAGTAGTCTTGGAGCTTATTCTCCACCAGGAACAGTTACCTGAAAGCGCGCCGCGCGCGCTCGGTTGGCTCCGTGCATTCAGCGGACGCGGTCCACTAACGTCGGCCACCCACTTCTTGGCCCTACCCACATCTCGGCGCCGTCATTCCACCCACTTTAACACTAAACCTATATTACTAGAACCGTGTTTTCTCGCGCAATTATAATTATCTTAACGTTAAATTTTATATATATAATAATATCTCCTAAATATACTAAATAGGCCCTTTAAAATGCTATTTAGGACATAATTAGCGGTATAAAACTCTATATTACTATATAGTGGTAGGAGGTACTGCGGTTAATAATATAGGAACGATTAAAGGGTAGAATATTACATAAAGAGGCCTTTAAGGGTATATAAAAGCTTCTATTAATATAAGAAGTAGATTTAAGAGGTTAGATATTAATTTAGGACACTCTAAATAACCCGCTAACCTATAAGCAGATCTGGCAGATAGTAGGCGAGTTAGCTAGAGCTAATAGTGATATAGAACTAGTTAGTAAGAACTAGATATAGGGCTTCATTAAAAGAAACCTAGAAATTAAGACCTTAAAAGGTAAGAGACTTAATTTTAAAAGGGCTAATAGCGTCTTAACTTATATTATATAAAGTTTCTTTAAGCTTTTAATAATTAGCGCTATTAATAAGATACTTTTAAGTAACTAATATAATATAGATAAGACTAGGCTTATAATAGGTCTCTAAGAGAACAGCCTAGTACTAGGGTTATTATAGAAGAGAATTACCCTAAAGAAGTAGTCTAGAATACGCTATTAGAGTATAATCTTTAAGTATATCTTAGCGCTAGGTAAGAGCCTTACTCTACTAGTACTATTTAATAGTAAGAGCGTTTAAGAGTAGTGGTTTCTTAAAGAATTAGGCCCTTTTAAAGGCTAGAAGTTTAAAGTAACAGCCTAGGGCTAGACTAATAATAAAATCGCTCTCTATTAGTTATAAGCTATCTTTATTCTAAAAATAAGACCGCCTCTAAGCTAGCGCCGCCTCCTTATTATTAATAGCTATAAAAGCTATTATATAGTAGAATTTTTATATAAATATTATCACTATAATAT
Source organism: Akanthomyces muscarius (assembly GCF_028009165.1). Taxonomy (NCBI): domain Eukaryota; kingdom Fungi; phylum Ascomycota; class Sordariomycetes; order Hypocreales; family Cordycipitaceae; genus Akanthomyces; species Akanthomyces muscarius. Next base: position 3,074,723 of record NC_079245.1, on the reverse strand, counting down.
ATACCTTCTATTCCTACTAGCTTATAGCTCTTATATTCTTTAACCTTTTAATATAGTAGTATTTAGCTTAATTAAAGCTTATTATTATAAAGAGATTAGTAACTAGCCTAATAATAATAATTTCTCGTCTATTAGAAAAAGAATTTTTCTTAAAAGTTACACTATTACTAGAGTAGCTAGTCTATTAAATTAAAATATTTATACTAGGTAGTAAAGGGCTAGTTTATAGCTAGTTAATATAGTGAAGCTACTAATAAGTAAGTTACTTATTAATCCACTCCTAATAACACTAAAAACACCTCCTTTAGAGCTAAAATTAGTACTTATAGAAGCCCTACTAGAGGTTAAAACACCTACTAATATATATTAACTTTAACGTCTTCTTTCTAATAGTATATATCTTTTAACTAGCTAGTATACCTTATAGCTAATATAATATAAGATTATAAAGTAATTTTATACCTAATAAGCCTAAATACTCTTCTTAAAATAAAAAAATATAAAACTCTATATAGTAAAGAAGCTATTACTATAAAAATAATAGAAGAAAGTTAATTCTAACCCTAATTCTGTCTTTATTAAAATTATAGACGTTAAAAACACATATAGCTAGCTTAAGATATAACTAATAGGGGTTACATATAATATTCTAAGAATTAAAGCTATAGAGTGATTATTTAGTTAATTTTATATCTAATAGTGTATTTATTATATTATTATAATTTTTTTTAGATTCGTTATACGGCATCTAGAAAGTGGTGTTAAAGACGCGTATCGCGCCGAGATGTGGGTAGGGCCAAGAAGTGGGTGGCCGACGTTAGTTATTCAAGCTGTGTATTATCAAGTACAGCGACCCTGTCCAAAGAGGAAGTCGGTTTTCTTGGATGGAGAAATGCCTGTACGAGGTTTTTCCGCTACATTTTCCTGCTTTTAAATGGCCAACTCCCATGCAGAGGAGAGAGTAATAGTGTGCGGGAAAGAAGAGCCGTTGATAATGAGCGTATTAAGGCTTTCTGTCGACATGTCGGACGGCTGCAAGTAATTTGCTCTACAGAGTAATGCAAGCCAAGGAGCTGCCAACTAGCAAATGTGACGAAATTGTGTCTCTGAAGATGAGATGCGATCCACACACACCACCCTGGCTTTGCTTGTCTAATTTTCCGGTGCGGTTCGGCGCAACACACAGCTCAGAAGCTTTTGGAAAGATTGGACGTCCTGGGCATCCTGCCCTCGTCCAGGCGGAATCCGGTCTAGGAACCCGGCTGCTCGGCGGCTACCAGTAAACAGGTTAGTTTCCCACCGGGAGCAGGAGCCGTGCTAGAATTAATATCCGAATCCTCAGTTAGATTGACTATATATTAGGCATCAAAAGTCCCAAACAGCGTCGGAGCAGACAGCTGGCGCCGCGACATGAGCGCTCTGCTGCACAGAGCCCCCTTCTCATACGTGAGGGATTGGACAGTGTCATGTAGCCGCTTGGCCGCCACCGCCTTGTTCGGAGAGAATGTCCGGACGAGGAAAAGTCCAGGGTCGCCCACCCTCACACGAGAGTCAAGTCACGCAGAAGTGCCTTTACTTTTCATCAGTCGATGCAATATACCTTCTTTTTTTTCGATAGCGTCGATTGCGCATGCAGGGCGAGGGCGAGCTAAATATAATCGCCCCCAATAACCTTGATATATTGGCGACTTGATGAGGCAGCGGAGTCAAGGCAGGGAGGCATCGGACCGCAGCAGCAGTTGGTGAGTGGCTTGCGGAACTTATCCGGGGCCTGTTGCTGCTTTCATTGTTATATATTTGGGATGTTTATGGCGCATGGTTCAATCGCAACGCATGGTCTTTCAGCCTCGATTGGTGGCCCACCAGCCCCTACGCGCCATCTATAACGACATTAAACCTTTTCGTCCTCGTCTCACCGTTTTTATCGATGCGTCGCCTGAGAAGCTGGATATATCGCCCCGCCACGAAGACTTTCCCGAAGCCAATCTGGCCCGGGGAGGGGAGGGACGTGCGTTGCCATGTGTTTTTTCCCGGTGTTGAAGTAAGGGCCCCTCGTCATGGAATGGTCCCCGTGACCATTGTTGAAAAATGCTCGACTCAGGCTTCATTACTAGGCATGGCCAGGATACAACTCCTTGCAGTGTATGGATATTCGTGGCCTTTTTGTTCTTGCTTGTTGATGTGTGATTTGCGTACTCTGGCCCCTCCTTCAACCACCTGACTTTATTTCCCTGCCGAGTCAAGTCATTGGCCGCCATGAACAGTCCATGGCGCTTTCGGTGGCTGTCGCAGCACAACTAGTAAGAACTGACTAGTTACGCTGTAGACTACTGAATGCATTGCCGCCACTGGACATCACCTGAGCGCGCCGAGTTACAGAAAATAAGCTCGAGACTCTTTCAGCGGTCCTGACAAGTAACAGACCGCTACGGGGCAATTATTCGTACTATTTTCTTCCCTTTCAATCGTGCCATCACGACCTACAAGGCACATCCACTCACACACCGCGCTGTCTGCCCACCGCCCACCCCCGGCAGCGTTACCTTCTGACTACTATAGTTGGGCCAATAACTGTTTAATTAACTAGTGCTTAATTAAAACACTGGGCCTAAAACAGAAAGGAAGCCCTGGGCGGGCGGTCGGAGATGCATAACGAACAAGACCTCTTGCATGCAGTAAAATAATAACCCTCTCCCACGACAGGGAACCAAGGCAAATGTCGGGCTCAGTTCACGTCACTGTGCATGGGCTGGCCCGCTGCCTGTCTCTCAAACCTGTCCTTCCGTCCCATTTTGTCTTTGTGACTTGTCGTCGTCGTCGTCGTCTCGCGCCCACCCACAACTTACGAAAAGAGAAAAGCCACCGGGCGGCGGCACAGGCCCCAAGTTCCTTTTACCCCCCCTCCCCCTCTCTCCAGGCGGATCGACATGATCGCGTGCCAAATGCGGTCGGTTCGTCAATTGTGATGCCAGTTCCCTCTCTCGCCTACTCAACCCGTCTTTTCCCACTCCACATAGTAAACCCGCTCGGCTCCTTGTCTATTCCGTTGGTCCTGACTCAATCTCTTTCCCTCTCTCGTCTTTTTCTAGTCGTCGCCTTCGCTTTCTCGGGTCTAACCGCCAGGGACCCTGGCGCCTTGCATACCGTACACAGGTACCATCCACCCTTTGGCAGGAGCTTATATACTGCGGCCTGTGCCCACCAAACCACCACCCACTGGGGACCCTCCTCTGATACTCTCGCCTCGCCTGCCGAACCTCGAGTCCATTATCCCTTGACAATCCTGAAAAGCTTACCTGGGGCGAGAGCCGACTTTCCCTGCCCCAAATAAAAGCACCCTCCGCCCGCTTCTTACTGTCCGTTGGAGAATCGTCTTTCATTCTCAGATACTTCAGGCAGTGATTTGCAAGCTCTGCTTCCGAGGTCCTCTGGCGGTCCACGGGTCTAAACCACACCAAGCCGATCCCGCATTTTACCTGCTTTTTTCACCGACCAGGATTCCCCGCAGCCGACATTCGTTCTTCCGACGTGGCGTTTTTTCTAAGCCATTGTGGGAGAGAGAAGCAAAAAACGGTCGTTTCGCACTCAGAGACATTCAACGCCTGTCGAAGCACGACGGTTTTGTCTCGGCTGTCACCGCGTGATACTCGCTCGGCTGCATTCTCAGCCTTTGCGGCACACACATCGCACGGCAGATTTGGTGCTACCTAGTTAGTTGAGCTCGCCAGCAGCGCCCACCACCACCATCGGCACTTCTCACCTCAGCTTCCTTACTATAGACAGGCTGGGCACGAGATCAATGATTCGACGCTAAAAGTATTGGCACATTTTCAATTCGCGATACATCTATTTATATAGATATATTCGACAGCGCCCTGCTCAGCATAGCCGAGAACGACACGAATCATGCACTACAACATGAATTACGCCTACGACTTTCAGGCTACCAAGCTTGTGCATCGCCCGGGCAAGACGAGCGTTACCAACCTGAAGCCTCCTAAACCAAAAGCCGCGTCCCACAAGCGCGGCCTGGATCCCGAGGAGCTCACCAGACGCCTGCAGTTCGTCATTGCCGAGCGCAAGGCCCATGACGAGAAGAAGCGCCGGCCTCGCGTCGCCGCCTCCTCGAGCAAGCCCTTTCGCTCCACACAGGAGACGAGCAGCGAAGTAAAGTCCCTCCGCCGCAGGACAGCCGCCCTCGATTCGCCCAAGGACAAGCGCCCATCAAAAGGCAGCCATCACCAGGCGGAAAATAGCCTGGCTGCGCGCTTTCGCCGGCGCGCCTCCAGAGCTGCGCTTGATGAGCAGCAGTCGGCCGATCCTGCCGCGTCCGATGGCCCATATGTTCCACGGGTAGCAGCCTCGCAATTTGCAGACACGACAATAGGGGATTCGCCGCCAGACAAGTCCCACATCCACAAACTCTCTCGCGCGGCGCTCAAATATCACATGGATGGCGTCAATGGCGATTTCCAGGTTGCCTCGACAGCCGTGCCCGGTGCTGCACCGATCGAACAGGCCAAGGCTCTGCGGCGAGCGCAGACCCTTCGCGAAAGAAACTATGACCGCAACCAGTTCCAAGCGTCTTCGATGCCCGAAGACTTGGATCCTGCGATCATGTTCAGGCGTCGCAGCATCTTTACCGCACACAACCCGGAGGAGAAGCAGCTCCGCGCCTCACGCCGGAAGAGCACCGGCAGCGTCCTGGGCGACGATTCGTCGCTCCGAAATCCCGTCTTTCTGCCGCCCATGAACCCCACGGATCTGGCCGCCGTCGCCGAAGCCCATCGCGTTGACTGGACCCAGAGCGACGAGCCCGCCGCCACATCGCCGCCGCCGCGACCCAAGTCGGCCTCGCCCGCGCAAAGTACCAAGGGCGAGTCGAAGTGGAAGCTGCGGGGTCGCCTGAACAGCTTTCACAGGAACAAGGAGGAAAAGAGCCCTTCGCCGCCAGCCGATAACGTGGAGGTGCCAAAGTCGCCAATAGCGTCGCTGTTTGCTCGATTCCGGCGGTAAAAGACTTCCAAACGCCTGCGCTGTATGAGAATAGATGATGTACATGATGAACGACGCCAGGGAGTTCCGCGAGAGCAATGCGATCTGGCGTCCAAGATAGTTTTTAGTCGATACCCCCTCCTCATGATTAGGAAGCAGATAATAATATACCGAGGCGAATTTCAGCCTCCCTTTTTTTTTTCCCTGCTCCGCACTTCACCTCTTCCTCTTCTCCTCTTCCAGCAGACGTTCGATGAGTTCCGAGTCTTGCATCGCGGCCTCCTTTTGCAGCAGGGCGGCCGCCTCGGCACCGCCAGCCTGCCCGTTCATCAGGTACGCGATGAGCTCGCAGTACTCCCTGACGGCCTCGCCCGCGACACCGTCAGCCCTGCGGGCCTTGCGCAGCGCTTCCTTGCCATTCTTGATGCCCACGTCATGATTCCACGCGTCCTTTTTACTTGGCAAGCCTTTCAGCAGTGAGGCTGGGATGCTGCTGTTTTGCGTCGCTTCGTCCGAGGGCGGCTGCGTGGCGGCGTGGATGTCGGCGAGCTGCGCTGGCAGGTCGGGGTACTTTGTGAATAGCATCTGTAGCTTGTCGGACGCCGAATCGAGAGCGCGAAAAGGATTGCTTCTGTCGTTGGCGTTTGCTGCGGCGGCGGCGGCGGCTGTGGGTGTTTCCGTGGTCGGAGGAGCGGCGGCTTGCGACGGCTCGCTGGGCTTCGGCTCGGGGTCCGGCGGGTGGTTCTCGCGATGGACTTTGCTGCAAGCCACGGAGCAGCTGCGAGTTGGTCGAGAGTGTTAGCACAATCATCTCTCATCCCTCGGCTACGGAAAAGGCATCGCCGAGGGCCCTTCGGTGTTGGCGAGGCGCGGAACGTACTATGGCAGGTAGCACCGGGGGCATTTATATTTCGGCGGTTCTTGTTGGCAGACACCGCATATCGACTTGCTCGCTTCGTCTGCGGCCTGCTGCGCCGATTCGTTTCCTTGCGCCGACTTGGTGTCGGCCGGTGAAGACATGGCCGATGCTCGGTCGGTGTTCGCAAAAGCTTCTCGCGGTTCTGGTGCAAAAAACAAGAATTGAAGAAATAAGAATGAGAGAGCTGGATGCAAAGCAAAATATACCAGAACTCAAATGAACCACCAATGCCTACTATATAGAGCACGGGCGCCAGAAATTTCGCAAGTTGCCGTGTTTTGCTGCCAAAAGGTGAGAAGAAGAAAAATGAAGATCCAAAAAAATCCAAGGGTGTCCGCCTGAGCTCCGCCCGCGCGTCGGAGCAGTGCGAGGTGCCACGAAGCTCTCTCTGGCCGCAAAGTACCCCGATTCTCGGGTCTTGCATCATAGCTCCACCATTACTAATGACTTCTCGATAATACGCCCTTGACCTTTTTTTTTTTTGCCCGTGGCCCCCGTTGTAGTTGTGACTTCAACATTGCACCCCAGTCTATCCAGGCACCTCGTTACCAACTTGCCTCTTCCAATTCCAACAACCGCATCGCTCAAACACATCGGCCAAACCCTCCCTTTGCAGTAGACTACACACATCACAATGGCCGCCGCTACCACATCGTCGCGGTCCGTCCTGGCCCGCGCTCTCCTCCGCTCGGCAACCTCTCGGCCGCCGGTGGCGACATGTCCGATGCAGATGCGCCAGAACCTGTGCGCCGCCTCCGCATCCTCCTCCTCCTCCTCCTCCTCCTCCAACGGCCGCTCTGCCCGCATGATGAGCAGCGCGACCGCCGCGTCGCGACCGCGAGCCTCAGCTCCCTCACCGCAGCAGCAGCCGTTCCTCCGTCAACACCCGAGCGCGACCGCGCGCCGCACCATCTTCATCCAGACCGAGCCGACGCCCAACAACGACGCGCTCAAGTTCCTGCCCAACCACCGCGTGCTGCCCGAGACCCTGTCCGCGCCGTTTGTCGAGTACCTGAGCCCGCGCGCCACCATCTCCCCGCCGAACCCGTCGCCGCTCGCCGCCAAGCTCATGAACATTGACGGCGTCACGTCCGTCTTTTACGGTGCCGACTTCATTACCGTCACAAAGGCCAGCGACGCCAATTGGGCCCATATCCGCCCCGAGATCTTCGCCCTCATCACCGAGGCCATCACCTCGGGCGAGGCCATTGTCGCCGTCAAGGAGGCGCCCGCGGGCTCCGCCGAGGCGGCCGAGGCCGAAGAGGCCGACAGCTTGGCGTACAATGAGGATGATGACGAAGTCGTCGGCATGATCAAGGAGCTTCTGGAAACGAGGATCCGCCCGGCCATTCAGGAGGATGGTGGCGACATCGAGTTTCGCGGGTTCGGCGAGGACGGCTTCGTGAACCTGAAGCTCCGAGGCGCGTGCCGAACGTGCGACTCAAGTACGGTGACGCTGAAGAATGGCATCGAGGGCATGCTCATGCACTACGTAAGTTTTGAGCTCCAGCACGTTCTCCAAAAGAATGTTGCACGCGGTCCACTGACACCCCAGCAGATTGAAGAGGTCAAGGGCGTACGCCAGATCCTCGACGAAGAGGAGGAAATTTCCCTCCAGGAATTCGCCAAGTTTGAGGAGAAGCTCAAGCAGCAAAAGGGCGTTGCCGACATTGCGTGATACTTTCAAGAAGAACGCTTCACAGAGCCCGCGGTAGATTCATTGGATTGCATTAACTATAATGCCTGGACACCTTGTTCTAGGCCATTCATGAACGACATAAATATTCCCAAAAAGTTTGTACAAGAAAGAGTAGCCAGGTAGCAAAAGCTGTACAATCCATAAACGTTTTAATTCGATCTTGTACGTAGTCACTGCCACCTTGATGTCATCGCCGGTCTCCGCTTCTTCATTGGCTTTTCATTGTCCTGTCAATTCGTAACGATAGATAACCTGCCAACTTTAATGGCCAAGTTGCCTAACCAGAGCCCCGGGGATTCGGCTCCTTCGCTCCCGAGCGTCCCACGTCAAGACAAAGCAACCTGCGGCTCCTACCACGAGGTCCGTGACCGCCAAGCCAAATCAGTCCACCCCGAGACGGCAAGTTATTAAAGGCGATCAATTAAGCATGGGAGCTGCAAATTCAATTTCAGTCTGGTCTGCGATCCCCAAAAGCTTTGTATCCGTGCCCATCAACCTGATAAGGCACTCTATCGACGATGCAGAGACCCAGCGGCCAGTGTATCGGCCAAGGGAGGCATTCAATACCTCTGCAGCATGATTACTGATGGAAGCCTTTGATTCGTCTACAACCTACACCACGGGATTTCTTCACCGTGTCTCATCGAAGACGCATCTGCCGTGATCACAATGTCGGGCAATTCCCAGAAGCCGTCTTGCATGTCCTAGTGGGTCTGCATTGAGCCACCAAAAATAAAAGGTCAACCGGCGGAGTAATGGGCGAGTTCAACCATCGCCGCAGCTTGACTCAAGAGAGTTGTGGCTTTATAGTTTGATCCCCCCTCGTCAGCAGACCTCAGGTCGGGGCCACCTGACTGGCTCAACGGCAGAGGCTGGATGAGGTGTGGGTAGCAGGCGGGGGGTTCTGGATCAATGGGCGATATTGCGGGGTGCCGCCGATCTGCCCCAGACTTGTCGACAGTTAGTCCACGAGGGAAAGCGTGCCAGCCGCAATGAGAGGAGGGAACGTGTTTCCTCGTTGCTACCGGCCAAGTTTCACCGGCGGAGTTGGCGAACTGCGATAGTGCCACACATGATATAGGGCCACGGCCGCACCTTCGAGCTAGCGGACGTGTGCAATCGTGTGAGATGGATGCATTAATCAATATGCAGGCCCCCTCTCGGTGAGAGCTTGGTGCGGCAGATCTAGCTCGTAACTTGTAGCTAACCAGCACATCACGTCCGTTGCGCGGCATCATTTCGAGTTGCACCACAGAGGGTAATCGTCATGCATGCGTCCGTATTGAACAGCAAGGCATGTGTCCGCGTGCTGTCTCGATTTCGTCCCGCTCGTCATCAAGGGCAACTGTCTGCATCCAAGGCGACGCAGCTGCCAAATTCGCAAGCATTCCACAAGCAGCCAGCCTGCTAAAGCCTGGCGGGCAGTTTTGGCCTTGCCTGAGCTCAGTGGAGCTGTGCTTTGTCGATCGATCGCTGTTTCTCAGTGTGAAACATGGGCAAGACAAGGCCATGTGCAAGCTGGGACGTTCGCCCCATAGCCGTTCGTGAGCCTTTTCTGGCTGTTGTTGGGTAACCGACCGCCCTTGCCTTCAGATTGCATCTGATCCGTCACTCCCGCAAGCCTTGATTCCCTGCGCACCGTGAGAGAACGAGCAGTGTTGCACATGTATCTGCAGGGCAGCAGTGTTGAGTTAAATGAGAGCGCTCCATCTGGCGGCATGGGCTTATGCAGGTGAACAGAGCTAGGGATTTAACTGGAACTCCGTAGTACATGCGATGCGAATAGATGGGTTGATGGGCAGACGAAAAATGTCGAAATGCCTGGCCAGGACGTAGTTAAGCGTGAGCAAGACACAATCTTGATCAGTTAGGCCTAGGGCTGTGCGCAATAGGCCGTCGATTACAACCTCCCCAACTGTAAAAAGCAAAGTTATCGTGGCCCCTAAACTGACGATGCTTGGGGTAACTTAGGTATTCCCACGAAAAACGTGATGCAGGGCTGCCTTGTCGGCCGAAAATCCTTGACCAAGGGTGTATGTCCTTCAACTAGGCTGAGTATAACGGAGCCAAGCGGCAGAGCCGGAAGTCTTGTTTTTCTTTTCTTTCCCTTTCTCGAAATTTTCGCAGTCGTCGTTAGTGTTGTATTGTGAGGCTTGAACGGTACGCTACTGAAGAGGAGCCAGCGAGAGCTGCAGGTGGCGTTGTATGGGCTGGGATGGGCCTTGGATAATTGGTATTGAACATGGACAGCGAAACAAGCATCCGCCAACGCCCATGGCCATTGTCCCTTGCCTCAGCGGTATGGAGCATATTCCATTGGATGCAAAGCCAACGTAAATGCTGCAAGGTGCAAGCGCGGCATCGCAGAATTGCAGTTTAATGCGTCGTGGAATGAGCAAGACACGCTGAGCCGCGAGGGGTGGTGCAAGCAAGACAGTTTGGCCGGCAGTTGGCCAAGTTCCAGGTACCGTCCAATTGCCAGGCTGGCAGTAGCCAACTGGAGGCGCCGGCGGCGAGGAGCTGCAAATTCCAGATTGGTGCTCTACTGGTGCATTGATACAGCGGCACCCGCTAAGAACTAGTTGTCATTTATCAGCTGGATTCAAAGTGGGATTACGCTGCAGACGTGCAGTACTGTTGCGCAGCGAGCTGCATCCAATACATGATACCAACGTAATTATCCCCTCTTCTCGTATGGCAAGAAGCTACATACCTCTTGCACTCGCCGGCTCTTCGCGGCGGAGCATTGACCAGTCACGGATGCAGGATTTCGCGTCCGCTGGGGGTCAGCTTGGTTGCTTTGTTCCCCCCGGCCGTCCAAGCCTGCTGCTTTGCATCCCTGGACAATTTTGCTGGGGTGGTGTGGGCAGAGGCGGCGCTGCCTTGCATACAGCCGGTCGTGGCTTTGTGTAGTGGGACATGGGACACAAACCCGGCCGATTCGACAACGGATGCAACGCGGCGGACGACAAGACTCTTGATGGGTAGTAACCGAGCGCCCGTGCTGCCGACCGCACTGCACATGGACGACTGGGAGGGTCGATGTTGCGCTCCGCTGAGGTTTGATGTGGCAGGCATCTCGAACCTGGGCAACTTTTGAGGCATGCTCAAGACAGACAGACTGTGTGCTTCCGGGCTCGCTGCGGCGCTGGGCGAGTGAGAGGGCCGGTCAGGTCTTCCGAGCAATGTTGTCTGGCAATTGAAACAGATTAACTAGCATCTCGATTGTATCCGTACAGCAGGACAGGATACACGAGCGACTCCGCGAGCCAGGGAAGCTACTGCACAGCTTGGCCGCTTGATACCTAGGTACCTAAACGTAGTCAACAGCAGGACCCCGATGAACCAGTAACACGCCCGCTTACCTGTACTTGGTCCGCGCCAGTAGCTTGAGCTCGCTGGTCTACTGGTGGGTGGGAGGAAGCTAAGACGACGGGCTGGATTGATTGAGCCCCTCTTTGTAGCAGCCCATCCTCCACAAAGCTATTTCGCGGATCGCCAAGCCTCTTTCGCTGTGCGTGCCGTTGGCAGCAAGTGGAAAATCCGCACAGCGACCGAGGACGCTAAAACAGCAGCGGCCCTGGGCAGGTGGGCCAGCGTCCGTGACAGCGCGGACCAACCCCAGTTGAGGGCGCACAGGGGAGCTTTAGTGGGCATCCACCGCCCCGATGCTCCCCAATCCCCATGACAGGGCCGAAGAGCAGTTTCTGGCGGTCTCCTGCAGCCATGTCAGTTTGTCGCCAGGTACAGCCACAGGTACGTACCTACCTAGGTGCCTCTCCGTTGCCGGGCTGGTAGGCCGGCCAAAGTCCGTAAAACCCCTCAGAGCTCTATGTTTAGTTTGACATGAGATTAACTACAGAGAGCACAAGATTGGATTTTTACCAAGTAGCTCCTTGCCTCGGCCACCCCAGACAAGGCTGCGGCCGCTGATTTGCAGCTCACAGTCTGGCAGCGCACTTGGCGTCCCTCCTGTGCTATTCCAGCGCTACCTTACCCACTCCGAAGCCCCCCCCCCCCATTCCCCCAATGCCGCTGAGAAAAGCAGCCCACCCCCTAAAAGCTTCCCCCAGCCACTAACCCGCTGCAGCAATAGCGCACCCTCTGCCGTGGCCCTGGCTCTCCACTTGTTCGGGGCTGCCTGCCTCCATTTTTCGAACAACCTCATCGCCTCGCCCGGCTGCTCTTCTGCTCTCCTAGCCTCGCCACAACCTGTCCACTCAACCACTCTTCTCGTCTTCTGTCGCAGCTTTCATCCCGTCTCCCCCGCTTTCCACACCTCGTGCTCATCCATTCCACATACATCTCTCCCTCATTTCTTCCATCATCCTCACCGTCTATTTTCTTCGCTGCGTCTTCCTCTCGCAACCGGTCTCCTAGGCATCCTTCCGTCCCCTACGCGGTTTGGCTCCGTTCGCCAGTCTTGACCACGTCCCGCGCCAGCCAAAGCTTCTTTCCAGACGTCGATCAGCTGTCCGCGACCAGCCCTCCCCGACGTCGCGCAATCTGCTCCGCGGCGCACGAATCAATTACTGTCACCTCTGCCCAACTACCTTGGTCGCCAGACTATGCCAGTTGACTAGAGCCTCTTGTTTGTGACATTCCCGCACCCCTCGCTGCGCCGCCTTCGCACTCGGCTCTCCGCGTGCCTTTGCATGGACGCCTGTCACTCTGTCGCCTCGTTCTTGCATACCTCTACAACACGCCACACTATATGTCCACGGCTGAACTAGATACGCATCGATCCTTGGACCTCCTTCTACCCTTCCCGATATTTATATACCATTAGTCCACCACGTGCGACGCAGTTGCTCGCCGCGACGTTCCAACCGCACCGCCCCTAGCTGGTACTTTACCATCAAACATTCTCTCACGAAAAGACAGCCTTGCACATGGTTTTGTGCGCTTGGCTGGTCTTACAAATCATCACCTGACTATCAACTTCTCCGTTTTCCATGCTACAAAGCGGTCCTGGCGCTTTCAGGCAACCGACGACTGCGATATAGCCACCCTATTCTAGACTCACGGTTACCCACCCATCTCTGTCGCTGGTCTCTGCATTTCAGATAGCCGCGTCTACGATGAGCAGCGGTATCAAACCGAATCAATCTGGCAAGCTGTCACACGGTCCCGGCAGTCAGAATCTGCTGCTGGAAAAGGTTGGTGTCAGAACTTCCACCCCAGACTCAGAAGCGCTAGCAAGCTCAGAGGACGAGGCCGATCATCGTCAAGACGCCGCCTTCATTGTTACACAGCCCCATAAGCCAGTGCGCAGATCGTCTTGGTTGAACGATACATCGCAGCCTTTGCCTCGTCCGCGCCAGGGCTCCTTTGCCAGCAACGCTGTCTCGTCCCCCACCGCTTCGCACCCTTCCACACCCTCGGCGGAGAACACATCTGGACCCTGGGGCTCCCATTCAGCATCCTCCGCAATGCCTCGTCCTCCCGGTGCTCCGTCGTTTCCCTGGGGAACAGGCATTTGGAATAATGAGCGAAAGGATCCCCCGTCCAGGCTAACCGAGGTCTTGCCCTCGCCCACATCCATTGTGCCTCCAGGCAGTGCTGGCAACTCGTTCTTTGGGCCCGACTCAGGTCTTGTGCAGAATTCTCCTTCGCGAGACCAAGGACAGAACAACCAAATTCCGTTTGCTATACCGCTCCATCCAACGCCAAAGACGTATCGATCGCAGTCGTACTCGGTTGGCCAGATGGAGCTTGAAGCGCCTAATTCCTCGGGGATGAGCTCTTCGGCGATTCTTGGTCGTGCGAGACATCCTGCTCTTCAGCACCGTCCTTCACGTCCTAGTATGTTGAGCGAAATGTCCAACGACGGATCCCTCCTAGGAAACGTTAAAGAAGTTGAGGATGACGAAGATGAGAGCGCTAGCGAATCTCTCCAGAATTCATTCCATCAGAGCGCTGAATCCAAGACCATTGAAATGCTCGCTCGAGAAAATGCTTTGCTACGTCAACAGCAGCAGCAATACGCACGTATCCGACCCCGAGCTTCGACAGGCGCTTCTTATTTAGCCAACGGACACCCGCTCCATGAAGTTGTCCTCGAGGAGTCCGACTATGCCATTGACGAGCTGGATGAAAACCATGATCCTAAGGACCCTATGGGCCGTCGTGCTTCTCAGCGTCGTATGAGCGAATACGGCCCTCCCACCTATCGCACTCCCCATGGCATGGATGGCCGCAAGTTGGAGAATTCCCAACTCAAAAAGGCACTCTGGTCAAGCTCGCCGGGCTACTTCGGTGGTGATGCCTCCCAGAGCCGACGACACTCGTTTGCCAACATGCCGACGCGCCAAGGATCCATAAGCTCCCTTGCGGACTCTGTTGCAACTCTTGAGGCTCAGGCCGAGCAGCAAAACGCTCACTACGGTGGCTTCCAGGACCCTACTGCCATGATGGGGCCCAATAGCCATATGCATGCGCATGCCAACAATATGGGTAATGCGATGCAAAGCAACTTTACCAACCCTTTCGCTGGCCAGTTTGCCCCACAGAATCAATTTCAGAATCGCCCGCCATCACCGCGCCACAACATGTATGGCATAGGTCAGCCTCGTCTCAACCAGCTGCTGCACGTCGTTCTTTTCAAGTGCGCCAGAGCCGACATCTTCTACATTCAGGAGGGAACCGGCCTCACTGTGAAGCCTGGAGATCTTGTGATTGTCGAGGCTGACCGAGGTACTGACTTGGGCACTGTCGCGAAAGACAATGTAGACTGGCAAACTGCTAAAGAATCCAAGGAGCACTACGCAGAAGAACAGTACAAGTGGCTTATGATGTATTCTCAAGGCGCCGCCGCTGCTCAAGAGGGCAATGGTGGAATGCTGTCTGCTGCGCATGGCTTGCCTGGTAGCGCTGTCGGTGGCATGGGTCCCGCAGGCCAGCATCATATGCAGGAGCCACCCAACGGCGAGATTCGCCCAAAGCTCATCAAACGTCTTGCTCAAAGTCACGAGGTGCATGCGCTGCGAGACAAGGAAGGCCAAGAGGCCAAGGCTAAGAGAGTCTGTATGCAGAAGGTCAAGGAGCACGGGCTCAATATGGAGATTCTTGATGCCGAGTTCCAGATGTAAGTTCGCACAAGGCAGGAAAGTTGACCGATTTGCTAATCCAGAAATAGGGACTGGAAAAAGCTCACCTTTTATTACTTCGCCGATGCTTACATCAATTTCAACTCTCTTGTCACCGACCTGTTCAAAATCTACAAGACGAGAATCTGGATGTCGGCCATTAACCCAGCTTCTTTTGCCAGCCCTACCTTGGGTATCCAGGCACCAAGCGGCGTGGGGCCCGGTGCAGTCAACCAGGGCAGGTCTTCGGCCACAGGCGATCGCAGAGGCAATGCGCATCAGCCTGAACAGCAACAGCAGCCCTCTGCTCATCCGGCTCAAACCATCTCGCCCGGCCCTCAGGGTCGCGGCATGCGACCGGGACCAGGCGGCTTCAATCAGCAACATCTGGGGATGGATCGGCACATGTCTCCCGTGTCCGCCACTGGCTTCCCCAACTCCAACTATGCATTCGGCCCTGCAGGCGCTTTTGGCAATGCTAGGCCGCCGCAGAGCCCTTATCAAGTTGGCCCTTCCCTTGGTATGGAAGGAATCCCCGGTGGATTCCAGCATCCAGGAGATTTTCAAGCACCGCATCGGCGCTTTCACCCTGGACAAGGTGAAGGGGGGCCGCCTCACCATTTGCAGCGCGGTTCGCCTATCTCCCCTCAGGGAGACTGGACTGCCGGATTCCAGGGACTTTCCCTAAACACTCATTAATAGCAACTTCGAGAGCAGACGAGGACTGTGATTCGAATTGTGTACTTGATTGCCGGCAAACCTCGCATTTTCTTCTCGCTATGGCCGACATGAATAACATTTACATCTGTGAAAGACAAAATTTCGAAAATAAAAAAGAAAGGACGGTATGGAGAAGACACGAACATACGACTTGCAAAAGCAGTACTACAAATGGGAACTCGGTTTGGGACGGCGTCTGACAATTTTATACCTGCTGGACAAAGACATTTGGATCATTCATTTCGCTAAGACTTTACTTTTGGGCGCGCGGATATTTTCAATACCTTTCTTGTTTTTGCTATTTCTTTTTTTTTTTTTTTTTTTCTTTTGCCATCTTTATTTTGCTGTGTTTTCCACTTTCTCACGGTCACCAAGACATGGTGACTTTACGCTTTTCTGGCCCAGGCAGCATATGGACCAGAAAAATTTGTTACTGGAAAATTGGGATATAAAGAGCCATCTCGGAAAGATTGAGACGAAGAACAGCTATGACCTTGTTTTTATTCTGGTTTGAATTTTTCTTGTTCCACTATTTCTTATTTTGCTGGTTTTTGCGATTTCTCCAGAGGGCTCAAAGAGAAACTATAGATAAAGAAAGGCGGTGGGGATGGAGATTTATTTGGCGAGAGCTCTGGCTGCACCTCACGACAGACTTATGTGCAGCCAAACAGGGCCTCCGGACTAGAGAAATCAGAAACGATGAATTAGCCGTCTGATACCGGTTGTGTATAGCGAACGAGTTGGCGCTTGAATTGATTTTATTTTTTATCATTTGCGTTGTGATAATTGCTTGGCATGATTTCTGTTTGCACCTATCACGTGTGGTCGTCATTGCGCAGTCCTCGACAGCTGTCGGCCACATCCCGCCAAAACTTTACCAGGCTCGGACGTCTTTCGTATGTGGAATCGCTACTTACCAGGCCTTGACATTGCGCGGTTGCGACTGGCTTGGAAATCGAGAGTCTTGATTCCCACCCCCTGGCAGACCATCTCTACGAAGTCCTAGACGAACCAGTATGGCGCAATCGCGCACACGCAAACGAGGCCGAGCGACAGCCAGTAAGCATGCATCACCTCGATGCGCTATTATAAGCCATCTCCTGATTTAGGCCGTATCATATGTAGCTAAGTATGGCCTCTTACAGATCCAGTCGACTCTGATCAGTCCAACAACTCCAAACGGCCCAGCACGACGAAGACTACACGACCTGCAAAGGATCGCAACTCCGGCCGGAATCTTGGAGAAAAGAGGCAAGTTTTATACGTACTGCCTCGTTTTCGGTCCAGCCTTCTAACTTTTGCGCCAGCTCAAGAGTGCAGAGTGTCATCAAAGCGGCGAAGCAGGGCCGCAAGGGAGCGATTGATGCCATCGAGCGAATTCGAGAGCGAGGAAACGAGGTGCTACTCGTGATTGAGGATGAGCGTCGCAGATCTAAGTAGGTGACCAGGCCCACGCCGCGAGCCAACCGCATCGAATACTCGCGCTGACTTGGGGTTCAGTGATGGGCCGAACAGCAGGGCAGACGGAGAGAGTGCCGCTTCCCTAGCAACAGAATATGCTCTACACTCACACGATCCCATCGCAGGCTGCGAGACCTTTGAAGAGGCCAAACGGGCCCTGCAGAGATTCCAATCTTTGGCGACTCGCTTCGACGCCGTCACTGACCAAGACCTTGGCCCCACGGAGCCGAGATGGATGCGCTGGAAGCAGGACGTTGTCGACCTTACTGCGCTCAACACCAAGGCCAGGAAGCTCTCTCATCAAATTATTGAAGGGCACTTGGCTCCGACTGGTTGGCTCGAGTTAACAAATCCACAGAGAGATGGCGAAGACCAGGAGTTGGCGCAGATTGCTATCGAAATTGTGGAAGAAGCCGTGCCTAGAGGGGCTGCAACGTGGGGGACGGCAGCGGCGCAGCTTATTGATGTCTACGGAAGAGTTTTGAAGGATACTTTTTAATTGATGAAGATGTGATTATTGTAATGGGAGAAACAGAGGATGGATCTTATCATGGCTGGCTGCTCAACGGAGTCCTTTTGCTTTGGGTTTCGTCCATAGGGTAGTTCTTAAACTGCCACTTTTTAGCTTTTCCTAAGTGGCATTGTCGCATAAAATACACAACTTGCTAGCTCCACCGTTTTTTTATCCATCTAGATTGGCACAAGAGCAGTTGCTCTTTTGTGCAAGACGGCTCCACCGCATCTGCTGGGAAGCAGCATTACATAATCACTGATGACTCAGCAGACATTTCGAGGGCACTCGAGGTACGGACAAGGGCACGAAGGGCAAGGAGGGGCAAGTGTTAGGGTGCTAGCTCCCAACCTAGACTAGCGCGTCGCTTAGCCCACACAATGCTCGCAATTTTTCTACGTGCAACTTTTCCCGCCGCACGAGTGGCCTTCCTTTTTGAAATTTCTCCTTCGTTATCGCTCTACTAACCGACGGCAGCAACATCACCACCACCTAAGCCGGTATGTTTCTTTTATTGCAGCGCGCCTCAATCGACTCGAACTCCTCCTCGCTACTACAATTCAACGTTTTTCTCGCTGCGAGAGAGTCTTGCGATTGGGGTTTCTTGACATTGTCGAATCGCCCTCTCTTACTAACGTTTGGGATATAGCCAAAATGGGTGCCCTCAAGTATGTCGAGGAACTTCAGAAGAAGAAGCAGTCCGATGTGATGCGCTTCCTTCTCCGCGTTCGCTGCTGGGAAGTACGTTAAACCCTGCCAACAACACCTTGCTCGTTTTTCTACAACATCGCCTCGAATTCAATATCCCCGTTTGCTTTTCTATTGCCCGTCGCTGTTGTGGGCGATCCTCTGTCGACGGATACGGGTTGGGAAAAATTCTGCATCGACGGCTGAGAATGGACAGGGACTGGGCAATTCTGGTTAACGCTGGACTGCTCATCCCCGCCCTCTTTTCAACTCGCTCCCTGCGTGATCCAATCCGTATCCGGCGTCACGTCGCTTCTGCTATACAGTCGTTGAACATTATGCTGAGACTGCATCAATATAGCTTCGTCAGTTGAACGTCATTCACCGCGCCTCGCGCCCTTCGCGCCCCGACAAGGCCCGCCGTCTCGGCTACAAGGCCAAGCAGGGCTACGTTGTCTACCGCGTCCGCGTCCGCCGTGGTGGCCGCAAGAAGCCCGTCGCCAAGGGTGCCACTTTCGGTAAGAAATTTCTCCCAGTCTGACGATTGGAGGCAAGACACTAACGTCATTCTCTTTATAGGCAAGCCCACCAACATGGGTGTGAACCAGCTCAAGTACCAGCGCTCTCTCAAGGCCACCGCTGAGGAGCGTGTCGGCCGCCGCTGCGCCAACTTGCGCGTCCTCAACTCGTACTGGGTGAACCAGGACTCGACCTACAAGTACTACGAGGTCATCCTTGTCGACCCCCAGCACAAGGCCATCCGCATCGACCCCCGCATCAACTGGATCGTCGCCCCCGTCCACAAGCACCGCGAGGCTCGCGGCCTCACCGCCACCGGCAAGGCTTCGCGCGGTCTCAACAAGGGTCACCGTTACAACAAGACCCGTGCTGGCCGCAGAAAGACCTGGAAGCGCCACAACACCCTGTCCCTCTGGCGCTACAGGTAAAGGTTGGTGCGCATCCGCGCGCCCAACCGGCAGTTCACAATTGTCGACCGAATTCGTTTCATCTCTCTGGCCCAGGTGCAGATACACAGGGTTTCTTTCTTCGCCAAGGCTTCTTGGGGAATGTGTTGCTTGCGTTTTGCTTGGACTTTGTTTCGTCTTTGGTCGCTTGCGTCGTCTGCTACAATCTTTTCTCAGTCTTCTTGGTGGGAAAGAAGAAAGGGAGCCCCTCACGTGTTTTGGCTGTGAAGCCTCGTCAGGTCTTGGCAGCTTACGCATGGGGGTTTAACGTCTATTTTCGGTAGCTCTAAAAATTACTTTCAGATGAATTAAAAAATGTGGAATGGATGAAAAATATTCCAGTATTCAATATCTCTTGCTCCACTGATGACTTGTTTCTTGTGACCTCTTATCTGGATACGGTCAGGTCTTCCGGTGGGTTTCAGTTTCGTCTCAATAAGTACGAAGTTGTCTCATTTTCCGATGTTCCGCGCGAGACGCCCAGATGCATGAGAGGATCCGCCGAGGCAGAATCCCTGTTGACATGACTCCCCTCTTTTCATCAGAAAGCAATACTGTCAGAGTCCACAGCCCCCATCGCGGAGCAGTAGCTGAATATGGGTGAGAAAACAGGGCTAATCCGCATGCAAGCCACAATTACACTGCAGGATGCCACCTGCGAGGGCTGACGTCCCGATGCCCAGTGCCGAGCGATGATCGAGTATGCACAGGAGTTGTCAAAAATAATGTGACAGGCTGTCAAACTACGCACGAGCCGTTCCTGCAAGTAGTTTCTCGAAACAGCAACCACTGGTGCAAGTGAGTATAAGTGGTGTCGCAGACTTTTGGCGTCACTTGACAGTGTTGACAAGATACCCAGGATACACGCAAATCTTACACACACCCGCTCTGTAAAGTCTCCTATTGGACATTTGCGATCATGGAGGAGAAGCAAGGCTCCTTCCTTGACCCAAGTCTGCCAAACAAGGCAGTCCTCGAGCGATTTCCCGAGTATGCGTCAACGGCGGTCATTGATGATTTGCGAGCCACAGAGTATTCGTTTCTCGACGAGCACAACCACGTATACCTCGACTACACCGGTGCCGGACTTGCCGCTCTCTCGCAGCACCAAGCGCACCACGAGCGGCTCAAACACGCGGCGTTTGGGAACCCGCACTCGATCAACCCGACGAGCCGGGCGGCTACGGATCTCGTGGACCAGGCCCGGGCGAGGATACTACAGCACTTTTCCGCATCTCCCGACGAGTACGCCGTCATATTCACACCAAACGCGACTGGGGCGGCTCGTCTTGTCGGCGAATCCTACCCATGGCGTCGCGGTGCCCGCCTGGTCCTGACGGCGGACAACCACAACTCGCTGAACGGTCTTCGCGAGTTTGCTCAGAAAGGACACTCACACGCCGTCTACGTCCCGATCGCTGATACAGACGAGCTTCGTGTCCAGGAAGAGAATGTGGTAGCCGCGCTGTCCCGCAATAGCGTCTGCTCACCTCTCGGCTGGCTGAGGAAGAGCAAAAGCAAGCCCGGGCGCAGCCGCGGTCTCTTCGCGTATCCGGCACAGAGCAACTTTACAGGTGTTCGCCACCCGCTATCCTGGATTCAACTTGCGCAGGATCAAGGCTACGATGTTCTCCTGGACGCCGCAGCGTATCTGCCCACGGCAACCCTAGATCTGTCCGCGCTCAAGCCCGAGTTCGTCATGGTCAGCTGGTACAAGCTCTTTGGCACGCCTACCGGCGTCGGCTGCCTCATTGCGCGAAGAGACGCGCTCTCTCGGCTCCGCAGGCCGTGGTTCGCCGGCGGCACCGTGCAGGCTGCCACCGTGGGCTTGCCGTGGCATCTCATGGAGAAGGACGAGGCCGGGTTCGAGGACGGCACCGTCAGCTTCCTGTCCATCCCTGACGTTACCGTCGGCCTGGACTGGATCTCCAAGATTGGCCTGGACACGGTGGCGACGAGGGTGCGCTGCTTGACGGGGTGGATGCTCGAGCGGCTGCTGGCGCTGGAGCACAGCAACGGCGGCAGCATGGTTGTCTGCTACGGGCCGGCTGATGTCGAACACCGCGGCGGGACCGTGTGCTTCAACATTCTCGATAAAAATGGTGCCGTGTTCGACGAACGCCTTGTGGCAGCCGAGTCGGCCGACGCCAATATTTCGTTGCGCACAGGCTGCTTCTGCAACCCGGGCGCCGGCGAGGCGGCGCTGGGCATCAAAGGCCGCGTGCTGGCCCGGCTAGCCCGCGCGCGCGCCAAGTCGTACCAAGACTTTGTGAATGCCTTGGACGTTCCCGCTGTTGGGGCCATTCGCGTATCGCTTGGCATCGCCTCCGTGGCGGCGGACGTGGACTTTATGGTGGCGTTTGTGGAGGAGACGTATCGGGATAGGGCTGCGACGACAAAGAACTTGGGACCGCGGACGGGATGCTAAGGTTGAACCAACATGGATCTTTTATTTTTGCCGAACCTTCTTAGACATGGAAATGCGCGGTGTACGCCACGCATCCCTTTTTTCTACCCCTCAAGACAATGCATTGTTCGGTGTAGAATGTGTCCGTAGCGGTTACGGTTCCCGTCCAGGGTCGAGGAGGGGCACGGCCTGGTCTATTGCCGGGGACCCGCGACCCTGGCTGCACATGGCCGGAACAGCATTCGGGTCCAATAGCAATTGAGATGTATAAGCGAAAGTCTTCAGCTGCCGGGGAAAAGAACACTAATTGCTGCCGGTGGTTCGTCTGTATCCACTGCGCGGCGTTATTGATGCCGTTGTCGATCCCGCATGGTCCGTTGCCATGATGTGATTGGCCTGGGCAATAAAGCGGCATGTTAGTCCACGAACACAGCAGGCTAAATAATCACTATAAAACCAGAGGGATATACGTGAGCGAAATTCTTTTGTATTTCGAACTCAGGCGTCCAGTACTTTCTAGTAAACCAGGGAAAGACTTGCAATATGCAATTGAAGAGTCTCGTCCTGTTGGCGACCGCTGCGGTGGCGGCGCCGGATTTCTCTGGTGCTCAGCGTCCCGGCTCGCCAGAATCAATCAAGAACCTCAAAGACAAGATTAAGAATGTGGTCATCATGGTCATGGAGAACCGTTCATTTGACAACCTCATGGGCGGCCAGACCCTCGCGGGCCTTGAGAACCCCATCCAGACGGGCCCGTACTGCAACCCGCTCAACATCAGCCGGCCCGACAATGGCAACGGCTGCACGGCGGCGCTCGACTTTGACTCCATCATTGACGATCCTGATCACTCGATCTCGGGCAACAACCTCGAGTTCTACGGCTCCTTTACCCCGGACAATGCCGCCATCAAGGCGGGCTCGCTCCAGCCCGACATGAGCGGCTTCCTCACCGAGCAGATTCGTCTCTACGGCGGCAAGGAGGACGAAAAGGTCCTCCAGACGCAGGTCATCAACTACTATACCGAGAGACAAGTCCCGGTCATCACCGCCCTGACGCAAAACTTTGTCGTCTTCAACCACTGGCACTCTGACGTTCCCGGTGTAAGTCGTCGCAATGCTCACCACATCATCTCACCACCATGAGCCCTCACTTACACACCAGCGCAGCCTACCAACCCCAACCGCGTGGCGCTCTGCTCCGGCACCTCGGCGGGCAAGGGCAAGAACAACTTCAAGTACAACAGCATGACGCAAAAGTCCATCTTTCAGCAGGTGACGGAGCTGGGCCTGGAGTGGAAGGACTACCTTGTCGACACGTCGATCCAGGACGCGCGCTGGTTCACGTGGACCTACGAGAGCAACAACACGGACCGCATCGTCTTTATGGATTCGTTCTACGAGGACGCGAAAAACGGCCAGCTGCCGCACCTCGCGTACATCAACCCGAGCTGCTGCGGCGACGGCACCAACTCGATGCACCCGACGGGCCGCGTGTCCGACGGCGAGCAGCTCATCAAGGACGTCTACGAGGCGCTGCGCGCCAGCCCCCAGTGGAACGAGACGCTCTGGGTCATCACCTTTGACGAGACGGGCGGCTTCCACGACCACGTCGCGCCGCCGCGCGCCGCCCGCCCGGACAACAAGACGCACACCGAGACGACGCCGACGGGCAGGGACTACACGTTTGCATTTGACCGCCTCGGCGGCCGCATGCCCACCTGGCTCGTCTCGCCCTGGGCCAATGCCGTCGTTGAGCAGCAGGGCGTCAACGCCTGCGGCAAGACCGTCTCGTACCACGCGACGTCGATCCTGCGCACGCTGGGCTATCTGTGGGACTTTGCGCCGTATAACCCGCGCGTCAAGAACGCGCCGTCGTTTGATCATTTGATCGGCACGAAGCTGCGCACCGATGCGCCGGAAAAGTTTCCTACAGTCTCCCATTTCCGTTCGTAAGAAAAATGTTTTTGTTTTCACATAGAGTTCTGATGCAATGCTCTTTATACTCGTTATATATGATATTATATGGTAGATAGTCTTTATTACATACGATGGCGCGAATATCCTCTCTTAACGTCGTTCTCTTTATGCTTATTACTCCGTTCTACGTATACACTGGGGGGCCAGTCGTGCCTGCCCATGCGACTGGCGATCCTCCAAGAGATCAGACGCTAGTGCGATGTGTTGCCTGGTAACAAATAGCAAGGCAATTCAAGACTTTCTGTCAACCTCGTTCAATTGCAAATTGTCGTGTTTTCATTGCCCGGGTACCTGGCTCGGTTGTCAGACCCGGGGACCCCGCACCACGCAACAAGTGGCGTGCTCACAAAAGTTCTGTCTGCCATCTGATAAGCGACCCGGCATTTGGCAAACGTGGCCCTTGAACCTAAGATTCCGGAGTGATCACGATCAAGACACACCACTCATCATGACGCAAATTAATCCAGCCGCGCCGACTCCCCAGGAGGATCTGCAGACCGTGGTGCAAAGCCGGACCAGGGAATGGCACTTTCACATCTACTTCCTCCTTCAGTCGCCGACCGAAAAGGCTGCTGCCCTGGCCCTCCGTGATGCCGTCTTGAGACTGCGGCGCGACGGTGAGCAATTCTCTCTTCTCTTCGCAAAAATATCCACTAATCGCTTGCAGGCGCATTTGTCGCGGTGCCGCTGCATCGAGTCAATGAGTATCCGATTGGACCGCATCCCGCCGGCTCGTACGAAAGTAAGCGCCGACACATGGATTTTCCTTCAAAGAGAAAGCTGATTGTGATATAGTCTGGGTGCCCGATTCATCATTTTCTGACGTCTTCTTTTACCTGGCGACAAATCGTGGGGACCTTAGGTAAGTTCTTTGCTTGCAGCTTTTATTTTTGTCTTGGTGAATCTAATCAATCTGGCAGTGTCTTGATCCATCCTCTGACGGAGCAGCAACGCCGGGACCACGAGTCTCGAAACGGCTGGCTCGGCAAGCCCTGGCCGATTTATTTGGATGGATTGCCGCGCGAGAGCGACGAGGTGCCCCTACAATATCCAGAGCTGCGACTTGGATGGTCTTCGGCGGCGGAGGACGAGATATCGCTGGATGAAAGACGCAAAAGAGGTGCAGAGGTTGAAGCACTACTGGCAAAAGATCCGGACGCTGCGCCGGCCCCAAAAGATTGAGTACACCTTTGAAACAGCGTGAAGATGCAGAGCAAGTGAGGAGGAAAGCCGCGAAAGACTATAGCGAAGATAAAATTCTTCAAATACCACACAATTGTAAAGTACTGTGAGTCTGGAAGTAACTAGTGAAATATTAGTAGCTCAATAAAGCGAGTCTGGCTGCTGAGAAAACGGAGCCGTGAAGCGAAGCGGCGGTGCAACGGTCCGCTGAAATTGTGCGTGATTTTCAGAGGATCTGAGACTAGTTAACGATCAACCAAATATGTTAGTTACAGGGGTGCGGGGTGCGTCTTCCGCGCAAAATCTACCTGTTTACGGGTAGAAAAACGGCTAGTTACAGCTAGAGATCGGGCGAGGCCAATTGCCGCTGCCAACTAGCGTCACCCGCGAACTGGTTAGCATTGGTAGATCGGAGCAGACTTTGCTCCGTAAAGCAAGTTTCGTAATGATGTGAGCGGTAGACTGACGTTTCTTTTGAAACCAAACCTTCTCTGCCAATACTAGAAAGCATGGCTAGCAGCTGCATGCGTGGCAAGGATTTCCGCAGTAGTTCTGTAAGCCTCGCTAGATAATGACATGATGCCTGCAATTGTGGCATTACAAGCCCCCGCATTCATGAATACTACATGCCTTGGTTCAGGCTCTGGAGCGCATCCAGTTGTTCTACCAATTATCAGCCCCCAATGGCCCCCCCATCAAGCCTGCTAATTAGCTCACACCTTCAATAGCCCTGCCCAGAGCATTAAAAAGAAGCCAGCGTCCCATCGGTCCCTTTGCGAACTGGGATCGCTCAATTGAGAAGCTCACCCGACATATCCACCAGTTGCTTCGATCCATCGCTCCTCTGGTCCTATATCCAATGGCCCCCCCTGTGATTTCCTCCCACAGCTTCCCCTCTTTGCTATTTAAGACACCTGTCTCTCTCCTTACCATTATTCCCCGCTTATGGTAAGATTTCTTGCATATAATCTAGGCTCAGAAAAACGTGCCCTCTCCCTCGCAGAACCAAAGGTACTTTGACGGCACAAGCTGCTGCAAATTGGCGTTGCAAAATGGACAACACGTTTGGGCCACAGCTGCTCGGCCATTTCGATTTTACGCTTTTATTCACGGACACCATTTTCCACATTGTCCCGTCTAGTATAATCGCTTTGGCGACGCTCTTCTTCGTCGTCCAAACCATCAATGGCTCACCACTTGTACGGAAAGGTCGGCTACTCTGGCTCAAGTTGGCCGTTGCCGCCTCACTAGCTGCGGTACAGATCGCCAACGCTGTTCTCTGGTTCCAGTCGCCGCTAGACTCCAGGCTCGCAAAGACAGCCTCTCTCTGCACATGTGTCTCTGCCCTGTGCATTGGCTTCATCATTTATACAAACCATGTTTATTTCATTCGGCCACCCTCCTTTCTCGGCCTTTTCCTCACGATTACCATTATACTCGATTCCGTCGTGACGCGTGCCTATTACCGCCGAACTGGACTTGGCACAATCGCGCAGCTGCACATTTCTGTGCCTGTTTTGAAAGGGACTATGCTGGTGTTGGAGGAGATTTCTAAACGTTCTCTTGTCATTGCGCCTAGGTTGCGCGAAAACCTTGGGAGCGAGTCCTTTGCGGGATTCTGGAGCACGTCTCTGTACTTGTGGCTCAATCGCATCATGTTCATTGGCATGAGGGGCAGACTAACTACTGGCCTTTTACCTGGTATCTCACAGGAAATCGATCCTGTGGTGCTCTATAAGGACTTTAGCGCAATCTGGGGCACGGCTGATGAGCGCTCGAAATACGCCTTGGCCAGGGCATGCTTCTTGTCTGCCCCCTGGCCCTTTGTTTACGTGATTCTGCCACGACTATTTTCTACTGGTTTCCATTTTGCGCAACCTTTCCTGTTGCAGGATATAGTCAACGCCGTTGCAGCCAAGACTCAGGATATGAACATCGTAAAGGGACTTATTTCCGCTACGGCGTTCATCTTCATTGGCAAAGCTGTGAGTCCCTCTGTACAACTTTAGGGTACACCCACCAACATCAGTCAGGTTTCCCAGGCTTGGTATCTATATATCAAGAATCGCATGGCGACAACTACAAGAGCGATTCTTGTTACTGCCATCTATCAAAAGTCCCTCAGGTTGAGCAAAGACGAGCTGGCAAAAGAAGCAGCCGTCACGCTTATTAATACAGACGTCGCTAATGTCATGCTGATCATCGCGCTCTCTTACGAGTGCTGGGTCACATTGGTCGAGATCATTCTCGGCCTTACCATACTCACTCGGTTCGTTGGGTCTGCTAGCATTTTTGCGTTGATTCCGACCGGGTGTAAGTGCAAACTAGTTTTGTTGTCCCACCAAAATTAAGCTCATTCATCACTAGTGTCGAGTGTTTTCACGTACTTCATTTCGAAAAAGCTGGCTTTCTCTCGAAGAGAGTGGAATGGCCACATTCAGACCCGAGTTGCAGACACGTCAAACATGCTGGCTCAGATGAAAGACATCAAGATGACGGGACTAGCCCCGACTCTCGCCAAAAGACTGCAACGTCAACAAGTTGCCGAGACAAAGATTGCAATGGAAAACAGGCGCGCTGTTGCTGGAACCTTTTCTTTCTGTAAGATGTTGCGCTGACTCTGAATTGATGAGACGCTGACTATCGGCAGCTGCAATTGGAGAGACAATAACGCCAGTGCTTGTCGTTGCAGGGACAATGTTTTGGACACGAGCCTCGGAGCCCATCACTTCGGCACGTTTCTTTACGACCTTGGCCGTTGTGACGTTGATATCTAGACCTTTGGCCGACTTTCTTACCGGATTGCCCGCGTGGACGAGTGCATTTGGAGCAGTTGACCGTATTCAAGCATACCTGAAGCAGGAAGAAGACGCGGATGAGCGCAAGATCTTAGTGTCGCAGATTGCCACGGACTCGGGCTCATCTAGCGGTGCTCAACCACGGAATTCGATCGCTCTTCGAAATAGACAGCCGTCGCAGCGTCCCCGAGCCGCCGTCAAGTTGCAGTCTGTAGCAGTTTCTGTGGGCCCGTCAGCATCTGTTCTGAAAGACGTCACCATCTCCATCCCATTCGGACAAACAACAGTGCTCACTGGTCCCGTGGGGTGCGGCAAATCTGCTTTGCTTAGCGCAATCACAGGGCAAGCAAAGCTGAGCGCTGGATCGGTGGCTGTTTGTACGAAAAAGATTGCATATTGCGCACAGCGCCCCTGGCTGCGAAACACAACCATCCAAAAGAACATTCTGGGATTCAGTTCCTACAATGCTGCTTTATACCAGAGAGTCATATTCACCTGTGCGTTAGATACAGACCTGAAAGAACTCCCACTGGGCGATCAAACATTATGTGGAAGTGATGGATGCAAGCTCAGTGGAGGGCAGCGATCAAGGATTGTAAGCATCGACATGATGATTGTAAGTATTTCTCCGAGTAGGAAGCGTCTAACACATGGGCATGCAGTCAATAGCTCGTGCCTTTTACTCGGGTGCAGAGTTGGTTGTGCTCGATGACCCTTTGAGCGCCCTCGACAAGGAGACATCGTCAGCCATACGCGCTCGACTTTTCGGGAAAAATGGATTTTTGGAGGAGAATTCCACGACTATCATTATGGCTACCAGCATGCGTAAGTTTTTCAGGGTATCATGCCCTCCGAGACGGCCCCTGCCATTTCCAAGGACGTGCCTCTAACAATCTTCTCAGAGCAAGATCTCGCCGATGCCGACGCAGTCTTCAAAGTGCTGGAAGACGGTCGCGTTGTACCATCTACCGACACAAAAAGCGCTGTTGCCACCTCCAGTGATGACACCTCCGGTGACACGAATCCAGCCCCTGACGAGACGCAGACAACACCGGCTAGTCAACGATCAGATGAGACGGCTGAAAATGGATATAAGCCACCATCTGTAGAGCCAACTCCAGATGATGACAAATCAAGCCCGTGGCAAGAAGCCAAGTTCGGGGACTTCTCTCTCTACTCCTATTTTACCTGTCCTGCGGGTTTGCTGAACCTTCTGCAATGGACCTTCTTGGTTGTCGTTGCTGCAGTAGTAGAGAGGATGTACTGTACGGAATCAAAATGACCAACGGCCATGCTATCCTTTTGCTAACCCTTAAAACAGTAATCTGGGGTCGGATATGGTTCGATAAAGATCCCAAAAACCGGCTTTACTTTATTACATTCGCTTTTTTTGGGGCGATTAATCCGTTGACAAACTGGATTGCGTGCTAGTGGGTGCTTTCCTCCCTGATCCGGGGAGCTGCCTGACGGTAGGAGCTTTTGCTAACTATATGCGCCAAGCGGATTCTTCTATCTGATCAATGCGTCTGCAATGGAGGCCCTGCATTGGCAACTTGCAGACACCACAACGAGAGCCACGTTTGAATTTCTCGCAGCAGAAGACGCAGGCAGTGTGCTCAACAGGTTCAGCACCGATACAAGCATCATTTCGCAGCGATTACCAATAGCCATCCTCCCATCAGCTTGGGGTAAGTCCTCTCACTGTGCGACGCGTTGATTGTAGAATTTTCTCACCAAGAATACTCTTAGGCTTTCTGTCGGTCCTCATCGACATCGGTATCATCGCCTCTGGAGCTAGTTATGCGGCGCCAATAATGCCGGTTCTATTACTCGGCCTATTCGTTGTCCAATATTTCTACCTACGCACTTCCAGACAGCTGCGGAGTCTCGAGCTTGACACGTCAAAGCTAATGGTCCGGCAGCTTACCGAAACGAGTGGCGGCATCGCCCACGTTCGCTCCTTCAAATGGGAGGACTTTTTCGTCTCAGAGTTCTATGAGATCCTGGAGAAGACCCAAAAACCCTTCTACTTCATGAATCTAGCTCAGCAATGGCTTCTTATGGTCCTTGACATGTTTAGTGCGGGAGCGGGCATTGTCATGATTACCCTTGCATTCAACTACCCGAGCTCGGCATCGGCCAACTCCATGGGTCTTGCTTTTGTCAGTCTGATTTCGTTCAGTCAGATCGTATCGCTGTTTATCCGCTACTTTACCAACATGGAAATCGCCTTTGGAGCGGTGGCTCGCATACGCGCTTTCGCGACCGGTACACCGCTGGAGTTGGATGACTGCGATGCATCCGATTTACCGCCGGAATGGCCACAAAACGGCAAGGTTGAATTCAGTGGTGTTACTGTCGTATACAAGTGCGAGGCCAATCTCTTGTTTCGTTTCCAGTCTTGCGGCTAATTGCTGAAAAACAGGTCAAAAGCAGAAAATGGTGAGGAAGCAGAGCACAAGGGCTTAGACAACCTTGCAATTACGGTAAAGCCCGGCAGCACTTTAGGCATCATGGGTCGAACTGGAAGGTATGAATGACGTTTGATTTTACCTGGGATCCCAACGCTAACTCTCGTTCTTTTTAGCGGTAAAACGAGCCTGCTTCTCGCTCTCCTACGTCTAGTGAAATACTCGGGCAAGATTACCATTGACGGTCGCGATATCGAGTCGGTCCCGCTCAACATCCTTCGAACTCGCATCACAACAATCACTCAATCCGGGCTCGAGCTGATAGGCTCCGTAAGATTTAATCTGAATCCATTCGATCGCGACTGCTTTCCTCCTGATTACACATTGACAGAGGATATGCAGATTGACGTGCTCGAGCAGGTCGGGCTGATGGAGCGTATCGATGCCCGAGGCGGTCTAGAGGCAGACTTTGCAGACATGCGGTTTTCGCAAGGCCAAAAACAACTGTTTCAGCTTGCTCGCGCGATGCTGCACCAGGAGATTATGAAATCCCCGCTCCTCGTCATCGATGAGGGCACATCAAGTGTTGACGAGGAAACCGAAGAGCGGATGCGCATACTTGTGCACGAGGCTTTTGCTTCATGCACCAAGTTCATAATCACTCATAGAGGGAGTATCCTCAACAGATCTGATACTGTTTTGCGCCTCTCGAGGGGCAAAATGGTGGCAATGACGTCGAATTGGGAAGCACAAAACGGGGAGCGCAGCTCCTAGGAAACTCGCTTTCGCTGGCTCTAACACATGTTTTTTATTGCTTTGCTGTTGGAATCCGTTTTCTTTCCCGTGTTCTTGGTAGCGCGATCGGGTTCACTGAGGTATTTGCATGCTCCTACAGTCCGTCTGCAGCGTTAGTGAGATGCTTGTCTTTAGACCAGATTTAAAGATCTCCTCATTTATTCAACCACTCATTCCAGAGGTGTGATGTTATTTTGCGAAGTCGCCCTATAGGCACCATTTCTGAGATCTTTGGGATGTGCTCCTAATCGCTTGAAGCGTGTTTGAGTCTTGGTGCCGAACTGGGTACATAACGTTGGACGAGAAGGATGATGTGCCAAGTTGGTAACCACCAATAGTGTAGTACAAATGATGTGTGGCGCATTGACCCCAGCTTCCAGCAATCCGGAGTGGGTGTTTCAAGTTACAGCGCATCGAGCCTCTGTATTTAGCAGTGATGCGCCCAGAACAGCGCAAAATTGGAGCCACCAGCCACACGCTCGGCACGAACGCCCCAGCTTCCGGAAGCCGATGATCCAAAGCTTTTCTCCCGTCAACTCCAGCACATTGTCGCAGGCGCGCTCCTTCGTCCGCCGTCTCTGATTTCCCTCCTCGCCGTCGATACCCTGCTTGAGTCGCGCCTCTTGTCATAGCATTTCTTTTTCCCCTCTTGCTTGCTTTTACTGATTTGCGATACCCTTGAGCTGCTCTGCGGACCGTGCCGCCGATCCCTGCCACCAGCTTTTTTTAGGCCTGGCCTGTTCGCTGGTCGCTGCGCGCGTGTGCCCACGCCCGCCTGAACCATTTTTTTTTTTGGCGCCATTCGCTGGTGTGACGTTTGTTTCTCCGTTTCCAGCCAGCCATCAGGTGACGGCAGTTCCGCCGCCCAACTTCATCCCACCGCAAACGCAATAGCCATCGCACCCGAGGCTTTTGGAAGTCAACGCCTCTGCTATATTTTGCCGTGGTCGGGCAATCTCGGTCATTGGACGACAGGCGCCATTGAGGCCTTTTACTTGCTCTCTTTATTTTTTTGGTCGCCCGCCTTGCACCTTGCACGTTCGGCCCGGGGGCATGCACTGACTCGTCCCGCTCGCGCCTCTACCGACGCCCGTTTCCATCCTCAGCACGCTCGCTTCTTCCGCGCTCGCAACTTTGTTGTCGTCGATTGACGGTTCCGCCATCGTCAGCACCACCGCCGTCGCTATTAGCTGCGCTCGGTTTTGGTTCCCACGTGCTCGCGTTGCCCTCGGGAGCTTCCCCGCGTCGCTCATCGTCACACGATATAAGATAGCACCATGAGCGCCCCTTGTACGGCCCCATCTCGGCTGCATACAGCCACCGCGAACCCTCGTGCCATGTCAGTGCCAAGCTGACAATTGCATACTTTAGTGAGCTCTGAAGAGCGCCAGCAGTACACGGCCATCATCGACGGCATCCTCGCCACAGCCAACCTCGAAACCATCTCGCGCAAGAAGATTCGACAGGGACTCGAGACTTCGCTTGGCGGCAAAGATCTCAGCGAGCAAAAGGTACGCATGCGCAAAATCTGATCCGCTGACGCTACACCACGCTGACAATTGGACAAGGATGCGATTAAAAAGCTGATAGAATCACGCTTTGACGCTGTCTCTGGCGCCGACGCCGATGCCGACAACGCCTCCGCTTCACCCGTTCCCGCACCGACTCCGAATAAGCGCTCTGCCACGAATGGCTCCTACGACCACGACGACTCGGACGCCTCGGCTGGCTCTGAGCCTGCCAGGAAAAAGGCCAAGCGATCGTCGTCCGCGGAAGATGCCGACGCCAAACTAGCGGCCCAGCTGCAGGCTCAAGAAAACCGCATGGCTAGAGGCCGCACTACGCGCGGTGGCGACAAGCCTCGCACCACCAAGAAGAAGCGAGCTCCCAAGAAGAAGAGCGCCAAGCGCGTCGGCGGCGATGACGACAGCGATGTGGATGGTAGCGACGTCCCGCCGAAGCGCAAGGCCGGTGGAGGTTTCCAGAAGCCATTCAACTTGAGCGAAAGCCTTTCCGTCTTAGTTGGAGAGACACAGGTATGTAGACTCCATTATTTGGCGTCTTGCGGTAGTCTAACAACCCTAGCTCTCGCGCCCCCAGGTCGTCAAAAAGCTTTGGGAGCACATCAAAGCAAACGATCTGCAGGACCCGAACGACAAGCGCCAGATCATCTGCGACGAACGAATGTATGCCGTGTTTAGACAGGCTAGGGTGGACATGTTTAAGATGAACAAGGACATCGGAAGTCATCTATACCCGGTGGGTGAGGAATAGCAGGTCTGCCTACACACTGGCCAGTAGGCCTGCGGACATGACGTGCTATGCCAATGGCGTTGGGCACTGCAAGTTTTGTCTTTGGCAAATGGTTGTTTCTTGATATCGTGGGTGACATTTTTTTGTATTTTTTTTTGGTTTCATTTCCCTGGGGAAAGGCCGGCGCTGCGGGGGATTATACAAACCGCGTTTGATATTCGGTGCCAATGCCAGCGTTTGGTGCCTGATTATAGCAAAAAGGATACGCGTGGGCGGAGTAGAGACAGGCCACGCTGGAGTATACGGAGTCATTGGCCAAGAGGCCACAGATTTGTAAATGCTACACTATACTGTTCAACAATTGTGGGTGGTTCTCGATTACTTGTGGTGATAGTTGGTGGTGACAGGTGGTGGTAATGATTATGTTGCGTTTTTCTGTTGGTGTTACTGATTGGCGACGAGCTGGCCGGACGACAGCACGAAGTACATATCGGTTTACGACAACCCCAGCGCAGGCACGGCAGGCTATTGAATCATCAAACTACGGCATCTCCGAATCAAGGAATAATTTCGCGGATTCCTCATCTTTAGCGTTTGTCACTCGCAGCCCTGCTTGCGGTGTGACTCTTACAGGGCATGTTGCCACTAAAATACCAGGTACAGCGACGCCTCACAGAGTCACAGCGCCTACCAAAGCCAAACCAGCTGAGTCATCGCACCATCTCAGCCGCTGATTTGCCCCTCGTTTTATTTTGGGGCCCCGAATTGGCGAGCTTTGCCCCTCTAAAATAAGTGGAAGCCCTGTCGGACACCCGCTATCAAATTAATTCGCAGTTCTACGCAGGATTTAGGAAATCAGGCTCTCGAATTGCCCGCTACGACGGCTTTTCACATCTTCATCATCCAAGTGCTGTACGACAATTTTGATCAGCCGAATAGAGGCATCGCCCCTCTACATCTTCACGTCTTCAAACCGAACCACGCACTACGCACCAACGAGACAGCAATCAGCAAACGCAGCCATGCCGGAAGAGGCCGGATCCTCAACAGGAGGCGGCAGCGGTGGCCAGGCTTCTCGCGGACGAGGCAATCGAAACAGAGGCCGAGGTGATCGCAGCGGCCAGAATAGCCGTGGAGGCGGCGGTCGACGCGGCCGCGGTGGAGGGAATCGTGGCGGCGTCAAACAAGATGGCTTGCCCGCAGAGCCCGCCGCGCAAGATGTCGCTGTCGCTGCTCGTGCTGCCAAGGAAGAGGCCGGTGCCAATGGCATCGCAGCCCCGGCTCACAAGGCGACGCAAAAGCTCGACGATGACGATGAAGCCGAAGATGTGTGTTTCATCTGTGCGAATCCCGTAGCGCACCACTCCATTGCCCCCTGCAACCACAAAACCTGCCACATTTGCGGCCTACGTATGAGAGCGCTCTACAAGACCAAGGACTGTGCCCATTGCCGAGTAAGTAGCTCCTCCGATGAAGTTACACAGCTCCAGCTTTCTGATTATTATTTTTAGACCGAGGCTCCATACGTCATCTTTACAGATGATGCCGACAAGAAATTCGAAGAGTACACGGCCTCCGATCTCACTACTATCGACACTAACATTGGCATCAAATACACCAACGAGGACATTGTCGGCGACACGGTCCTCCTCCTTCGATACAATTGTCCCGATGCCTCGTGCGACTTTGCCGGCCTCGGCTGGCCCGACCTCCACCGTCACGTCAAGTCGACGCACAAGAAGCGCATGTGCGATCTGTGCACGCGCAACAAGAAGGTCTTTACCCACGAGCATGAACTATTCACCGACCGTGAGCTCGAGAAGCACATGCGTCGCGGCGACGATAAGCCCGGCGCCGCCGACCAGACGGGCTTCAAGGGCCACCCGCTCTGCGGCTTCTGCGGCGAGCGCTTCTACGATGACGACAAGCTCTACGAGCACTGCCGCATGAAGCACGAGCGATGCTTCATTTGCGACCGCCGTGATTCACGCAAGCCGCACTACTTTGTCGACTACAACGCCCTTGAAGCGCACTTTAAGAAGGACCACTTTCTCTGCAACGACAGAGAGTGCATGGAGAAGAAGTTTGTCGTCTTCGAGTCCAATTTGGACTTGCAGGCGCACAACCTGGCTGAGCACGCCGGCGGCAAAACTGTCGGTCGTGATGCCAGGACGGTGGACATGGCAGGCTTCGATCTGCGGCAGCCGTATCAAGAGGAACGGCGCGGCGGCGGTGGCGGTGGCGGCGGCGGAGGCAGAGACGGAGAAGGCCGCGCAAGGGGACGAGGTCGCGGAAGGGGTAGAGACCCCAACGAGGACACGGTGCCTGCAGCATACACGCAACCGCTCCGCCGAGACGAGATTGCTTTCCAGCGGCAAATGGCCATTCACTCGGCCCAGTCAGTCTCCCAGCGCACATTCGGCGGCCAACTATCCGCTCCCGCACCAGCAGCCGCTTCTGCCGGCCGCGGCGGCGCCTCGCCACGTAATGGCAGCTCCGCCAACACTCCCAACGTCCGCCCCGCGGCCGCCAGCCTCACAGATCCCATGGACATGCTCTCCTTAAACGATCCGGCCAACATGACGCCCGAGGACCGCGCCCGTCTTGTCCGCCACAGCTCTGTCATTGAGCGCGCCGCCAACCTCCTCGGCAACGACACCACTAAACTCGCCAACTTCCGCCAGCACATTTCCTCGTACCAGCGGGGCTCACTCGCCGCGCCGCAGCTCATTGACGCCCTCTTCACGCTGTTTGCTGATGTGTCGTCAAATGCGCTGGGTACCATGACGCGCGAGGTCGCCGACCTTTTCGAGAACAAAACCAAGGCAGATAACCTCCGTAAGGCCTGGCAGGATTGGCGCGCAATCAACGAGGACTACCCGAGCCTACCGGGTCTGAGCGGCATGCAGGGCGAGACGTCAAGCTCGAGCGGCTGGGCGCACGCGGCTGCGGCCAATCCGGCTGCGCCGCATGGTGCCCCGGCGCAGAAGCACTCCAACCGCGTGCTGAAGCTTAAGAACAGCACGCGCCTCGGCGGCCCAGCACCCGTGACAAGGACTACGCCACCAGGCTGGACGCCGGCGGCGGCCCCTACTTCCCGTGCACCAGCGGCCGCGTCGTTCCCATCTCTCGCCGCGCCGGCCCCTTCCAGGTCGGGCGGCAGCAGCAGAGCCGCCACCCCCTCGTCGTCCTCGCGGCCGTCGTGGGTTCCGGCGGCGTCTGTCGGGGCTGCTATGCGCGCGAGCACCCGCGGCGGCGAAGACAATTTTCCCGCGCTACCGGCCGCGCCCAAACCGACGACGACCATTTTCGGCTACGGCGGCGGGCGTGGCGTGCGGCGCGACTATGGCCACGCCGAGTCCAACTTTCAATGGGGCGGCGCGGCGGCGGATGCGACACCGGCCGAGGCAGCGGAGGTGGACGAAGGGAAAGGGAAGAAGGGCAAAAAGAAGAAGGTCCTTGTGTCATGGGGATAAAAGCGCTTCTCTCACTTTGAATGATATTTTTCAGCATCTGCCTTTTATTTTCTGCTGCCTCTTTACGAGCAAAAAAGCATACAAGGGAGTTTTGAAAAAAAGAATACGACAAGAGATGTGGTACAGACAGCAAAGGTCTTTGCTTTCGAGGAGTTGTTGATTAGAAGAGCATAGCGGTTGTAAATACAGCAAAGAGATGCATGTAGGAAGAAAAGGAGTTTATCTGATATTTGATCTTGCTCTCCGTGACTTTTGGCTTTCGAAGAGAAAATAATACTAGCGAACGGGCAAAAGCTTAGGAGCGCAGGTAGGCGCAGACGGCCTTGCCCCAGCGCACGCTGCCCTTGTAGATGCGCATCCCCGGCGCGTTGCCGTCCGCGAGGCCGTCGACGGCGTCGGCAAACGCGGGCCCGCCGCCCTCGTCCTTGAGCTGCCGCACGGGGTACATGTACGTCTTGAAGGAGAAGAGGATGGCGCGCGTCTCGGGGAGGCGCGTGAGGGTCTGGAGCTCGACGCGGACAAAGGTCTGCAGATGTTAGCCCTTTCCACTTGGCTTTTCTGTGTTTTGGATCTTGATCATGGCCGCAAATGTAGAGGCATACCTTGGAGATGTCGACTTGTTCGTCGGGCGTGTACGAGTCGTCGTCGGCGAGAATGTGGTTGCCCTTGCAGTTGAAGAGCTGGTCGTGCGTCTGGACAGACCACTAGTTGGTGACAAATGTCAGCACACACCAGTCGCTTTAGGAGGGAAGGGGAAAGTTTTTCCGAGGAGAGAGGAGTTGCCATGCGTACATTCATTCGCTTCACGCTCCTGCCCACCTCTAGCTTGCCAAAGAAGCGCTCCATGCTCGCGGCGATCCTGTCGTAGCCCGGCACGGGCCCGTGGATCTCGCTCAGCAGCCGGCCCAGCTTCTCGCTCGGGTCGAAACCCGAGGGGAAGCAGCACGCAAACGCCGTCGACTCGTGCCCGCGGGGCGTCTCGCGCAGCAGAAACATGTCCTCCTCGACCGTCTCGCCGAGGATCCGCAGCGCCGCCTCGGCGTCCGCCGGCGGTGCTGTTGGGTGCGTCGCGCCCGTGGCCAGGTTGCGCAGCGCGCGCGAGGACGGCGCGAGCTGGAAGAGGGACGGGTAGCGGGCGGGCAGGTAGGAAGAGAGTAGGTAGGTGTAGAGCTCGGCGACGGCGGCGCGGCCGTGGGGCGTGCAGCCGTGGACGGTGGCGCCGTGCTGGGCGATGAGCGCGCGGCGGAGGGTGACGCGGGACAGGTAGTCGCTGTCGATGGTGATGAGCTCCTGCGGGGTGTCGGCTTTCAGAGCTGCGTGGGGTGTTAGCGATGGAAGAGGGACGTCGATGGCGAGATACAGGGAGGACTGCCCATGGTGATGTGGTAGGTTGGCTTGAACGGCCTCAGCTGCTTGGGCTTTTCATTCTCCCATACCAGGCCTTCCAGTGGCGTGATTTTCGGTCTATAGTCATCATTCCCTTTTCCATGCCTGGTCAGTTCCGGGGCCTGTATCACGCGTCTTGTGCGAATCTAGAGAGACGCATGTTTCATCAGTGGACCTGCTTCGATGCAATCTCCGAGTTCATGTCCTCACCAGTGTATAAGACAGCCACAGCAGCGCAGCCGCAGCGCACGCGACCACGAAGCTCAGCATAACTTCTCGTAAACATGAAATGTGCAGGTTATGATGAAACAGGCAGAATGCATGATGAAAAGAAGCCGTACTTGTCATTGAAACCACCACGCCCTACGGCGCGCCCATAATATGTTCGTCATGCTTGGTCTGTCCCACCTGAGCCCCCCGCGCCACCGGCCGGCGCTGGTCCGATGCCGGGCAGCGCGGCGGTCCGAGACACGCCGCGCCCTCCGGACATGGTGGTGTGCAAGATGCGATTTGATCGTGCTAATGGCGTGGGGAAAAAAATTAAATCAGCGATAAAGTGTTTTGAAATGGAAATAAATGAATGATGAGAATCTATGATCAGCTTTCAATTTTCTGATACAAGAACGATGAGCTAGGTGACGGGCTGCGCTGACGATCCTGCCGACGGCATATGAGGCGAGATGCCAAAGAAACAAGCAAAAACAGGGCTTTCACAGTATCGTGGCGCAGATGGGTATATGATGTTCAAGGTGCTTCAGATCTAACAGAGTGACTAAATTGACGATGACGATTTCCGCTTTTAGCGGCTGGGCTTTCAATCGAGCTTACCTCCTCCTGTCCACGATAGGGCTGTGGCAAGACGCGCCTCAGACCGCGCCAGGCGGGCTAACCATGGATCGATCAAACAAGGGTGTCGAAACCTTTGGCAAACCAATCCGCCTGCAGCCCGAAGAACGGCCAATCTACTCGCTGCGATCCATCACCGTAGCGGGGGATGGCGCTACACATAAGCAACAGCAGAACGACTGCCTCTTTGGGCCATCTCGTCCACGGGTGTAAGCTGACTACGCTGGCGACGAGCAAGAGGAAATAAATACCGGCCTCGTCCAGTTCCCTTTTCTTCGCCAATTCGGTTAAATAGGCTCGCTCGTCTATCCCTTTCTCTGTGTATTTCTTGTAGTAACCATCTGCGCATACTGTACGCAATGGCTTCTGGCAAAAAGACTGTCCTCATTACTGGGTAAGTTGCGCAGCGCGCCGAGTACGCCATCTCGACTAACACATTGCAAAGCTGCACGCCGGGCGGCATTGGCCATGCGCTGGCCCTGAAATTCCACGAAGCTAGTGTGTTCTTTTAAATCCGCTTTTCTACTTGATCCAGAGGTACTGACCGTGGCAGACTACCATGTCATTGCCACCGCCCGCAGGGCCGAGGTCCTCGAGGAGCTCACAAAGATGGGCATGAGCGCCGTCTCGCTCGACGTCACGTCGAGCGCCAGCATCGAAAAGTGCAAGACGCAAGTCGCCGAAATCACCGGCGGCACCCTCGACATTCTCGTCAACAATGCGTACGACCTCCCCCCTTCCCTTTCCCAGCCGCTCTTAGCCCACCCATCACTAACAAATTTCGCAGCGGCCTCCTCTACATGCTCCCCGCGACCGACATCGACATGGACGGCGTCCGCGCCA
Organism: Akanthomyces muscarius; assembly: GCF_028009165.1. Lineage (NCBI taxonomy): Eukaryota > Fungi > Ascomycota > Sordariomycetes > Hypocreales > Cordycipitaceae > Akanthomyces > Akanthomyces muscarius. The sequence goes on along the minus strand of NC_079245.1, from coordinate 3,035,304 downwards.
CCTTTGAGACCAACGTCTTTGGCGTCATGGCCATGTGCCAGGCCTTTACCCCGCTCCTCATCCCCGCGCGCGGGCTCATCCTGCAAATCTCCTCCATCTCCGCCGTCGCCGCCGACCTCTACGCCAGCGTCTACTCGGCCACCAAGGGCGCCGTCAACTCGTACTCGCGCAGCCTGCGCCTCGAGCTGCGGCCGTTCAACGTCCGCGTCATGGTCGCCGTCACGGGCACCGTGAAATCGCAGATCGCGACCAAAATCTCGCAGCACCTGCCAGAGGGCTCGCTGTACCAGCCCGTCAACGACATGTACATTAAGCGCCACCAGTTCAGCCAGGAGACGATCCCGATGGACACGGACGTCTACGCGGGCAAGATTGTCGCGCAGGCGGTGAAAGGAGAGGGCTGGATGGGAGGGTGGTTTGGTAGATCGCCGGACTGGTACTGGACCGGCGGCATTGCGCGCCGGACGTGGCTCGGACAGTACTTTCCGACGAGGTGGATGGAGAACATGGTGGCGGCGCTGTCGGAGAATGACGAGATTACGAAGCGTATTCACGCGTCGCAGGAAAAGGCTGATTGATTGGGCGCGGATGTGATACGTGGCATTTCTTTCTTTTGTGTAGTTTATCTAGCGATTCCTGAAACCTTTCTTCTCAATACAAATTTGCACAACATTGGTTTACAAATGTAATACATAAAAAGTAACAATATAAGCCTGATGCTTTGAAAAGCTTTGCTGGGAAACAGTCTCCATCCTTCATTCTTCGCCCTGCTGGGTCTTGTCCAGCAAAGCCGACGACGTCTTCTGCAGAGCATCAATCGCGGAAAAAACATCCTGCAAGGATCGGACTGACTTGCCGTTGGCGTCATACAGAAACTGGCCCATTGCCCTGGCCCAGCTCGACTCATGCTGGAGCGCTCTCTCGAGCACCTCCATTCTCTCTTCCATCTCGTGCAGCCGCGACTCATACATCTCCCTCTCCGACGCCAAGAGACCGCCGCCCACTTCGAGGATCGGGCTGCCGTTGCCGTCAGGGTGGCTCGGCAAGGGCACGTAACCCGTCGTTTCTGCTTCCACACGCGTGTGGAGTTCATCTCGACGACGCTTCGTCTGGCTTGCCACTCTTCGCAGCTGCGCATTGAGCTCCTCGCGCTGATTCGATGTAACAGCAGAATTGTCGTTGATGCGGCCCCCGCTGGCCCCTTGAGACAATGTGGACTGGACAGATGCTGGTGCAGACTTGGATAAGAATTGCTCAGCAGGCTCATGCGCTGGTGAGGGCTTCGTCGACACGGGCTGCTGGAACTGCTCATAGGATGGAAGTGGTGCGCGACGCGCTGCGGCTGTGAAGTCGAGCAAGTCGAAAGTCTCGCCAGACTCAGCCGGGTAAGTCTCTAAGACGTGGTCTCCCCGGACAAACTGGTTTCGTTTATATGGATGGTCTGGAGGTATAGAGAATGTTAATCGATGGCTGTCAACATATAGGTGTGGAGTAAAGGAACGCTCGTCAAGAATAGAATCGTTGCTTGCCGGCGTGGGCTCACCCTCGTCAATTTCACCCTCCGACAAGGAGACTTTTCGTTTTCTTTGGCCTTCTGAGCTGGTAGAATGAGGGTGGGCATTCTCTGTTTGGGGCGGCTTGAATTTGTTGGCAAAAGTTTTCGGTCTGCGGGTGGTTTTCATCTCTTTGAGTAGTGCACTGTGCAATATCTGTTAAGACTTTTTGGACTTTCCACAGTTGCTACCCAACGAAAAGACTCACGCTACCTCTGGGTCCGTCTCCCAGAGAGAAGTGACAATTTTGGCAGGAAGCTCGACGCCAGCGAGACAACCCGGCAGCTTTGCGTCCATGAGCATGTCGACATGGTGGTCGCGAATATTGAGCCACGCCGATCGAGTAGCGTGAATCCTGGCATCGTCAATCGTCTTCGAGAATGATATCTCCGGTCGCGGCCGGATTAGCAGCCATTCGTCCACAAGACGCACGAGAAGCGAGAGTCGCTTCTGCTCGCTGCGACCGAGGAGCTCTGCATAGCGAGCGTCCGAATAGAAATTGGCAATTTCGCTCACCAGGGCTCGGTTCCCGTCCACGATGCCCCAATCCGTGGCAATCCAACCCCAGAAACGGGCATCGTCTATCAACGGACTGTGGAACAGCAGCAGGCGGAAGAGCACGACCAAGTTTGCGTAGCAGCGAGCGGCGCGGTTGCCTTTTTGAAACCGCTTGCTGCCGAGCATAGAGAACATCCTGTGCTCATCATCCAGTGTGAGCTTGTGTGCGAAGAAGAAGCCTTCATCAAAGCCGCAGATGCGCGGTAGGGGCATCGAGCCACCAGCTTTGGAGCCGCCCATTTCTGTTTGACTTTGCAAGTCACTTGAAGCAGGATAAATTGCTGTGTCCGTTTAGGAACGGATGATGTGTTTAAAAAAGAAAGAACGTGCGGAGAGGCAGAGAAGTACAGTGCGCAGCGTTTGCGCCAACTGGCAGAACTGACGCGCCAGTCCGCAGCAAACGGAGCAGGGTCCGTCTTTCATATTCTCCTCTTCGCGACTTACCATTGGTAACCTTCACCTTTTCTCTTAACATCAATTTCAGCACTGTACTTGGTCGACCGTCTAGTCGAGTATCCTTAAATTAGGTGTAGATTACCGAGAAGAAAGTTGAGTACAGGCTAATTTTTTTTTTTTTAGATATGTACTAGACAACCGTCGGGCCCTCATTCCTCGCAACGTTTCAAGAAGTCTACTGCCACTGTACTCCCTGCCACGCAGCGAGACTCTTACGCCAGCTGCCCACCAGATCAAACACTGTGCTAGCCGTCACGACGCCCTGCAGCAGCTTACCCTCCTCTCCACCGTACACAAGCTTCTTAATCTCTCTCTCAATCACGCCACCGGACTTGGTGTCCTGCGTCAGCCGCACGATCCACATCTTGCATTGCTTGAGCGTCGCGTCCGCCGCCACGCCGAGCGCCTTGGTCTGCGCGACAACGTCCTTGGGCAGGTTGCTCTGGCCCGAGCGATCGCGCTCTTTTTGCTTCTCGTTGAAGTTGGAGATCCACTGCGAGGCGTTCTTGACGGCGACGGCCGTGTCACGCAGCAGGACGATGCGATGCAGCGACTGAAGCAGCGATGTTGTGTCGCCAATCTCGGATCCGTCAGCCAAAGCGGCAAGGTAGTCGCGCTGGCTTTCGAGTGAGGCTGTGACGGCGCTGACAAACGGGCCAATAAGCTCGTTGAGGCCGGCAGCGCGGTCGGCGCACAGCGGCACGAGGGAGGAGAGCAGGCTGATGACTTCGAAATACTGAAGCTCCGACTCGGTGAGTGCAGAGGCCGCTCCGGGAAGGAACTTGGGGAAGGAATTGGCGATTTGCCCAAGGGATTCAATGACGTATTTTTGGTCAGCCACGGAACCTGCCACTGGCACCTTGTAGAATGTTGGCGGCGTGTAGGCAAGAGTTTGCTGGAATGCCTCTGCGAGCAAAGAAAGGTGGGCTCTGCGGTCCTACATATTGTCAGTAGGGCTCAATCACTTTATAAAAGATACTGACACTGGGAGCTGGTCCAAGTCTTAGCCGCTCGTAGATGGCGGGCGTGGCGCTGTGGTTCCACGAGGGAAAGGATCCGTAGTCAATGATTTCGTTCAGGCTTGTACCGTCGCACACTTCAGCTATACGCGTGTTAGTTTCAACCCCAACTTTCTTGCTCAGTGCTGCTTACTGAATCTCGAATCGCTGAGCAAGTCAGTATCTGAAACACCAAGCAGTCGCTCGGAGCGCACGCTTTCCACCAAGCTCATCGCTCTGGTGCAGCTCACACGCAGATTCTCGACATACTCGGGCACCGTCAAAACACTACTGTAGCTGCCGTCTTGGAACGCGTCGATTAAGCGCCGAGGCATGCGCATCTTTAGAGATGTCTGGTAGTGCGTTTTGATCGACGACATGAGCTGCCAGCCGGCGTCGGTCAGTGGCGAAATCATGCCCGGCGCCACCGTGGACAGACGGTCGTAGAAGAGCGGTGCGAGCGAGTCCAGAATGGTCCGCTTGATAGCCAACGTATCCCAGACGGCAAGCGCCTCGGGGGTGGAAGCCAGGCGCAAGTGCAGCTGGACGAGGAGCAAGGAAATTTGACTGTGTCTGGGGGACGAGTTGAGCTGCTGCTGAAGAAGGAGAAGCGCCTGCACCAAATACTGCGCAGACTCGGCCGTTGGAAGCGAAGATGGGAGCTGATCCGCCAACCCAACCAGGCACGATGCGGCAACAAGGGCGACCTCCGACTGAACATCTTTGGTCGACTGAGACGAGTAGGAAGCTATTGTGCTGATGTGCTTGTGCAACGCCATGCTGGCTTTGTATACGCTCTTGAATCTTGTTTGGCGAGATTCACACTTTTCGCTTGCTTTAGGGATGGCCTCGTATGTCTGCGGGCAGGTTGTAGCGAAATATTGCAACTTCAAAGTGAGAATCTGCTTCCTTAGCTCCGGGATCTCGTCGCTCTGTTCCTCCGGCGGGAAGTGGTGATGGGCGAGGTAGTCGATGCCACCAGCGTCGAGATGCTCCGCAAATAGTCGGATATCGTCAAAACACGATGGATTATAGGCCTGGTTATTGATGTATTTGACCAGTTCGCGCAGTCGTAGCGATGCTGGGGCGGATTCTACCGCATCGGGCCCCTCTGAACTCAGTAGCTGAAAGCTGGCACAGACACGCGCAAGCATTATGTTTCGCTTGTAGATAGCCTTGGAGTCTGCTGCTTTGGATAGCTTGAGAAGCAGCTCTTGCACCGTCGCAGTTGCTCTGGAAACTATCAGCAAAGGTCATACGCAAGACCAAGAAGACCTACTCAGCGTCACTGTCTTGGATCTGGCTTGCAGCGATAATGAATGATTGCCAGACGTCCCAGTCAGAAGCCTGTAATGTTAGCTCTCCATTATCTTCCGACACGGACAGACAATCCCGGCAGACACTGTAAAGACTTTGCCAATTTTCGTCGCTTTCAAGCTTCTCGATGGTGTACATAAGGGGCTCTTTGCGACCCTGCTTGAGCTGCTCGACAGGGCTGAAGACGCTGCTGTCGAGAAGCTTACTCAAGTCCGATGCGCTACCATGAGCACCGACGACTTCATACAAGAGAAGGATCTCTTGTTCTGTCTGGATACTGCGAGGCGGTAGCGCCGTTTTATCATTTGCCTGAAGCTTAGTTAGTAGCTGCGATTTTCGCGAGCGAGTTGCAACTTGCCTGCTCTGTTGCCTGCGCAGCCCGCTCGATTTGTTTCTGAGCCAGCATGCCGTAGAGTTTCTTCTTTTCGGGGGGCGACTGGGAAGATATCTATTCAGAGTCAATATGGAGCCATGGCTTCGTTGCGTGGGACATACAGCTAGAAGATGCGTAATAGCAATGTTCCAGAAGAGGAATGATCTCTCCTGGGGAAACGATTTGTCAATCAAGGCAGCGATCTGATCAATTAGTAAAACAGTCAAATTCTTTCCAGAGTTTTGGATGCCTACTTGTTGGGCGCTGACAAGATCCCAGTGGAGAAGGCAAGACTCGAGACATCTCGTCGTTTGGTTTCTGTCCTTGGCCGAGGCCTTGGCCGCACGAACTCGCAGAGGACCCAGCGTCTCTGGAAACTCATCTTCCTCTAGCAGGTCGCGCGTGGCCCATTCCAGCAGATCAATCCCGTCTGCGTCCTTGATCACAGTGCCGTCCTTGACGTATGTGACAAGAGCCGTCATGGCGCTATATTTGGCTGCCGGATCGTCCAGCTGGCTCTCGGCACAGACTTTGAGGATCTGCGTCAGCGTTAGCAGCCATTCAAAGAATCGCGCCTCAGGATTCAGTGAGGCACATTGGATCCTTCACGGTGGCACTCGCTCTCACCTCATAGTATGGATCATTCACCATCTTGGCACGCTTCTCGGCGAGCCGCACGACGGTGCTCCAGTTTTGGTCGTAAAAGGCCGACTGGAGCTGGAGATCGACCCCATTTTTGAGACGTGGTCCGGAGCCTTGCATGAGTTTTCAGTCGGGCGCGGCGCTGAGTGCTGTTTGGCGATGGTTTGTGAATCCGCGAGGTTTGGCAGCCGTTCGGGCGAGGTGTGGATTTCGTGGTGGAGTTTGTGTGCGCTCACCACCACGGCGGGCGCAGGTGGCAGCCTGCGACATCGCCGAAGCCAACACAGCTTGCTCATCGCTTCTTTGTTACTACCGTGCCGACCTGCCAAGAGCAGTGGAATGATTGGCTTCGTTTAAGCACAGTAAGGTACTTGTGGCGTCTGGTCAGCTAGCCAATGCGAATTACTCTTGGCCTGCAGCAGTTATACTTAAATGGCAATCCTAGGTCTAACAGAGCAATTTCTGTAATTGTTTTCTTTCACAACAAAGTGAATCTCCATGTTCCTTATGTTTTCATATTCTTTGTTATTTTTCTTATTTCTTCTTTACCCAATTGTCGTGGAGCTGGTCATCATCCTTCGGCATCATGCTCATCCACACCAGTAATTGCACGTCTTCATCCGACAACTATCACCAAGTCAGTAACGGTTTCTTCATATAAAATTATGCCGGATTCACCTACAAGTCGGACATATATGTCTTTCAGCAAACCCAGTTCGTGCCAGAACGCTTTCGCTTCTCGTCCCGTCAGAGGTTGGTTGAGGGGCACAGTGCGCGCTCCATCAAAGTCTACCCAAAGCACTCGCACAGCGTGAATCTCGGCCAGCATGTCCGCAAGCCTGTTAAGGCGCTCTTCCGTGTAATTGCCGAGATGAAATCTTTCCAAACCGGGGATATATTCGATGAACATCGCATTTGGGGTTGAGAGATCGTTGTTAAAGCTCTCTAGCTCTGGCCATTATTGCTGCGACGGTGCGGTAAAAGTCAGGCACAAAGCCCTTGGCACAAATGCCAGCCTCCTTGGCTCGACGGTAAGCAGCCGACTCCTAGATGAATAATTCCGACTCGTATACATAGTCATCTCTTCTAGCATGGCTGTTGTACTGCTTTTGTTCTTATGTGGGGGGCTACAGGAGTGTTGCTTCGACTCACGACTTTGAGCACACACTCTTTGCCGAGAGCTTCCACGTGAAATAGTTGCGAGAATCGCGACTTGTGCAATCGTTGAGAAATTTTGACTTGTGATGAGCAAAGCTCATCCATAATCTGTTACACCATGCTCAGCAGCATGTGAGTTTTAACCTCTGCAGAAGAGCCCTCGAAAGATACGTGGCGATTTGGTGATGTTGGAGACGGACATGTCCGTCTGACTGGTTGGCGCCATGGGTCAGGATCGTGGCTGACTAAAATCTCATTCTTCAGGAACAAAGACTTTGCCCGCATCATCAAGAGTCCAGGTCCTTCTCACTTTGCCAGTCAGACCTTCTTTCAGTGAATATGGATTTGGCCAGCTATCCTACGCAGCGGCGGCCACTAAGTCTCTTCATAAAAGTGCAGGAGTTGACAGTGCTGTGCTTGATTCGTGAAAGTACATGTTTTGACATCACGGTAGCGAAATTCGCTACGCGCCAACCATCAAATACGCCTAGTATACATGCCGAAAGCCGAGTATGCGGCCCTCATAGCCCGTCCGCAGGCCCTCATCTATTCACACTCGCTTCGTTCGGGCTCGTTCGGTCGTATCTCTTCGTCACCAGAAACTTCCAGCTTCCTTCTTTCGCTTTTCCGTCTACAAGAAACAAGAAGTCAGCACATCACTCCACATACCCACGTTACCCCGTCAAGAACTTACCCAAGCTTGCTTGCAATCGCGATACGCCCTGTCACAGACCCCGTTAGCACACTCCCGACCACAGCCCAGAGTCAGACGCAAACGCACTGGAAATAGTCGGTGCACATGGATTTGTCGCCGTTGTTTCTGTACAGGCACTTGTAGCTTCGCTGCGCCGCCTCCTGGCATGGATCGTAAAACTCGCTCTTCGATTTCCTAGCATTCGTCCCCCAGTCAGCTTTTTGTCTTTTGTAACAGATCGGTGTCGATTGACGCCGCATACGTTGCGAATTTTTGCTTGGCTTCGCCGGTCCAAGGACTCTGCTCCGAGCCTTCCTCGGGTTTTGACGACATGGCTGTGGGATTTGTGAAATGGTTAATGGGAGAAAAAAGGTCGCGATGCGCCGAGCAGCTAGAAAAACGTCACTCGTCCAATTCGCCCCACATCATCGGAACAAACAAACGTGGAAGATACAATCGCATAACTACCCATGCCTGTTGAAAAAACAATACTCTTCTTATTTCATAGCACTTGGACTACCAGAATCCGTCATTTTCCCAATCCATCGCAGCTTCCGCCTTTTCCGCCGCCAGCAGGCCGTCTCGCGCCTTGGCGATGCAAGCCGCCACCTCGGCACTGCAGCACAGCTCGGCGTCGAGCTCCTTGAGCTTGGGCTCGCCCATGACCGCCAGCGCCGTCAGTCCCAGGTACGAGTGGTAAATGTCCGGCGGCGCCCCCGTCGTCTTGGCGAACCCTCCGATGCGGTGCTGCGTGATGCCCGTCAGGTAGTTGCTGGCCGGTTCCCGGCGCAGCATCGACTCTCTGTCGAGGAGCTAGCACAGGCCTGTCAGTTGAAATAAACACAAGAGCGGTACTTTGAGATGGAAGCATCCTACCGATAGCGCACCGGCTGCCCACCAGAAATAGCAGGTGTCTGCCTTTTTATTCCAGCGGCCGTTGCAGCCGACAAAGGTAGGCGGGCCGTCTAGTTGCAGCTGCGCGAGCTCCTTTTCGATAAAGTTCTCCTCGTCATCCTCGTGCGCCGTTTCTTCGTCAGCGTGGTATATGAACTGCCGATGGGATAGAAACTTGAGGAGCTGTGCGCTGTCCGGGATGTGCTTGTCTGCTGCTTCCGTTCTCTTGCCTGTCGACGCGGGTCGGGAAAGCAAACTCAGCGTGGATAGTGCGCAAAATGTATAACCACCTACCACAAGTCAGTGGTAGAACAGCCGCCGCTGGGATGGAAACATTACCATGCGACTCGTGATGTGACGTTGTCTCGCCCATGCCACCATCATGTGTCTGCGTCTGAGAGATGAACTTGACCAGCTTCTCAAGATTCAAATCCTCCACCCACCTCTCATCCTGTTTGTCCAGATCCCCTCTCATCATCCACCGAATACCCGCCGCCATGTAGCTGTTTCGTACATCATGCCCGCCCACAGACTCTCCCTCCCACAATACCTGTCCCATTGCACCGTCCGCGTCCCTTTGCAGTCGCCTCAACCAAATAAGCAGTTGTCTCCTTTGAACACCAGCAAATGCATTCTGCTCATCCCTCTCCGAGCCCGTGCCGACAGCCGCTAGTGCGAGGAGCACGAGCGCAAAAAAGGTGGCCGCAAGGTTGGCGTCGCCCGCCGAGGCTCCGGCGGGTGCGTGCGTCGCGCTTCCGCAGAAGCCACCGTCTGGATGCTGCAGGCTGAGAACCCACGTCCGGATCGCAGCACGTTCTGGCGCTGTGAGCGGCGACCGCAGCAAGTCCAGCGACGAGACGATGAAGCAGGCGAGTGTGAGCCGGGTGGAGTCGTTGGAGGTGTACGGGGCAGGCAGAAAGCTGCCGTGGCAGCGCTTCCAGTACTTGATGTGCCTCTCTACATCGAGAACAGGGCTCTCGGTAGCGGCCATGATGCAGCGCCAGTTCGACCTTGCCGATGTCGTGTGTGCGATGTTGAAGCATTGCGCGACGTCTTGTCGGGAGCTACCAGCTCAAAGCCCCACCAAGGGCATCCCGATTCTGCCGCATTATGCGGCTGCGTCTTAACTCATTAACCAAATATGAGATGATAATTTTTAATTGTAATACAGCTATCTCTACTGATTCTTTTCAAAACAATGTCCTAGGGATACAAATATTTACACTGCGACAGCGTCTTTAGTCGAGGTGTGGCCAGTTGCATGGCGGACATGACGATCCGCAGCATGGAGCTGACGCCCGCAGCCGGACAAAGGCCAACGGAAACCTGAGGATGTGGCGTATTTGAGTAGTTGCGCGGGCCAAATGGAAAATGGGGCTCCCCATAGATGTGCTAGTCGGTCATCTTGTAATCTTCCTCCATTTAACTTGCAGAGTCATCATCATTTCTCAACGTCTCACACACTTGGCCAACGTCCGTTGTCTTCAGTCGGAACGCTGTCACCGGGTTGCCGTCCTCAAAATCCACGGAAATGAGCCATAGGCCCTGAGCCGTCCAGTTTTTTTCGCTTACGACTAGCAACCCGTAAGGGAAGTAGGCCAAGTTCGATTTATTGTCGTTGCCGTATTGGATATGGGTCTTTAATGCCGACTCAAGGCTGGGCTGGTACAGCGATGATGTTGGCGCGAGGCGAACAAGGTGAATATCTTCCCCACTAGGCACATTTATAACAAGCCCCTGTTCCAAATCCGTTACGAGATGGTTCAGGCTAGTCTCGGAGATTGCGCTTTGGATGGAATACAGAGCCCAAGGGAGAGAATCGGTGCCGCTAACATCGCCTTTTATGATGTGTGGAGCCGCATCTGGGAGATGGTAAGTGTCGTTCTTCTGTTGAGTTGTCATTCTGAGAAAATTGGTATGAATGAGAACCATGAGAAAATGACGAGGCTACAAGCAGAGTAGTCAGTCGAACAGCTCATGACATCATTGCTTACATAAAATGCATGAACATTACGCTCGAAGAAACTGGTGTGAGTCGCATGGAGAGCGAAAGTATATTCATCACGGTCGCGGGTCATATGCGAAATGGTATTGACTCTAGGTTATATGTACATGTCTATAACAAGGTCCCCGTAACATTCTGTTTTGTCTAATCAGCTTCGACATGCTCCTCCACCCTTGTATACTCGCTATTCTTTCTCCAACTTTCGCCCTTGTAGTAGAGGGCAACAGGCACCGAAACCACCACCAGCGTGGCCAGCGCATACACGCTAAAGCCCCAGCCATAGCCCAACTGATTGACAAGCTTGTCTATTGCAAGTGGCAAGAAAGCCCCAGCAAGACAGCGGATGACAATGACAGCCGTCAGTGCAGAGGCTGAGTAAAGACCACAGGCGTCGACGACGTAGGCGGTGAGGGGCGTAAAGGACATGATGAGGGACATGCGGACCCAGACGCAGGCGACAAGGAAGAGGTAGAGGTTCCATTTATACTGGGCACACCAGCCGTAGAGCGCAACGGCAGGGACGATGGTAACGGCGCCGAAAATGGCAATTGGCAGACGGAATTCCGGCAGTCCAACTCCATTGTTGTTGTCACGAAGCTTGACATAGATGCTGTCCAGCCATGACTTGCAGACCATGATGCCGATCAGAGATCCGAGGGCTGCAACGTGTTAGCGAGGTACTTGCTGTAAGAAAGCGGAATCGTTACCATTAGAAAAGAAAGAAAGTCCGGCCGCCGTTGGTGACAAGTGGTAAATGTCCTCGATAATTCTCGGCATCGTAATGGCTGCCACGTAAAAGTGCGAAAACATGATGGCAATGTAAAAAGAAATCGCAATGAGCACGCCGCTGCTGGCAAGCACAGTGACGGGTCGCGCAATGGATAGCCAGAGCGACCTGTACGTGTGCTTGGTCACGGGCTTGTCCATGTCCGACGCTGGGCTCGCAGCGCGCAGCTTGGCGGCGCGGCGGCGCAGGATGGCGGGCTTGTACGTCTCGCGGAAGAAGACAAACGAGATGGAGTAGCACACGGCGGCCAGTACAACGCTGACAAAGATGATGACGCGCCAGCTGAGCGTCTCGATGGCGGCGCCGCTGAACGCGGGGCCGAGCGAGCTGCCGAGGAGCGGCGCGAAGAGGATCATGCTCATGGCGGTGCCGCGCTGCTCGGGGACGAACATGTCGCCAATGATGGCCGGGCCGAGGACGTTGATGGCGACGGCGGCGCCGGTCAGGGCGCGGGTAAAGGTGAGAAAGCGCAGCGTCGGGGCGAGGGCGCCGAGGACGAGGGCGCCGACGAAGAGCACGTTGGCCGTGTTGACGACGGGCGAGCGGCCAAAGAGCTCCGAGAGCGAGCCGATGAGCAGCGGGCCGGCGGCCTCGCCAAGCTCCCAAATGGTGACGAGGAGCACCTCGGACGAGGTGTCGTTGGGGCTGCCGCCGAGGTCGCGGGATATGCGCCGGGCCACGGGCACGACGGAGACGCAGGAAAACGTGCTGTTGCGTGTCAGCAGATGGGAGTCAATCCGAAGGCAAAGACTACATACACAGTAAAGGCAGACATGGCCAGCAAAAATACGATGAACCATTTATACGGCGTCGTCCACTCGAGCGGATTCTCGCTGTCGCCATCCGGGTCAAAGTCGGCGGCGCAGATGGTGTCGACCGAGCTGGTCAGCGCATCCTCGGGGTCGCGGCGATCCGCCAGCAGCGGCGCCGTCTCGTGATCCGCAGCAGGAGCCATGTTTTGCAGGAATAATATGAGATTGAGGCCGCGACTCCAGGGGAATTGAAGCGCAGGAAGCGCGGAGGGAGAGGAGGGGGTGAGGAGGCGAGGCGAGCGGAGGTAAAGAGTCAGATGTGCGGATATTAGAAATCTGACACTGCGGGTCGGTGTGCAGTCTGACGGGCTGAAGCTATACAACAACACCCACACACTGTGCCTTGCGTGCTTTGGAGGCGCTATGATATCTAGGTGGAGGAGGCGATGACGAGCAGAGAGCCGGATTGAAATTTGCTGAAGAGATGAGAAGGCGGGCGGGACATTTAAAAAGCCACCCAGCAAGGGTGGCGGCTGGAGAGCAGAACCCTCGACCAAGACATGCAGCAGGCTAAGATGAATAGTAACTAAGCTGAAGGCGCGGAACATGTCGCGTCCCACAACTATTTACTTGCCGTGAAAAAGCAAGGGTTCTGGGGCTTCATTCGTAGTGCTGCCGGTACCACGCAAGGTTTCGGGGGACGGCCGAGGCCGCTCCCCGAGGTTTCTCAGGTACGCGCCTCATTGGCGAAGCTGTAAGCAGGCATCAAGGTCAAGTCTAGCAGCAGCCCAGCGATTGATGCGGTATAGGCTTTTTCAATCCGTTCAGGCTCGTTTGGTCTTTTTTTTTCTGCTCTCGTCGATGACGATTTCAAGATGATGCGCTCATGATCTAATTCGATGGCCGGTGAGCCACGCACACGTTAGTGCTGACGGGGGGCGATTGGTTCCTCTCCGCAGCTGGAACGGCCGCTAAACCGGGTGGCGTGCTGGCCTGTGGTGGGCAGCTAATCTAATTCCCAAGTGCCTACTGGTAGAGGGGATCATGGCTTCATCGTAGGTTCCTACAAACGCCACTATTGGTTCCATCGAGAGGTTGAACCGATACAGATCGGCTGCATCAAACTTGCAGCCGGACGTAGCACTGCATGATGCACAGTACAACATGCGCTCATACTCGAACGATCTCCGCAGCCATACAATATATCATTGGCTTTGTCCCACAGCCGAGACATTTGTGGTAGGGTGTAGTGAGTAACGTTAGTGCTGCGCAAACACTGAGAAGGTCGATTGATCCAGCCATCTCCGCCGACTTGAGCGCCATATTTCGTCGATCAAGAAGAGTCGATCTAGCAGCGGCTAATTTTACCGGCCGTAACCTCACCGGTGTTCAGTTCCTCTGCCATCGGCTCCTGCCGCCACATCCACTGACTGAGATCCTCTCTCTGTCGCTTGCATCTCCGATACACACAACAACCGTATTCCTTTGCCGGACAGCGAAAGTGTCCACGCTGGCGACCTCACGCAGTCTGTTCCTTGTGGGCCGCTTTGCCGTGGCTCGCCGCGCAGCTATTCCCATAAGGTCGTTGTGGCCGGTACCAGCTTAGCATTTCAATGACCTCGCTCCTAGAACAGTCGCAACGACAATCTTGCCGCCGCCAATATTGATATTCTCCTCGCGCATAGTCTTCTCCGCCCTCACATTGACATGGGCTACGGCTGTGTGCATCTCGGCCGCCAGCCCGCCCCGAACTCGACGTCTGCGGCCACATCCATGCGCCGAGACACGGCGAGAACTGCAGTCAAACACCAAGCTACCCCACCTCCGCAAGCCTCCAGACAAACCTGTGGTGGCTGGCATGCTAGAGAGTCTAATCGTATGATATCCTTCTGCAGCGCGGGCAATTCCTCGGCGTGGCAGCCATCTTGATTGCCACACTGTTGGGGGATCTGCAACCCATCATAGCCCTAACAGTCGCAGACAAGTGACGCCGATTGCGCCGTACGGCTGTACATCTATAGCAATCAGAAGAATCTCTCCCCATGTAAACGATCTACCATCCTAGGCTCATAAATGTTTCGCAGTTGTAAAACTTGTTTAAAGTGTCCAAATTCTAGTTCGCATCATGTTTCTCATTTCATATGGGACAAATCTCATATCTCCTATATACGCAAAACATGTCCATGATCTAAACTTCATACGTCTCATAGCTCGTAACGACCGCCTTGCGCGGCTGCGGTGGCGGCTGCGGATTCTTTGCCTTTTCGCGCTTCTCGTCCTCGACCGACTTGTCCACCCACGCATCAAACATGCCCGCGGCCGCCACCAGCGCCACCGACAGCTGCAGGCCCGCCAGGAACAGATCCCTCTCAATGTCAAACCCGATGCTCTCGCCCCGGACAGGCGGCAGCAGGTCCCACGCGGTCGCCAGCGCCGACCACGCCGCCGCCGCCGGCACCACCAGCACGTCGGCCATGACGAAGCAGTGCGCGTACGGCAGGCCCGCCGCGCGCGACAGCAGCATCGTCAGCGCGAGCGTCAGCGCGTCGAGCAGCCGCTCGCGGTGGCCCGCGCCGTACGTCGCCGGCATGGTGCGCAGGATGTAGCGGTACACGGCGTGCGCGACGATCCACGTCTTGCTGACGGCCGTGTAGACGAGCACGCGGTCGTGCGGGACCAGCGTCTGCAGCCAGCCCTTGTACCGCGCCTGCTGGACGAGCGACGCAAACAGCCAGAAGCCCGCGAGCCGGCCGCACCACCCGCGAAAGGTGCGCTCGGCGGGCACGAGCACCACGCCCAGCCCGACGTACAGGCACACGGCGAGGTTGACGCAGATGGTAAAGGTGCGGAAGTGCCGCACGCGGAAGGAGGCCGGGGCGGAGAGGTAGTAGAGCACAGAGCCGAGGCCGAGCGGGAGCTCGAGGAGGAGGGTGAAGGTCTGCCGCCAGGTCGAGGTGCGGTCAGTGAGCAGGACGACTAGGCTGCTGAGGAGCACCACGCCGAGGAGCAGCTTGCGGCTGCCGACGAGGCAGCCGTAGGCAAAGAGGAGGATCAGGACCAGCCAGCCGTTGAAGGGCCAGTCAATCTTGTATGGGGACACCCCGTTTGGGGGTTGTTGCGCCTCCGACATTCTTTTTTGTGGTTGGTTGGTTGGTTGGTTCGGTGTGTGGTTGGCTGTGATCGGAAACAGGCTCCGAAGCTCGATTAGGTGGTTGGTGAGATTTCGGTGGCCTTTGTCACGTGTAAAATCTAGCCTGCATGCTGCAGCAAGCACTCTCCAACTCCGTTTCTTATTAGTAAGGAACAAATTACGCAATCGGTGCCTTCTTTTAGAATTTTAAATCAGTTGCTTTGCAAGCGATTTCAGGTGTAGCTTTCGCATTCGAGTTGGGCTTCTCCACAAGCACATGCTTGGCGAACGGGCGGTCGCTGCTCAGCGTCTATTGAGCTCGCTTGTAGGCGTAAAATAAAGATGCTTTTAAAAGAGTGAAGCAGAAATTCCAATAAAAGAACTGTAATATTCTGCTACTTGAATATCTGATTTCTAGTTTCATAAAAGCAAAAAGTCGAGATCAGGGTTGTGGTTCAGTGCTACTGCACCGCGCCGTCAGGAATGCAAACGGGCGGGCCGCCAGGATTGAAAGCGTTAAACTCCTGATTAAAGATGGCTATCAGCGCTGTGGGAAAACATCGTCCAACTCGAAGCTCTTACCAGGTGTTGGCCCAGAGGGCATTCCTTCACGGGCGGCTTTCCGGTGTGAGGACAGTCCGTGCCATCAGGCTTGGGGGGCGATGTGGCCAACGCAAGGCCCACGAGGAGGGTCGATGCAGCAATGGTGATGAGCTTCATTTTTATTAGTGTGTAGGGGCAGGGAACATGGATGTAGAGAGAAAAGATTGTGAGGGCAGAGACAAGGAAGCCTACTTATATGTTTTGCGACGATGGATCGGCCAAGCCTTGAGCTTAAAACGGTCTCAAACTTGGCATTCCTGGACGTGGTAATACCTTCTATTTATGAGGCTTCCACCACGCCGGTCTTGCTTGATGCTTGAACTTTTTTCCTTTTTGCCCTGAAGAAATTTCGTCCTTTTAGTTTTTAACCACTCCTGGCGTTAGCAACTCACTGGATGTATATGTGATAGAGGGGCCACGCATCTCTGCTGAAGTCGAAGCCTGGCGTCACAGCAAAGGTGAGACATGGAGAGCCCATCGCAGAGAGGAATGCGAGCCTTTGGACAGACAAAAGCTGAAAATAGTACCATGCTTGCTCCTTGATACTATCAGACTTGACCAACAATATGAAAGCCGCTTATTTTAAACCTGCTGTTCCCGTTCAAGTGATTATGGCCATAGACCTCGGCCGTATGTGGCTGTTGCATCGGGAATGGCCATATCATTCTGGAGCTCCATACACGAGACCAAGAAACCAAAGAGCGATGTGCGGTCGTTTGTAGCTGGAGCTTCAGTGACCTCGTATCCGCCATCACCGGAAAATTTCTTGATCAAGGCAGTGCTGATGAGCACAGTGAATACAGGGTGAAGAGCAAGCAAACGCAGGTCGAACTGTCACCCTTGATTAGCTGCGCAGTGGAAAACGTTTCCTGCAATTCTTCCCGTTCACGCGTGGCCATATAACCTCCACCTCTCTAGATTCTCTCGCAGGCGTGCTTTGTTCAACCTACACATCACACTGCGGAGATTCAACCAGCAAGAAAATGTCGAAACTGGAACATGATAGTTCTGAGTGTGGCGCCAGGTTGAGTGACGCAGTCTCTGCCACGCTGCGTCATGTTGACTACTTCAACCGATTTGCACTCACTATAATCGAAAACGAAAATCAGCGCGAACATCTCCTCCCTAATCTTTGTCCTAGAAACACGTACATCGAGCCGATTGACAACCTGAAGTGACTTCAGCCGCTCCGGAATCATAAAGGAAACCTTGCGGCAAGTCGAATATGAGCGAACCACTCGATTAGCCGCACTCCCCATCACCACAATTATTGGCATGCGTATGCTGGGCCAATATCCTAGCCGAAAATCTTTGAAACCGGGTATATCCGGAGCCTTGTTCCCAGAGATCAGAGCATTTTCGTGTAAGTTGGTTCGATGCCATGGAAGTGGCAGTCATTCTGACGAACAGGTACAGCGGATCCTCAATTGCCTATCTCTGTTCCTTTCATGGTGCAGCACCATATTATGGTCGCCGCCCAAAGCCTAGCCGAGGCAGTCTGCTTTGCTCTTGGCCAGAGTTACCTACCTGATCTCCTCCGAAAGCGAAATTGGGACTGTCCCGAGGCTGCTAGCCTACCGACCTGGCTCGACGCCATCAACGACTATCCTGACGGCTCGACTCAGCTGGCCTTTGATCTCGACAAGACGCACATTCAATCAATGCTTATTCTGCAAAAGACAGTCGCGGAGCGTAGCCCCGTGTCCTACGGCCGCCTGAAGCAAGGCGTCGCAGCCGTCGCAATGCTCGTTGGGCCGCTGAGCCACGGCATGTTTGAGCTCATCGTGCCATATTTACGGAAACTGCACAGTGTCTTAGGAAGTCTTCCTACTCATGTCAATGCACTTTCAAGGATTGCTGGTTGGCAACTGGCTGAGCTCCACGACACCATGGCCGAGATTCACAGAAGGAGGGCGGCGCTCGATGCTGAGGCGGCAGCAGCCCAGCAGCATGCCAAGGACGCCATAGCAAAGTACGAAGCTAAATGGGACGCCGATTACAGAGCGTTATTCAATGCTCAATAGAATGGACAAGGAATTCATCGCACTGCAGGCTTTGCTGGTGGTGTTCTACGGGGGGTCAGACTGTTGCCCAACGTGGAGCCGTCCCCCGCAGAATGATCTGTTTTTTTCTTGGTTATTCAGGCCGCATGTTTATCCAGAAAAAACACAGAATGAATATCTTGCTTGGATGATGATACTTGGTCAACTTTAGGGGGGGGTTAGAAAGGGCGAGATTGACAAGGGTTTGTTATGCAACCGGCACAGGCATATTAGTGAGGGGCCTTCTTCAGAACAACGACTGGCAAACTACCCGACGCTTCATCAGAGAAATAGAGACATTGGCATGTCTTTCTTCCGAATGTAAAATATACCCTCCCGAAAAATGACCGAGCTTTCCCCTCTTCGTTGGCATGTCTTATGTTGGCAAGGCACATGCCGGGCTGCCATGGTCAGAGCTGCCATTCGAACATGTGCACACAGAAAAAAGCCGGTCATTGTCTTGTTCCAAATTGCAGGAGCGTTATGCGCAGATCTCCCTGGAGGTTTTGCCTCTTCGTATTCCTCGCAGCTGCTCAGCCGGGAACATAAAATACCGTCTCGCAGGATCGTCGATACACTACAGGGGTCCTCACGCAGCAGCAGAGCCTCAAGAGCACGCTAGCCATCTCACCTCACACTTTTGACCACTCACCGTCTCGGTTAGACTGGCGGACACTTTCCACCGCCCCGGGCGACCGAGCGGCCGCAAGAAATTACCAATTTTCCCCGCGGTCAACTACCGACCAGAGCGGGTGAGATTGATAGGCGGCGGGACTGGGTCCTGTGAGTGGCGGCTCCCGCGCCGGAGCCGATGGATGCGGGGCAGACAAAGCCCGGGCCAGCCAATTTGGCGTTCGACGTCGACGCGCGCGAGGGAGATGATCTCCAGAGAACTGGTCGACGTCGAAGACAAATTGTGCGCCCGCCCCCACCGCTGACTCCGGATGGCGTGCACATCCTCCACAATCTTGACTGGTTCCCCAGCATGATGGGCGCTGTCAGGCTGTGGTGCTGCGGAGCAAAACTGTCAGGGTTCGTATCTTGTGAGACGCTATTGAAAGTAAGCTACCGAGGATAATTGCATCGCACTGCCTCGTCCGGCAACGCTGTGCCTCTCGGCCGGCCTACGCGAGCGCTAACTAGTCGCCAGTAATGGACCGTCTTGGAGATGAGCCCCAGTCTCGCCGCGGCCCACTTGAAGGGTATTGGTCCAGGACCATGTACTGGTAGTTATATAACATGATCCCATCCCTGGACTTGCCACTATTGTGAAAACTTTAGCACAGGGTCGATTCCTTTACACTCTGCCATCCCAGTCGCAGCATTTCTACAACTTTCACCCGATCCGCGCGGCAAGCCAACCTAGACCCATGCGTCTCCTTACCCTTCTAGCCGCGGCCCTCGCCGGCACCGCGCACGCCCTGCCCGCGTCTCTGCTGCTCCAGGCCCGCGGCGATGCCCCTACCCTTCCCAGCAAAGACTCCTTCTACTTCCCGCAGGGCGACCTCTCCAAGTCGGCGCCGGGCACCATCCTCTCCCAGCGCGCTCCACCCGCCGCCGTCGCCGCCTTTGGCATCGTGCCCGCCAAGCTCAACTACACGCAGCAGCTGCTGTACCGCACGAGCGATAATCACGGCAACGCCATCGCGACGGTGGCGACGGTGCTGGTCCCGCACAACGCCGACCTCGGCAAGCTGCTGTCGTACCAGATTGCCATCGACGCCGCGTCAATTGACTGCGCGCCGTCGTACGCGCTGCAGGAGGACTCGGACCGGGGCGCCCTGGCCGGCACGCTGCTCTCGCAGGCCGAGTTCCTGCTCATCGAGGCCGCGCTGGAGCAGGGGTGGGTGGTCGTGGTGCCCGACTTCCAGGGCCCGCAGTCGTCGTACCTCGCCAACAAGCTCGCGGGGTACGCGACGCTCGACGGTATCCGCGCCGCGCTGGCGTCGACGGCGTCGACGGGCATCATGAGCGACGCCACGGTGACCATGTGGGGGTACTCGGGCGGCAGCCTGGCGAGCCAGTGGGCGGCGGAGCTGCAGCCGGCGTACGCGCCGGAGCTCAAGATTGCCGGCGCGGCGGTCGGCGGCACGGTGCCCAACGTGGCCAACGTCATCAAGGCCATCAACGGGCAGCCGCTCGCGGGCTTCATCCCGACGGGCGTGCTGGGCCTGGCGTCGCAGTACCCGGCGGCCGGGCCGCTCGTCGACGCGGCGCTCAAGCCCGAGTCGAAAGCGCTCTTTTACTCGCCGCTGAAGCAGTGCCTGACGGCCAACGCGGCGGCCTTTCTGTTCAAGGACGTGCTGGGCATGTTTACCGACCGCAACTTTTTGCTGACGAATGAGGTGCTGGTGGGCATCACAGAGGAAAACAGCCTGGTGGGCAAGACGACGCCGACGATTCCGCTCTTCTGGTACAAGTCGGCCATGGACGAGGTCAGCCCCGTGGCCGACTCGGACAAGCTGGTGGACACGTACTGCGCCGCGGGGGCGTCGGTCGAGTACGTGCGCGACGTGCTGTCGAACCACGGCGCGTACGCGGTGATTGGCGCGCCGCTGGCGTTTTCGTGGCTGAAAGGGGTCATGGAGGGCGGCCAGGGCGTGCCAAAGACGGGGTGCAGCAGGAAGACGCAGCTGTCGGGGGTGCTGGACAAGTCGCAGTTTGAGGTGCTGCCGAAGCTGGTGGCGGACACGCTGCTGGATCTGCTGGGCAAGAATGTCGGGCCGATCTAGAGCCTAGGTGTTGTGTGGCATGGGATAGCCGTCGAGGCCGGAGACGGACCAATGTGATATTTGTCAGAAGAATACGACGACGATTGCATCGTGGAAATGGCTGCTGTAATTTATCGTTGCCCTGCTGCGATGTCGCCTAGGGTGCCTGTCTCCCTGAGTACAGCACAGTGGCTTGCTAGCAGGCATTGAGTATTAATTCGATTGTAATCTTGGACCGCGCAATGTTGCGTCGGCATTTCATAAGTGGCGGTTGAGTTAATTTCAATGAATGCTCTCCGTTTGTTTCATGCAGCCCTGTAGGGTAGTTTTTACGTACTCGCCCAGCGCTGGTTGGCGTTACTTGCGATGTGTGGCTTGGCATGTGGAGACGGCAACAGCAAGGACAGTCGAGAAGTGATGCATCACCTCGGAGCCGAGCGCAGAGTGGACGGTGCCAAAGTCAAAACCTCGAGCGATACGTTTGTCTGTCTGAACAAATGGCGTCTCGGGCGACGACCGAATGCTTCGTGTAGAAAATTTCCGTGTACTGGGGGGGCATCTGATCTCCGCATCTCGGCCGATGAAGAAAGCAATAAATCTGCCAAAATCTGCCGGGCTTCAAATTAGCGGAGCGATGGCCACTTACCACGATACAGCCCTTGCAGCGATCTACCGTGCCACCGCAGAACTGCCCACTAACGTTAAGCTACCTGACTCACGTTAGTGACTAGAGGTCCACCAACACGCACGGCGCTGGGCTACCTCGGTTTGGCCTGCTGCTCGCACTCCGGCCAACCAGCGTCCAAGCCACCCACATGCCGATGCAGTGTGCTTGGTTGCAAGGAAATCGTCCCCCGCGTTCTTCTTTCTTTCAGCAGCTTACTGGTAACTACCTACGGCCAAGAGGGTTTCAGGCTACCCCGCGTGCGATTCATCCCAGGAATCCAACCAACGACCTGTCCAAGCGCTTGCTTGCCTGTCCGACTCGCTGGGCTGCCCACTCTGCCACGCTGTCCAGCGGTAAATGCCGCTCCGCTGATCCCCGTCTTGTCTTACGACGACGGCCGGTTTGCATCGAGTCCTCTGAAGTCTTCTCGACCGAGGCCGTTCTCCGTGCCCGTGCCCGCCCCCAAAAGGATCATCGCCCGTGCCTCCGCATCCGTACCGGTCTCGCTCCCTCTCCCCATCTCTCCCCAAACTAGCTGCCAAACGCCGTTTCACTGTCAAGCACCTTGTCGGACCTCCCTTTAAGCATCTTCCATCTTCTAGCCCTAACTACGCCATTTTTTCTTTTTCCTTCATCGTCTTCATCGATAATTCCACTAACCTGCTGATCCCGCCTGTCTTGCTTTTATTAATCCAAAGCTGGTTTACCTCTGTTACACCTTTTCTTTTACGTCACCACACGGCCACTGCCGCCACCACCACCACATCGTCTGCATTGATAATTCCATTAACCTGGTGGTCTCGTCTGTCTTGCTTTTATCAATCCAACGCTGGTTTACTCTGTTACACCTTTTCTTTTACGTCACCATACGGCCACTGCCGCCACCACCACCACCACCCACCCATGGACACGAAACCTCCGCCCAAGCCCCGGCGCACCCTCACCGAGGAACAGCTCGGCAAGAAGCGCCGCATCGACAAGCTCAAGCACCGAGAGAACCGCGCAGAGAACAAGACGCGCCTCGAAAACATTGAGCGCGATGTCTCTTTTCTCCGCGACACCATCGGCGACTTGATGATGCAGCTGCGCCAGCTCAACCACGGCGCCGGCGCACTGGAGCAATCACCAACCACGTCCCACGACGGATCACACCATCAACACAATCACCATCATCATCACCAGCTGCACCAGCATGCTCTCTCCGACCAGCTCGTGTGCATGCCCAAGACAGAGCCCTGGGCCTCGTCCTCGGACGACGCCACCACCCCGCTGACCACGACGGCCCCCAGCATGCCGCAGGTCGGCGCCGCCTTTTACGACCCGGCCGCCGACCCCATCACGCAACGGCTCTACGCGCAGCACATCTTCCCACAGCAACCGCTCGAGGCGCAGATGGACATGGAGGCGCTGCTCGCCGAGATCCGCGGCCACGAGCAGCCCGTCGTCGAGTGCCGCTGCGGCAAGCCGCACAGCGCCGACGTCCAGTGCACCGAGCGCATCGCCGTCATCATGGCCGTCGAGTTTAGCAACGTCTCCAACCAGACGAGCCTGCGCGCTGCCACGGCCCCGCGCAACCCGAGCTTGACGGATATGCTGCTGCACCACACCGACATGTCCAACCCGCTCTCCGCCATCCTGTCGACGATTCTGCGGCAATACGACGTTGCGCATGTCGACTCGATGTGCGGCATATTTCTCCTATCCTATCGACTATTGCGTGTACGTTTGCCAATCCAAAATGTGCCCCGGGAATTGAGTTGCTAATAATGACTGCGTTTTGAATAGTGGCGCTACTATCCGTCAGCACAGTCCCTGGCCGATGTCCCGACCATTATGCGCCCGACGCAGGCCCAGATCACGATACCGCACCCCAAGTGCATCGACTTCCTACCCTTCCCCGCCCTCCGCAACCACCTCTGCCTCAACCAGCACACCGACGTCCGACACTCGGTGGACCTGTACCTGCGGTCGTTTCGGCTGAACCTGCCGCCCGGCAAGAGCCTCATGAGCAAGACGGAGCGCGGCTCCTTTGAGCTGCACCCCGAGTTTGAGATGCTGGCGTCGGACCTGCGCAACTGGGACCTTGGCCCGCCGTGGTCAGACTACTTTCCACACTTGCGCCAGTTTCTGTACTGATTGAGTCGGAACCTGACTTGGGGGGGGGGCTTGGTTTGGGACAACTGGGACGGCGTGGTGCTTAATACAAGGACGGTCTCTTTTATTTTGGTGTGGCGCTTTTCTTTTTTCTTTATTGTTATAGGATCAGGCAAGCTGGCAACGGTTCTCGGTTTGGGCATCTTACCTGGTCATCACATCCCATCGTTTTCACGATATGGGTCAGTTTATTGCATTTTATCTCAGTGGATACATCATTTGAATCATAATTATCGTACGGTTCAAGTAAACTAGGTGGCTAGTGCAAGATTTTCAGCAGTGAAATCCAAGTCGTAGAAACTAGGTCAGCTTCGACTGAACTCTCCCGACGCCGAAGACAGGGAAGCACCTAGAAGCTTGTAACTAGGTATCCATATGCAATACTGCACAAACGTCATTCAGTCTTTCATTACTGTGTCAAAATGCAATCCTGCCGAAAGAGAATTCAGTCATTTGCTATTTCTGAAACACCTTGGTTGGTGAGCTGCGAGCCCGTTGCCGTTATGCCACGTCGAGCGCCACAGTGCCAGCAAGCAGCGCCACAGCCACTACCTAGGCTCTGGAGCTTTAATTGATTGCTGCAGCTCCCGCACAGCGCGTGCATGGCACTGCCTGTCACCCAAGTTACGCGGCGAGCCTCCTCTTACAAAGCTCCCCCCCGTACAACAATTCTACAAACGTCCTACAATATCTTTACCCGCCCCCCGTGCTCTTTTTCTTTGACATTTTCGTTCGTTTCCCATCCCTTTCACCTTTGTTTCTTCCATCCCGTCACTGCCCCCCCCCCTTGCAATTCTGGCCTGCCACACACACCCCGCTTTGTCCGATTTACAGGTACAAGGGGCGCCGCCAAACAAAGCCACGCCAGGGCGACCTTCATTTTTCCTTCTTTGCGACACGCGACTCTCTCCTCTTACAAGTACTCGACACAACCCAGCGGACGTAGAACGGGCGTCTATCTTCAGCAACGAGCTGCACTGACATCGCGACCCACGGACTAGTACAACCGCGCCTTAACCACCCTACGACGACGAGAGCTCTACCACTTCAGATATCCTTTTGCGACAGAGAACACACGACACGATCGGCGACAAAGGACAACGACTACAGACGAACATACAAAAAAACCGACAAGATGGCGCTCATATCAGGCAAAACCATCATCACCTCGATATCCCTCTTCCATCTCACCATGGCCTACTTTATGCTCTTCAACCCGCGCACCGTGGATGATCAGATTCTCGTCTACATTCTCGGGCGCAGCATGGGACTGGTACGCGCCCAACTTCCCCCATCGCCCCATCCCACTCCCCAAGTATCACCAGCCATTTTTGACGAATAAATGCTAACTTCGTGGCTCGTTCCACAGCCCCCTGCGCGAGGACTCGACGCGCCCTCCCCCGCGCTCGCTTTCCTCGGTGTCGTGCTCGCCATGCTGGGCCTGAGCGACCTCGTCTCCCTCGGCATGCCCGAAGAGCTCGGCGCTCTCTACTATTGGGGCACTCAAGGTTTCCGTCCTCCGCGTCGCTCGACAAGTCGTACTTCCAAGAAAATGACTAACGAATCTCATTTTTTCACTGTAGCACCCATCAGGTTCATGTTTTCCATGTGCCTCGTCTTTTACAGCTACGTCTTTGGCCCGAGCGGTCCCTTTGGCACGTTCTTGCCGGGCTCGAGTCGCAGACCCGCCATCCTTGGAGGCAGCGGCTCCGCGACGGACGGGCTGAAGAACCGCGTCATCTTTACCTTTATGTTCATCGAAATGGTGGCCTGGTTCTGGCTCTGGGTGACGCTGCGCGAGGAGAGGGGTGGTGTTGTGGAGCGGTTGCGCAAGCAGCAGCAACGCAGCGCCCGGTGAAGGAACCTACAAAAGCACGTGGTCTGTGTAAGAATAAAAGGAGGACGGGTAGAATGAGGCGCTTAATGAATGAATGGGGCGCACACACTTTTTTGTATACTACTGTAGTAGTGATGGGAAACGAAAACAACACTCGACGCTTAGGGTTCTCTCGGGCCGCTTTGTGCATCGATGGTTAGTGTGTAACGATGATGTGTCTGCTATACAACCAACACCAGGCGCTTGGAATGGTGACTGAACGCAGTACAAGTACGACGGAGGTATTTCTTCGCTGCTTCTTTCTCATTTCGAGAGCACAATATTTTGTTCTACAAAAGCTGCTTGTCTCGCCCTCGAGCATCACTACTTTGCCAAGTCAAATGCTGTATCCAAGCTTTGCACTCTGCACTCCCCCAAGTTCTTGCCTGCTCTCTCTCTCCATCTACACAGTTTTACGCGCACGAAGAAAAAAAACACAACAACAACAACGACATCCGGCCTTTCATCATGTATGGTGGTGGCGGTTATTATGTCCCATCAACTGTGTGGACATATGTGCCTCCTCCTCCTCCTCCGCCGCCTCCACCTCCGCCACCAATCTACAGCGTCACCTATCCCATTCCCATCTACGGCTACCCCGGAGGAGGCTGCCATACCTCCAAGACGAACTTCTCGGGTCGTCTCGCCGGCATTCCCTTTACCGGCAAGGCCTACACGACGGATTGCTATTGGTAGATTTAGGGTCGGCGGCATCTGAAATTGCACAATGGGGCATGGACTGGGAGGCAGGAGACTGGGGCTGCTAACACTCAGAGCACGACGGAGCGTCTTTTTTGGATGGCAGTTCTGTGGGAGGTAAGGGAAGGGGCTGGTGGTCGGTACTGGGGTGGTGTGACATCTATCTGGTAAGTCTCCTAATGAATCTCAACTGACCAACACTTGCTAACATTCAACCCTTAGACGATAGCTATCACGCTTGGCGCTGCGTCACCTGCGAGGAGGTATTGAATCTGTATTCATTTCTTTAGTAAACAATGGAGTTCGTTATTGTCATTTAATACGCTTTGCAGCTGCGATGTTTCTCATTGGTTCCGTGTGTCAGCCGCCACTCTTACAACTGTAATGCAAAGCAGCAGACGCTAGAATTTCAACGGCTCACGAATTCTTCAACAAAAGACTCGTGGCAATGGAACACGCAGGGCCTGTCTGCTTTGAGTGCATGACTGCAGAGAGATGGTCAGCTTGCAGAGCGTCGCAAATACGACTGGGACAGCCAAAGAACTGAGTAGCCAGGGCTCCTTGTTATCAGCATGCTGCAAGGTAATCAGAGCAGATTTGGAACTGTCGACACATGAATATTTCTCATACCATTACTCGTTATTTGGTTTATCCCGTTTATCCCGTTTATCCCGTTTATCCCGTTTATCCCATTTACTCAATGCGTACTTGTGGCGCAGTAATTCTGCGGACAGTCCAGTCTCGGACAGTCCAGTCTCGGACAGTGGCCTGTAGAGATTACGCTTCACTAGGGACCCCTAACCTTTATCAGGTCATGCTTGGATGGCCTTCCGAGGTTTGACAACAAACAAGAGGTCAGATGTATTCTTTTCCGCGAGACATCTCTCATCCTTTCGGCACGCGAGTAGTATAGGCATGTTAATTATCATGGATGGTTGATGGTTGCTTTTTGGCTTCTTGCTAATATTGTATAAGAGTATCGGCATAAATACAGGACTAGTGTATTAATCATAATTTCACACAATCTCTCATCAATTCGCAATATAATCTATTCCAACCTATATCCAAGACACTGAGGCTCTCGTGCGGCTTCGTGCTCCCGAACACGGGTCCATTTGTCTGCGTGGGAAGCCAATTTCGACATCATTTTCAATTCTTCTGAATCGATGGCATGCCGTCAACAAGAAACTATTCATTCAAAGTTCGCTCCCGGAGCCCCCTTCTCCTTCCAGAAGCTTTTTCTGGCGAGCCCCGTAGCCATGAGTAGGATCCGTCAAGTATGCTTCCAAGCCCTCCGGAGCATCCAAGATAAAATCAAGGTGGATCCAATTCCACTCCTCGTCAGGAATGGCAGGCCCTGGGGGTAGTGTCTTGAAGAGGTCCACGCTCTCGGCCTCCTTGAGCTGCTCCTTGATCGTATCCGAACGAAACTTGTTCTTCTTGTCTTGTTGAGTCCGCCACTCGTTGTATTCATCGCCGTTAGAGGCTGACTTCTTGTAGATGTGGAAAAACTTCCGAGCATACTTGTCCTCTGCCTCCCACGACTTCTTGCTAGCGACATGCACAGTTATGTGATCTTCCTCATCGGGCGAGTAATCCGACTGGTGATACCTAGAACTGCAAGTCACAGCGCAGCAGGGAAACCGTCAGCCAATGGGAATGGTTTCAGCGAATGTGTGAGGGAGAAGGGAACTTGCAGGACAACAATTACATGGGCTGGCTGGCCATCGGGCGGCGGCTTGGTTCCCGCGCGATCCTGTGGGCCGTTAACGACATTGGTCATCTAGTGAGTGAATACATCATTGAGTACATTGTCGCTTTTATCCCATGATTCTGCAAATCCCTTCAGAATTTTCAGGTCATGGTACAACTCTTCGCGGCTCTTCGGGGACTGGCGAAGATAGAGTATGGTCAGAGGTCGCTTTCCCCAGTTGGAGTTCCAGCCTTCAAGTACAACATGTCCTGCCGACCTTGGCAGGGCAGTCTCCTTCAATGCATTTTTCTCGAGTCTTCTCCCCATTGCACCGTTTTGTGTAGTTCTCTCCATTGGATCGTGTTGAGGGAAGCGAGAATGGGGCGATGAAAGACAACTGCCTCGAGTAGAGCAGTTCTTGGTCTTGGAGGCCAAAGCATAGCTTTTATACTCGTTCGAAACATGATCTCTTAGTTACATGAGAGCCAGGCCGTGACCCAAAAGGCTGGGGTCCCATGTATGCTTTTGGCGTCGAACGAGACATCGCGAGCGGAAGCCGCCCAGCTACGTGACGACGAGCACCTGTCTTCATTTGTGGCACGAATTTTGGACCTCAACCGCTGTGGCTGGATTTGCAACTCTCCGCGGTTAAGCAATTATCAAAAACTCATAATAAATCTCGCAGCAAGCTCTGGGTGCACTGGCCTGTGTAGTGCACCTCGTCAACGAGCGAAGTCCGGAATCACACTTGCACGCGACACCGACGCAGCGTTAGGACAGCTCAGTTTGCTCTTCTTCCAACTGTCCACTATCATTGGTTATCCACAGTGTATTTGCGTCGAACAGTTACAGTTGGACTTGTATTTAGCCTTTTGCCGCCGGTGTTGCTCTGGGGCTACTGTTGGCTCGCAGCCAGTGGAGCCAACATGTTGCACAGCTATGCTACCTCTCGTGTATCTGTTTGCTACCTACCTTTCTCCCTTCCAAGGTATCTAGGCAGCAGTCACTTCGGCAGTCCACACATCTCGCCGTTTCTCGATCTTCGACTACTCGTTCTCTCTGCGGCACAAGTCCGCCGAAATGCCAGCTCCAGATGCAGGCTACAGCCAAAACGATCTCTTCTACCACATTGGCATGTCCGCCGAGATAGAAGATCTCTCTCGTTACAAGCAAAATGGACTTCACCCCATCATCCTGGGACAGGTGCTCCCTGAACCGAAAACGTGCGTCGATGTGCCTGACAAAGAGCCCAGATACAGAATCATGTTCAAGCTGGGATTCGGCGCATTCTCAACGGTCTGGATGGCGCGGGACATAGTCGAGGAGTGAGTGCTCAATTTCAGATAGTACTTTGCATGAAAGCTGACTTACCCAGTCGCTGGGTCTCTGTCAAAATTTGTGAAGGCTCTGGAAAACCGACGAAAAGTACTGAAGTGGCCATTTTGACCGAGATACGCGATACTTGCCAAGGAAAGCCAGGTTTTGACCACATTGTCCAGTTGTTTTGACTCATTCATTATTGAGGGCCCCAATGGATTCCACGAGTGCATTGTGACTGAGGTCATTGCTTCCTCGGCAGATTACACTTTCATCAACGAGACTTCATCAGCGGTTTCCGTGCGCCAGATAGCGCAAGCATTCACCCTGATACATGATTGTGGCATAGCACACGGAGGTAGGGCAGCTACGCGTCAGTCTGTTTATTTGCGATTTTGAAGCTGACAATCTCTAGATCCCCACCTGGCCAACTTTGGAGTTGCGCTCCCTCAAATGGACGACGTTGCTCAGGCCAAAGAGTCGCGAAGCCATGGCTCGGTGGCAGTCTAGATTGTGTAGAGGGTAGAAAGCCTTGTGCCGCGTTCAATTTGTTCCTTTCTGTAGAAGAGTACGTGCGCTTTCCCATGATGCTTGCTGGTGTACAACTAAGTATAAGGCGAGACATGTGTTGGCTGTCGATGGCATGGGAAACACTTACACCGCGCCAATGGGCTGGACATGAACAGGCACCCCAAAAATGCGCCACGATACCCTGGTCTTCCCTTGCCAAGAATGAATGGGTGGAACCAGCTCCAGCTGCTTATTCGAAGCTTATTATTGTCGCCCTACCGAATCCGCTACCGATCTTCCCTGCTTTGTGCTGCGCCGACCGTGGGCCCGGACCCCGACCAGCCGGACCACCTTTCCCGAAACAGCGCCAACGTCATCGTCATCGATCTCATCACAGCTATTAGCCATGACCCATTCGCCCCCAGCACAGCAAAATCCGGTTTCGAATCATCTGTTACGCGGCCGCCCTGGGACCTGTACCCTTTTTGCCATCGTCCCCAGTGCCTGCCTAATTGCCCATCCATAAAAGCCACCTAGTACCCGTGCTCGTGCCGTTGCATTGTGCCCGTTCCCACCACCATTTCATCTCTGGCACACCAAGACCAACCAACATCCATCCAATCGTCAAATCACCATCCACCATGCATCTGCCTACTTCCCAACAGCTTCTCGCCAGCGGCCTCGCCCTGACCAACGTCCTCAGTACGTCCTTGCCTTTCCCTCTCGCTTCAAGCAAAACCGTGCATTCGCTAACACCTCTTCCGCAGCCGGCGACTCCGTCTCCAAGGGCTCCGTCCTCGACTACGCCGTCGAAAAGTGCATCGACGGCGACGGCAACGTCCGCTGCTCCAAGCCCTTCCCCGTCAAGGCCGACGGCTGCTACAAGCTGTCCTGGACCACCGACGGCACCCTCTCGCACACGACGGTCGAGGTCCGCGACGCCGGCTCCGGCGAGATGGTCTACTACCGCGACACCAACGGCGAGTGGAAGCCCGAGAAGAACGAGCTCGTCTACCTCGACTTCAAGCCCAAGGTCTGGAAGACGGGCAACGACACGGTCGACTACGAGGTCACGAGCTGCGAGAAGAGCAATGAGCTGTAGAGTTGTAGAGCTCTTGGCAATGAATAAATAAATAAATAAATAAAAGGGAACACAACGGCACTCTATACAATGAAACAATAACCGCTAGCGACTAGCTCATACTTTATAATACATTCTTCTTCGCTTCTCAATGTATCTTGCTAGTGTTTGCCAATCCTATGTGGTGTGATGTGCATGTACCTCACTCAGCACATGCAATTAATTTTCCATTTTCGCGGCCTGAAACAAAATGGGTATAGTTGGTTCCAGCAGGACTAACAAGTACAAAACAAAAATGCCAAAAATGCACAATGCAAACGCGCAGGTCCCTACAGACGGGATGGATTATTTAACCCCCGCAGCCGCACCGTTTTCTTGGCTCGCACGCCCACGCGTGTCGTTGAGATCCAGCGCCGACGGCATCTCCTCGTCTTCGATAATCTGCTCTTCCACAATCTCACCCGGCCCGCCCACAATCGGGTTAAACATCTCAACCTCTTCAATCTCCTCCTCCTCCGGCACGTGGTCCTCATCTTCCTCCTGGATGCCGGGAATCGCCACCTCGGTCGACCGCCTCAGGTTGGAGCCGCTGCCGCTGCGCGAATGCGAGCCCGAGCTCGAATTTCGCGATGACGAGATCGTGGGCAGGTTCAGGCTAGGCCCCTTGAAGAGGTTCTTCTTGCGCTTGGCAAACTGCACGCCGCCCGCAAACGGGTTGGGGGAGCCGGGAGCGCGACTACCGCCCGGCATGCCCTCATTGTACATCTGCAGCGGAGGCGGCGGCCCGGGAGAGCCTCGAACAAGGCGAATGTTGGACGGGAATCCGTGCGAGGTCGGTGTGGCGGGCAAGACCTTGACGGAATGATGCGGCGAGTGCGTTCGACCCAGAGGTGCCTTGGACGTGGAGACTGATCCTGTTGAGCTGGTGGATGACGCTTTCGAGTGCGTGTGGTGATGGTGATGTAGCGAGCGGACGGAGGAGACGGACGAAGACGTGGACTTGCGGCCGCGCAGACCAGCAGAGGAGCGTCGCACAGTCGACCGAGGCGTCATTGGCGCTGGCGAGAGGGACTGTCTTTTGTACGCTTGCGAACTGCTCGAGACTCGCGGTCGATGTGGCTGCGATGCCGTCACACTGCTCGTGGTGCTGCTCCTAGAGAGCACTCGGCGTGGTGCCGGTGAAGCTGCCTTGGCATAGTGGCCGTTAGCCACCACGCCCTTGGGCAGCGGCGCCGTGCCACGGATGCCCGGGCTATTTGAAGAGTTTGGATACTTGCTCGTTTGTGGACGAGGGCTCGCGTCCTTGTCCGTGCTCTTGCTCTCCTTGTTGTGAAGGTCTGGCGTGCTCCTACTCGCATGACGCTCATGACCCTTGCGTCGGACCTTGGCGTTCTCCTTGAACCAGTGCGTCCAGTGCTTCCAGTGAGCCATGATGCCGGGCTTCTTCTTCAACTTGAACGGCCCGTTGGCCTTGCCATTGCTCATCGCCCCGGGGCTGGGCTGCGCTCTACTGTTAAATGAATCAGCCGTTGTGATGAGATGCAGTGTTGATCCGCGTGACCTTGCACTACGGATCACGCCTTCCTTGGGCGGTGGTATAGGCCGATGGTTGTGAGAAGTTGAAACGGACCGTATGGACTGCTCATCAGCTGGCCGTGGGGACTCGCCTCCACTCGCCGAGCCATTCTCCCTCGCTACTTCAGTCAGCTCGGGAAGGTCCGTTATCGTAATGTCGTAGTATCCTGCGCTTCGGCGGTCGCTGCGTCCGCGACGCTGTGAAGGTGTATCCCCGAGTCGGATGAATTGTGAGGTGAGACCTCCGTCTTCATCTACATCCTGCAATGTCGGCGCCAGACGCTCAAGACGGCTTGAGGCGGCCGATAGACGGCGTAGACTTCGTTCCGTCTCCTTCTCGCGGCGTTTCTTTTCGCGTCGCTTCATTTTACGCTCCTCCTTTTCCAGCAGCAATATCCACCAGCCAGTCAGCGCATCGCATCGTTGCGCAAGTACGCTTTCTATCACTGCATCGATATCCACGCCGGCACTCCTCATGCGATGTAGACAATCCTTTTCCAAATGCGAGGCAAACGGAGGCTGTGGCTTGATCTCAAGGATCGCTTGCTGAGCTGCAGCATGGTCAGCTAGAAAAGGGTGAGCCAGAATCTCTGGTAAGCTGGGTCGCAAGATCGGCCGCTTTGACAAAAGCGCTTTAATCAGCGACACCGCATCGGGCGGCAAGTGGTCTGGGTACTTGGGCTCTTGGCCCAGAATCCGTGATCGCGTAATGTTGTCATCGTCGTCGTCAAATGGCAATTCGCCACAGAGCAGTGAATAGAGAATGATGCCTAGGCTCCAAACATCGACCTTTTCACCAGCATACTTTTCGCCCTTGAGCATTTCAGGCGCAGAGTAGCATATCGTACCGCAAAAGGTCTGCAGGTGGTTCACCCGGCCCTCGTATTCTCGCGTAAATCCAAAATCCACCAGCTTGACATTTTCGTGCTTGTCAAAGAGTATATTTTCGAGTTTGAGATCGCGGTGCACGCAAGATTGCAGGTGCACATAGCTGACGGCGCCGACCAGCTGCGCAAAGATCTTTTGCACTTTATCGACGGGGAGCGGACCATGGTCTAAAAGGTAGTTGTACAACTCATCGCCTGTAGTACGTTAATACCCGATCGCACCATTGTCGCGTGGTACAACGCACCGGAGCAGTATTCTAGAACAAGCCACACAAGGCTCTCTGTTACAATGACTTCGTACAGCCGGGCAATATGGGGGTGCACGAATTGTCGGTGATGGTGGATTTCGCGGGCGAGATTCGAGTCGCTCTTGTTGGCCGACTTGAGAACAACCTATATGGACATGAGCGGCCGCGACAGGGGGGCGCCAGCGAGAAGGGAGAGCAGCGCACCTTGGAGCCATTGGTGAGCTTGTGCGTGGCTAGGTAGACCTTTCCGAAAGATCCCTTGCCAATTAATCGCCCGAGGGTATAGTTTCCGACCGATTTGAGGTCGTTGCTCGAAAATTCGCTGTTGGCTGGTTAGCTGCCACGGCCGAGGCGCGGTGTCGCGGGATCGTGGGTAACTGACTTGAGCAGCTCCTGGTAGGAGTGTGCGAGCTAGAAGAAAAAGGAAGAAAACATCGTCAGTACCACAGAGTCCAATTGCATTAACAGGTAGCGTTGGCTTGTTTGAGGCGCATGCGGCATCGTCAATGAAGGCGAAAAAAAGCAAAGCAGCCACCGGGGTGTGTTGGCAGTCATGTACCTTGGTCCTCCGGCCCTGGTGGTCGGCCTTGCCTTTGGGGGCAGCCTGCATTGCGGTAAAGTCAATTCAGTGTCGTGGATTCGCGCGGTCTCGTCTGGAATCGAAAAGGGGTCGTTTCGGCGTAGAGGGTGCTCGAAGGCACGAATCGAGAGCGCGCAGGCGGAATGCTTCTTTGCGCCGGGCAGGGGTATAGTGACGCGAGAAGGAAGACGCTAGCACCCGGTACGTTCGGCCCGTCTTCCCCTTGAAAGTGTATATGCAAAAGGATTGAAAGGAATGGACGCCGTCGACCGGGCTGAGTGTGGAGAGAAACACGCAGGACCGGCGCAGATGGGTTATCAACGTGTTTGCGCGATGGAGAAGAAGAGCGGTGGGACTTTGAGGCTCTCCAAGTCAGTGGCGGCGGGAAGGCCCATCAGGAGCTATTTTAGGGGAGAAGCCGCCAAAACACGCGGCACTCTAGCGCTCAGGGAACCCAAAACGCCCTATTTTGGTAGCAACAGCCCGCTAAAAGACTAATCCCAATCCATGGCGTCACTGACAGTAACCTTGGCCTTGGGTGCCTCGT
This sequence comes from Akanthomyces muscarius, assembly GCF_028009165.1. Taxonomy (NCBI): domain Eukaryota; kingdom Fungi; phylum Ascomycota; class Sordariomycetes; order Hypocreales; family Cordycipitaceae; genus Akanthomyces; species Akanthomyces muscarius. Next base: position 3,000,797 of record NC_079245.1, on the reverse strand, counting down.
CAGGCACTATCAGGCACTGATTCTCAGCCTCCCTCTCCCTGCCCAAGTCCATCTGAGACAGCCCGTCATCCGTTCTCGAGGGCAACGAAGTCACCAATTAATTCTCACCGGCGTCTTCATAATGTCCTCAGAATATTGTTGCATTGATGTACTCCTAGTTCACTCCAGCCCCAATTTCCAACTGCATTCAACTTTTGTTTTCCTTTTCCATTAAATACCCCCATTCAATCCAATAGGCCATGCAACGCCATGCAGGCCGCCGACGCCATGCAATAAATGATACAAGAACTCAAGAACGGGGAAAGCTTCCCTCATAATGTAGCTTCGCTACTATTGTACAACCCTCCTCTTCTCAAACACCCATGTCGCATACCCAAAAATTAATACAACGCAAAGACAGCTCTTGGTCCATCATCGCTTTCGCGTGTCCTTGCCCTTCTTCTTAGCCTTCTTCTTGTCCTTGGGCAGATCCAGCTTCGTGTACCGCAGTGCTTCCCGCATAAACGCCAGCATGAATTCGTCAATCGTGCCCATGCGCTGCCCGTAAGCACTATACTCCAACTCCACGACTTGCCCGTCGTCACCAAACACCACGTCCGGTTTGTCCAAGGGTGTACCTTGCCGTGCTGTCGAAGCGCCGGATGCAGGGCCACTGGCCTTTTCCGTGAAGTCGGCGTCGTCGTCGTGGATCTCTTTTTCAGCCACACGCGCAGCCGCCACATCTTCTCTATCTTCAGCTTGCTCCAGTGCCCTTCCCACGGTCCGCTGATCACGGCTGCTGTCGGGGCCTCCTAGGACCCGATCCAGTGCAGCATCTGCAGCGGACACGCCTTCGCTGGTATTGTCAACCTTGTCTGCCAGCACATCCTTGATGGACATCTTGTTGAAGTAATCTGTCGTAAATTCTCCTTCTTGGATGACGACGTCATCAAGCATCTGCTTCTGTGACGCCTTGCGTAGGATGTTGGCTTCGATGGTGTGCTCACTGACAAGTCGGTAAATGTGCACGTCTCGTGTCTGACCAATACGATGGCATCGGTCCTGGCACTGCTTGTCCATTGCAGGGTTCCAGTCTTGATCGTAGAAGATGACCGTGTCGGCACCGGTCAAGTTGATACCAAGACCACCAGATCGGGTGGACAGGATAAAGCACAAAATTCGCGGGTCGTTGTTGAAGCGGTCGGTAAGAATTTGCCGCTGCTCAACTTTGGTGGCACCATCCAGTCTCAAGTATTTATGGCCATGGATGTTCAGGAACTGTTCCAAAATATCCAGCACCTTTGTCATTTGCGTAAAGATGAGCGCACGGTGGCCTCCAGATTGCAGTTTGCGCAATAGCTTGTCGAGAGCTTGCAATTTTCCACAATCGTACTGGAGTAGTCGCTTGTCTGGAAACTGAATCGTGTGGCGCATCCTTGCTTCGTGCCACGGATCTGTCGGCGCCTCTTTTGGTAAGAACGGTGCCCAGCGCACAGGTGCAGACAGCTTCAAGTCCTCGTCGGTAAAGCGAGCGGCAGTCTGTCGACCCAGCAAGACTTGGTTCAAATCTCTCGTGACAACTGCTGGAGTGACGCAGGTAAACTTTTCAATAAGTGGCTTGTACTCGTCCGCACGATCACCTAAACCTGGCGTCAGAGATTTGATATGCGACGACTCGTCTTCAAACCAGCTCATGATGAACCTAGACAGTTTGGGCCGAGGCCTGTAAGGTCGTTTATGTGCATCCATCGTGAGCATTGCCACAAGATTAGAGCCGTAGATGGGCTTCTGTTGGCGTCGGAGCGCGTTGACATAGACAGTGTGCTGCAGTTCCTCAAATCTACCCCAGCGCGACGCGCTCTCCAGGTAGCCCACCGTGGATTGCACCGTCGATGGGTCCAGTTGTGAATACGTCTGCTGTGCTCGAACATGCTGTGCTTCCTTGATATCGATCATTGTGCGGTACGAGCTGAGCTGAGCAACACGGTCACAGGCTGTACTCGACTGTGACTCCTGCTTCGTCGGCACCAGGTTGAGAAACCCAAGGTCGACTTTGCGCATGCGATTCTCACGGAGCAAAATGCGCTGCACGCGCTGCTCTACCACTTGGTATTCTGCCGGTACTGAGCATCCTTGGCGGAAAGACGTCATGATGGGCCGGTCGATGAACAGATCTGGATGGTTGCACACCTTGCGAAGCTGCATCAGACAGTTGATAATGGACAAGTAATTACCAGACGACAGCGTTTCTTTGGTCTCGGAACGAGAGAGGAAACCATCGTAAAGCTCACGTTGACGCTTTGAAAGTCGACAGAATTCAACGTGCTCGTACTTGGCTGGCATTTGCTTTTCAACGTCTGCTTTCAATCGACGTAGCAGATAGGGACGCAAAACCTTGTGGAGCTTGGAAATGATTGCCTTTGCTTCCTCGTCCATCTGCTCGCGCCCACTCTCCAGGATCTGGGATTCAGGCTTGTGGAACCACTCGTGAAACTCTTGCAGGTCCGCAAAACCGCCTTCGCCATTCTGCGCAGGCATGAGGAAGAAGAGTAGCGACCATAATTCTGTGAGATTGTTCTGCAGCGGCGTACCAGTAAGCAGCAATCGGGCTCGTGTGTTGAAACCAAGCAACGTTTGCCACCGCTGCGATTTGAAGTTCTTGATGTTGTGCGCTTCATCCAGAATCATGTAATGCCATCGACGGCGTTTAAACACTTGTTGATCTTGAAGCACTAGCTGGTACGACGTAATGCATACGTTCCACACATCGTCGTTATTCCAACCCTGTCGCTTTCTCTTTCGTTCGTCCTGGGTACCGTAGTATGCGAGAATCTTGAACCCAGGACACCACTTCTTGAATTCCATTTCCCAGTTAAGCATGACACTGGTTGGCACAATGACCAAGTGGGGCCCCCAAACTTCGTGTTGACCGGCCAGATGCGCTAGAAGGGCAATTGTCTGAATTGTCTTTCCGAGGCCCATTTCGTCCGCCAGAATACCATTCGTATGGTTGGCGTACAGCCCGGCAAGCCAGTCCAAGCCATCCCGCTGGTACTCACGCAAAGTACCCCGTAAGAGGAATGGCACCTCAATTTTGTGAGTCGATGGCTTGTGAGGAGACTCTGATCCTCCGTCATCCGTTCTATTTTTGACTGGCACCGGCGCAGAAGACGAATCCACTTCTGAGGCTTTCGTCTCGGTCGTATCCGGCGACTGGCTAGGTTGCAAGGTCTGTGGGTTCGATACTGCATCCGTCTCGGGGCTCACAGGCTTCTGCTCCACCGCAGCCTCTTCCGCAGCCTCTTCAGCAACATCCGCCATCGTTCCGTCTTCGTCTTCGTCCCGGAGTTGCATGGGCTCAGCCATAGCAGCTGATTCGACCGGCTTTTCGTCAACCTCCATCGCATCCATGCCGGCCGGTGTCGTTGACGCATCACCCTCCTTCTTGTGATTGCCATTTACCAGGCCGTCGGTCTCGCTTTTATCCAGTGGCTGCTCCTCGTTCTTCTCCAGCGAATCTGGGTGTTGTATCAGAGTAACTTCGTCCTCGTCTTCGAGGGCGTCGCCAAAGACAGACTGTTCCTCCTCAGCATCGACTGCAGCTGTAGGTTCCTCGCTTTCAGTCTCTCGCTTGAATTGCTTGAGCTCTGATTTACCGAACAAGAGTCCCAGCATGCCTCCTGCATCATCTTCAGATTCTTCTTCCTCCGATTCATCGCTTGCAGCAGCTTCGCCCATGTCACTTGATCCCATGTCATCGTCCATATCAATCGATTCGTCGGTCGTCTCGGCACCGGCGTCGGTTGTTTCGGCCCCGATTTGTGTCGTCGCAACATCATTGGGTGCATCAGTAGGTGCGTCAGTAGCATCTTCGTTGCTACCAGGGTCGAAGTTGGGAATGTTGGCGTATTTCGAGCGCAGCTGCTCTTGCGTAAGGCCCTCGTCGGCAACATCCTTGACATCATCGCCATCTTCGTCTTCCGAGGATGACATGACATCGCTGTCTTCGTCGGAATCGTCGTCGCTGCCTTCATCGGATGCTAGATCGGAGTCACCTTGCCCCAGGCCATTCATGCCATCGCTCATATCGTCGCTGAGGTCGTCGAATCCGTCTTCGTCAGACAGAGCCTCCGAGTCGAGACCAGCTTGCCGAGCTTGTAGCTTCTGCTCAGAGAGATTGACTGCTTCGTTTAGAGCGGCTTTGACTCGCTTCTGTTCCTCGGCTTCCCATTCTTCAAGGCGCTGCTTGTTGACGTAGGCGCGCACATTCTCCCAGGTTCCGGTCATGGCTTTCAAGACTTGCTTATATCGAGCAAGACATAACTCTCGAGCCTCAGCTTCTAGTTGCTCTGTTGACTTGGGCTGCCTTCGTATCCATTCATCACGGCAGGCTTCTGCCAGTTTCTTAGCGGCGAATCTATGGCGTTGCTGTTCCCCGAGAAGTAGCTTTCGGAAATTTGCTACAGCTTTGACCAGGTGATCTTGGCGTGCCCACTGTTTGGGCATATCGTCGTCTCCTTCGGGGGCGAATAATGAGCAGCGGCCAGGCGCGAGCAATCCACCAGGTTCTGTTTCATGTTCGATTCTTAAGATCGTTCGTGCGTCTCGGAGAGCCAGCTCGTCTGTATAGTATGGACCATCTTCCGAAGCTTGTAGGCCGCCCTCTTCGACCGGGAGGCCACCGGCGCGCGCCCAAAAGTCCTCGAAGTTGGTGCCCAGCTTTGGTCGTTTTGGAACTTGTCCCGGGTGGACCAATGGTATTTCTCCAGAGCGCCCAGCGCCCAGCTTGATCCGTGGCGATTGGCTGACGTCTGGTTCATCGTTGCCGTCGGTGTTGACATGTCTAGACGATCGCATCGGTCGCGTGGAATGGCGTGTGTAGACTGGAGGTGAAGGCGTGCGCCTGCGAGTCCGGGTCACAGTTCTCTGCGTTGGCGCTTGTCTTTTGGCGGGTGCTCTGGAGGAGGAGTTCGGAGCAGATTGTGAGACGGACGGTTTTCGGATTTGTCGCGAGACAGGGGTTGCTGCGGCTGTTCGCGATGACCTCGACAATGACAGTCGTTCCTCTTTCTTAGGAGTCTTGGTCTGTCCTCCAAGAGAGCCTCTAGTTGTCCGCTTTTTGCCTTGAGGCTGCAGTTCCAACGGAAGTAGATTAATGCGCCCTGACTTGCGGCGGCCGCCCTCAGTGAAAGATGTAGGCCCATCAGCGGCGGCCTGCTTCCACGGTGGAGATTCTGGCTTGGGCTTTTTCGCGCTGGGTGGCGGCGTCGCATCTTGGGTTCGCTGTCGCTTGGCTGGGCGTTCGGAGCCGTCGTGATCGTGAGAGTTGTGGTTTTCGGCATCGTGTCCGTTTGGGGCCGGGATCGTGTCCTCAGGAACGTGTCCATTTGCTTGAACGACCACAGAATCACCATTTGACAATTTCTCGTCTGGCTGCGGCACGGACACATCACTCTGCTCTGATTTGAGCGTTGGAGGGTCTTCCACGGGCTGAGGCTTGCCTGGCGACGCGGTGCCGTTCATTGTCACGAAACGGAGCCAGGCAAAGTGGGAGTCGTTGGGTTCCGCGCGGATGGCATTTATCGCAAAGAATTTAACTCTACGGTTGCGCAGTATGTCCCCAAAGTCCTGCAAAAATTCTGCCCATGTTCAGCATTCCATGGGCGGCGTAAACCCTGATTCTCGTTGGCCCTGATGACGCGGGCAAAACTTTTTGGTGAGATGATGCTGGTTGAACCTTCGCAAGAACGCGCTGCACCGAGTTGGAGACTGCTGTAGCATTTGCAGTGGCAACCCCCTAGGTGAGTGCTAGTGGGGCTTACCTCAGTGGCGGCAGAGCTTGAGAGCAAGGAGCTTCCATACGTGTTCATATGAATAAAGAAAGTTGCTGGTAAAGAAATATACATTTTTTTTTAAAATGCAGACTTATTCACGTTTATATGGCTTTGACATCTACCCGATTTTAGAGAACTCAGTCTCTGTCCTAACTGCCAGGGATCTGCTTGTAAGTGAAGCAAGTCCCAAGCTGGCTAGACTACCTACAAGTGTCGCGCGACTTTGGTTCTTCTGCCTCAGGCATCAAAGTGGACAGAACCTCAGCACCAAAACGCTACCACTCGGCACTTTCTCCGACAAGTCATCAATTGTAGAGCTAGTTGGTCGCCGCAACGCAGTCAATTCGCCCAAGGTGCGTCGCTAGAACGCTGTCCTCAACCGCATTGAGATCCGATAGTTAACATTGAGCTGCCGCCGCAGATGCTTTCCCAACGAATTGTTCGCTCCTCGGCCCTGCGCAGCAGCCTCGCCGCTGCCCGCCGTGCGCCCGTTGTCCAGCGACGATCTTACCTGCCGACTCATTACGCCGATAAGAAGACTCTCGACGAGAAATATCCCGACCCCCCTACGATGACTGCGGCCGAGGACCCCGGCATGGTCAGTTGAACCGACTCGGCCATGATTGGCACAAGAACAATCATGCTAACTCTACACAGAACGGCGGATACATCAACCCTCCCCGCGTCAAGAGACAACACCGCGACCCTTATGCTCAATGGTGGGACCCCCAGGAGCGCCGCAACTTCGGCGAGCCTGTTCACGAGGATAACGATGTGCTCGGCATCTTCTCGCCTTGGGACTACACCTGGACCACGACCGGCCCCGGCCTAATCATGATTGGCACCTTTGTCGCTACTTTCCTCGGTGTCTGCGGAATTGTCTACCTCAACTACCCCGATCGGCCTTCATACCCCCGTGAATTTGAGGGCGGGCTGGAGAAAGAGCTTGGAGGACCTGGTGCCGTGAGAGTACGTCCCAGAACAAGTATGAGAGCTTTGCTAGACGCCGCTAACACTTTTCTCTTAGGCACGCATGGAGGGAGACGAAGAGCCTTAAACTCGACTACAAAAACTGAACCGAGATCTCTTTTGTACATAAACAGGCCAGGTACCGGTCGGAAGGAAGGGCTACTGAGTTTCTTTGCCGTTCGATTATTTGGTCCCGCCGAAGCACGACGAGGCGTTGCGTTGTTGAAATAGCATACCACAAGTATGGCTGTATAACACGAATCTAAATTACCTATACACAGACAGAGAACTCTCGTCGAAACACTCCGCCATATCTCAGTGATAATCAACAGTGATATACACAGGAAAATACTTCGAGCCAGGGCAATATCCACCTAGGAACTTGCTGTAGAGGTTGCAGGGGAAATAACCAGGACTTCGTTTGCAGCCAAATGTCTGGCAGCTGGCAGTGTGTTTGACCGGCAGCCGAACCGGCAGTCCTGGTGCTCGCATTCTCAACTTTGCAACAGCAACGAGTTATCCTCTTTTTCACAGCAATGCTCTCGCAGATGTAACTGTCATCGTTAATCTGCCCTTCACTTTCCAGCCGATAATGGTACCCTTCTGCTAAAGCTATCTGCTGAAAGGACTCGTTTGTTCGGTCGGCAGTAGCGTTGCAGCCGTCCTCTCCGTTCGGTGCGTCTACTCCTGCTGCGCTCAACCCTCGCCTAATAAATGTGCCATCGGTTGCCATAGCATTTAAATTTATGGGCTGATGAACTAATTTTGCTCCTGCATGGTGCTGAACTGATACTGATGTTTACGCGCAGTCAGGCCTGATGTTGGCGCCAGCCGTGGCGAGTCAAAGATACGTTACTAGTTCAATATTTGCAGAAGCTCATTGAAGCTTCCAGCATTATCCTCCGCCGCATTCCTGTCCAGAACGTCATATTCGCGAGACGATCTCAAACATGCGTTACGAAGATTGGGATATACTTCTGTTCCCGCGCGATGGCAAAGTCCCACTAAAGGAATTCAAGGTGGCTTGTCATGTAGTTCATGACAATGGTAATATCCCAACTCGTCAAACATCTACTGCTCTAACATTATTCTAGAGCTCTCACACATCCATGGCTCCCTCGGACTACCAACAGTCTGCTGCTTCGTTCCCAGTCTGCCGGCAGGCGCTCCGTACAAGCTATCGATACATTCTTGGTCGACGCCGCCGATAAGTCAGTTTAACAGATCATGCGGCAAGTTCGCCGATCGAGTTGTCTTCGAAGTCCGGCTATTCGTTGACGGGAGCATGGTGTCGTCAGTCGCTGTCCGCGAGTGATACTTGTTGTTCTCTGACTCACACTATGTACAGGTCGTCTTCGATGAACCGAGCAGGGCCTTGGCCTAATGTCTTGAAGAATTCATTCGGTACACCCCATCCCCCTCCGGAAATTACCTCATGCTAAAATTCACGCAGAATTGTCTACTAGCGGGGAACTTGAGTCCCTCAATTTCCCTGCTTTTCAGCGAGAGCTCCTGAACCAAAGCTATTGGAGCCCAGCCGATGATCTCGGTCGCATCAAAGTCGTCATTAGCGAAAGCTACCCCCGAGAGTCACTCTCTGTGCCATATGAGAGACTCAAAAATCTCGTAGCATTTTCGTTCCAACATGCACCACTGGGTACGAATGTTCTCCGTCTGGGCGAATACATTCTAATGATGTGGTAGAAATACTGGAGAGCTCCTCGATTGCCTGGCCAAACAGCTCAATGTGGCGCACCATGCCATTCACTGCATCGGCATCGTTACCTACCAAACACTCGGACAGTGGCAGATCCCATGCACACTCACCTCGCCCACGAAACAGCATCGCACATGCGACTGTGTCATTGACGGAAGCCGTATCTAGCACAGATCCACTTCAAGCGTCAAAGTATAGAGACAGCCTGAAGCCGCCGGCGTTTTCTTACTTGGATACTCAGCCGTCTCCCAACGTGGTAGCGTCCGATCCCTTTGTTGAAGCCAACGCTTATTTTGAATGGCTCAGCGGCATCGGAATGGGGCTCACTGGTGACACAAACTCGACCCTGAATCCCAATGTCGCGGTTCGAAGAAACCAAAAGTCAAGCACGGACACAAGCATGCCTGACTATATTTCCTCTGATCAGACGCCGCTTCTAGTTGGGACCGAACAAGATGGCTTTGCAGTTAGGGGCAGCGGTGAAGGGGACAATACGCACATGAAGGTTCCCACCAACACTCCCACGACCTGTGATCTCAACATTACAGAAACCGAAGGTATGTGTTTTCATAAACTCTTCGATTCCAGCTAACAAATATAGGCGTACATTTTGCTATTCTTTCGAACGCTGACCCTGTCTCTGCGGATGGCTCTACGAACAACTCGTTTCTGAGCCAGTCAGCAACTATGTCGCCGCAGCTTCTCCCGACCCCGTCGATGGAAGTCAAATCGAGAAAGGAGAATAAGGCAAAGCAGATAGGCACACCTCCGACAGTCGCCGCTACCATTTCCTTCAGTGGAGAGCCTGTCAGCGTCCGCAGAGTCTCTCAACAGCTATTTAAGGCTGGTGGCCTTGTCATGAAGGCTAGTCCTACCAGCGAAAGCGCTTCACGTCGCGCGAGTGCGGAAACACCAGGCAAGCGTATTCGGAATCTCACACCCACTTCGTCGAAAGTTTTTGAGGAGGACGAAGAGCCTCACAGAGCTAGCCCTCGCGTTCGATTCAGTGCACTCGACGAAGCTGGGGCTAAGTAGGGTTAAATCATCGCTAATCAAGCCCCAACACCTTAACGGAATCCTGGGATGCATACCCTGAGAAGCAGCATTCATTTTTCGGGGTGCAACAAATTATTCGTATCTGGGAGTGTAGCTCTTTGTTGATGGCAACGACATCGGCCAATGCAAGCAGTGTTGTGGGCCTTGAATATTTTGTAGGGAGGTGTGTATGCGTTTGTCTGTTTTCTAATGTCAAGCTTGTTCATAGTGAGGCGCTGTTAAAACTTAGAATTATCTGCCTAGTGTGTTTTTCACGTGAATCTAAGTGAGATTAATCCTTTCAAGCTACTATTCGAATGCCCTGGGCACTCGGCCTACTTTCACTCTCAAACACCAGCGGTCCGCCCGAGGGGCCACTTGCGTCCAGACTGACCGTGAGCGCCTGCTTGTCGCTGACGACCCGAACAGTCTCGCCCAGATTTCGCCAATCAACTTCGATATTATGGCCCGTGGCGGCACCGCTTCCACCCTGTGGCGGCTCGCTGTACACTTCGCGGATGTCGACGCTCGGATACGGCAGCCAGCCTCCCTTTTGCGGGATCAGAATCAGCGGGATCTCGGCTTCGGTCTCGGGCGTCGACGACGCTCCCTCATTGTCGTCGCCGTCGGCGGCACATCCAGGAATGACAAAGTGGCCCTTGCGGCGGCCGCCAACGAGCCAAGACTCGGCGCTCGCGGACACGTCGTAGCTGAACTCGAGGTCCTCGGTGCGCTGGCTCTCCGTGTCCCAGATGCGCGTCCACTTTAGGTGCAGCGTGGCGTGGAGTACCTGGTTGAGGTACACTGTGGGCGTGGCGCTGCCACCGCTAGCATCGTTGATGATGGCGGGGAGGGGCCGCTGGAGGCGGACGTTGGCGGTGTGCACAATGGTCAGGGAGGGCACCTCGACGGGGATGAGGATGGAGGAGGGCTCGCCGTCGGCGGCGGGGCTCGTGTGATTGGCGATGGCGAGGCGCTTGTGCTCCGTCTGCCATTTAGTCAGGCATGCGGCGAGGCTGCCGACGACGGCGTCGGCAGCGAGGCCGTGGAGGCGCTTCTCCCAAGGGATAGCGTGGAGGAACGAGGTAGACACCTCGCCGAGGAGCGCGGCGCGCTCGAGGTCGTGCGGCTGCAGGCTGCGCTTGAGGTCCTTGGCGAGGGAGGCGACGACGGCGCGGGCGTAGGTCGCGAGGGAGGCGGCGGCGAGGGCCGCGCGCACGGAGACCCGGATGAGGTCGGCGACTTCGTCGTGCAGCTGCGTGTAGTGCAGCCGCAGGTACATGGTCCTGGCGGCGCGGGAGGCTACGCGCGCGTCGCTGGTGCGGCGGACGCGATAGAGCATACTGGCGGACTGCTTGGGGAAGACGGTGACGGCGGCGGGCCGCGTGCCCGACGTGGCGGCGAAGAGCTCCGAGTCGAGCAGCTCGCTCCTGTAGAGGCGCAGTGGGCCGGCCGTGGCCGTGGTGACGTTGAAGCGCGAGAAGAGCGCGCCGTGCTTGAAGACGTCCTGGACGTTGACGCCGACGACGAGGGCCACGGGGACGCTAAACGTCTTGGCGAGGTGGTAGGACTCATCGGCGTCGGTGGTGTACGTGACTTCGACCTTGGCAAAGACGTCGTCAAGGTCAAGCTCGGTAGAGAAGGGGAAACGCAGGGTGACGGAGGTTTCCGGCGCCATGGCGTTGAAGTGGAAGAGGCCGGACTCGGGTGGCTTGGCGAGCTCGAGGGCGGCGTCGACGACGGTGGCGTCGGTGGTGAGCAGCCGCAGGCCGCCGGAGCTGGGCTTGATGCGGACCTCGCAGCGCTTGAGCATGTTCCACCCGGTGCTGATGGAGAGGTCGAGGCTGTTGTTCTTGTCCAGCGAGGTGTGCTTGGCGGCCTGGAGGTCGACGTCGAGCGCGTTGGTGTGCTGGAAGAGGGTGATCTCGGGTTGCTTGAAAATGGCAATGGTGGGAGACTGGGACGCGTTCACGTCTGCGTCGTAGTGGAGGAAGATGCGGCTAGAGTGCAAGCCGAAATGGTTGACTTTGTACTTGCCGGGAATGACAGACTACGCGAAGTTAGCATTGTAAAATCGAGGAGGTAACGTTCCTTATACATACGTTGGTGTATACAGAGAGCTTGTTTTTGCCCGGCTTTAGAACCACGGCGCCCTTGTTCTCAAATGTCAAGTCCCTGATTGGGCCCTCGTCTACGCCAGACACTTTGAGCTGAACCTTGTCCAGCGTAATGTCGTCAGGCAGCAGGCTCCAAATCCCAATAGATACGGAGCACCCATCGCGGCCCTCTTCGTAGCTTGGCGCCCCCAAAATGTCCACATTCGTAAAGAAGAGGGAGAGAGGCGATCGCACATCGCTTCGCAGGGACGACGCCAAGTCGCACAGCTTGGCAACAACGCCTTTGATTGGCGAGTCTGCCGATTCTTGCTTGGGTCTCAACCGGCGCGCTGACGAATCCTGGATCCGCGACAGTTCGGCAGCGCTCGACATGGTAAGAAGCTGCAGCGCTGCCCTAACATACTCCAGATTGGCGTTGCGCTCGCTCAGACACTGCAGATACATGACCAGCATCGAGAGCTCAATCATGCTCCATCCTGACTCGCCAAAGAACTGCAGGGCCTTGTCAAAGTACGACTTGGCCGCAGCGTATTCCTTCAGAAGGAATTTCAGGACGGCCAGGTCTGCGATGGCAGTCTGAACGGCGCTCTGTTGGTCGGCCACTGTGTAGTGGCGTAGCGCCTTGTCCGTCATGATCTCATAGAGGCGGTAGAAGTCTTGAGAGTTCTCCGTTGCGGAAATTAGCAACTGGCTGCGGATGCCGGCGCTGGTAGGTGTCGTATTTATATTCGGCTTGTTTTCGCTATTTGTTGAATCGTTATCATTGCTGTCGTTATTATCGTCGTCGAGGCTAATGTCCTCCATGACCTCAATGCCTGAGTCCTGCACAACAGGTGCTTCATCCCAGCCAGTGCTCCAGCCTCGGACTTTGCCCAATCTTTGTAGAATACTCCGAGACATCATGTACAGTTCTGCGCGACCAGCGGCCAGCTCTTCGATGCCAACTTTGAGAAATGATGTATTTTGGTCATCACCAGCTGCTCTCGCAGGCGCACGACCAGGACCCGGGAATCCGGGACTGGGTGGTGGGTTTCTTGGCGAACTTTCGTTAAGAGAAGAATTTCTCGCCGGGTGCATCATAGTTTTAGGCTCTGGGATGGAGGCCTTTTGCTCTGCCCCCTCTGTCGGCGGTAGGGATGACGGCGGAATAGGCAGTGCTTTGGTCGCTGTTTGCGCAAGGATTTGCTGCGCAATGGAAAATGCAAAGGAGGACACCAAGTTATCAATGACCTGATACGCCGCGGTGCTAAATCCTTCCTCATTACTCTTCGGAGACTCGGCTAATAAAGAGGTGATAATGTCGTGCCGCATAATGTTCGACAAGGATGGGATGAATTCAAGCGTTCTTCGACAAACTTCGGCCAGTATGCTTAAATTTTCAGTATCATCTTCCTTGTGAGGCGTTGCTTTTGCAAGTGGCGCGACGCCTTGAAGAACAGACTCTTGTTGCTCCTTGAGTCGGGAAAGTAGCTGGTCTCTGGTGACGGAGGAGTTCGCCTGGCGCAACAACAGCGCGATTTGGCGAGAGAAGATGTAGCATCTAAAGTCGAGTACGGATACCTTGTTGGCCAGAATCATATCGCGATATGCCTTCTTCGCATGGCTAATTGGGATATCGTCAACATCGATTGTTGGTTTGTCAGCAGATTGCATGTCGACAGCCTCTTCGTCATTCGAGCATCCCGAAGCCTCGTCAAGTGCTTTTCGGGCAATCTTTCCGAGATCATCAGTGAACGGCAGCATCGCGCCGCCATGGCTCTCGGGCTCGCCCGTGTCCGCTTGCTCGGCAAGAACCAAATCGAGGCCCACGTTAAGTTCGTCATACCCAACAAGTGCATCTTCAACCAGACCAACATTTTCAAAGCCGAGCGCTAGACCTTCCTTGAGAATGAAAAAGGTGCAAAAGTTCCAGCCTGGCAGTGTGCGTTGAGTATCCTTCTCCTTGATGTCTTCTTCATATTGTGTGACACGTTTGTCGAATGAGCTTAGGATCAGGTTCTTAAACTTCGTCACTAACTCGTTCCACGCTCTCTCGGCATCCTGCTCAGACTCAAGGTACCCCGAGGGCACGGCAGGGACAACTCGCGGCAGCATATCATAGGGAACATCGTTGATGCCGATGCGGATCTGCGCGATACGATCGGGGGCACTCTTGCTAGAGCTGTTGAAGTCGGAGCGAAACTTTTCCATAAGGGGTGTGGTGCCTGCCCTCCATCGCGAGCCCGTGCTCTTTTCCGCGCTCCCTTCTGCTTTACCAGTGCTGCGCGGTTGCGTAGATGCTGCCGTGTTGGGGATAACAACATGCAGAATCAGCCACTCATACGCGTCATGGTTCTCCTGGTTACTAGCCTTTTTCGAAGAGCTCGCTGGCGGTGTGTGTTCTTTGATCCATTCGCGAACCTCTGCGCGAACAGTATTTTTGTAGGAATCGTTGTCGTCGCATCGCACCAGGAGGACCTTGAGGTAGGGCGTGCGGCGCAACCCCGGAATCTGGTGCCGTCGACCTGCTGTGCCTTTGGGAACTGCGGATTTGGTTTCGCTGCCTTCGGTGGCCTCGGTCTGGCCACCCACGGCCTGTGTCTGGAAACCATCGTCTTTTGCCTCGGATGCGGCAGGCGGCTTGGCCGGCGCGGGTTTCTCGTCTTGCTGCAGCTTTCCGCCGTCCACCAGCTCAATGTGCAGGGTATCGATCGAGCGCAGCGGCCCCGAGTGCGACTGCCAGTGAAGATGGTGCAGAGGCAATCGGGGTATCAGGCCCGGCTTCAGGAGCTCGTAGACATTGTGAGGGTCAAAGTACTCAACTAGACAATCGGTGAGAGGTGGTCCACAAGAGCGCGACCGGCAGGCGGCACTCGGTCGCTTGGGGTTGAATAATTACCAGTAACTTTTGACGTTGAAGCTTGCTGCTCCATGGCAAAGCGTTTGCCATTGGTCTCTGGCAAGCAGCACTGGGGAAGAGGTGTCGTGTGTAGTGTGAGCGTGTGTGTCGCAACTGGGAGCTGTGGTTAACTTACGTGGCGCAGCCTTGCAGCAGCCTGAAGCCGCCCTAGCCACCTGCGCCTCTCGCCCTGGGAAGCCCCTGAAGGGACCGCCACGGGGCGCTGTGGAGAGCCGCTAGCCACAGGGCGGTGAGTGCTGTAAGAGGTGTTGCAGGGGAGCCACTCGCTGGCCTGACGCCATCAACGTGCTGAGGTTAGCGGGGTCTCGGCAGAATTTATTGGCGGGATGGAGGGGCAAAGAATATATCGCCGTCGGCTTCGTCATTTTCTGTTAAACAACTCTTTTTTTGTCAAGCACGCGGCTCTCATTATGTCGACTCTCCAGGCCGTCAAGTATACCCGGGGCAAGCTCGAGGTTCTCGACCAGCTTCGTCTGCCCCATGAATTCCATTACGACAATGTCGCGACCCGGCAAGAGGCTTTTGACAGTATCGCCAGCATGCGCACACGTGGCGCGCCAGCTATTGCCATTGTCGCGAGTCTGGGTCTCGCTGTCGAATTTCATAATGGCTCTGTCCCCGAAGGCTCGACTGAATCCGTTGTCTCCTACATCGACACCGCCCTCGACTATCTCAAGGAAAGCCGTCCGACGGCCGTCGACCTGACCAACGCCATCAACCAGCTCAAGGCCAGAATACGCGCTGCCGGCGCCGCGGCTACCGCGATTGAGATTGTCGAGGCCTTTATCGACGAGGCGGAAAAGATTTTCGAAAAGGATCTCAAAACAAACATGGCCATTGGCGACTACGGTGCCGAGTGGCTGCGTGCGCAAGTCGGTGCTAGCTCCGACAAGCAGATTTCCGTGCTCACCCATTGCAATACCGGCTCGTTAGCTACCTCTGGTCATGGTACTGCGCTTGGAATCATCCGCACGCTTCAGTCCAAGGGTCTTCTCCAGCACGCATTCTGCACAGAGACCCGGCCATACAACCAGGGCAGCCGCCTCACTGCCTTTGAGCTCGTCTTTGAGGGTATCCCTAGCACGCTCATTACCGACTCTATGGCCGCCTCGCTCTTCCGCACGCGAGGCGCCGAAAAGAACATTACAGCCGTCATTGTCGGCGCCGACCGTGTCGTCCGCAACGGCGACACGGCCAACAAGATCGGTACCTATCAGCTGGCCGTCCTGGCCAAGTTCCACAGCATCAAGTTCATTGTCGCCGCCCCCACGACGAGCATTGATCTCGTCACCGAAACTGGCGACGGTATCAAGATTGAGGAGCGCAAGCCGGAGGAGCTCACCCAAATTACAGGTGCCGTCATCAAGCCCGATGGCACCGTCGACGAGACTACCAAGGTGCGCGTTGCTACAGCTGACCAGCGTATCAATGTCTGGAACCCGGCCTTTGACGTGACACCCGCCGAGCTCATTGATGCTGTCGTCACGGAAAAGGGCGCGGTCGAGAAGGGTGCAGATGACAAGTTTGACTTTTCCAAAATTATGCCCGAGCGCTGGGCGCAGATTGTCAAGGCGTGATGAGAATACAGGATATAATTCGTACATGAAATGATCTATAACGCAGTAAATATGACAGACTTCCTATTCCTACACTACAACCTCATGCCAAACGTTCACGCAATGCAGATCTTTTATGACTTGTTACTCAGCGCATGCTCAATCAACTTTTCATAGTTTTCAACAGCCGACTCCAGGTCGCCCACAGTCAGGGCTTCATTCTCGCCGTGCGCAACGAGGATAGAGCCAGGTCCGTATAGATATCTCGTGAAATTGCCCTTGAGATTGGCGACATCAGTGCCGTAGTTGACAGTAAGAGTTTCGAAACCTATGTGATGTCAGTCATATTCACAAGCACCATGCCAAAGACACTCACCTTTGACGTCGCAGTTGCAGTCCACAGTGCCATAGCCGGGATTGCAGGTCATCTCAAACGCATCCTTGTCAACCTCATCCAGGATAGCCTGAATTCTCTTCTTGACGATCAGATGGCCATTCTTCTCCGGCCCAATAGCAACGCGGGCGCCAAACTTGCCCGTCGCGGACGCAGCCACCACGTTACCCGCCAGACCGCCTTCCATGACGCCCAAGTTGAACGTCGTGTTGCCATAGAGCTCGGAGCTCCCGAGATCCGTCTCGAGAATCTTGGACACAGCGTGGATGAGCAGCTCGTTGGCCGACTTGCCGAGCCAGGGGTACCCGCTGTGGCTGGCGACGCCCGTCACCTTGAGGTCGCAGAAGAGTGCGCCCTTGTGGCCGCAGACGAGCTTGCTCTCGGTGGGCTCGCCAAAGATGACCGAGTGCCACGACGGCGGCTCGTCGCGGGCGTGAGCGGCGTCGGAAAAGGTAATCATGCCGTCGCCGGCAACCTCCTCGCCGACGACAAAGACGAGCATCACGTCGTCCTTTTTCACGCGCCCGGCGGCCACGAGCTCCTCGACGGCAATCGTCATGGCGGCGACGGCGGCCTTGGCGTCGACGGACCCGCGGCCCCGGATGACGGTGTCCTTGGTGATGGGGCCGTCGTCGATACCATAGGAAATGAACGGCGGGACCACGTCAATGTGGCTGGAGATGAGCACCCGCGGGCGCGGGTTCGAGTACTGGCCCGGCCAGGCCAGGACGTTGAAGCGCTGCGCACCTTCGGGCGTGCCCTCGCGCGGCTCGACGAACTGGATGTCGGCGCGGAAGTCGCGGCTGATCAGGTAGTCGACGAGCCACTGGCCGACCTTGAACTCGTCGCCCGAGATGGACGGGATGGTGACCAGGTTCCGGTGCAGGTCGATCAGGGCCTTGCGGTACGAGGGAGCGTGCTTGTCCGCGGAGGTGGCGCCGTGCAGCTTGCCGTGGCCTTTTAGGGGCGCCTGCTCCTGGAAGCAGAGCGCAGCCGGCAGAGCCGCGAGCACGGCGACAATGGATTCGAGACGCATCGCCCTTTTTTTGTGGTTTCTATGCGAAGCCGGCCCGATGTTGGTATTTCAATGCGTGGATGCAAAGTCGAGGTGCAATTGCGTGCCCGATTCCGTGGATCTGTCTAGCTGAGGTCCGGGGGTGGAGACTTTGGCCAACGTGCCGATGCAAAGCGGGTGTTACGCATGAATTACAAGGGTTGGTTGGGTAAAGCTTCAGTGTACTTGTAGTTTTATTAGGCGTCTACTTTCTATTTAGTGTAACTTAATTGCCGGCCACAAAGGTTCCAATGCAACGGGCGCAGCCGCCCAACATGCAGCTACATAGTGAGCCCAACCAACCTCCACCTCCTTCCTTATCATCATTCTGTCTCAGCTCCCCCACTCCTCTCTGCTCAAGGCCCAGCGTGTCAATAAAACATGGGCATTGCTCTTCGATCATGTGGAAATAATAGCAGCTTTATTCCAAGTTCCTAGACCTGCAGGTTATGCTCTGTATTGCGAAACATTTTCCGATATATTAATGGATCATTTCGCCACCTTTGGCCCAAGACTGGGAAAAACCAGGCGACCTTTCCTAAAGGACCTGCTATCAAGGCCTTCCATCCTGAGGGTTGGAGAGAGAAGCCCGCAAATACACCAAGCACGCCTGGTTCGTCAGAGCTGCTTGCGGCGACTACAACGACGACTGTTCATGCACAGCAGCAAAAGGACGGCGCTGGATGCCCGTATGAGCAGCAGTGGCGACAACTTCTCGTATGTCAACCACCGATCAAAGCTTTAGCATTGGTTCAAGAGGTCGATGTACGTGGGAGCGGAGTTTTTTAATACCACGGCCTTACCCATCATCCCCAAGGGCTACGGATGGGCTTTCTCTACGATGCTGTTAGGTATTGCATAGTATCAAGCGCAGCCGTGCTGAATTAATGTGGAACAAAAGAACCGGTGACCTTACTGATGATTACCGAGAGTACACTAACGACTCTGGCTTCAAGAGGACTGACGACAAAGCGTGCTTGATGATTGCAGGACATAATAGTTGTGGGTGTGGCCAAGGCGGGGGACTGACAAGCCGCACCTTCGGGCAGCCTCAAGTAATCGAAAGTGGCGGGGAAGAAATAGAGTATTGCATGTCCGAACCCAGGCGCGTGACTCGTTTCATCCGTGATCGATCGGAAGAGGAGGATGAAGATGAGGATGAAGATGAATAGGCTCAAGAGAATGAAGACGTACTGATGGAATAGGGGCACAGGCTGTCAGCAGGAAGGAGGTCAAAAGACAGTATCCAGTACATTTGTTACAGTTTTCATATTGAGGAGTATTCTGTTCACATAGTAAGGCTCAGCTCCCCCTCCAGGGCATTGGCTGCTGCTCCATCGAGAAACAGCAGCTATCTAGGGCGTGACCCTGGCTTGGCCACGACAGTCATTACCAAGATCCGGCTCGATTACGATGCCTAAGGTCTCCCGTACCGAAGCGCGAGCAATGGAGAGGCCTAAGCAGAGACGCCATCATAGGCAACCAAGTTGACGGTATCATCCCTCAAGCCTGAAACCTTTCCGGCCGTTCCAAGAGCCTTGATCTTATCGATCCACTCCTGGGTGCTTTTGAAGGTCTCCAAAGCAGCCAGGTATAGTGCCACGCCAGAGACGTATGGAGTCGCGAAAGAGGTTCCAGAACCTCGTATCGGTTCGTTATTCTCGCTTGTGATTGTGAGAATATCCACTCCTGGGGCCAGGATATCGACGCCTGCTCCAACGCCGGAACTGCTCCAAAGTGCCCAGTCCCGGTCAATCGCGCCGACTGTCACAGCATTGGGAGCCGCGGCGGGAGCAACCTCTCTCACATTATAAGCCTTATTCCCTGCTCCAATAACGGTGAGAATACCCTTTTGAAAGGCAGCTTCTACAGCTCTGGTGACTGGGTCGTTATCCGCATTTTCGAGCCCCTCCGCGACTTTGAAAGTAGTTAGACCTTTTGTCATTCTTTCGAAATAGAGAACATTGTTTTTCCACGTACCCATGGAGATGTTGATGACTGATTTATGGGCTTGTGACTTGTTAAGAATGTCTTCGACGGCCCAGCTGAAACCTCTGAGGATGTTCTCCGCAGTGGTTCCGCTCGCGTGTTCGAATACCCGCACGTCAATAATTTCCGCGTGTTTTGCAACTCCGTAGGTTGTAGAGCCCTGACATCCAGCAACACGGGTTCCGTGGTTATAAAGGTTGTCAAAAGACCCTGTCACGCTGAATCCTTGCTTGACGCGCCCGCCAAAGTCTGGGTGGGCGCCTTGGATGCCCGAGTCAATCACATAAGCGAAAGTCCCCTTGCCAGCGCTCTCGTCGTAGATGAAGTTATTGGCTCCAGGGCCGTGGCTGGACATGGACGCCAGGCCATGGTCTGCAGCCTCCTGGGTAGCTACGGCATCGGGTGTAAACTTCTGCTCAAGCTCTGCGCTGTCAACCTGAGAAGTTTCAGAAATTATTCAGTATTCCAAGACGGTGGCGGTAGTCGGTTCGTGCATGGAAGATGCATAGTCCGGGGATTATACCTCTGGAAGCTCTCGGATCTTTTGCAGGGTATCATCGTCAAAAGAACCAGAATATGCCTGGAAGTTTCCAATGGAAAACACATCTTTGATACCGGGGAGAGAAAGCTCGCGTCGGCCCAGTGAGTTCATGTGCATTGCATGAACCAATTCGATATGGGAGTCCACGCTGCGTGTTGAGATGCCTTTCTTTAGAACGACGATGAATGTTCCAGCGTGACCAGACTTTTCGACTCCAGCGGCACCAGCGAGGACTGATGCGCATGTAGCCGCGAGAACGGCGGCGAGGGTGTTGAACAGCCTCATCGTGCAGTGTTAGAGACGGTGCCCTGGTCAAATAAAGGTTTTGTGGGGAAGGTGATTTGAATAAAACCCAGTATGCTGATGAAGGGATGCGGTCAAGGAGCTACCAACAGGTTATTACTCAATATCCAAAGTAGAGTCAGTATCCTGTTCTTGCTAGACACGTTCTTCGCTAACGCGAATCAACTTGGCAGGAGAAAGCTCGTTCTCACCTCTTAAGACAGTTTCAACAATATAGACCAGTATTTTGACGTGTGCAGATGAGAAGATTAGTATATCGGAAAAGTTTTCTCAAACAAACAGTACGAATTTACATTGGGGGATGAGGCTTGGACTTTACTTTCGTGGCTTGCTTTCAATCTCTCCATGCACGAGTCTAGAACACCAGGTGTGGCGAATTTTACCTTTGTGTTATCCTCGCTTGCAAGCTCAAATTTATTCAGTAGAAAAGTTCTTTTCTGCTGAGTTAGCATATACCTTGGATGGCTTTGTGCCACGTGATACTATCGGCTCGCATCTCCGCGTCTTGCTCTTACCTCAACACGGGTCGATCAGATCTGATAAGATACGTGCGCTACCGGGACATTTCCCTGACGACATTTAAAACGCAACATTCTTGGAGGCCCTACGAGGCTTGCGACGGCGAGTCGAGAAAGGCTTACGGCTGCACATTCTGGTGAGTATGGCCCCTCTCATCACCAACGGCGAGCCCTAGACAAAGCCGGCGCAGGCCGCAATGCGAGACGTGTTGTCTACTGGCACAAGCCTGACTTACTGGCATAAACACTTCTGACAGCTCTGCGGAGAAAAGCGATAAGGGATTACTTCTTGGAAAGTTAAAATCACGATGTTCATAGGTCAAGTCGGAAAACAGAGTTTCTTATTTTCTCTTCCTCTTTTCTCGCGAGTACATGACAAGTTCAACTATGAGCCTGACGACCTGATGAGGTGTTCTGCGACACTACTCTGCTGTCGAGACAAGAGTGATGGTAAAGTCGCTGCTGCCGCTCTGCTCGTGCTTCAGCTGCTTCGGGAAGTCCGTGTCATCCTTGATCTCGGCCTTGCCCTCGGCCTGGTTCTTGCCAAAGTAAATGGATCCCGTCGCCACATAGACGTTGCTCACGGTGTCGCGCACGTAGATGGCGGTCGTGACGTCCTTGCCGTCAAACGGCATAGTTCCCACGGGGGTGAATGTGTCGACCTCATTCGACTTTAGTTTCACGTCGCCAATGTTGGCGGCCTTGACGGTCAGCAGGTAGCGGCCAGGCGCGGCGCCCGTGGTGTCCTTGAAGCGAATGCCGATGATGAAGGTTGGCTTGGCACCGATGGCGAGGACCTCGAAACACTCGTAGAGCTTCTCGTCGCCTTGGAAGGACGCCTTGTCGGTGGTCCATTTCACGGTCGGGACGGGGTGGTTTTCGGCCCACACCATGAGGCCGGCATCCTTGCCCATTCGGATGGACTTGTATTTGGTGTTGAGTACCAGGTGCTTGATCGTTCCAACTTCAAAGGAGTCGGCTGAACCATCAAAGTTCTCCTGAGGAAAAAAGTCCATATTTTATGATTGAGGATGTAAGATGTTTCAATTGAACAAGAGTGTGGAAGTGTGCTTGAGCTATGGTGATGGAGCCGGAGTTGGAGAGATATCCAAGGACGCGTCACAGCATATTTATAGATGGCTCCTCAATCATCGAGGCGAACTCATGCTTCTGACTTTTCGCTTTTGTGTTCTTCATCGGGGGGTTTTTTTTTTTTGCGCCTGGCGCGGATGTGTTTCCATGCTGGCGGGGGATCTACGCTGCAGGACGCAGCAGCCTTCTCAAGCCGTGCTTGGAGGTTCAGCTAGCCATAGAAAACAGGGACGATCCGGCATACTCTTGAGTTGTAAATATCGATAGGATCCGATGTCCTATGTCAGCCAGCTATAGGCTTCGGGGGGCATGCAAGGCTAGCGGAGATCCGAGACACTGTATTTGCAGCGCACTGGATCTGGCTGTGCTTTTCGACTCAGCCGGTAACTATTGCCAGGCTCATGCAGGAGCGTTGGAGTTTTTCAAGACACGGCTACTACATGGCACTCATGCACTTTGGGGGCGAAGCATCTGCCGGGCCGAAGATCTCGGCCTGATGCGCTGCAAATTTTCACATCAGCCAGCCACAGCGGCCGGCATCCGCGCACAAAAGGAGCAACATTTCCAAAACACAAGATTTTACGGACCACGTATCGCATAGACCTCGGTCATTTTTACATGGCGGCGAGCATCATCATGCATGATGACAGAGATACTCGAGACATGGCAATCAGGCAAAGGCAAAAGTCGGACACCTGTTGATCGGCCGCCATTCAGTCGGTACGTAACGTTGTCTGATAGGCACTCCAAGTGGCTGGCTGAGTAACGGTGCCCAACATGGCGAGCCGCTGCTGCAGAATTAGAAGCCTAGTCTTTGCATTTCGGCAAACGATAGGACCGCGCAAAAGAAAATTTGTGAGTCAATCACATCGCGGCAGTTTGTGCGAGCCAATTGCATTGCAGCTTTCTTTCAGACTGGCGAGAAGTTAGCAATTGTATCTTTACACGCCCCCAACCTCAGAGCAGTTGATGTTTCACGGACCACAGGGATTGCCGGTTATCCGTTGGTAGAGATCCTGTAGCGTATACAAAGCATCGTAATGATACAAGTACTTGCTTATATAGTTCAACCTCCAAATGCTTACACTTAAAGCGATTTATCGTTCTGCTCAATCCGTCTCTTTTACGAGAAGTGATATATCTCTACACACAAACGTGACCGTCGTTGCCTTGCTCGGTGAACAATTGATCAGCTATATCTCAACTGCAATGCTGGAGGCAGGGGTAGTTGATCATTTCCAAAATTTACACCAGCGCAGCAGATGTCGTGGATGCACTGCGAGCTGTATGCAGGACTATTTGGTCTTCAACGCGCCAGATGATTATAAATATCAGCTCCGCTCGCCCACGATTGCATCTACTTTTTAGCCGTAACACTACTACTAAGCGAGTTCTTCATTATCACGCTCTCAAACTGTCGCAATGCTCCTCCAAACTTTACTCTCCGTCACCGTTACCTGTGTGGCTGTTGCCCAGGCGGCACCACGAACTGGAATCCTGGTACGTTGAGTTTTGCATCCGCAGGCCACTGCTGAATAAGAGCTGACATTCTTCGCTTGCTGTTAGGCCAGGCTCTGGGACGAACCCGATGCCAGTGGATCCCACGAGGATATCAGGAACATCAACTGCCATAATCTTATCCGGCTGTACGTTCCTGTCGCATTAGAACTTGCAAAATATCAAGCTGACAGAGTTAAGAGCAGGTACAATGTTGAGTCCGTTAGTGAATTGAAGGAAGATCACCAGTGTAGTCTTTTCACGTAAGTTTTCGTTCTTTCCAACTGTCAAGCGCCTTTCGCAAAACTCACTAAGCTCACCAATCCTTTCATAGTCTACGAGACTGCGGACATTCTCCGAATCCGCACATTGTTCAAGATAATGGGCCTATCGATGATCCCAACATTTACTCCGTCAAGTGCGAGCTTATTGCAAGGGCCTAAGACTCTAGACACAATGATTCAGCTATGGCGTAGTTTTCTATGCCCTCATCGCAGGCCGTAGCACCGGGTGGGAGCGAATTGTACAGGAACTTTGAGTATAGGTTTTTTTTTCCCGGTGGAAAAGGGTTTTCTTATGCTCTATCTGAATAAAAGATAACACTGAAATATTCGTTGATTCGCATTCCAACCGCCTCGTAACCGCGTTTTCACGAACTCTGCTGATGTAAAGGACAGCATTTTGCCATCCGTACAGACTTCCATTCCAAGTTTCTAACGCGATATTGAAAAAAGTATCACTGATATTATTTCCATGTGGCCACACATTACTACCTCCGCGGGGCGTGCTACAATATGCCAATAAGAAAACCCCGGTTTTCTGGTGTTCTCTGTGTTCGGTGAAGTGCCACCGGGTCAGGCCAGGCTACTTACACCTACTTTCGCGACGACGTCGCTGTGGTGATCCATAATGTTCATAAGCACAAGTCTTGGGACTGAAACATTACAGCGGCAACGCCTTTGCTTTCATAGTTGTTGTCACCTGCGTTGGCCCAGGCGCGGCGGGCAAGGTTCACACGAGCCCTGTTTTACAAAATTGGGCAACTCCATCTTATAGTTACCTGGCAAACGCAGTTTAGGCATCTCCATACGTAGTCAATCCTGTCAGATCCAAGTCTGGTAGCCTGGCAGATGTGCAGACGTGTACAAGGCACGGTGCAGCCAGGGCCGATCAAGGCTGACCTAAGAAATTCGCCCCGGTCACACTTGAGGGAGCCTCGAAAGGCCACTGTTTGCTGTTCTCTCTTTCAGACAGGTATGCGACTAACACACTGTCGCATGGCTAGTAGTTTGCCCAATAAGTCGGCATATTCTCAAAGCCCCACCATTCACACGGCGAGCCAACTTTTACGGAACCATTCATCCGGTACGAAGCAAGCTCGTCCATCGTGACTGGCTACGACGTTTTGTCTATTGGGTATTACCATGAAGTTGTTTGTTGTTTTCGCTTTCTTCGATGTCTTGTCTAATTATCTGAAGACACGCAATGCGACATTTTACTGTGTGAAACCACGGCAGCCTTTCGCCAACGGTTTTGAGGTGTCCTATTGGCAGCAAAGGTCGCATTGTGGCGGGGGTTGTGATCCCTCTTCCGGCGTCCGGCACAAGACCGCAGGAGCGCGCCCTTCATGGCCCTTCACCCCTCGAGTCTGCCTGGTTGGCCACGTCGCCTTCCACCTAGCCGTCTGGCCACAAACACAGTCCTGCTGCTTATCTAGTCTGCCGATGTGCCGAAGTGCGGGGGACGGAGGGGGGGGATATGAGGGAAGCTAGCATACAGATCTAAGCAAGCACTCAGCCGAGCAGCCCGATCGTGGAATGAACAGCCTGCTTTTTAGGGTAGGGAAGATGAGCCGGCGCTGACGCTGGCGTACTACGAAAGCGACCAGAACGCCCCTTTGAAACAAGTCAACCACAAGCTGCAGGGGGGTATTATTGAGCAAGGTTATTCCATGGTTTTGAGCAAAAGCATGCCGGCCGAAAATTCGGATAGTCTCAGGGTTATATCTTTGATTGGTGGTGTCCCGGAGCTTCGAGTCCGGCACACGACTGCAGTGCCATGTCTCACTCTGCCGACCGCACAGGCGACCGAGACATGTTTGAGTATATACAAAGCACAATATGGCTCGCTTAATAACAGTTTTTTTTTTAAGTGGAATGCGGCAACGCTGCGAGACATTCTTTTTGCACGGGTGCAAGGCGAGCAATGCTGGGCCGTTCTATTCCCATCCGTTATGCCTTGTTCATACATCACCATTACGAGAAAGTTTCGTGCGTTTGCTTCTGAGTTGAGTGGGATGTGCTCCATGAGAACAGCCTCAGGAATTCCACGTCTGCAGTGGCTGTGATGACCTTCAATGGGTCTGGCCAGGATGATACATTCTTTTCATCTGGCCCCTCGTTCCTCTTACGTCACAAAGATTATATCCAGTGACGGACAGTTGGTGGTTTGGGGCAATCAGTGACAGGTATAAAGAGGCCTCACACGCTACCGTTACAGGCATAAAACTGTTTCTTTCCATCAACCTGTCGTGAATTTCTGTCTCCCTCCATCTGACTTACCAATAACTCGTCTTCCAAGAACAATACCGCCATCATGCACTTTACCCTTGCCGTCACCACCCTAGTTGCCGCCGTCACCGCCGCGCCTGGTGCGAATGTCACAGTCGCCAGCAAGATGGCCACGATGTCCGT
Source organism: Akanthomyces muscarius (assembly GCF_028009165.1). Taxonomy (NCBI): domain Eukaryota; kingdom Fungi; phylum Ascomycota; class Sordariomycetes; order Hypocreales; family Cordycipitaceae; genus Akanthomyces; species Akanthomyces muscarius. Next base: position 2,974,610 of record NC_079245.1, on the reverse strand, counting down.
CGCCGATGCTGACGAGCAGTGCGGCTCCAACTACCAGATCTACTGCTGCAATGAGCTCGCCGGCAAGGACAAGAAGCCCCAGGACATGACGTCCGCCATGGCTCCCGGCCAGACCCCCAAACCCGGTCTGCTCGATGGCCTTCTCGGTGCCGTCGTCGGTCCTGATGGTCTTCTCTCCCACCTTCTCGGCCAGTGCTCGCGCATTGATGTCGCCGGTAAGCTTCGTGCAGTGACAGAGATTTCCAGCTTGATACTGACGATCCCTTAGTCCCCGGTGCTGCCGATACTCTCAGCTCGCAGTGCAGAGCTCGTGCTGCCTGCTGCCGCGACACCCCCTCTGTCGTAAGTTATGGTCCCAGCATGGATGCTGCTGTCATCTCTTTAACGAAGCAACCAGGCTTATGGTGGTCTCATCAACGTCGCTCTGCCGTGTATCGCTCTTGACAGCATCGTCGGCTAAGTCAATGCGTCGACAATCAGAAGGGACAGGGCGGGTAGTCTAGCTCAACTAATCCATGTACCATCAGTAGCTTAGTAGTGTTACAAAACAAAACTTCTTTACAATGTTAATACCGTACCTCGCTGTGACTGCATATTGTTGGTGCCCATTGAAATGCATGCGAGTCACGGTCGATCTGGATGATAGTAGTATCTGTTTGATGTAGTTAAGTGGCTCAACAGCACTGCATAGCACTGCAATTAAGTACATGCGAGTGACTGCCCGATCTCGATACAGATGACGGGCAGTATGCGGTTCGATGTAGCCAAGGGCCTTGCCATCCCTGATGACCGCAGCCCACTGCACGAGCGACCGTCCGGATGTGCTCACAATTATGCACGTTGAACGTTGTCGCATGGGGAAGGTTATGCTCACGCCCAAAGCAACTTGGGGCGTTTCTCTTTCGGCTGCTCAGAAGATTACGCGAGGCGTGGAGCGGGCGACCGCGAGAGTCTAAAGTCGGCCGGCCGAAACACTGGAGACAAACACGAAATTGTTTTGCACCATGGTAGCGCGCCTCGGTAATAAAACGGAGTACTCCCGTAGATGCCGCGAGATATATACCCATGGCCACAGAACCCGGTTTAGACGAACTCCGTGATCGTGTAGGGCAGCAAATGAATGTTTCCATTGCAGTGGCGTCGTCCACGCGCCACGACCCACCCGAGACCGCCACCGCGCTTCAGAGCCACAGCATGACGTGATGTCGCCAGGAGAAGGATATTTAGTAATGCAGTGCAGAAACTGCAAGTGGGTGACTTACGGTTACGTTGAAGTGATTGCAGCTCTTCTCTGCCTGGCTTTGATGATAAGTTGGGCGCTGTGTAGAGCGCGTTTTGAAGTCTTCTAATTGCATAATTGCGCACACGCCGTCTAGGTGAAAATTGTTCTCGTACGGGTGAATCTTGGAGAGAAACAACATTGCAAACACAAAGCGAAAAGCACCTAGACTTCGCCCTTATGAGCTGAAGGGGCCCTAGAAGCTTTTATACAGTAAGAAATTTTCACGTCTGCTTGCTCATCGTGCTAACAGCGCTCGGTTTGTTCGTGAGCCATATGTGCAGGGTAGCTTCGCGACACGCGAGCCGAGAATGCCCGCCTCGCTTTTATCCGCCACAAATACTTTAAAAGGAGAAACCTATTGGGTCTCTCGCTTATGCCACTCAATAAAGTAATATACGCTGTTGGGATAATTGTCGATGAATATGACGCCGATGTGGGGGGCTTGCCATTGTGAAGGATTTGGGATAGTAGTCCTATACTGGAATAAGCAGAACCGTCTCCACTGCCTAATCGGCTTTGGTGGCCAAGTGGTAAGGCGTCGCACTTGGTTAGTAGCCCCGATCTATACCATCCACACCCTAAAACCCTGTTCTAACATCTCAAAAAGTAATGCGAAGACCGTGGGTTCGAATCCCATCCGAAGCAATTCTTTTTTTTTTTTGCATGCTATTTGTCGGAAATAAGTAGTTTATTTTTGCTCGTAATGGACATCAGTCTTTTTACTATCCGTGAGTTGGTTGCGTGCCTATTTATGGTAGTCTTTTGTTTAGCGGTGCAGCCTACCTAGTAGTCGCACGACCACTTGACCATCTTGAGCTCTTTCGTTGCGGTCGCTTCTCCCCTGCTTTTGCCTTTCTTTCCAAAACTACGCGGAATGGAAGTCGTCACTGTAACAGAAGCCCGGTTGTTGGCTGTAGGATCCGCCGTGTATCTTGTGCCGACAGTTGTCACACGCGAGTTGCCACACGTTGGCGGATCCGTCTTGCGAAACGCATGCCTGGCTGACTACTTGCTCGAAGCAGCCAGCCAGCCACTCATCTCCTTTGCAAGAAATGCGGCCACAGGGCGGTTCTTGTTTTTTTCCCTTCATATCAGAAACCAGACAGTTCTGTCGGCCGTTCTGGTAGCCGTTTTGGTGACGAGGTTGCGCAACTTATTCCAAAGCACGTGAAGCAAATGATGAGCAGATCGCCTCTGGTCGTAAGCAAAGTGTTTTCTACCTTACGAGGGTCTCTTTTTCTACACCAATCCGGTAAAACTCGTTAGCCACGGTGTATTTATATTAAGCTTACATGTTTCTATCTCAGAGACGAAAGTTAGCACCATAGATGCTAAACTACTATAGTATCTCGTCGTGCAAGTATAATGCACTTTTAGAAAAAAGGAAGAAGTCCCCAGTGACGACCGGCGCTTGATTTTTTTTATAACTCAAGTCCAGTATAATAAGAAATAGTATACCAGACCCCCACACAATTACCCAGCTTTGGTGGCCAAGTGGTAAGGCGTCGCACTCGTAATGCGAAGATCGGGGGTTCGATTCCCCTCCGAAGCAACTCTATTTTTTGCTCTTTCTTTCACATAAAGTAGCACTACTTTCTTCTGTCCTCCTTTTTTTTTTGTCTTGATCTGCATGCCTGGGAGCGAAGCTGTCCTTTTTTTCCTACCGTGTAGATGCACTGTGTGAGGCGCGTCTCACGCACCAGCGTGTACCTTCTGGTATCTCTGGCTGGGTGGTGTAGCAACTTGCAACGGCTCGGTAAAACAGGCGCCTTCGGTATCTTCAATTGTCTGATGCCTGCCGATAATACCCTTATAACTACTTATTATTACTCAGCTTGTGGAATTATTGAACGGGCAGCCATACAACAGCTGCGAGCACGGGGCTCGTTGTGGCGGCCAGGGGTAACTACGTCATGCCCGCAGCCCACTCAAATCACAGGAAAACAACGCAGGCACAGGTAGCCTTCATAACGGAATGTAATGTATTTGACTCTAACCTTGGCCTACTGCTCCAAGGCAACACGTAACAGCATTTGGAGTAAAGAAAAAGAACCGTTCTTTTTTTTGGGGAGGTAATTCGTCTCTTGCCATAAACCAAATTGCCTGCAGGCTCGCAACTGTGGAATGCAAACGTCACCGTGGCGATGTTGCAGGAAGGAGCTAGAACTCCAACCGTAAATCGTTGGCAGAAAGAAAAAGAAACTCAGATAGGAATAAATAACGATGAAAATTAGCAATTCAAATAAACGCCCATCGAAATGCTTTGTGGTATGACTGCGTAACAACGCGCAGGCTCGAGACAAGACTGTACGCTGGTTATGCTAGACGATATTGTACAGAGAATATGTGGTATCGGTGTCGCAGCCGATAGATGGAAATAAATGGGATGCAACGGGGTGGAAAAGCGCCAGTGGCAGGGGTATCGTGCCGCAGAAATCGGGGCTTGTTTTTGCAAAGCTGGCGCTTCAAGTGCTCGAGAGCCGAAACGAATCGTCATGGAGGCGTAACGTAAGAGAAATCGGCGAAAAGAATGCGTAGTCTAGTCGAAGAATGCCGATGATGGAATGGAGAAATGATGTTTGGAAAGGCTGTTCGAGCGAGCCATGCTACGATGAACGCTTGCAAGCCTATTTCTTGGCTCGACCAGTAGAGGCGGTAATCTTGCTGGTGCTCATCAAATCGCCAATGTATTTTTGCAAAAACTTGTTGTTGCTGTCGAGTTTGTCGTGCTCCTCGCGAACGGCTTCTATGCGATTGAATATGTCGATGAGGGAATCCTGCAGGGCTTTGGCATGACTGTATGCGATTAGTACATATGGTGACTGCTCGTCTCCTCCGTCGACACTTACCGACGCAACTCTTCGCGAGCTTCCTTGCCGAGCTTGTCAATGTCTTCGCTGGTTCGTCGAGGGCTCATGGCTCTGACGTCGTCGGGGCCAAAGTGCGACTCGACGGGACCGACTTCTGAGCTATCGCGAGGGACAACGAGCGGCCCACTGCTCTTGCGGCTGGGTAGGCGTGGACGAGTTGGGATAGGCTGGTGGATGACGGGCTCGTTGTTTTCAGAAGGAGCCGTTGACGATGATGATCCGGAGCGGACAATGGGGTGCGACCCCGTAGAGTGATTATCGTGGTCGTCGGCCATCTTGATTGATTCGTTTGGCAGAAGGAGGGCAGTCGGGTGCGAGAAGCGATGAATTGGCGAAACGTGTACGGAGATGCACAATACAATATTTGACAGAAAAAGAGGCGTGGCAATTATGGGAAAATGTGGTTGAGTGACAAATTCCAAGTTTTTGGGTCGACCTTTCGAGATTTGTAGCGCTCCAGACGGCTTGTTTGCCACCGACGTAATAAGGGTCCTGGAAGAGGTGGCCTGGGCGGGCAGAGAGCGTGACCAGTTCGGAAGGGGGGTGACGACAGAAAGTACGGTCCCAAGAAGGCCAAGGCGGAGCGATACGACGAGCGACGGGCTAAAAAAGGCAGACCAAGACGATGAAATCGGCGGCTGAGTACGACAGGGCAGTGGAAACAGAAAAGATGCCGAAAAGAAAAAGAAAGAGGGAAAGATGGAGAGACGGGGAAATGCAGTCGAGTGAGCTAGCAAGGGGGGTTTGAGGGATGTGAAATAGCCTTGCTGGGGCAGGCTGTCTGACTGTCTGTCGTCCAGCGGTCGGAGGTCGCTGGCGGGCGAGCGAAACACTGTTGCGTCAGCGAAGGGCAGGGAACAGCGCGTAGCAGTGATCGGCACGGCACGGTCTGCAAGAAGAGTCGAGCACAGACAAGGCGGGACTGGTACGGAGTACGGATAGAGGTTGCAGAAAGAGTGCACTGAGAAGAAGAAGAAGAAAAAGGGCGAGGGAGAAAGAAGAGCAGAAGTGAATGAGAAAAGGGCAGCGAGTCGTGGCAGCAGGGAATAATGGGCCTTGTGTACCAATAATGCGTTCTTGTGCCATGCGCCGTGAAGCCAGCATCGACAGGCCTCGTAGGGCCAAACGAGTCTGCAGAAGCCGCTAAAAAAGAGAAGCTGCACTCGCTAAAATGGGACAGTCACCAGTCACCAGTCAACAGAGAGAGGCGGCGCTAGCACCTTCCCGCAAATGTCGTCGAGGGACTTGCATGGGCGCCGTGGACAACTCTGGAGTGCAGGTACCGGGACGACGAAATAGGTCCCCAGTCAAAAGGCCCAGCGAAGTGGTTCCAGCGAGTGGTTCCAGTGGAGGCGGGCAGCTGCCTGTTTGGTGCCGGCGGGTGGGGAGCGAGCCAAAGCCCACAGGGTCTACCAACACACCTACAGGGGGGTTTTAGGGCGTGTTGGCGCTGTTGGGGTGTCCAGTGCGGCGTGTCCGCTCCAATGCGCCCAAGGCAAGGTTCCTGGCAATCATTGCAATGCGCCATCTCAAGAGCGCAGATATCCTCATAGAGGCACTGTGGATTGTGCTGTACAATAAACACAAAGAAAGCTGCACCAGTACTGCCCAGATACGGAACGAGACGAGACTTTAATCTGCTTGGCCCTGTAAATCAGAAAATTGTTGAACGGTGCCCGCCGCCGACACTCATTCTGGTGGCCCGGGCAAAGTGCGATCTGCGCGAAATGTCGTCAGGCCGTGGCAGACACGGTACGCCTACTTCCCTCCCACTGTGTGCGCAGCAAGTCACAATCTGCACCACCACCTCCAGCCAGCCTCAGACTCAGTGCACATCCAGTCCACCCACATCGCATTACTCGGCAACCCCATCTTGCCCATGTCATGCTTCCATCCTTCTACGGCTTCCATGCTCTCGGCACCACTAAACTCCAAAGGGATCCTAATTTACTTTCCCATCACAGGTGGAGGAGAGGCGGGACGTTGCGAGCAAGGGCACAAAGTTTATCTTGCAGTAGTCGTTTGTTTGTAACGACACCGCGGCTGCCAAGCCAACGGGCTGACCTCTCTTCATGACTTGCCAAACGGCGCGCGCGGCGATGCCGGCCTTCGGAATGAAGATGGAAATCAGGCCGCAAGCAGAGTCACGATGCTTTTTTACCTTTCTGCCGAGGACCAGCGCACAAGACCCGACGCCGATCTTGCCGTATTTCGGCACCGGCACTCTGCCCAGTTAACATCCGCTAGTTCATCGTCTCAGACTGTACCGCTTCAACAATATCTGTCAAAATCATGACACTAATAGAAGAGGAAAGAAAAAAAGGAGCAGAAAGAGCGCGGGGCAGCAGACAAGTGACGGCATGTGTCACATTGCCAGAAAAGAAAGTTGCGGTAACTCGTCTTACACAGCTTCCAGACACCATTCGTTGGAGAAAAAGCAACTTGCAAGGCAACCTGCAACCCTAAGCTTGCGAGGAGAGAGGAAACAACAAACTACCTGCTCCTGCACACCCACACGCAGCCTAGTGTCACGATGCAGGGTCTATCCTGCTCTGGACAAGCAAAACTATTCTCCATCCACGGATGCACAGAGCCCATATCCGCCCCCTCCCCGAGCTCGTTATGGAGTAACTAGCCTCATTCGACTTCGCATGCGCCCGATTGTTTGCGCTGGTTGTTGTTGTCGTCGAGCAGCAAAAACGCTTCACCGATATTCCACGACAGCCTACAGGTGGCACGCCGTCTGCCTCTAAAATTGCGCGCTAGGCAAGTTTGCCAATGCTTGTGCATAACGCAAAGGCGACTGAGGCGAAAAAGGAAACTGGTAGGAAGAGAGGCTTGGTGGCGGCGTGTAAGATGGCCGCTGAGACGCCACGCTCCTCACGCTTCAACCCCCCAGCACTGATATGCTCTGCCAATACCAGCGAGCCTCTGGCCAGGAGAGAAGTCCTTACCTGATATGCAGTGTACGGGTAGCAATCTTGATGAGAGGAACCACAGCCCTTCAAGCGGCTGTCCTTCAATGCCAACGAAGCCTATCAGGCCCACTGTCGCGGAATAGCATGCACCTGCTTATTATCGGTTGTCGAGTGGCTTGCATTGGCACATGGCGCTGGTCAAATTCCATCCCACCGCCGCCAACCCCAGCCAGTGACCGGCCCAGCAACTTGGGGCACTGTGATAATGCAATTGCCATCCCTGTCAATTGTGCCAACCGCTCAGCGCGCTCTGGCCAACTATTAGTACTGGAAGTTGCTTGGTTGCGATTTACGGTCAGTGGTAAAATTGCAGGGCCAGGTTTACAAGAGTGACCATCAGCACAATGACGCCATAGCTGACATTGGTTCTGACACCCAGCTGCACTGTGCCGGTGTCCTCGGCACTGCTACATTTGGTCTGCCATTTTGGCGAAAAACCGCAATGCTGTCATGCAGAAGTCAAGGCGATTCCACTCGGACACGATAATCCAGAAAAGACGCAGCACCCCAGCTGATGAAAACCTGTGAATCAGAGCCACTTTTGATAATATCCCTAGCGTCGCCAATAGTTTCTCATGTCTCTGGGGCCACGATTCACCAACTCGCGCCCGCAGTGTTTTCGCACCCGCAAGATTTTGATAAAACCGGGTAGTGTGGGCAGCAGTGTCCACCGCCGAGAGAACGGGTTGCAACGGTTCCACAGGATTTGATGCCCAATCTACAAAAGTTGGATCGTAGATGTTGATATCAGCTTTTTTTTTTGGAGAGTTTCATCTTGCAACTCCCACAACGGAGGCTCGTTTCATCTGTTAGCCAGGCTCGACTCGTTGGAGACTGACATAACGGGACACAATCTAGTGGCAAGAATGCCGATCAGCAAACAAGGCTGAATACCGGATTTTTGGTTTGTCCTCTCTGTCAGCGGAGTGAACAACGGCTGAAGAGTTGCCAACAGCACCGAGAAAGGAAGAGCCGCATCACGTAAAAGAAAAGCACTCACGCAAGGTCGACCAGCGCCACGGCAAACCCACCATCCGCTAGTGAAGCCCCAGCTGGCAGAGAGCTTGCCAACAAATATGCAGACTAACAAGTTGCTTCGGAGCATTTTCAGCTGAAGAAATGCTCACCAAAAATCTGGCCAACCAGCGATGGCGGTGAGGTCACTGGCTACTAAATTCGTGCAAATGGCCACGGAGGGTTACAATTAGGTTCCTGACAATCAGCGCAAGCCCGCCCACATCCCACACGCCCCCAAGCTATGTGGTGCAGTGCCCAGCTGCAGCTTTGAATCTATGGCGCCCTACTGGGAACGAGACTTGTGACACCTTGCACCAGCGGAAGATGGGTCTTTTCTTTTTCAGGCGCCGCCACAAAAGTGGCGCATGAGGCAGTGTTTTGATGCGATGCTCGTCTGGGGGTTGCATGTTTCCTTCCCAATTCGATGTAGCCAATGATTTTAGGTCGTCAGGGCTATTCCATAATCTGTTCGGTTTAGCTGCCATTGTTCGCCGACAACTGTCGGCTTGCCAATAGCGCATCTGCGGGCCAGCACCATCATGGCATTGTGCCTTTTGGATGCTTGGTTGCCTCGGTGCCGATTCGTGGTCACTCGGAGGTTGGGGCAGGAAAAGGATACAACAAATCGATAATCGACTTTCTGGCTGTTCACACAAATGTGCTGAGACAGGTCATCATCATGTTTGAGACGTGTTAGTCCACGCAATTCTTCCACGCGACGACTAGCCTCATCCACTACTTCAGCACCAGTTGCGCGCTCAAATTACGACACGACTGTATGGGACATGGCCGCGAGATTTGCCAGATTACGAACCGGATGGACAGCAGCTTTACGCTATTTTACAAATGAGCTGCTGCACCTTTGAGAGTCTATTATGCTCAAGAGACTGGACTTTGGCCGGTAGGCGGATGATAGTCGTCGACATTGGTTCCGCACCGAGGTTCGTGCAACGAATATGACCTGCGCAGCCTCTACGGTGGCTACACTCCGCCCTGCCGCTTACACCTGCTCTTGCTATCACCTGAGAGAAGAAGTCTAGAGAGCAAATGACGCAGCGCGCTGACAGAACCAGAGGCTCTCTTCGTTATTACTCTAGCGGGAGGGGTTTCCCGTCTTGGGAGTTGCCCGTCTGGCTTGCGTATTCAGCCTGTCCAGGCTGTCAAGCTGTCAAGCCACGTGGACGATGTGCTGACAGCGGCCGCCACAATGGGATGGCCACTCGATAGCCCATCGGCTGCAAAATCATGGTCAGGCAATATTGACCACTTACAGGGGAGATGTCTTGGCCCTTCGCGCCCTGTCTTTGAACCGCTGGGCAAACCCCAACGCAAGGGCAAGATCTCGCAAGGCGCCCGGCTGGAGTTAAAATTTGAAATGTACCCAGGCTCGACCCGGAATATTCAGCAAGCTGTAACATTGTTCAATGCTACTCACACCTCCGTTTGCGCTGTTGCGCACCCCTGTTCGCAGCGCACAATGCGGGCCAGGCCCTCTGCTGCCATGCTGCCCAATACGTCGTCATGTGCTCCCACCCGTGCATCGGCGCGATGCACCATCGTGCAGCCTGCAGATCTTGCGTCTTTTAAGCCGCGCATTCCTTTGAATGCTCCAGCGAGCCCTGCCGTAGCTGAAAGGTGCAGGCAATTAATTTGTACTCCAGCCTCGGGATGCAAGGCGCTTGCTCCCCCCATTTTCAGCAAGCCCTAGAGCGGGCTCTGTAATCATCGTGACTTTTTTTTTTAGAGCCACGGCTGACTGACAAGTAGTTACTACACACTTTTATTTGGTGGGCTTACCAGCGCCATTCCCCGACACGAGAACAGGCATTCCAGTCAATAAATTACCCGCCCTGGCTCTTGGCACAAAGCAATCTTTAGCAGGGGTGCCCGCGGGAAATTGGCTCGTCTTGCGAGGAGAACGCGGCCGGTTCCTGAATTTCTTCCAGCAGGGCTTCTAGACGTTTTCTTTACGCACAAGCACACTTCGCAAAGTGTGTGAGGGAGATGAAAGGCTCGACAGCACGGCCGATTTCATTAAAGGAGGCAGGGGGGTTAGGCTAAATGAACCCGGAGCCAATCCATTTTCGGGACGACCAAGTCTGGGGTAATTTAAAGCGAAGCGACTGTAATGTGAAGATGGACACATGTATCCTGGCGGTTCGTTGAGTCAGGTAGGGCCGAGCGCGAGGTGTGAAGTAGAGTCAGCGCGTTCAATGCTGAGGGGTCCTGGCCAGGAAATGATCCAATGGCGGAGAGTTTATCTGAACATTTTCTATCCGAATTGCGTGCGTCAATGCGCGCGCATCTATCCGTTTGATGGCTGTTTCGTCAAGTCTGTTCTTGGTCCTTCTTCGACCCACGCATTGTCGTTCGGTGTATTGGTCGCGTTTGCGTTTCCCTACGCACACCACTCGTCGGCCGCGCAGAGCACCCAGTTGAGGCCCACGAGCTGCAGGCCGTGCCGCGCGACGAACGTGGCGGCGTCAAAGGAGCGGCGCTCGATGAACGCCTCGCCGCCCACGTCGCTCTTGCCGAGCGCGAGGCCCGCCGGCTCGCGGAATAAGAGGAAGAGGTAGCGATGAGGATTGGATCTTGCCTCGGTGTTAGCAGTCTGCAATTCCAAACGAGAACATCTTGGAGCAAGATTGTGTCTGCACGTACTCGGGCTTGGGTCCCGGGCCGAGAAACTCGGTCAGTGCGGTCGCGGCCGCGCCACAGCCGCGGCCGGGCTGCAGGCCGGAGACGACCCAGTGCCGCCAAAACGCAAACTTGGGATCTTCGGGCGTCGGCGCGTCGGGGTCGACGAGCATCACGAGATATGAGCTGTCGCTGGCAGCGGCGCCGGCGTCGGCCTGTGGACACGCGTGCAGATTAGCCCACTGCGCCGCTGCCGAGGGGACGATGAGTAAAGCGTGCGCGTGCAAACCTCTATCTGAAAGCTGATGGTGGGCTTTTGCTGCACCTGTGACACGCGCAGCAAGTTGCCCAGCTGCACTGGCGCATCGCCGAATGACACTGATAGATCGGCGCTCGGCGCAAAGGACGCGGGGATCAGAGCGGCAGCTGCGCCGGGAACGAGATGGGCTTCTTCTAGAGAGGTGGTAAGTTGCGACATTGTGCAGCTTCCTTCTCCCGATTCAGCTTCTTTGACTCGGAAAAATAGAACTGCAAGCTACCCTTTTTCTGCGTATATCTACGGATATATAGTCAGGTTTGCCGCCATCTGCAACGGCCCCCCGCTGGCCGGGAAAATATCATTGCGCGAATCGCGTGCCGAGAAGTATCTCGGTGGGGGAGCAAGCTGCCCCATACGAGCTCTAACTCCGCGGATGCTGCTTTTCGCTGCGGCAAGTGGTTCATATGAGTCTTGTTTTGGTTTTGATAATTTGCTCAATTACCTGGTGCTTTTGCCAATGAGGGCTCGCATTCGACATTGGAGCTGTATTGTGGTTGTGGTTGGTTGGACTTTGCACAAACTAGCAAAAAGCCAAGACCGAGTTGAGTCCGCAGCTAATACGTAAGGTAACCGATTTTTTATTTTGTTTTAGTATAAGTAGCGCATCATGTCTAGCTTATGCTTTGCAGATTATTCAGCCTACTGCTCCCAACGTCTATGCGCCGCTCTATGTGCTGTGCAGGGCATGAACCATCGTAACCTCTGCCTCATTAATGAGCTTTGCATCTACCGTTGCGTCTTGCGCATCCCGAGGGGCATCTGTAGTCTGGATCATACTGCCATAAGAAGTACGGGTCCGTCTCGTTGGCCAAGACTTCTCCCATCAGTCTCGTGGTCGAAGCCAGGTCAAATGACTGGCGAAACACTTCCATCGATGAGATCCGGATCTGAGCCCATCCTTCCCCCACGAGCCGATCAATCGAGGTGCCGTAAATGTACTCTTTGAAGCCGGCCCATCGAATTGCGGAAGCGCACATGGGGCAGCTCTCGGCATTTGTGTACAGGGACAGCTGGGAGAATGCTAATAGTGATTCGGCGGCGGTGAGGTTGTAAGGCCCCTTGGGATCCGTCAGGATGCTGGTGCAGTTTTGGATGGCGGCGATTTCGCCTGCCAAGTTTTTGTTAGCCGCTGACTGTACATGGAAAGTGACACGCCACTCTCTTGCGGAGAGGAAGAAAAGGGCAAAAAAAAAAAAAAAAGGGGAGACAAGGGGGAAGGGAGGTAGAGGATTACCGTGCAATGTCGGGTTTCCCGTCTCTGGGTTAGTATTCGCGCCAATGCAAATAAGGTTTCCGAGGCCATGACCGGTATGGTTCACAATGGCGGTTCCAAAGGCAGCAAACGGACAAGGCGTGCCCAGGACGTCTGCAAGCGCCTGATTCGCTTGCCTCATCCAATAGGATCGAGTCGTCGGCGCAATGCCGTTGATGGCACGCGCGGGCTTGACTAGAGTCGTCTGCAACGAATCAGTGGCGGCGTGCGCATAGTGTACGGTGACTATGCTCGCAACAAGTGTTGCGCCGAGAGCGAACGGTGAGGGAATCATGGTTGATTGAAAGCCGCGACAAGTAATATGAAGAAGGAAGACGAAACAGAGCATGGCTTCTCGGTCCGGCGACCGCCGGTATGCATCTCCACTAACCAACCACGCATCGGGTCGAGAGGCTTATCGCCAGAGAATCGACGCAGCGGCCTCGGAGGTTGCCAAAATTGAGCTGATGGCTTTTCGACTTTCGATAATAAATATACCTACCCCAGGCAGCTTTTCTCTGCTCCGGCACTCAAGCCGCCGAGATGCACAATTCTAGTCGACGCGTTGGGAGGGCAATCGCCATAGAGGGGCTGTAGGATGCGACGGGCCACTTGTCTGTTGTACCTGTGGGACGTTGTAGAATGAGAGCGGATTGATAGACACAGAGCTGGTGCGTGACCCTTTGGAAGAAACATCGCAAGAACAAAGAATCTTGGCTGATCGAAACGACGACGGAAGAAGTTGGAGGGCGGTGAACTTGACTGTCTCAAGAGTCGGTGCCCGCGACACCCTGAATCTGGGGTATCGGGAGCTAGTGGCCCAATCGGGAATATGCCACTGTAGAAACTGTTCCTCCAGACGTGGGCTACAATTGGGTCGTTCTCCTCATCCGATATTGGCCATCAATCACAGAAACGGTAAAAAGACCGCGCTGCTCTTAATCCTCGACCCTTCTCCCTCCTGCGAGTCATTGCGTTCCGGTCTTCGGTGAGCGCCCCCCGCGGAAGCCCGTATCGGAGAACCCCCCAAAAAACGTGGGGAAAAAAGCGGCGCCCCCAAAATCAATTTAAGCTACGCAGATAAGACTAACAGTCGAGAAGGTGCCCAATCGCCGGCGCCGGTGTGTACGAGACCGTTATCGTTGCTCGGGGCAGGGAGCCCGAGTTGAGAGGTAGACTGCTGCAAGTGCCCGTCTGTAAAACAACTTGTATGGACCGCCTGCCTGTGCTATCGGTTCGCCAATGTGTTTTGCCAAAAGCTAGGATAGGTCCCGTCGCATCTTGTACGGATCGTCGCCAGCCACCCGTGTAGAAAGGCAGATTGGGAGCTGGAGACTGGGCAGGCCGTCTCATCTGCCGAAGCGGCCAGCTCCGCGTCACATACAAATAAACCGTACCCTTGCCCATGCATGTCACCCTTCTTTTCCCTCGTCATTCTGCGGCACCTGGCGTAAATAGAAAATGAAGCCAGACATTGAATCCGCCGCCGCCGGCAATGGCCCCGACGACGGCGGCAGCATCGCCGCCCCCGAGAAGCCCGCCTACTCATCGACCACGCAGCTCGACCTCACCTACGGGCAGACGCAGCGCGGCTTGTCCCCGCGGCACGTGCAGCTCATGGCCATTGGCGGCTCCATCGGCACCGGCCTCTTTGTCGGCATCGGCGGCGTCCTCTCCAAGGCCGGGCCGCTGTCGCTCTTCCTCGGCTACCTCCTCTGGGGCACGCTCTACGTGTGGCCCATCAACCTCTGCGTCGCCGAGATGCACGCATATCTCCCCATCCGCGGCAGCATCTTTGAGCTGGCGGCGCGCTTCGTCGACCCCGCGCTCGGCTTCGCCATGGGGTGGACGTACTTTTACGCGGGGGTCATGCTCGTGTGCGTCGAGTACAGCAGCATCGCGACGGTGATGCAGTACTGGACCACGAGCGTCAACCCGGCCGTCTGGATCGTCATGGCCATGGCGGTCTGCATCCTGCTCAACGTCGTGGCGGTCAAGTGGTACGGCGAGGCCGAGTTCATCATGGCCTCTCTCAAAGTCCTGCTGCTGGTCGGCCTGGTGCTGCTGACCTTCATCACCATGGTCGGCGGCAACCCGGACCGCGACGCCTACGGCTTCCGCTACTGGAAGGGCGGCAACGCCATGCACCCGTACTACGCCGAGGGCGACGTCGGCCGCTTCCTCGGCTTCTGGAAGGTGGTCCTCTACGCGGGCTTCACCATTGCCGGGCCGGACATGATTGCGCTCGCGGCGGGCGAGATCCAGAACCCGCGGCGCACGATCCCGCGCGTCGCCCGGCTCATCTTCTACCGCCTCGTCGGCTTCTACGTGCTCGGCGTCCTGGCCGTCGGCATCATCTGCAGCTCGCGCGACCCGCGGCTCATCGGCGCCCTGGCCGACACGTCCGCCGCGGGCGCCGCGGCCTCGCCCTGGGTCATTGGCATCCAGCGCCTGCGCATCTCCGGCCTGCCGCACCTCATCAACTTCCTCATCCTCATGTCCGGCTGGTCCTGCGGCAACGCGTACCTCTACTCCTCGTCGCGGACGCTCTACGGCCTCGCGCGCGACGGCCAGGCGCCGAAATTCCTGATGCGCTGCACCAAGGCCGGCGTGCCCGTGTACTGCGTCGCCGTCGTCAGCGTCATCACCTGCATCACGTTCCTCGTCTCGTCCACGTCCGCGGTGCAAGTCTTTTACTGGTTCGTCGACCTCACCACCACCGGCCTCATCATGACCTACACCATGATGATTGTCGTCTTCCTCGGGTGGCACCGCGCGCGCCGGGCGCAGGGGCTCGAGGACGCCGCCCTGCCGTACGTCGCGCCGCTCGCGCCGCACTGGCCGTGGTTTGCGCTCTTCCTCGGCTGCGTGGCGCTGCTCTTCATCGGCTTCGACGCGTTTGCGCCGTTTAGCGTGCAGGGGTTCGTCACGGGCTACTTTTGCCTGCCGTACAGCGCGGCTCTGTTCATGTTTTGGAAGCTTTACAAGGGCACCAAGCTGGTCAGGCCCGAGTCGGCGGATCTGGTGAGCGGCAAAGCAGAGGCGGATGCCGAGTGTGCGAAGTGGGAGGAGGGTGGGCTGGAAGAGAACTGGCAGAAGGCGCTGGCGGGGATGCCGTGGTGGCAGCGATATTGGGAAAGAATGTGGTAAATGTGAGTAGTGACAGACAGGGATACTTGGCGCGAAATTTTGGACAGTTCAACAATTCATCGATTATGAGCGTAAATCTGGCATAAATTCGTAACTAGTAAATGGCATTCTTAGGCAGCAGAAACATCCTGAATATCAAAGTTCAGCAGCACTGTGCATTTGGTCTCCCTGCCTTGCATATCCAACATTCTCACAAATGTCCATCCCGGCCTGGTATAGGACAGCCGCACCGCCGCCACGGCAAACATGGGGTTGCGCGCCCACGCGTCGTCACTCTTGATGAGCATACGCAGAAACACCAACTCATTGTCCTCGTACGTCCACTCGAGCGTCTCGTCCCAGATGGGATCTGTGTTGGGCGGGTTGGCGCCTTTGTGGAGGAAGCCCAGCTTGTGGTGCTTGTACGCCTCCGTCTTGCGCTTCGGAGTGTCGCTGCTGCTCTCGGCCAGCGCGCTGTGCAGCGTGCACGTTAGGTATGGCTTGAGCGTATGACCTTCGCGGTCGGCGTGCAGCGGAATGTCGGTCGCGCCGCCGACGTGCAGACGCAAACGCTTCTTGCGGCCTGTCGCCAGGGACCCGCTGCCACCTTGCCGCAGCGCGGGCGGCTTGAGGATGTAGCCGTCGGAACCGGCGAATAAAGCGTCGTTGAGCTGGTTGCTAGTGCCAAAGGTCTGCCAGTTGAGGGCGCAGATCTGCGCGCCGAGGCCCCAAAAGCGCACGGGCTTGAGATTGGAGGAGCTGATGCGTGTGCCCTTGGGAAACACGCGCATGAGGTGCTTGCCGTTGTGGACGGCGATGCTGGCCGTGTTGGCGGGGAGGTGGCCGGAGAGACCGGACTCGGAAACGTTGATGAGGTGATGGTGAGGCCCGTCAAGAAGCTCGCCTGGGTCAAACCACGAGTTGTCGCGGGGCTTGACAGATTGCGCATACACGCCGAGGGCGGCGAGCTCAGGGACAATGACGGAGCTGGTCTTGGCCTCGTTCTTTTTATTGAGCTTGTATGCCTCACGAGCCCTTCGCTCAGCTTCCTGAAATTCCTCGTCTTCGTCGTCCTCGCTCTGAGAGTCGCTGTCGAGGACATCGTCACTAAAGTGGTGTTCGACAATGACGGCAATCTTGTCACCAAGCTCTCTGAGGGTAACATGCTCAGCTGGGTCGTGCGAGCGGCCATCGGCCTGGTGTTCCTCGGCATGGCGCTCGACAAGCTCCTGGCGTAAAGGCTCCGAAAGCAAACGATGTTGCAAGACCTCATGCATGATTTCGACCAGCCGCTTCTGGCCTTCGGGGCCACAGTGGTTTTCCAAGGACAGTAGAATCGGCGTGGGGCCGTGGTCGGGATGCTTGGCGGTGATGGCGGCTTCTTCGTCGTGCATGTCGCGAAGCGTCTCGCATACGGCGCGGAACGAGATATGCGACACCAGCGTGTACCCGTGGGTGACCTTCGGCTCGTCCTTGTCGTCGCTATTGTCCCAGGCGTCAATCTCGACGCAGCGAGAGCCGGTGCGGATCGCCGTCTCGTACGCCTCCGCGGAAGACTTGCCGAAGAGCTGGTGTGCCATAAGGTAGGTGTTGTGCGAGGAGCTCACAAAGTACTCAGGCAGCGGGTGGTCGCGGTCGACGAGCTCCGGGGGCGCGACAAAGTCGCCGTGGGCGAGCAGGGCGGTGAGAGCCGGGGTGCGGACGTCGTCGCTCTCATCGTCAAGATTGGCATCTTGCTTCGAGAGAACGCCGCGGTCGACGAGAAAGGATCGCAGGGCGTGGCTGACGCGCAGGTTGGCAATCTCATGGT
Source organism: Akanthomyces muscarius (assembly GCF_028009165.1). Taxonomy (NCBI): domain Eukaryota; kingdom Fungi; phylum Ascomycota; class Sordariomycetes; order Hypocreales; family Cordycipitaceae; genus Akanthomyces; species Akanthomyces muscarius. The sequence goes on along the minus strand of NC_079245.1, from coordinate 2,957,316 downwards.
CGGCGCGGACGGTGCTGCGGCCGCCACCACCTACAGAGTCGTGGCCGATGGCGCCGCCAAGATCCTCATCGACGACTTCGCCACCCTTGAGGGAGACGCGAAGGCTTTGAAATCGTGACGAGAGGTCGGACATGGCGGGTAGGTCTATGGCGGTTGCTATAGGTAGATTGATGGGAGAGTGTTTGTTTGAGGCTGTCGAGGACCCCGCCAGCACGTGCCTAGAGTCGCAGCACAGCTTGTCCAGATCCGGGGTTGGGAAGATGGAGACGGACAGAAGAGGATTGGAAGGATATTTGAAGAGAAAGCGTTTAAAGTTTGATCGTTGCCCAGTCGAGCTTGCACGCTATATCTGGGCTGTGTAGCTGGAGCTAAACAGGTGCCGAGCTGAATGAGGCGATGCATGGCGGGGTCCGAGCTGGAGGGGTTGTCTGGTATGGATGGCGTGGATGGGTGTCGAGTGTGTGGTTCGGCCGTTGTCTTAGAATGTCTCGGCATCTCCCTTGGCTCCTTGGTCTCTTTTTTGACTCGTCGCATTTTGAGTCGAGTCCGTCTTGTTGATTTCTTCAACCATTGCCCTCAGCATGCCGTGAGACCTGATCGTCCGGCCCTACGTAATGAGGGGCAGATTAGCAGCTCCAGAGGGGCCATCGTGAGGGGCAGAGACACACCATTCGACCACGCACCACCTCGCACACCACAACGAGGGACAAAAGCCGCTCCCGCTACGACTCCCCCTATCCACACGTCGCGACTTAGCAGATGCAATGTGAGCGCACAATATCCGCAGGCCTGCGCCCTGGCAAGCGCTAAAGACAACCCGCCTGGGGCGCCTCCGCTGGCAGATGCCAGCTGGTTCGAGGCCTGACGGTGCCGTGTGCTGTGCCTAATGACTGCATCCATGTGCGCGTCAACGCCACGCCATTGCAAAACGTGTAAAAAGGACTCGACCGGCCGGTTTCTTCCCTGCTCCCCGGACGTAGAGACATGCATTCCGGCTTGAACCCAGATGCCTCCCACTTCCTGCCCCAACGACTCGCAGCACCCCGCACCTCCCATGCTCAATGGCAAGCCGTTTCTCTGGATGGCTTCACGGCATCGTCAATGACGGCCCTCAGAAGCTGCCCAAGAGACGTAGACACGTACTCACCCCAACATCCTCGACGGCCGACCTTTCTGTCCAACCTCGGCACGATGCTACCGCCGACAGCCCCCTGTTCCAGAGGCTTCCCGCCGAGATCCGGATTCAGATCCTAACAGCCGCCTTTGGCGAGCGTACACTGCACATGGACGTGCTGCTAAGCTACCCACCGTTGCGGCGTCAACCCATCGGCCGAGACCGTGCCGCCCTGGGCCACGCCGGCCTCTTCATCGAGCCTGGCAAGGCCGACGACGGCAAGTTCTTTCCCATACTCGACACCACGACACGTCAGGCCTGGCAATGGCACGGTTCCGTCTGCCACCGCAACCCGCCCGGAACGGCTGTAAACGACGGCCACAGCGTCCAGCCATGCCAGGATCAGTGCCGCAGCGGCATCACGCCGGATGATGCGTGCAAGCAGTGGCCAGGCGTCGCCCCTGACAAGTGCCGCATTGGCGCCTTGGGTTGGCTGCAGTCTTGTCGACAAGCGTGAGTAGAACCAACATCGCCCCGTCTCCGTATGTGATGCAAGGACTGACACTGGACGCTATAGCTACTTCGAGGGCATCGACATCCTCTACGGCACAAACACGATACATACCGCCAGCAAGGCGCTGATTCTCGACATCGATCGACTGCTGCTGCCCCAGCGCGTAGCGGCCATTACCTCGCTCGAGGTGCTGTGGGACTTCGGGTCGCATCCGCCATGGGCGGACAGCTTCCCCAGCAAAACCAGGGAGCTCATGCAGGAGTTTGAGGACATGCTGCGTGCCATCCTGTCGTCGTTCCACGGGCTCAAGACGCTGTACATTTCGGCGCAATGGACTGGGAGGGACCCTGTCATTGCCTACTCGCGCCAGATGGGCGGCGGGTCAGAGGACGCCGTGGAACGGCTGCTGATGCGGCGCGTCGACGGCCTGGTGCGGATGCTGCCGGCACGGGTGACGGACTTTGCTTTTGCGGTGCCCAGCTCGATCTACGTGGAACAGTGCAACGTGGCGCGTGAAACACCAGGCAGGACGGTGGAGCATGTCTCAGACGGTGCGCGATACGAAAGATGCTGGCGGCCGGTAGACAGGGGCGTCGCGCATGCGGGATACTGGGTGCGGCTGGGCCAGCGAGACTTGAGGATCAGCGAGCACAGCCCCATGTCGGACAGCCTGCTGCCTCATGAATGGATCTTGTACGCGCAATGATGAACAGGGCATGGAAGAAAAATATCTTCTTTTTTAGAATGTATGTTTATATAGAGAGAGGGTATAAAATTGATGGCATTAGAAATGGCTGTATATATATGTATGCTCAATGCTGACGTTGCAGTCGTGACGATGGACAGTAAAGCGTCCAGAGATGTATCTCGAATAAATGCGAAAAAAAAAGGAAAAAACAAAATCATAAACCTGAAATCAGAGGCGTCTATATCCCGTCTACTCCAGATATAGACGATGCGTCTTGATGTATTTAAAGACGGCGCCGGGTATATCCATCGACTGCTCGCGGTTCTGTATTTGCGCGCGGACCTTTGTGGAGCTTATATCATTCTCAAACGAGTCGACGACCCAGATGTTGTCCTTGTACCTGCTCAGCGGCGCGACGGCGTCGCGGATCGCGCACTGATGCGGGCGCTCGACGATGAAGGCGCCGTAGTAGCCCAGCAGGACGTCGATGTCGGCGGGCGCCCAGACCTTGGGGTTGCTCATGGTGAGGGCGAGGTCGGCGCCGATGAGCAGCATGATGCGGGCCGGGGACTTGGAGGAGCCGTCGCAGGACTCGATGCCGCCGAGGTCGTCGTTGATGGCCGAGTCAAAGTGGCGCAGGACGTCGGCGGTGCGGCTGTAGAGCGGGCGGCCGGCGGCGTCGACGCGCGTGGCCTCCCAGTCGTCGACCTGGATGGCGGTGGTGGCGAGGTTGTCGACGGCGAGGGTGCACATTTGCAGGCGGTGGTGGGCGGGGACGAGGGAGGATTTGTTGTATGCGTCGCTGTTTGCGTCGTGGTTAGCATGGCACGTCTTCCAAGCAACTCGAGACGAGGGCTGGAGTGCGGGGGAAGCTGGAACGCACCTGCAAGGACTCAGATAATTGCCGACAATCTCGAATTTGGTCCGCGGGATGTGGCGCGTCGCTAGCTCAAACATTTGCACGTGCAGCTTGGTGATGGGCGAGAAGCTGCCGCAGGCGACGAGCACGAGCGGCGTCTTGCCGGGTTGCGTGAGGCGGCGCTTGAGCTTCTTGGCGGGAAATGTGTATGTATTTGGCGGAGGAGACGGAGGAGGGGTTAATTGTTGTTGCTGCTGAGGCAGCACCTGTTTCTGCGCCGTTTGCAGCGGATCGTCATCGCTTCTGGCCGTGGTCCCTGGTGGTGAGGATGGTGGTGTAGGGCCCGTGGGCGCCGAGGCCGGCGTCACCCGGGGTTCGGCATCGGCGGCGGCGGCGGTGGCCGGCAGAGACAGCGTCGAGCCCATGGTCTGCGGGTGATTGCGACAGAAACGGACAAAATGAAGAGATGGCCGATGGAGTCTTTGGGAAACGCCAGATCGAAAAATAAAAATGAAAATTATGAAGGAGGAAAAAAGGTTCCGAAGTAGTCGCGTGCTTGGGGTGGCTGAGTGTGCATGCGGTGTTTACGGCAGTTTTTTCTCTCTCTGTCTCTGACGCAACAAGAGTTTAGTTATCTGACGAGGAAAGGTTGAGAGAAAGAGGGGCAACGACTTCGATGGGCGGGCCCTGCAGCGTTGAAAGAGGGGCAGACGAGCGACTTTTGACTTTTGACTCGGCCTTTTTATTAATTCAAGTCTGCAAGGAAAGTGAGCAGCAGCGGCAGCGGTTACTAATGCATATATATACTGGGCAGTTATACTGGCAGTATTGCAACGGAGCAGGGATATTTGACTAGTGGCTTTTTCCGGCTCGGTTTTAGTGGAAATGATGTGCTTGAATGGCCTTGCGAGATTTGATGGACAGCCTGTAAAAGAGAAGACTCGACACTAGCGCTGTGGAGATTGCAAAAAGTATGCAAATCAAGTTCGGCTGTATTTTTTTTTTAGTGCTCGTCAGGGCGTTATCAGTTTGGCTGAGTCAGGCTGCAGATGACGACGCTGTCTTTAATCCGAGGAGAAGAAGCAAGGTAAATCAAATAGAGCGAGAGAAGTCCATGCTTGGATGACTTGGAAACGGAAAAAAGAAGAAAATAAGCCCTGCGAATACCGCCATTACTGACACTGACTGGATCATCAGCACACGACTCTTCAACAGCACGCTATCCGAGGCCCTCCGGCGTCGGCCCCGGGGGCGGGCTGAACAAAGGTCCCTAGCTAAGCTGCGACTTGTCCCGGACAGCCGCAGCTTGGTCGCGGGCAAGCGGGATAGTTGGTGATGATTTTGCAGGGTTCTACAGTGCCTCCAGGTAGTTCCGAGCGCTAATGTATGGCGGTTTAGTGGCAGTTCGCTCGGAATTACCTTCAACCCACTGTAGACTGGGATTGATTTGGCAGGACTTGCACACAATTCTTGTTTCTATTTCCCTGCAACTTGGCGATAAAGAACTCGCATATTCTTCTTGCGAGACCGCAGTGTTCCATGAATTATAAAAATGACGGCAATACTGGTAACCAAGATGATGAAATCTACGCGGCCCCGTTCGACGGCGACTGGCGAGGCGGGGAAATCCAGACTCTCTGCCGCATTGACGGATAGACTGCGCAAGGCTGGCTAATATCTTTCTATGGTGATCTGGCTAGCTCGCCCGCGCTCCAAAGTTGTTGACATGGGCCACGGGACGATCATCCGGCAACGCGGGGTACTTTCAAAGCTTTGGAAGAATCGATATTGGACATTTGCTTTTTTCTTGGTCGGAAAGGGAGAGGTACAAATCACCAAGCAGAGACATATGAGTGAAACAGCTGTGGTATGAGGTACATGTCCGTGGCGGCTGCCGACATGAGACGGTCTCGGCTTGCTGCAGCATCGCAAAACATGAATGTCCCCTCGACAAAATAAAAATAAAACGAAACTGAGATGAACATAAAGAGCAGACAATTGGCCAGATCAGACGAACAAGTTCACTTTTTTCCTTCTTGAACTGCAAAAACAGCTACCCATGCCGTCCGCCCGTCCGCTCCCGCATCAGCTTCTTCCTCGCCCTATCCCTCTCCCCATCCCACGGTATAAACTCATCCAGGCCTTTCCCACCGGGCACCATCGGTAGCACCGGCACTTTCTTCTCCGTCATCACCTCCAGCAGCGCCGGCCCATCTGTACCTATCAGCCACTCCAGAGCCTGCCTCGTGTCCTTTGGGCTGGCCAGCCGCCGCGCCTGCACGCCCATGGCCTCGGCCAGCCGCACAAAGTCCGGGTTCGCCTGGTGGCAGTGCGCGTAGCGGTCCTCGTAGAAGAGGTTCTGCCACTGCGTAATCATGCCCTGCTCCTCGTTGTTCAGCACAATGACCTTGACGCCGATGCGGAACTGCGCCGCCGTGGACAGCTCCGTCAGCGTCATGGCCAGGGAGGCGTCGCCGTCAATGTCAATGACGAGGGCGTCGGGATGGGCGACTTGCGCGCCGATGGCGGCGGGTAGGCCGAAGCCCATGGTGCCCAGGCCGCCGGAGGAGATCATGGTGCGCGGGTGTCGCCAGCGGAAGTGCTGCGCTACCCACATCTGGTGCTGGCCGACGCCGGTCGTCACGAACGTGTTGGCTTTGCTGTGCGCGGTAAGGTTGCTGAGCTCCTCGACGAGAGCCTGTGGCTTGATGAGGCCGGAATCGTCCGACTTGTCATAGTCGGAAAGTGGCCATTTCGCCTTCCACGCGCGGATCTGATCGTGCCACTGCTGCCGATCCTCCATGGTCTTTGTTTCGATATGGGGTAGCAATAGCTCGAGATTCGCGCCAACGTCGCCCTCGATTGCCTCGGTGGCTTGAACGACCTTGTTGATGTTTTTGGGCATGATTTCGAAATGAATGATGCCGCCCTCGCCTCTCCTTTCTGCTTCGTGTGCCTTGGGCGCAAATCTCGCCACGTTACAGATAGCACGCTCGTCGAAACGACCACCTAGAGCGATAAGAACGTCGGCATTTTGTACAGCCATGTTGGCATAGCCAGCGCCGTGCATGCCTAGCATATGTAGAGCATTATCGTCGAGCTCATCAAACGCACCGAGGCCGTGAAGGGACGTCGTCACCGGAATCGACGACTTGCCCGCCAGTTCCTTGAGCAGCGCCGGACCATTTTTCGAGCACACAACTCCGTGTCCCGCGTAGATGACGGGGCTCTTGGAGTTGTTGATGAGACGAGCCGCGCGTTGCAGTGCACCCTCGAGGTACTTGTCGTTGCATTGCATAGTCTCGCTCGTGTTGGCGGCGCGAGGAAGCGACGACTGCATCGGAATGGCCCTGCGCAGCACACTCGCCGTGACGTCGCTCGGCAAATCCACCAAGACGGGTCCCGGCCGGCCGCTCGTCGCAATCTCAAACGCCTCGTTGATACGCTTCGGCAGCTCGGCGACGTTGCGCACCATGGTGTTCCACTTGGTGCACCCCCGGGAGATGCCGAGCACGTCGGCCTCCTGGAAGGCATCGCTGCCAATGGCCGTGGTGCGCACCTGACCGGAAAAGACGACCAGCGGCACGCCGTCGGCGAGCGCGTCGGCCATGGGCGTGACGACGTTAGTGGCCCCGGGCCCGCTGGTGACGAGCACCACACCAGGCTTGCCGGACGCGCGGGCGTAGCCCTCGGCCATGTGGCCTGCGCCTTGCTCGTGCTTGGGCAGGATGAAGTTGAAGTGCTTCGAGTTGTAAATGGCGTCGAATACGGGGAGGATCGCGCCGCCAGGATAGCCGACTGGGACAGGTTAGCTTGGTGGAGGGAACAGGAATTAGAGTAGACTTACAGATGTGCTGGACATTCTGTCTCTTCATCATTTCGTGGAATATTTGACCTCCAGTCATATCAATAAATCTTTAACCTGTGTTAGTAGGGGTCTCCAATTGCTCCGCGTCGAGGCAGACTGACGATTTATCCATCTTTTGAAAGCTGCGACGTGGAGGCTCGACATACTTGGTGTCTGTCCGGGCCGAGAAGCTTGCAATTGACTCTCTTGCCGTCAAAATACTACTGAAAACGATATGCCATTAGCAATACATCCTCGTGTACGTTGATTGCGATTGCTTTTCACTCACTGCAGAGTGGCCGCCCGCCGTGTATTTATCAGAGCCATGGGGCGAGCTGTTGAAGCTGGGCCACGATGCCGCCAGGCTCGGGGCCATATAGACGTGTGATTCATTGCGACGAGATGACATATGGCGATATACTAAAAGAGCAATGTGAAGCTTGCGACATGCGGCGGAGTGATGAAGACTCAAACGAAACGGCGGGAGGAAGAGATTGATGGCAGCTGTCGGGCATTGCCAAACGATGCTTATCCCGGAAGATATAGACTATGATCAAAATAAGTAGAATGAGCCACTAACAAAATGATTGCCCATCTCAGGTACTTTTTTGAGGAGAGTTGTAACCTGGGTGGATTGGCGGGAGGACAACTAACCGATGTCGGACGAGCGTAGCACATTGCTGCCAGCCGGCCGTCGCGGTGTCAAGACAGGGCGCCATCTGGAAATACCGGACATTACTTTGAAATACGCTAGAAACAATGCCGATCATTAAAGTTGCTAGCTGAAGCAGGGCTGTGATACTGAGCATGGTGAGCCCCATTGACTCACCGGCAGCAAACGACTGTGGCTTCCGGGTTCGGAGATCCATCCATTGCGGCGCGCCAAGATGACTTGAAATTACAAGTAAAAAAAGAATATACCACTAAGTTGGAGGGCTCATCTGCGCCATCAATGGAAAAACATTGCATAGGCGATTTATTTCTCTAGCACCCCGGGCATAAGGCTCGCGTTGCTCGCGTCGGCCAAATGTAGCTATGTAGCTTTTCTCCTTTTTTCTTATTTTCCCTATTCTTCTTAGTTTCCCTGTTTGTCTGTTCTTTCTTACACTTTACATATTTCTTGATGGTCAGCAGCACTGCGGGCTGCCACACTCCAAACAAGGCTGGATCCTGCTCGACGGCGCGCCCCTCAGGTCAAGGCCTGTGGTCAGGTTATCTCTGACCTCTCAAGGCCTGGGGTAGCATCTTGACAGGTGGACTGCGGATCGTGCCGCTCTCCCGCTAGCTTTCGACTCGCCAAGAACGAATAGTTACCGAAGCAGCTATCACGGAACTGTTGACGAGATTTTGTCATTTAGACAACCTTACAAGGCGCAAAACGTGAGAGGAAGATTTGCGCCCTGCAATCTCAAATTGTCGTTAAATGACGCTAAGTAGACGGAACCGTTCCGTAAGAGGGTCGATTGCCACTTCCCAGGGCGGTGACTATTCCCGAGACTTGGACTTCTCCGAGCTTCAGTCGACGGAATGTCGATACCCCCAGATATGCCGCCGAAATTTTCATTCCGTCAATCGTATTGCACCATTCGCAAGTTCGCTAGCCCACTGTCTGGCTCTTCCACCCCAGGTACAGGAAAGTTCATCGTCGACGTCCACCAAGGTGAAGCCCCCGAGAGCTGGACATTTGTAGCCTCCGGGCCCGCTACAGACTTGTTTTCCAGCTTTACTATTCTTCCACGTTGGGTGGTTGGCACCTTGCCATTCAGCGTTGGGAGGCTGGTCTTTCGTGTCGCACGCAGGTACTTCGGAGGTCCTGCCCCGAGCATATTGCGCGGTACGTTGCCCAATACTGTCCACTTGCGCTTTCGTGTGCTACAATGCACGCCATCCTGCTGTTGACAGTTTTGCTGACGTTTCCCCGTCGAGCAGGCTCTCTGGGCTATCCCGAATATCATGTCCGCAACCACAAAGACCCCCTTCATCACAACTTCTGTAGCAGCCACTGTGATTACGCTGCTGGTTGCCTTCAACATTGAAAGTATCGTGGCTTTGACTGTGGTGACTTATGACAAGGGCAGAGGTGTGACCTTGAAGACAATGCAGGAGGATATTGTCGATGGGAAGTGGCGAAGAAGAGGAAACGATCTGCACTTTCTCAACCTTCGATCAGCAACAAGGTCTGAATGGTAGCTTTGTTGGTATTTGCTGGTCAGAGGGTGGGGACGGATAACAGAAAGCTGGAAAACACAGCCGCAATCTGATAAACTCGAGGATGACAGCCCTACTGCACCACCGGCAACTGCCCAGGTGTAAGCAGCAACTGATGGAGCGTGCACAATTATCCTGCCTGGCGCGGTCGGCGATGATATGGAAACGATGCCAACGGAAGGTTTCCCGTTTGCCGATGGCTTTAGCGGCTATGAGTCAGATGATTAGGTGGCAGAGCAATATCTCCAGCGTTCACTTGCAGCAGTCAGATGTCCTTTTTATCGTCCCACGGCAATGGTCGCTCGCTGGTCACAGTGACACTGTCTCCAGCGAGGGCTGGGCAATGCAATTGCGTCGCCCCAAGTCGGTATATCATTCAGCAACTTCTGCATCAATCGAGTCGATTGGTGAAGCCCCCGGCGATTTTTCTCGCATTGTTTGTGGCCTCGCTGGTTGAATGCTGGCGTTTGCCCACGACCGCGTTGCTGAGAAATGTGAGGCGAGCTAGACAGTTTGCCAGCGCTGGCAGGTGTAGCGCAGCAGGAAAGAATACTTGGAGAAAAAAGGCGAAAAAAAAAAAAACTCTGAATATTGTTCTACCGAAAGACAAGAGCCGATCTGGTCAAATGTGATTTTTTTTGGCCATGTTTAAGTGCCATCCACACCAGAGAGTCGTGCCTAGCCATAGTAAAATTTTGTCCAATAGTAAGCCTCAGGCTCCGCCCCACAGTGAAATCCACCCGCAATAAGAGACCAAAAAATTTGACGCTTCTTTTTTCTCTTTTCTCTTCTTCTTCTTCATTATTGAACAACGCAAAAAACCACGTCTATGCTCCCCTGATACATGCCTGGTGCGAGGTGACAATTCTGTTGTTGCCCAAGACCTACCTGGATTGCGGGAGACACAAGACGGAGAAGAAAGCGAACAATCTTGGGTGCGGTGCTTCTCGGCCACTGGCCACATGAGGAGGATCGCAATGATTGAACGTACATACCTAGACCTCTTCGCCAATTTATTCTGCATTGGCCACGACATGTATAGACCTAGATCCCGATCAAAGCCACTCGAATGCGACACGGTGCTCGACCTAATTAACGAAGTCCGGGACGATTGTAGGAACCGACACAGACCATCCGACGGACGTCTGTACACAACACCGCCCTGAGTCCTTGAGTAGTCTCGCACGTCGATGAAACCTGCTGAATGTTTTTCATTACTGCATCGGCGTAGAGAGGCTCGTGCGCGGTTACTTGGCAACTGACAAACCGCGTATGCGCGGCTGCAGCCAATGTTTGTCTGGCCAACTGCCAAACATGTCGGACACACTCGGGATCACAATCATATCAAAAAGAGCTGAGCATATGCAATCATATGCTGCATGAACTCATTCGCATTATTTCGTAGTCGGTGTGGTCAACCTCCACCGCTGCTACCGAAGTCTGGCATTAAAAGCTATCGCCATTACAAAGATAAAAAGAACGGGCATGTCGCTGTGACCCATGTCCCGCCATCGTAGGCAAAAATATACAAACAAAAAGTGTTGAGGAACACATTGAAGAAGAAAGCGACCATCCTGGGCCAGAGACCGAAAGCTGCCAGATTTTTGTACAGGGGAAACTCGGTCGAGAGCGCGAGTTTGTCGTTGTTGAGTGTTTCTGCGCAGCTGTTAGTTCTGCGTTCGGTTCGATCATGCCCGGGGAAGGCAGGTTGAAAAGGGTGCTACCATACCAAAGTTTCTAAAAGACTTTGACAATTTCTCGGGCCACCTGATGGAGACCATCGAGGTGCCGCTTCGCGTTGGCGCACTCGCCGTCGTCAGCGCCGCACTCCTCCGATGCGCCGTCGTCGTCCTCCTGCCCAGCATTCAGAATCGACTCGGCCGCGCGCCTGGTCTTCCAGCATGGCTGCGCCGGCCTCATGCACCACCGCTTCTCGACTTCGCCGGACTGCTCGGCGCCGCGCGCCCAGCAGGCCGCGCCGTCGCCCGCGCAGCGGAGCTGGTTGTCGTCGCGCCTGGCGCTGTGGAGGCGGTGCTGCTCGTAAAAGGCGTCGGGGTCGGGCGAGGCGTTGGCGGCGAGGTGGACGAGGTGGTCGTAGGCGGAGGCGGCAAAGAGGTCAAGATCGGTCGGCGTCGCCGCCGCTCGCTCCTGGACCCCATCGTGCGGCGGCAGAGTGTCGGCGGCATGCTTGTTGATGGCGTCGACGGCGCGCTTGAGCTTCCAGCAGGGCTGGGCAGGTCTCATGCACCATGGTTGGGGGGCCGGAGCCGCAAAAGCACTAGTCGCAAGCGTCACAAGAGCTACGAGTTGCAGCCTCATGTATGTGAGCCTGTAGGGGCGGCAGTTTCATGCGTTTCGGGGGGTTGATGTGGTCGTGGTGTTGCAGTAGTCGCTGTACTGCAGTAGGCTTTGTCCAGCAAAGTCGTTGGGGTGTTTGGGTAACAAGGTAAAATGTTTGAGACCGGGAAGAAGAGAGATTGTAATATACAATGACAGTGATAGGAAAATAGGAAACGGGTTTTGAAATGGTGCAATCAGAGATGGACCCCTGCTTGCGCTCGAGGACATCCCGTTGTGTTTATACTCTGGGGTGATGCGGCACACAACACATCAATAGCCTTTGAAAAGCGGCTCTTTGTGTTCAGCTCTATCAATAATCTGAAAGATGAGGGGTCTAGAACCAGGTTCAATAAGCGACAATGAAGGATGGGTGAGTTAAATCCCCCGTGGTGGTGTTGCGAGATGTTCCCCCGGCGCACGGCCGATGTCCAGCTGGCCATGGCACTTGTCAACAAGCAAGCCCATTTTGACTAGTTTAAATAAAACGCAGGTCGGCAGGGACGATAGTGTCTCTAGCTCGCTTGGAAAACGACAAGGCGTCTATTGAGGCATATGGGCGATGCGGTTGAGCTGGTGGTTCGACAAGGGTCTGAATACTCTATTGATACCCCGATTAGGAAAGACCCCCCTGCAAGTCCTCGGCACTTCCAACTCTCCAGGCCAATCACGGGCGGTACCGGCAAATGGGCACAGATTCGATTCCTTCACTCAATGGTCTTTGTCCAGATTGATCTCTTCTATTTTACTGCTTCTGCGGCGCTGCATGCAGGTCCTGCGTTGGGCATGAAGTCGTGCATCTACATCGGCCGCGGCTATCCGCGATCCAACCGGCGTCGCAGTCCACGGAAGCGTATTGGGCGGCAGGAAAAAAAAAAACACTACCGTCGCTTTGGCGTGCGCTCGTTAAAAAAAAAGGGCTTCTAACAATGTTTGCCCTTTGTTGAAGCCATGGGGCGGGAGCTATCGTGCCCCGGCCTAACAAAGCCCAGAGCTTAGTCGCAGAGCGAGCCAATAGGTATCCCGCTGGGTGGGCGTGCTGTGGTACGGCCGCTCGCCACTTATTAGAGCATCATTCCAGCCGTGGCTTTCTTTTCAGTCTTATTGAGCAATAATGGGCGTGAATTCTAACTGGCTGCAATTTAAACTACAGAGGTGGTTACCCGTGGCCTGCCACCTTTAGCGCGGCCGTCAACTGTCGCCATCGGTGGCCAGCCCCCAGCCAAACCACCTGGCCAACAGCTAGCTGGCTGAGACAACTCTCCACAGCAGCGTGAGCTTAAGTAGTTTGAAGTCTCATCTGCAGTTTTCCAAGACCTGTTACACGACAGGTTGCCAGTGTGTGGGTAAAGCTTAATTAAAAAGAAGAAATCATGAGGAAAAGTCCAAGGTCGAGACAATGACATCCGTACGCCCGGTAATTCCTTCACGCTCCCTCCGAGCCTGATTCTTGGGATTCGTCTCATGTTGCCAATTACGCCACCCACTGTAAACGTTGCTTAAATGACGCGCCGACCTGGTTGCGATAATAACTACAAGCACGGACCGGGGTGCTTTGCAAGCAAGGCCCTTCCCAAGCCACACTCTGCTTTGCATACAAGACTGGCCCGCAGCAGAAACGGCTCGTGTGGTTGTCCATGTCAGAGGGTTTTTTTTAGGTCGAGTACTGGCTTCTGACGCCCGCACCCTGATCCTCAACAAAGAACCCCGCTCTCCAACTGTTTTTGCTGACAGGGCCCAAGGTGCGGTCTCCCCCTCTCTTCGTTCAGACCGGCGAACTAGTTGCTGCCCAGTTGCAAAGGCATTGCCGGCCGGTGTTCAAGCCCCCGCCCCCGCAGTCGGCATGTGGTCGATGCTGTGTGGAAAGACGCCGTACGCTGCGGAGGGCTAGTTAGTTGGGGGGGGGGGGGGGGGGCGAACAACCCAATCGAGGCAACGCCGACCAAGGGCTTGAGTAAGACGTACGGCGGTTTTCCGAACCCTGGTCCAGCCACCTGCACCCATGGTTACTGTTGTAACATTCCCTCGCCATGAGTTGTACAGTGTGAATATATCTCGTGCTGAGCTTGAGCACTCGATGCAACAGTGGTGTAGCTTACACAGCTCCATGTATGCCTCGAGCTAGACTGTCCCCACCGCGTCGTGAGAAGGCAGTCGGCAGCACCTTATTCCCATAACATTTTTCCTATCTTGAAAAGAAGTAGAGACATCAATTTTACACAGTCGAGCAGTTGCTGATGGATATTTCCAACATGGCCAGCAAGATCAAATACGAGCAGGTCGGCGACAACACCAGCGATGATGAAAATGACTATCGCCCACAAGCACCGCAACGGCGCCGCTGGCTTCCCACAGTGAGCGCCTTTGTCCTCGGCCTCGCGACCATGGGCATGGTATTTTCCATCTATTCTACCCTTTCCTCCACACCAAAGCACTCGCACGCACGCATCATCCCCCAGGCGCAAAACGGCACCGACCCCACGACCGGTCTCCCGCTGGCCTGGTCGCACGGCGACTGCGGCAACTCGCCCGAGGACGCCAAAGCGCGCGGCTGCAAGTACAGCATCGTGCTGCACTCGTGGCTGCCCGAGGCCTGCCTGACGGCCGCCGACGACGAGGACGCCCGGGACATGTACAAGGACCGGCACTGGCGCTACGGCACGTCGTCGGGCCACAACATGACGGTCGAGGAGCTCGGCGCGGGCGACTACGGCTACTTTGACACGTCGTTTGACTGGCACGTCACGCACTGCATGTACGTGTGGAAGCGCCTGCACAGGATCCTGCTGGACCCGGCGCAGCAGCTGGACACGTACACGGCCAACTATCACCACACGAGCCACTGCGTCAAGATGATTGGCGGCCACCCAGACGGCATGAAGGACTCGGGCACCAAGATCTTTGTCAAGTATCCGAAATGTGCGAAATAGAGGTTTACATGTAATAGCCAATGGAACAGTAAAGCTTGCATTTAATTGTACATGTAAATATCTATTGCTACTGCACACGTGCCTTTAAATCGAGTATTCTTCATGTGCCATGTGCATTCTATTACATGGGTATTGGCCCCCCCAATCGCTCTACTCGTTTTTGAAGATTGGCGCTCCCTCAACAAACTCGTAGAAATCCAAGTCCTGCGCGGCATGGTTCTCGACCGCCCACTCGTGAATCTTGTCAAAATTCTTGCACGTATGCATCGTGTGCACATTCCCGATGAACCTGCCCTGCTTCCTGCTCCATTGCCAGGTAATGGTGGAGAGGTCCGACGTGCACTGCAGCGACTGCCGCAGCTGCTCGTAGCAATGCTCCATGTGGAAGATGTTGTCTTCAGCCTCCTCGGAGCCTGATGTCAGGTCCATCGGGTACGCTGTGGGATAAACTAATTTGCGCATCATATTCAGGCAGTGCAGCTGGTGGAAGACATCGAGCTCCACGATGTGGTAGTCGGTGTCGTTTGAGAACCTCGTCGTGGCGTTGGGAAGCTTGGCCGCTGTTTCCGGTAATATTTGGGAGATCAAGACTTCTAGAATGGAAACACAAATTAGGTGCTGATTGGCCACTGTAGTCAGGCGCAAACACGTACTGTTGTAGAGGTCATCCCAGGCTTCGTCAACCTCTGGTGTCGAGCCCAGATACTTTGAGGTATCTCCTTTGAGACCCCCCGTAAAGAGTATGTTGTTGTACTCGACTACCGATTTTGCGGGTGCTTTTGATTCTTAGTACGCATCTTCTTCCTTGCAATAAGGAGTGCTACTTACAGTAGACTTCGTTGGGAATGTAATGCTTGCTGGGGTCGTGTTTTTGCAAGCTCCATACAGCAAAGAGAGCCAATAACAAACCCACATTCAGCACGACAGAGTATGGTAGAATATTTGCCCATCTTTCGCGACGAGCTGGGCGTAATGGCAGCTCGTAGCTGTCTTTTTCCCCCTCCTGTAAAAAAGGCACCTCATCGGAGGCTCGTTGAGCGACTTTGTGTTCCATCGGTCAAGGAATCAATTCAATCTCGCTCTTTTGTTTCGCAAAAGTATTATTCGCCGTAGCCAGTGTATTACTGCAGTTCTAGGCCTTGCGAGTATTGCTTTCCAATTGCGAACGAATAGGTCACGGATCTTCTCTGAGTTGCCTGGGGTGGCAAGCTGTGGAGCTGTCTCTATTCCGCACTGTGTAAGAAATGCCCCCCTTTCCGCCACTCCATCTCAAACTGGTGATATTCTACTGCAAGTGTTACATTTGCGGAGTTCCATGGTGCCGCCTTGATTTTCGTTTAAACGAACCTACAAACCTCAACACACACAGCAGGGTACGCGGCCAGCCCTGCGGGGAGCGCTAGTCCAGCCCAAGTCTATGCGGGGGGCCATGGCACTATCTATCACGCGGTGTGAGATGTAAGTAAGACGCCATTTTTCTCCTCTATCTTGTGGGATGGCAAGTGCCAATGGATGGTGGAGCAACCGCCACACTACTCTGGGTTTAGTTTGCATGTCAGAACTTAGAAACGATTGTCCACAGCTCCGCCACTTTCTCTTGACTTACACGACCTGCCCCGAGGACCAATTCTATATCTCTACTACCTATGTTAGGGCTTTATCGTCGCGACGTGTTATTTTCGTACAAAATGATTCATCTTGCTGTCTCTAAAATAGACTTCGTGTTGCCCGCTTCCCTTGGTAATCCTGCACCCATGCGGATGCGTAGAGATTGTCCATGCATTGGAGTTGAAGCAGAGCCCCAAAGCCACCACATAATTCGTTATTAATAGCTGTCTCTCAAATAATGGGTCTAAGCCTAGGAGGGAGGGGATGACGGATGATTGGGCGAGAAACATGGTGGATGATGCAGACCTCTCCGCCTAGGTACACTGGCGTCAAACCCGTACTCAAAACTGGCAAGGTCAGGTATCCATAACTCAAGTCCGAGAACAAGGTCGCAATGTAGCATGCCATAAAGGGATCGGATCAGGAAAGAAGACTAGTGAAGTGCCGCCATTGGTGGGTGCGTTGCAACATGCAGGAAGACCTGCTTGTGTATGCTTATGCGAGACCAGGTCACATACATATCCCAGACCTCCGCTCACCATAACATGCTATTTTCGAAACAACAAACTTTTACACTTCTTATTGCCAATATACTCAACCCAAATTCTGATTCAACATGAAGTTTTCCGTCCCTGTCGTCGTTGCCCTTTTCGGCGCCGCCCTTGCCGCACCCGTCGATGTGGCTGAGCGTGCCCCCAAGGGCGATATCCTTTACAACAACCAGGCTGGTTGGGGAAAGCGCTCCGAGGAAGTCGATGCCCGCGCCCCCAAGGGTGATATTCTCTACAACAACCAAGCTGGTTGGGGTAAGCGATCCGAGGAGGTCGATGCCCGCGCCCCCAAGGGTGACATCCTTTACAACAACCAGGCCGGCTGGGGCAAGCGTGCTCCCAAGGGCGACATCCTTTACAACAACCAGGCCGGCTGGGGCAAGCGTGCTCCCAAGGGCGACATCCTTTACAACAACCAGGCCGGCTGGGGAAAGCGCTCCGAGGAAGTCGATGCCCGCGCCCCCAAGGGTGATATTCTTTACAACAACCAGGCTGGCTGGGGCAAGCGCTCTGAAGAGGTCGAGGAGCGCGCCCCCAAGGGTGATATTCTCTACAACAACCAGGCTGGCTGGGGTAAGCGCTCTGAAGAGGTCGAGGAGCGCGCCCCCAAGGGCGATATCCTTTACAACAACCAGGCCGGCTGGGGAAAGCGCGCTCCCAAGGGCGATATTCTCTACAACAACCAGGCTGGCTGGGGAAAGCGCTCCGACGAGGCCGAGAACTAATCGACAGGCTTTGAAAAGCTGTTGCGTGACGACTTTAGAATGAGGGTATGAAGACAACATGAGCTTGGCCACTACAATAGTTAGACTTGGAACTGGTGTAACTAGAATTATTGCTCCTCAATTAATGCTCGTCATAAACCAAGAATTGTCTCACTGCGCTGCCTGTGGTTGCTGTGTAAATTGACCGATACAGGCTCTGGATCCTTGAAGCTAGCGTAAAACTCTGAGCAGCAACACCACAAACATAATCGACAAAACGTAAAAACAAAGGATTAGAACTTCTTCAAGACGGAGTATTCTTTGTCCACGAGTGCCGGATGTAACCTTGCAGATCTGGTGGCAGTGAGCAAATGTGGCTTGCGCCTAGAATCCTTCTGACGATGGGGGCCAAGACTGGTACGACATAGGGCACCACAGTGGTAAGCACTAAGTAACCTAACTAGGCGGCGCTGAGCTTGGCTCTGTTCCACCCCCACGTACCCTACTTCGCCTTTGCTTCTGACATCTTTCTCGCCACAGTTGACAAGCATTCAAGACTGTAATTTTTGGCAAGCGACAATCTCAACATTGGTCTTTAAGCATGTATTCACAAAGGCACTTGGAGAAACCCACGAGCGATGCCACAGATGCATCTGATACAGAAAGCCTCTTGAGCTCAGACCAATCACAGGAAAAGCTCCTGCTTTCGTTACAAGATAGACGATCGAAACAAAACGGACGGCTAAAAATATTTTTACACGTCGGGGTCATTACTATTTATGGCATCATTGCAGTTTTGCTACTGATATGGGGTGCAAAACTGCGCGCGATCAAGTGCGAGTGCGAAAATGGTCAAGTCTACTGTAAGTGAATCGAGCGAGGCACACATGCGGTATCATATATTGACGACCCCGCGCAGCACCGGCCAATACGGCTGTCGAATATCATAAGCAAACGATCGATCATGAAGTCTTCAAAGACAGCAGTTTTAGAGGCATGCCACGTCCCGAAGTCGATCAAGCGTGGGCAGATCTTTTACAATGTACGCCGGCCTCGCCACTCTCCTGCTTTGAACCCATCGTACTAACAAAAGTGTCCTTCAAGACAACGACATTCGCGTGCAGAAAGAAGATCTCGACAAGGCGAATGTTACATCGGTACCGCTCAACGACGAAAAAGGCGGCTATTTTGTCACACTAGACGTCTACCATACCCTCCACTGCGTAAACCACGTCCGCAAATCCTACTACTCCGATTACTACCAGAACCCGAATCCTATGGCGCAGCAGCGAGAGCACTTTGACCACTGCATCGACTTGCTGCGCCAAACTCTCATGTGCCATGGGGACGTGGCGCTGCACCCGTTTGAATGGATCGACGACTATAGATTTCCGTGGCCGACTGAGAAGACGGAGCATCAGTGCCGCAGCTGGGACAAGCTAGTCGCTTGGTCCAAGGAGCATGCGATTCCCAACCTGGATGGCCCGATCCTGACACATCCAACGTTAGGTAAGAATGCTCGCCCTCAACAAAGACAGGCCATAGACGCATGGATGAAATGTACTAACTTTTAATTATAGGGACTTCGTGGCGCGGTGATGAGCCTGACTGGACTACCGGCGCAACGTCCGGCCACAGGTAGGCCACTTCTTCCTGTTGATGAAAAGGAATTGGACAGAGCCTGGCGACTCACTGCACCGGCAGCGACGTGGGAAAAATCGCATTATATATACCGCACCTGTGATAAATGAAAATGCTTGATTTTAGCCAATATACATTATAATTTCCACGCGGAAATTTGTTTCTTGCCGACATCCACTTTGGTCTCGCGATAGCAGTTGAGCAAGGAGTTGGTTGTGGCTGCTAGTAGCGTAGAGCGTTGCGCAAAGCGTCGTGCGCTTATTGGTCACTGTTGCCCGGGGCGATTATGATGGATAGCTACCTTTGGCAACTTCGCCTCCTTAAATGGCGTATGCTTTCTCCTTGTAAAGCGCAGCGTTACCCCCTTCCTAGAAACGCATCGATCTTTGGCGTCAACCAACGGGGCTGAAGAGCCGTGATATGGCGCTTGCGTTCCCACCACAAGACCCAGGTTTCGTGGTCTAACGGTTATGACTGCGGATTCTGATTCCGCCAGCGAGGGTTCGACTCCCTCCGAGACCTACCTTTTTGAGTTCATGGAACTCGTGCTTGCCGAGCCACCCCTCTCGCTCTTTTTTCTTTTAGACAAAAAAAAAGCTTAATGCATATTCTGGGGTTTCCTTAAGTTTTGCCCTTAAGAGTCGCACTTGATGGCAAATCGAAAATGCTTTGGGCTTTGGTCGTATGCAGCTCATGAGCAGCAGTTCTCGCCTCAGCGACGCTGCGCTAATGCTGCGCAGCTTAAGAGAAATTTCAAAAAGGTGACAGGGTAAGCCACGACCAGCGGTTTCCTAGGCCAACGGTTATCCAAAACGAGCATTGTGTTATAGGCGTCTCGACCCAGGACCCTGATCTGACTTTCGGCGGCCGCTGCGCATCGCTGGGCTTGTGACTCCAGTCTCTTGGCATCCCGTAATAGAAAAAGTCCGAGACTCAAGGTTTGACTTAATTCTCAAATTCACCAGATAATCGAGCTTGGAAACCATCCCGTCATTGGCTGTCTGAACTTTCTCAGAGGTAATCATGGTTGCTGCTACCGTGATGACTGCGCGGTCTGCGTCTGAGCATTTTAAAAAAAGAACGTTATTCGCGATTTTCCACCATCATTTTGTTGCAGATCCTTTAAAGACTTGCTATTCCCCTTGATTCACCGCGGACACAAGTCTATCGCTCTCTTCTCGTCCATCCACGGCTCCGCAGATGGCGGATTCTCTGGCCACGCCTCGACTGCATCCTACCGCCACTCCGACGCCGATCGCCTCCGAGCAGCTGAATCTCCCCCTAGACAGCTAGTATTGCGCTGATACTATGGACGATTCCCTCTATAGTGCTGTTTCGATATTTACTATCATCCGTAATTGAGACTTTTGACGCCTTTACGACGTGGGAACTCGACAGCCTGTGCTTTACGAAGGTTCGAATCTTCTTCAAGGGTATCACGATTGAGTACTGCAGTATCTCCCACCGTTTGATGTTTTCTTAGCATGCACAAGCGCAAGGTTTGACGGTAGGAGCATAACGGATTACGAGATTGCTGGTGGCTGTTCCATTAACGTGCCAACAGCGTACACCTAGACCTAGATTCCAATTTGCATCTTGACTACATCCCAATTACATTAAGTTGTTTGTTCGAAATAGTACACGCATTGACTACTTTAGCCGCTAAGCCTTGATTTGAGAACTACATCTCACTCATCGATCGAGGTGCTTGACGAGCAACATCAACACTTCCTACCCTAGAGTCGCGAGAGCCTCACGAGGCAGCCGAGGCTATGAAAGCCAAGTGGATTTTACTCGATATCCTATATGTTCTGACCCACAGATGTGTGAAATTAGAAGAGAATAATGCCGATTAATGTTGGAGGTGCTGGTGCCGGGTGGACTTTTTTCATTTGTCGAGTCAAATATTCGCTACTAAGCACTTGGATGTGCAACTGACTTGTGCGCAACGCATCGGAGCACAAAATTATGCCATGATCACGTCACCCCGAGAAACGAGATGCGGTGTCATTGAGGTGAGCCCATCTGCATCAAATCCAAGATTCCTGCTAGCAACGCGACCCTGAATCAGTGTCGCACGGAAGATCACCTGTGCAGTTGCGGCTGGTAGACGGTCCTGCATATCCGCGTGAAGCTAATTTCATCCGAGACGATCTCACACTCGCGCGACGCACTTGCGGCTCAGTTACCATGTGTCCGTGTTTCATTGCGGGGAAGCTAGTGAGGAAGGCGGCTCTTGCGTTGGCTCGCATAGGCTTGAGGCTGCTGCTCACGAGTGAAACAGACGTCCGATTTTTTTTTTCATCCAGTCTTGACTTTGTGGAAAGGAACAGGTCTCATCTGCAGAGATGTCACATTAGCCGCTATCGCAGAGTCGACTGTCTCGGGAAAAGGGTTCATTTGTGCAGATTTTGTAGGAGGGCGGTCGTGGCCATGCATGGCAAGAGCTGTGACACCATGTCTCGACGAGCTATTTTAGCGCGGTTGTGGACTGTCTCGCGACGAAGACGACGTGGTTACTGGTACACATGTGATTCAGGCACTGGGGATTCAAAGGAGCCTACTTTTTGAAGATTGTTCTGATCAAGGTCAAAGGCATTCGTTATCCACGGCCCGTGGGTTGTTCAATGAAAATGCGGGCTGGCGAGAGCCTATAGATGGTACGTCAACGGCGTACTTTGGCTGTCATGCAGCTTATTGAGGCAGGCTTGGCCGCAAGTCAGCCACCGACGGCTGCCATATCGCGGGCGCAGCAGAGCGGCTGGGGAAAATACGCCTCGATACGTAGATGATCGGCATAGAGAAGCTGCAGGTTTGTCACCGGAGTTTTTCTTGATTTCTGTCAAGCCCCAAATTGGATTGCAATTTGCCGGGCAATTTATTTATATCATGACCTTCGGCGCATCGGCGGAAAATAGAATCAGCTAGCAAGTAGGAGTGCCTGATTGCCTTTTCATCCTCTGCGATCGACACTGCACGTATATTAAAGCCACAAAAAAGGTGTGCAAGATGGGCTGCCAACTGCCAACTAGCACAGCGTTCTTTTCTCGCTTGGGCGATGCAGCTACACGCTTGATGGCACGTAACCCACTGTTGAGCTCGCCACCGACAAGCCGGATTCAAGCCACCCGGCCGCCCGCTGCATGACAAGTGCGCGGGATGGATGTTTGATGCTGGGATAGACTGCGCTGGCCCTGAAAACTGTTGCGATCAGCGTGTCATGGTCCGAATGGAGTCAATTAGATACTCTAGGCTCGGCCCCCAATCGTACCAGTATTAACGGCCCTGGTGCTGTCGTGGAGACTTGCAATGGGTCTCTGGTTCAGCTCTTGGGGCCAAGGAGAACGGGAGTTGAAAGACAGCTTGTAAGTAGTCAGTGGACGGGAAACACTGACGTGGATCGAGATGAGAGTTGGACTGAAAAACCTTGCCGTCGCAAGCATCCCCCCGCGGGCCTGGCAGTTTGACAAGCTCACGACTGATGTAACATCTCGGGGGCGACTGACCAATATCACAATGGGACAGTAACACACACCAAATGACCCTGTACATTGGTGAAATTAATCTAATGCAGGCAGAGTTCATGAAAGCGGAAAAAAAGCGCCGTCACTGCTCGGGTACTGAACGGGACAAGCAACTCTGGTGCACATCATGGGTAGCAACCTCGCCTAGCCAGGTACCGTCCTGAACACCTGACAGGTCTCAGATTACCTGATTGCTCCATCTAAGGCTCTTTCAACCTTGCTTGTGTCTCGTATTTCTTTTTGGAGCCAAGCTGGAAGTCCCCCTCCAGGTGTCTGAGCTTCCTGCTCGTCAGGCGCGTACTTGCATTGGCGAGCGTGGTGCCCACAGCTGGGCATGGTTCCGAGCCAAGGAAGTCCGGTGCTATGAAAAGCAGGGTCTGAGAGAGGAGACTGAGAAAAGAAAGAAAGGAATTCCTTGCTGCCCAAGGACTGCAGTGAGACTTGCTGCCAGTGTACGTGCTCACCGGCCGGATTCACTTTTTGTCTAATTTCCACGTTTTTCCTTTTCTGTACGAACTCACGGCCACGCTATGATAATGTTGTCCAAGGAAGGAAAAGACAGCGGAGCGGGAAAAAAAGAAAACAGTACGGCCATTGGAATAGTTTGGTGCTTGCTTGCTTTCTTTTTCTCGCCTGGCCGCCCGGGTGACTAGCTTGGGTCGGGAGCCTGGTTTCCGTGACACTAAGAATGGACGATAGGCTCGACGGAACGCGAGAGGTCAGGCAACCTTGCACCCCTGGATACTCCACTGGACCGCGGACGCGACAGGCCCTTTCCCTCACTACCAGTATTTTAGGATCGCGAAGCGAATAGTCTGGGATGACTGTTGTAACACTAGCCAGTTCCCCGTCATGTCTCGCCGTCAAGGTGTGGCTGGTTGTAGTCTAATGCTTATTAGCTAACAGAAGAGCAGCCTAGCAGCTTCGATGCGCTGTCAATCAACGCAGCCTTGTGCAAAGGTTGAGACGAAACCACCAATACGAAATCTGAATTCCGGGGCAGTCTACGAGGTGCCGTAGGATCTCCCTGTCCTTCCCTCTCTGTCCGGATCTATGGGGGGCGAAGAAAACGCTGGTTACGACAATGCTGGAAACGTAAAAAAATACATAAAAAAAACGCAGTAAAACCCGCCGCGGATTCACTCAGCCCCCTCTACTTACTAGCCCAACCTTCCTGCACAGTTGCAGCCAGCACGGAAACTACCAGTCTGGCCCAAGTGTATAAACCCACAGCAAAGAAAGACATGCATGACACGGCTGGTCTGGAAGCTGGCACTGGATGGGCAGGCCCGCCCACGACCGTCCAGGCTGCATCCTGGTCTTTCCGATGGCAGCAAGCCTTGCTGCATGACAGGCTGTTTTGTTTGGACAGCGGGTATGGTAGGAAAAAGCCCCTCAGCGGCAAATCACAGCCAGCGGAGGGGCCGCCCGGGCCGGGCCCGCCCTGCACAGTCCGCCAGCCAACCAGCGCCGACGCTGTTTTCCTTTTCTGGGTGTGGCTAGCAAGGGGTCCTTCTGCCGGGCTCCTCTCCCTGCTGGCTTTGGCCGGTCTGGAGGCTGGAGGGAGACTCGCTAAATATGCATTGCTGGCTTTGGTTAGCCCATAGCTGAGAGGAGGGGTGCTGCAGGCAATTAGTATTCGACCACGCATGCACATATGTACTCGCCCGTAGCGTGCGGCTGCAAGTAACGTACATTGCAGAAGTAGGTAATGACAAAGGATATAGGTCGGCGCTATGCAGTGCTACTCGTACTAGCCTTCGGTCTCGAGGGACGCCGAGGCATGAAAGCCACTCATCAGCAAAGCGTTCGTCTTTCCGCGGAGAGGTCGCCGCCGTATGCGCGTCGATTTCAGTCAGCATCGAGAAACTGCTCATCCCAAACAGAGGTGTTGCTGTTTGTGTGTGGGCTCATATGTACTGTGATGCATATCTGGAGCGTGGCCATCTGCCGTGCGTGTTATTATTAGTAGAAAGGCAACTATGAGGATCTTGGGCCCTGCCGGGCTGGCAGACCAGGCCCCCCCCGGACCGCAGTAGCATCACCAATGGGCCAGCTCCGCCGTGGACCATTGTTTGAGTTTGCGATCTGTCAAAAGTAAACGGCTTTTGCAAATCAAGGGACATCAATGTTTTACATTTGACTGATTTCGTTGTTCCCATTGTACGAAATGAAGAGGCTGTCTTGATAACTTCTAACCGAGAAACATGTCTGCATCTCCAGCTGCAGAACCAGTCTCACACATCACCAACGGGCTGACTGCTTTGGGAAAGCGGTACTTGTACAGGCTAGAGCTGCCCAAGACTGGGTCCCCTGGCGCAAGAGGCATGTACTACTGGTAGCTGTGAGATCCGAATTGGGCCACGTCAATCTGCATGTCTCTCCGGCCTTTATTTAACCCCAGGGCTGTGCCAGTGGCCACTCACACTTTGGCAAGCTTGGCGCGAGGCGGTGGAATATGGCCAGAAACCGAGATTATGAGATTCCTTGGGAGGGCCGTTTTTTTCTTCTCTTTCTCTTTTTCCACCTCTATTTTGGGAGTAGTTGCGTTGTTTGTCTTGCTTGGCGAAACGCCCAGCTAAAGGCGGTTTAACGCTTATTCAGGTGAGCAGAAGCAAAACGCCTACTCCTGCTAATGCATCCGAGCAAAAACTAGCAATAAAACGTGACATATCAAAACTTGTGAACAACAGGGAATTATATTTGTTATATCGGAGCTGCAAAGTTCCGAGTGCACAAAATTGGCTTGAGCTTTGTGCATAATTGCATGCAACCGTCCAATGCTTGGCCCTTGTTCGTCTGCACGCCGCCGACATGTCGTGGTACATGAAAAGCTGAACACACAAGCGACTGGGCGCAAACCTGCTTCTTGCCCGTAATAATAAGCCGCCTCGCTTTTTTGTTGCCCTCTGCAGGAACAGGGATCTGGGTTCAGCTCATGACACTTGCATTTTGCTCACTGTCCTACGTAGGCATATGCACGCAGGCGACAACTCAGAGATGGGGGCAAAACGCCACATCCTGCTTATTGCACTTGTGCTCTTCCATTTCCGTGTGCGAATGCCAGTTGGGAGGCATGGCTGATTCGCCATCTGAGATTGCCGCCCTATTTTCGCCGCACCCCATGTAATCTTTCATATCGCCTATTCATCGAACCCCCTCCAACCCTCGTCCTCATCCGTTGGGATAGGCATATTGCATGGAAGGTCAAAGCCCAGGGGTGCAGCGACACGCTCCACACTTTTGACGGGGCATTTCTGCGATAGTCCGATGTTAGCGCTGGCAGCTCCTTTAGAACAAAAAAAAACACCGCCTGGTGTGAGAACCCACAAGTGCCACCACCCATCCCAAGTGTGGGCAGAGATGGATGGATGGAGGGCAGGTCCGGCGAGAGGGAACCCGGGCCTATGCTAAAAAAAAAACGGGATCTGAGGGCGGGCGTCCAGCTTGCTTCCGCAGCCAGTAACCCCGAGCCTTGTCCTGTCAACGGGAATGGTGGCTGCGAATGCTGGCCCTGTATTTTGCACAATGCCCCTTCCACTTGCGGTCAATTGATTTCATGAATACATTCGCATAAATCAAAGATAGACGAGGAAAGTAAAAACCAGTCGGTCAAGTGCCGAAACTTGGTCGTGGCCCGTGGAACAACTCATAAGAGATGCGGCAGATGGCAGTGCGAGATCCGTGTTCCGCCGGACTCAGCCTGCTGTACTGATATCTTCCAAGATTTATCTGTCAAAAGCCTTTTGCCATCGCTACCCGGGCGGCGCCCCCAGCCAAATCGCCACGCAATTTAAGCCGTGGCTTGGTGGCGGCGTTGAGCCGTGGGCGGCGCCCCGTCACAGACGTTGAGCGAGAAACGAGGTCACCAGAGTCTCAGACCCTTTTCTCAGCCCTCTGCAATTTTCAAACACTAGAAAGTACTCACGAATGATGCGGTCAGAGTGATGCAGGCCTCGTTAGCTTAGTCTCCCCAACCTAACGGGACGGCGACGTTGTAGCCAGCCCCCCGTTTGCTCACCCACCGCCCAAGATGTACATCCAAGCGTGTGAAGCTAGTAAGTTGGCAACACATTACCACTGGTACTAGTACGGCAGCCATCGCAGTAGCAATGGGCCTCGACAGGTCGTGCATGATCGGATGTAACAGTCTCTCCCTGCCAATTCCCCTTTTTACTCCTGGTTCATCTACGGCGTTGGTCCGGTTTGCTGGGCAACAAACTATAGTTTCCGTTCCCGAGGCCGGTCGATGGGACGCGACATTTCAACGGACAGCAATCGGTCATTTCCGACTCGCCCACACATCCGAGAGGCTGTTTAAGATTGGGACTGTACGACTGATCGCGGAGTGGTTAACGTGCAATCACAGCACAGTAGTACATACATACATACATACACTCTTCGTATTCTTCCCCGTCGAGCTGGACAGTCTTATTAAGTTGGTGGTGGGGCCGGGGTGGCCAGGCCGCATTGATGTCTTTTTTGGGGGCCTGCAGGGAACAACAGCAGCCTCGGACGCCACAATTTGTTTTCATTTTTCCCAAGTGATTTTGCTTGTTTCTCCGCCGTCGTCTTGCCATTCAAGCCCGGTCTAGTTTGCCTTGCCTATGGATGTGGGTAGACTGGTCCATGTGGAGCAGAGACAGCCTCGGCTGGGTGTGATGGAAGTGAGTGGACAATATCCTGACGGCCAAGCAATGACCTCGAAATCAAGTATATAAAGGACAGGATATCCCCCCAGTTCTCTCTCTTGGTTCTTTCAGATCATCACACCATCAACTCTCAAGTCTCTTACACATCACTTCTTCTTTCAGAACACTCCACCACTTTCCACCATCAAAATGAAGTTCTTCGCTGTCGCTGCCCTCGCTGCTGGCGTTCTTGCCGCCCCTGCTGAGCTCGCTGCTCGCACCTACACTAACCCTACTCTCTGCCCCAACGGCCTCTTCAGCAACCTCGTCTGCTCCGCCACTGACGTTCTCGGACTCCTTTGCCTCGACGCCTCTGTTCGTACGTGACACTCCTTGAAAACCTTTGTCGACTTTGACATTGACTAATAGTTACTGCAGCTAGCGAGGCTCCTCGTGACGCCCGCCACTTCCAGGAAATCTGCGCCAAGGTTGGCAAGGCCGCTCGCTGCGCCGTCCTCCCTGTTGTAAGTACTCTCAACGAGTTACTCAACGACCAAGTTCTAATTCCGCGTAATACAGGCCGATCAGGCTGTTCTTTGCCAGCGTCCCGTTGGTGTTGCCGTCTAAACAGCAGTACTGCACCTTTCGTCCGACTGATACCGACAACACTGCTCCGGGTCAAACCAGGAGCAAGCTCAGAAGGACATGGAGGATAACTGAAAAGAATCAGCTCGGCTCAGATTTTAGCCGGCAGCGTGTGTTACTTGAGACTTCGTTCGCATCTTATTTCTTGGCCGCATCCCAGTGTACAGAAAAAGGGATGCTATACATAGCTTCGTATTTGATACATATCCAGAATATAATATGCACTTTTTCAGTGGACAAAACCTTGCCTTGATCTGAACCGCCTAGCAGACTTGTTGTTGATAGAGATATGTCTTGTTGATCCTTGGACTCAGTTGAGTGTCTCAGACAGTGATGGTAGCCACCAGTGACACGAGGTGTTGTCTCGGTAAGTCCTAGCTAGTCCTTGTAGGTGCTGCTGTTTTACCGGTCACACGAGTTGATAGCCGAACATGAAGTGTGATGCAAAGGATCGAGCGAAGCTGCTCCGCGGTGTGCCACAACTGCCATTTACCTCCCACTTCCCGACCGTTGTCTTGGCGCAGACAACGCACGAGGCGCTCTGGCTTGAGGGAGGTAATTTATCGATCAGCGGCGTGCTGCAGGTCAGCCAGCGCTTCGAGCACTCCTGCATTCCATGGGAAAAGAAAAAAAACCATGTATTGATTGTGCAACGTATAAAAGCTCTGTCTCAGAGTGATAACCCAATTCTATATTTTGTGCCCCTATTGTATCCCAATTTACCCATACTCTCTCTACTCCAGCTCGATAGTGCCAGGAGGTTTGCTGCATCGTAGTCAGCATGCAAGTCTCGTTATTATAGTCATGTAGTCTTGGCTTACCTGGTGACATCGTAGACGACACGGCACACGCCGTCAACCTCGTTGGTGATGCGAGTGGAGATTTCGTTTAGCAGCTTGTGGTCGAAGGGGTAAGGGTTGGCGGACATGAAATCCCTGGTCTGAATGGCGCGGAGGATGATGATGTACTGGTAGACACGCTTGTCACCCATGACACCGACAGCACGCTATATGTAATTAGTCTTCTGCGGTGAAAATGCATTGTATTGAGTGCGATGGACTCACGCTAGGGTCGAGAGCGGCGAAGGCCTGGCCAATCTCGTTGTAGAGACCGTTCTCACGGATCATGTTGATGAAAATATGATCAGCGCGACGAGCAATCTCGACACGCTCCGGGGTTACCTCACCGAGGACACGGATGGCAATACCGGGACCAGGGAAAGGATGGCGCATGACGAGCTCCTCGTGGAGGCCGAGCTGGCGTCCCAGCTCGCGGACTTCATCCTTGAAAAGCTCGCGGAGGGGCTCGATGAGCTTGAGGCCGTGGCCCTCGGTCATGCGCTTGGGCAGACCGCCGACATTGTGGTGCGTCTTGATGGTCTGACTGGGGCCCTTGAACGAGATGCTCTCGATGACATCAGGGTAGAGGGTACCCTGAAGGAAGAACTCGACCTTGCCGGCACGGTCCGAGTGGGCGGCATCCTTCTCGATGCGCTCGGCCTCGGCCTCAAAGATGTCGATGAACTTGCCGCCGATGAAGCGGCGCTTGGCCTCGGGGTCGGTGACGCCGGCGAGACCGTCGAGAAACTGCTTGCTGGCGTCGACAACAGTCAGGTTGATGCCAAGATGACCCTCGAGAGTCTGCTTGACTTTCTTGGCCTCGTCGAGGCGCAGGCAGCCGTTGTCGACCATGACGGCGTGGAAGCGATCGCCGATGGCCTCGTGCATCAGCTTAGCGGCGACCGTCGAGTCGACACCGCCGGAGACGGCACCAAGAACCTGGCCCTTGGTACCGACGAGGTTGCGGATGCGGGTGATCCACTGGTCGACGAGGCTGGCCATGGTCCACTTCTGCTGGGCCTTGCAGATGCCGACGGCAAAGTTCTTAAGAATAATGTCACCGCTGCGGCTGGTTAGTAAAACTTCAGGCGAGGAGCTGCTGGGTCACGTACCCTTCGGTGTGGGTGACCTCGGGGTGGAACTGAATGGCGTAGATGGGCTTCTCGCTGTGGCCGATGGCGGCGTACTCGGAGTTCTTGGTAGTGGCGATGGTGTGGAAGCCATCGGGGAGCTTGGCGAGCTTGTCACCGTGGGACATCCACTGATTGTTGTTAGTCTCACGGGTGTGTGAACGGAAGTATTCAGGTCAACTTACGCAACGCATATCCTCACCAATGCCCTCCTGCGAATGTGTTAGACGGCTGTATCAAGTGCCTGCATAAATGGGTACATACAAAGAGACGGTCGACGTGACCGCTGACCTTGCTAGCATTGAGAACGGCAAGACCGTACCTGCGCAACGTTAGTCAAACGCTTCGAAAAACGACGTCTAAATATGCTCACTCTCGGGCAGTGCCGGCAATAACGTTATCGGGAGAAAGACGGTAGGCAAGCTCCTGCATACCATAGCAGATGCCGAGAATGGGAACGCCATAGTCCAGCCAGGCGGGATCAACTAAGAAGGTGTTACTTTTGGCACTAGGTACTTGGGGTCGGGCGTGCAATAGTACCGTGAGGGGCACCATCCTCGTAGACACTGTAAGGACCACCGCTCAGGATGATACCCTTGGGCTTCCAGGCCAAGTCGGCGGCTTTTTGTGTACACGGCAGAAGCTCAGCATAGACGTTGAACTCTCTCATACGGCGGATGAGAAGGTGAGAGAACTGGGAGCTATGGAGGAGAAGAACTGCATTTAGCACATGTACGACTATCGCAGGGTCAGTTGTGAGTCTCACCCAAAGTCCAGAACGAGGATGGTGTCGTAGAGCTTGTGAGGCTCAGTCTCAACGTCGGTGACAGACATGACGGCGGATTTTCTATGGGCGACCTGGATGGAGAGAAATGCGGCTGAGTTCGCGGTCTACGGTTGAACACGGGCAGACGAACAGAATCTGAAAACAGCTCTTGTCAAATCGCCAAGGGAAAGGGAGCGCGAGACGAGTCACAGCGACGGGAACAAAAAATTATTCACACCTGGGGACCTGAGTGGATCACGGCGACGCGGTCGCTGGCCAATGGAGGGGCAGCACGGGAGGAGGGGCACCAGAGAAAAGTCAAACAGCCGGCCGCGATAACGCTAAAAGGACCCTGAAAATTACTGGAAAAATGCTACCAGTTACAAAAATCGTTAATCACTGACTAGATTGCCTGGTTCGGTAATTGCATCAACATACTGCCTCTTCTCTTTGCTGCGACAAACTCGTCTGCTACCCAGGACGAAAATCTCTGCCCCGCGCTGGTGCCCCGCGCCAATGACGCACCCGCAACAACAGGAACCAGCCAAACCAAAAGCTCACCAGACAAACTTACGGCGCACATGATTCATTTTATTGCCCGCCATTTGGGCCATTCGATCGAATACTAACGAAGGTTCGACTCTCGAAAAAGCCACTCCGAGTCGGAGAAATGGCCACAATCAACGCAGCGATTGCCCAGCCACAACGCGCCCGCGACTGGCCAGCAGGTATTTGAGCGTGGGCTACAGCAAGACAACACGCCTGGCCAAGTCAGCATCGCGGTCCATCGTTACAGTACTCCCCGTTTGGGGGCTGGGATGGCAAGCTGACTATACCATACACCGACTCTTGCCGCGCAGCAGTTTGTGTCACGGGCCGCCCAGACGTCATACAGAAAGTTCAGCTGTGCAGTGTGTGTGTGTGTGTGTGTGTGGCTACACAAGTGTTGCGCTTGAGCGCAGCAATGTCAAACGCAGCGAGGAATGCAGCAAAAATCAGCACACAACTGGCACATTCTATCAGACGGTTCAAACACGCAGCTGTCGCCCCCGGGGCCCTTCTTCGACCCCTCGGACGTGTTGGGGCACTCGCGCGCCGCAAAGGCCGCATGCGACATGATGAACCGCCGCGGCTTGCAGACGATCGTCACCAGCGCCGTCTGGTTGACACAGTGGCGCGGCCCGTACGGCGTCGACACCGACTCGTCGATGCGCCGGCACTTGTCATCGGCTGGGCACGGACAAAACTCTTGCACTTGGATGAACTGGCACATGGTTATCTTTCTTGTGTTTTCTTTTTTTGGGGAGAGGGAAAATTTGACGGTCGCGATTGCGAAATAGCGACACATTCAGAAAAGAAACGCGAGTATTGCATGCAAGAGGTGAGTTTTGGACCGACGAGCTGTGAGATTTCTGTATTTCTTATATAATGGTGCCACGGCATTGTGCTGCGTCGCGCGCGGCTGGATGCACGTCAACCAGTCCTTTCGCGTAGGACCTGTCGATAAAAAGTTCCCCAGGTCATGAGTACACACGGGTAACCCCAGAGAATCAAGGCGCCACCAAAAAAAAAATCCGACTCCTGGTCATTCTCTAGATCCAGTTGCTGCACATGGCGCAGTCGTTGCACAGGCTGTCTGCAAAGACAAAGACGGTCTTGTCATAGGCGGACCCGAGGCGAGACTGCATCGGTGTCTGTACGCAGCTTCGGGACGCCGATGCGCCTCTTTTTTTCAGCCGCTGCCGCAGGCAGATTTGACTCTTTGCGATCGGCTCGCTTAGGACGTGGTATAGATCGCCGTTGATGTTGGCCTGCTTGTACCTCTCGGCGCCCAAGCACCTGTCGTAGTGTGGGCATCGACACACCGTTACTTCAAAATGGAAGAGGCACATGCTAGGTTTGGGCTGTAGAAAGAAATAATTTGACAAGGTAATGACAGATAAGAGCAGTAAAATAAATGGTTCAAGCTGTTTTGCGACAGGACTCCTGCCGATAGATATAGATCCTACCGTGCACCGACATACAGTGATTTATGAACGGGACTTTCGCTAGCGGTGACTAATTCTCTTTCAAGCTGTTGTGTAAACATTTGATTCGGCAAAGATGGTCCTGGTATAAGTATCTGATGCCACAAAAGAAAAGTCCCCATGTACGATAAGCGCTTCGCTGCCATCGCCGTTGCACACGGATAATCATCCCCGTCGCCCGCTCTGCCCTGCTCGCCCAGTCTCCCGTGCCTCGCTGCAAAGCAGCGCCCAACTCTGCATCATCAGGCCTTAGGCATTCCGCGCAGGCTAGGCATATCCTCATGTCGCGAACGCAGCCGTACGGATCGCTCTCCCAACCCTTCTTGGAGCCATCCGAGGTGTTGGGGCAGTCGCGTCGCGGCGCGCTGTTGCCCTGCTTGAGCTGCTCCGAGCAGACCGCGGATCGGATCAAGGCGTCCCCTCGAAAGTGAAACAGCTTCTTCTTGTAGACGGTGCTGCCCCGGCCGAGCTGACTACACCTGTCGCCCGCCGGGCAGGGACACAGCGGCTGCTGCAGGATAAACCTGCGCATTGTCTTGTCGGGTGCGCTGCTGCGAGCAGGACAATGCCGCCACAGAGCATATACGTGGTACGACTTGATGGGTAGGCAAGTCGTACTCTCGCGCATCAACGCAATTTCGAGAATTCGTCTCATAGTACTGGGCCTGAGGGATTTGGGCACTGATTAGTGGTCGCACGAGAACCCAACCCCTGCGGCGTTCCGAGACACCACTTGGGCAGGAATTAATATTCACCGTCATACAAGCCAAACTTTCCAAGACGCAACTGACTATTATATTACCATTTAGCTGCTGCGAAGCGGGAAGATGGAGCTGCTTATTGTCCTCGACCTAGTAGACTCGCTTTTTCTCGAAGACATGCCGCCTCCCTATATACCATTCTACACTGCTTGCGGCACGGCTAAACTTTAGTCTTGAATACCGGTCTCGTCAAAGTTTCATGCTCGTGCAAGTATGAGACAAATTTTTCATACTCTATGTACGCAAAAAGTATGGAATAAAAATTAAGTATCAGTGCAACCGAGCCCGCCTATGGCGATGGTTCCGAGCCTGTATCTGCGGCTCTAAGCTTCGTGTCCTCCTGGCTCTCCTATCTCTGCGGCTAGGCCTGTCCACACTCGCGTTTGCATCTTGCGCAAATGGCTAAATCGACCTCCCACACTTTGTTGGTGACAACTGGGTAGTTGCAACTGAAAACTGGCCCGAAGGGTAATTGCACGACACATGCAGCCAGACATAGCTCCGGGCCGTCGGTAACATGGCAGGTTTTTCCGGCCACTTCCCTCGTCCCATTCTCTCGAGACGCACAATCTGATATCGAACAGGGACAGACTATCCCGTACTCGACTAGTTGGCACATTTTGAGGTGAGTGAGTTTGGGTGATGGTAATTCGAGTGATTTTAGGTAATGGTGACGGGAGTAGTAGTAAGTAGTAAGTTTGTAATGGTGATGGAGGTGCGAACAAGTAGTCGATGTTGTCTGGGTAAATATGGAAAATGGAGATGAATCTCTCGGCCTTTATATACCCTGTGAATCAGGCACGGACCGTTGTCATTGTCTCCAGGGACAAAGGGGTATTTGACTACGCTTGAGGGTAAAAGGCTATGACTAAACTCGACTGATGATAGTGGGCCGCCGCTTATCAAGTCTGAGTACAAGGGATGACCTGGTCACGGAGTAAGAAGGGGAAGAAGAGGACACAGCAAAGAAGTCGCGTATAAAACAGCAAAGAGAACAGTGAAGACGACACCAAATATAATGACAAAGCGAACAACAAATAGCACAGAAGATGAGAACATCCAAGAACAAAGTAAGTAGAGCAGCACGAAACAATGGAGTTCGTCAAATAATGTCTTGACTTTGTAGTGGCGAAAATAAAAAGTGGCTGCGATGCCGGCCTGGACGCGAAGAACGCGGTGAGACCGCGATCCTACTCCGTAGAATTGAGTGTAATCAAGCATAAAGAGCTGTGATTCACTAAACACTAAATATGAGGCAGATGACTCTAAGATGCGGACTGATATCAGAAAACATGTCTGCTTGACTGAGTGGAAAAAGATGTATATTCCAGAGCAGTGATCATATGGCAAGTATAAAAGATAAGACGTCTATTCCCCTGGTGCCCCGCGTGGCTCAAAATGCCTAAAGGCTAGCATGAATTGACTAAAGATGACGTTGTAGCATATGTTTTCCAAGTTCAGAATGTAGCCTTTCTAAGCCAAGTGTTGGACATGCATTCTGTGTGTTTCCTCGACAAAGCCACAACAAAAGAAAATACACTGGCATGTACGCTGCTATGGAAAATTTATCGAATGCTCTCTACACCGATGAGAGATCTTCATCCACACCTGCCACCCTCATTTGGGCTTTTCCTTCGGGTCGAGGTGGCCCGGTCGAGATTGGCTCAAGTGCCTTCGGGGCATTCTGCGAAGCATTTTGCGCACTTGTACTCGTCGAGGACATAGTAGGCTGTCCCGTCGGCCGGAGGCGGAGAATGGCAAGCCGGGTTTGCCACCACGCAGAACATACTGAGCTGAATGGAACACGGACGCGGTCCAGGTTGTAGCGGGCCTTTGAAGTGTGATGTACGCCCTTCGAAGGTGACGGTCCCAAGACCTCGACAGACGCACTTGTCTCCTGCGGTGCAGGGGCAGAGGGCTTGAAGAGGTTCCGTCTCGCACATGTTGTTGATGTTGATGTTGTTGTTGAATGTAGTAAAGTAGATCAGTATAGGAAAGAATCAGCAGTTGGCGGCTGTAGAGTTTGCGTTTCCAAGATTTTGACTGGGAACCAAGTGGACTCGCTGGCCTATTTATACTTGGAGACGTAGGCCGTGATTCACCTAGCATGTGTAACCGATGACGCTACATGGTATGTTTGTTAAATGAACAGATCATCTGTTCTCTGTGACATCTGAGCCTTGTTCAGCACCGCTCGCCTCAGCTGGGGTTCTTTGTTTCAGCTTTCACCGCGATTGTACGTTGCTGCAGACAAGACACAATGAAGAATAGTAGGTCTTGTTATAATATAGTCCTTTTGTGTTCATAGGCAAGGGAGCTCTGCAGCCACGTCCTGGCTTCGTGTTGCACGGGTCAATCCAATAGAAACAGACACGAAGCTGGCGTTACTGAGTGCCTCTGAAGTGACATGTTCTACCCCCTCCGAGCACGCTTTCGAAATCTCGACTGGGGCCGCCACCTGAAACACAGTGGCGAGGTCGTACAAGTTGTTGAGCATAAGAGAAGGTGATGAAAGCAAAGCCAGCACTCTTTTGCGGATAAGATGTCGCTGCAGATATACACCAAGCGCAAGGGAGCTTCTCAATCCTTTCCAGAGCTGAGAATAACGGCGCGGACACGTTACAAGTCTGCTCTTTAGTACACATAGCAAATACTATCTTGTGGTGAGAAGCAATATTCTGAATTATCAGGCAAGATACCTATAACTAATCAATTTGAGAAAGACATTCTAGATGTAGAATCTCTTTTTGGACGACTTCTTCTTCTTCTCCTTCCCAGCGAAATCTTCAGTCACCACTATTAGGCACTGTACCTCGCAATGCGGGCAGTGCAAGGCGTCCAGGATATAGTGAACTGTTGAAGGGCTTATGCTCGGGCCCTTCTTGCAATCGCGGCTCGGCGTCGAATGGCGCCTTGCCCGGTGTTCGCAGATTCGGAGGCCTTGCTTCTGCGCTCCTGTAAGGTGGTAGTCGCGCCCTTTGTAATGAACAGAGCCGAGCGCTAGGCTCAAGCACGGTTTCGAAACGCACGGGCAGAGGTGCTGCACGGGACCGACAACGCACATGATGGCTCTTTATGAAGGTATGAAAGAAGAGGTGATGAGTCAAAGACTGCTGAATGGTGATATTTTGTAGCAAAGGTACAGACGAAGATGAGAGGGATCTTTGGTTTGAAAGAAGAGGTGATGAGTCAAATACTGCTGAATGGTGATATTTTGTAGCAAAGATACAGACGAAGATGAGAGGGATCTTTGGTTGAAAAGTAGAGGTGATGAGTCAAATACTGCTGAATGGTGATATTTTGTAGCAAAAATACAGACGAAGATGAGAGGGATCTATGGTCTTTATATACATTTGATGCCGAGGGGTCGTGATTAACTGCGCGTGTGGTACAGATGACGCTATCGGTAGAGACGTCGCTGCACCGGCTTCTAACCCACATGAACAATATTGACCCAATAACAAACAATATGAAGCAATGTTTGGGAGATGCTTGTTACTCACGGCGGCAGCTTCCCGTTCGCTGGTAGGGCGAGGGGTCTGCTGACGCCTTGTATGTTGTACACTACAGCGGCATGGGCAGTCTGTGGTTAAAATTTGGCCAACGTCACAGCTGTACACGCACATGAATGGACAAAGATCAGTCACTGGCGGACAAATACATGAATTTATTGGTAACTCAATCTAGCTCCTAAGCGGCCTTGTAAGGACATCTCCTTGTACTTTGACATCGGCTTGCGCTTCGATATTAGCCTTCCCCTCCTTGAACAGCGTTTGCTTTTCGCTTCAAACCTCCCAAGCAGTCTCTCCTTTAGTATTAGCACTGGCTTTCCCGAAGATACCTCGCACTCTGTCCGAAAAGACTGCTGCCGAGGAGCCTCGATGGTTTCTTTATCCAGCTTCTCCAACAGCTTATTCGTCATCGTCGAGGCTCTTCCATCGAACCAGCCTGACAATCTGATACCAAAGAAGCCACCACTCAGAAGGCCTTGTTAGACCCTCATTTGAAGGAAATTCTTCGAATTGCCATCGCTTCTGCCGCCACATGAATTTAGGATCCTTTTTCATGTCTTGCAACAGTCGGGATCTGCGACCGAAAAACACTTTTCCAAAAAGCCGAGCGATGTTTTCGAGATTGAAGACAATCGCGTACGTACTAAAGCCCACGAGCACAGCAGTGACAATGAAGGACTCCGCGTGTTGTTGTCGGTGATGTTTGGAATCGCCCAGAGCGCCGCACAAAAAGCCAACGGGAGGTAGAATATGCTCACGTACGTAAGGAGCTGTACATTCATGCCCAGACGCGTGGAGGATCTGCTCTCCATAAGGGCACTGGCGTTGAAAAGGCCATCGCGCAATGCTTGTACTTTGCTTTGAATGGGCTCGCGAGTCTTCCAAGCTTTGTCGAATATCTTCGGCCTTTCTGGCGAGCTCTCGGAATTCTTTGAGTTCCTTGTCTGGGTCACGTCGGGTTGGCAAGCTCCCATGAGCCTTTCCAGGAGGTGTTTCGGGCGACTTCTCCGATGAAAAAGCAGTAGCGGGTCTGGCGAACCGTTTCAGTAGCTTATCAACCCGGGCTTGCCTATAAAGTGTCCACTGCTTGATGTTATCTTCGATGACAACATCAAACTCGTTGAGACAACCCAGGATCCAAAAGTAGAGCCTCGACCGGCTGAATGACGCATCGTCGAACAAAAGCTTGCTATAAGTCCTGGGGTTCATGAAATTCTCGACTAGCAGACTGTCGATATACTTATTGAACCCTCGCCACTCGGCTTCAATTTTTTCGAGAGCATAGACAATTGACCATAGCTCAGCGACTCCCTGGCTGCTTTGGCCCTCTTCTATGGCCTTCCAATACTCTTTCCAACCGCTTGCAGCGGAGTAGAAGAAGTCTGGAGGACTTAAGATCAGCATTGTCCAATAATAGTCATTTACTGGCAGATGTCTCGACTCTGATTCAACTTCAGCATGTCTGGCTGCTGTGAGCACGGTGAACGAGCTCTTGCGAAACCGCGTGATCGTGAATCGATCGCCAGGCCGACCATAGAGTTAACCAACTCTTAACTTCAGTCTCTGCATTGTACCGAAGGCACAAAAGGAATGAAGGCTGTCGCCCTCCATCTCAAAAAAAGTATTGTGAAATGCATTGCGTGGATTTGAATATGGATTCGTTCGGCCGCTGCCGCCTCTGCATTCACCTGCGTTGTGAAGATTGGTGGCGATTCGTATCGGATCTCGTTCATCCTTGAAAACGAGGAACGGTATAGACAATCCGTAATTTGTTACCGCCCGAAGCCTCCGGGACAGAGAGAGCCCCTGGGACAGAGAGAGCCCCTGGCAGAGAATAACCCTTTGCCAGGGAGCAGACTTGGCGATGGGTCGATCGACTTGGCAGAACACTCTTTGTGTGCCCAGCCAGTTCAAAACCTCGGAGCGAAGTGAGAGCTTGGTAAAACCTGCTGGTTCCAAGTGCGTTTCAACCCGTCCCTCGGGGACAGTCGCGAATGGGGCGTCCCTCCCTATATTGTACTGTACACATTCCGTGTGGATTGAGGATCGATGTCTCGAATGATGAAGGAACCAAAGATTTCAAAGTCTCGACAAAAGAATGACTCAAACTCTTCGATGATCCAGTTCAGTAGGGTGATGCCACCAGTATGTGTTTGTGGATCTAGTCCGCAGCGATGCCCTTCTTGTTGTTTTTGCCGTTCTTGTCGCATACAAACTGAATGGGAGCGCAATCATGCCATCATGCGGGATAGCTTGAGCCAATGCCAGCCTGGACTTGTAGCCATTGACTTGACAATGTTCCGCAATCTCTGGAGCCTCATAGCGGCAGAATGAAGCATCCGAATCATCAGGCCGATTGTCAGAACAACCAACAGAGTGGTAGCTCAATTGGTAGCACAATTTCTCGTCTTCGAAGCGAGACTGGATATATGAGCGGAATAGTGAGTGGACCGCTGCCGTGACATATGCGAAAGAAGACTTTTATCTCACCTCAAGATCTCGGCGACTGATTTTGACCGAAGCCCGTACATCTTTTTCCTTGAGAGTACTGGTTTCCATGTTCAGCGATTGTTTGCCGCCGATATGAGCAATATATTGCAGTGGTGGACGAGACTGTTAGACGCAATGGAGCAGCGGTCGCCCTTTTTATCACAATGGCTATCTGGTTAGGCAACAACGTTTGTTCCGCCCAAAGCGTAGCCCTCTTTCATTTTAGTATGAAAGTACCGGCTTGATGTCTTAGGCCTGCATTTGGTATTATGATTGGCGGTTAGTCCTGTGTCCTGATTCGTTGTGCCTGCATTACGGCTGAAGAGAGGAAAACTGTTGCTCATACAAATGGCTGCCTGCCTTGCCGGAGGTGCTCAGCCCTGTGCTATTCTGCCACCACTTCGCCACAGCATTAGTGATTTAAGTAGGCTCAAGGCCTGGAAGTATTGGGCTGGTATCAGCGCAGCACCGCTTTGGTTGCCTTCATGCGGCTGGGGATCAGCTAAAGAGTCTCCCTGCTGAGACGCTGTCTCTTCAGCGATGACCTTTGTAAGTAGCCGCTGCGACGCCTGCAGCCTTGTTAAGAGCACAGCGACGCCATCTTTACGACGTGGCAAGACGAAATCGCAAATTTAATTTTGCAGTAGCCTCGGTCGCTCATTCTTTGCTACGGCGCTTGCAAAGTATGGGCACAGTTGTGAGTCGCTTCGCAAGACAGCATTGTCGACTTGTGTAATGTCCAGGATCTAGCGACAAGCTCAGGAGCATTGGGTATCGAGGCCGGGGCGGATCCGAGTACCCTGTTGACCATGGCGGCCATCAAAAGGCTGCAGCTTACGTGACGCACTCGGTGGCCGTGCAATATGCAACGATGCTCTTCTGCCGCTCACTAGCTATTACTGTTCCGATTCATGTCGCGCTTCTGTTCTATATTTGGCACTCTCCGCCGCCAGCTTAGCAACGCATGTATGCGCCTCGTGCAAGCCTCTGAATTTTCTTTTTCCGAGTCAGATCCTGCCCTTTCCAAACGGACGGCGCTACGAATACGGGCAAGCTCACTTTGACCCCAAAAGATGGCCGCTGGGATGTCATTCTACGCTTCTATTGATGATGTCTGTATCCCGTCTGAAACGGGAGGACAGCGGCTGAGAAACGATCAAAGGCACGAGAATCGAAATCATGGAAAACAGGACACCCAGGTCGCACTTGGCAGCAGCCTGTGCAACGCTATGAACTGGACAAAAGGTTACATTTAGAACTGGACCTAGAATTAGGACTGATATTACATGAAATATTGAGAATTTTCAGCTTCAAAGTGCCTAGGCAGAAGAACAGAGGAAAGCACGTTCTGGCTCATTCCGGCCGCGCCGCGCTTGTTAGGATTTCCGAAGGCCGACAAGCTCGCGGTGGCGGCTCGCTCTAACAAAACCATGGCGACTCCAATGGTGTTTGGCATTATTGAGCGACAAAAGAATTACTGCTTACTTGGGTCCAAGCTCTTGGAGAGAGATCATGGAAGTCTCGGAATGAGGCGTGACGACAATTCGCTGTGTGCCCTGCGACTTGATGCCATCATCACTCGCGACCGACCTCGCTTGGAAGCGCATCATCTGGGCATCAGTACCTTGAAATTGATGGAATCAATCTTTACATGTCCTGTCAGACAATTGGGTGATGAAGAAAGACGTTGCTCGGATCTATAGAAATAGTGATTTATTACCTCTTGTGTCTAATATTTCTCTTAACTAAGTATTCTTACTCTCTTTTGGGATTGCTTTCTATTTTCCTGTTTTCTCTTATTCTTCTTGTTTTCTAGATTTTTCTTATCCTTTCTTACTTTTCTTCATTTTCCATTATTCCTCACTCTCCATAGCATCTTGCAATCACTGGCGTCTTCCTTTGCTGCGGCCTCGTCTGTAACTACGAAATTCAAAGCTGTGGGTCAATGACGGTCTTGACATCACCACTATTTCCAGGGCCTCTTGGGCTGTGGACATCGGAGTTCCAGCGTGTCCGGGTGCCGAAAGGCTGGATTTTGATTTCAATCGCACATCTATTTAACACCCATGTTCACGACAGGAAAAGGATAACTGTATACTCGATCAAATTTCACATTTTCTCTGCCGACAACTACCTCCACCATGCCCGACCTCAACAGCATTGTCCAAGTGACAGCAGTGGCCTTGCCTCTCTTTGCTTCCGGTGGCATCGCGACACTGAGTGCGTTTGACGTGCCGTTGCTTCAAGCGCAACCCGCCTCGAGATCTCTGCCGAGCATCAGATGGCTATTCAGTCGTGGATCACACATTTTCCCAACGGCCGCATTCGTATCGGGCGCCAGTCTATTACAGTGTGCCTACCGCGCTCTACCTCCCGCGCATCGCTTTACATCGCTCAACTCCTTCACCAAAATGGGCCCCAAGACGAATTTCTTGCTGGCAGCAGCAGGCCTGGCCCTGAGCATCGGCTCTTTTACCCAAATATTCATGATTCCGCTCAACTTTTCCATGATTAAGAAGAATGAGGAACTTGGTGGCTTCAGAAGCGAAAAAGCCATGCTCGAGGCTAAAAATGGCAAAACTACGCCGACGCCGGGCTCCCGCTCAGCGTCCGACTCTGTGGCGGGCAAGGGTGAGGGAGACGAGTTCACCGACCTCACCGGCGCTCATGCATCGACTGCACGCGACTCGACTCCGGAGGAAGACAGAGAAATGAGGGACCGCCTCGGTCAATTCGCGCGTCTGAACTCGGTCAGGGCTGTTTTGATAGGGGCGGGCGGGCTGCTTGGACTCGTAGCCACTACCCTTTAATTTACCTGCTCCGTGGACGAGTTGGCGGGAAAAATGTACTGTACGACAATAGACTAGATCATGAAAAGATATCGCGCAATCTCGCTTCTTCCTCTTCTTCCTTGTGAAAACTTGTGCACATCGTTTCGCCGTTTTGTCAACGTATTTGCTGCACGACCAAAGACTAACTTCATGCCCGTCCGGGCTGTCGGGTGCGGCCTGCTGGCGTGAACTGCTCAGACATCTTCCTCGGGCCGCGCTGGTGACGCTGGCATATTCACTTTGAACTGTGGTAAGGGGTAAGACGATGGCAGCGCCTGGCTGCGGTAATGCCCAATAAAAGGTGACATCGCCTGGCATCAGCACATATCCCAAAACTACGTACCAAGTTCTACACCCCAAAGAATTCGGACGTGCCACACCTTTGTAAGCGATGTGGCCCATTAGTTACGGCAAAGCATTTGCCGTTCAAAGCAGCTCCCTCGTACTTGCGGGCCCAAACTGGTCAGGATGAAAATGAGCGT
The DNA here is from genome assembly GCF_028009165.1 of Akanthomyces muscarius. Lineage (NCBI taxonomy): Eukaryota > Fungi > Ascomycota > Sordariomycetes > Hypocreales > Cordycipitaceae > Akanthomyces > Akanthomyces muscarius. The sequence goes on along the minus strand of NC_079245.1, from coordinate 2,914,677 downwards.
CATTTGCATACATTCACAGTGAGCGCGACGTCGCCCAATCAATGGCGCCAATCTGGCCACTCTTACCTTCTGCGCTGCCCCCGCATGCTGCCTCGTGCATATATTGGCCAGACACACAAGACAGCAGGTGCCAGGTTTTCACGGCGTCAACAAATTCGGACGAAAACGATTCACAAGCCGAATTCAGAAGCACCCGTCAGTAGCTCCTCGGGCGGCCTGTTCCTGAACCGTTCTCACTGCGAACCAGTTTATGAGTGTAGCACCGCTGTGGCGGGCGCCACAGCGCCTCTCCCTTCTTCTTGCCACATCCAGGTTCTCTCCCTGATGAAGCCGCGCCCGCTCAGCGACATTTCTCTATTTTCGTCCACTCTGCGAACCTTCACATGAGAAACTAGGTCCCAGTGCTGATACTGTTGCGCCCAACCCCGCCCATCCAACCGCGGCATCGAGGCAAGCCCCCAGCCACTTTGACTGCCACCCCCCTGCACAACGCCCAGGAACTAGGCTAACCAGGTGCCCGAATGCCCTTGCGCTCACGGGCGGGAACACTAAGAACCCCATCAATTCATCGTTGCGCTTTCCCCACAGCTCTCCACTAGCTGTCATGCCATCGATGCGGGGGAGGTGGTAATTGTAAAAAGTGTAAGATTTCGGAGAGGAAAGACGGGAGAGCAGAGCCTGGAGACGTGGGTAAGGTGAAAAACAAAACCCCCCAATGGTCCTTACGAGGTCGATTGCTTTTTTCTCCCTGCTTGCCCTTGCGGTTTACTTTCAGAAGAGCGGGCGCCTCTCTCGCCATTGGTTGCCGTTTTGATCACATGGAACACAAGACACCGGATGGTACGAGGAATCTCACGAAGCTTTTGGTTGTAATACAATGACCAATTGAAGGTTCGGGTTATTGGGAAATCATGTTGTCCCGTGCGTCCGGCTCCGAAGCCTTGAGAAACAACAACTTTGTCGCTTTCAGCCAAACACAAGGCTGGGGCGCGTTAGTGTGGTGAGCTTTCCCCGGACTGCCTGCCCGATTGAGTAAGACGCCGGCAACGCCACAATATCTCTAGTGTAATTTCCCCCTCTCTGTGCTCAACGCAAGACTTGAATTGGGCAAGAAACTGGGCTAGGTAACCATTGGCTGTCCGACCGGGGGTGGTGGTCTGAGGGCAGAGGTCAAGAACAGTAATAATCTCTCCACTCACCACCCGCATCGTCAGTTATAACATGCCTTGCTCCATCAATATAGCCCAGTGTTTGCGGGGTGTAGGCCGGATTCGGAGAATCTTCTGTGAGGAGGCGGTATATAGTTTTCGATTTTCTATACGGAGGGACTGGGGAATGGTAGCATCAGCTAGCTGACTAGTGTAATTAGTACCGTATGGCTTGCATGGGGGGCCCCGGTTCGCTTATAGCCAGGAAGAGAAGCACTCCTCGGCTCGCCTCACGATGAATGGTCTCTTTTGCCATGTGGAAATCTCACCCAAATCCATCCCATCCATCCCATCCAGTCCATCCATGTCTCAGACCATCTCTTCCCCCTTTTGTATATAAACACCCCGTTGATCCCCTCTCCAAGATCTACTCCCCTTTCCCCTCCCCAGTAAACCCTTTCCTTCTCCTGCCGATCCCTTCACAATGCAATTCAAACTCTTTGCCTTTGCGGCCCTCGCCGCCACCGCCGTCGCCGACATCAAGGGCGCGCTCGAGACCATCGGCACCGCCACCGTCAAGCTCAACGACACGGTGACGGGCTACTCGGGCGGCCTGCTCGGCCTCATCCCCATCACCACCGACTCGCTCTGCCTGCTCAACGACATCAAGCAGGGCACCAAGACGGCCAAGGCCTCGGCCATGCTCGACTACGACGCCGCGCTCGACATTGCCGGCGCCACCGGCACCCTCGCCAACGACGTCGACGCCGTCATCGACAACTTCATCCGCACCAAGCCCAAGTTTGACAAGCTGCTCATCGTCACGCCCATCATCAAGGAGACGCTCAAGACGCAGCAGTCGGCGACAAAGGACCTGAGCACCGCCATCCTGGCCAAGATCCCCAAGGACCTGGCGGATATCGCGGCGATTCTGATCAAGCAGATTGACGACAAGTTCGCAGAGGGCATAAAGGCGTACTCTTGAGGATGCTTGTCTGTAGACTTGTTGTGATGAGGAAGGAATGAGATTGAAGATATGGGTCCAAGATGGCTCGGCAAGTTTTGGGAGTCGAAATGACGAGCAAGCTTGGCTTGAGTACATGAAAATATGCGATACATTCCCCAGTATATATTCACACCAAATACAAACTTCAACACGCAGCCAAATTAGCTGCCTGTAGTATTGAGCCTCACTCACACATGTCCACTATGTTCCAGTAAATGTTTCGATTTCAATTGACTTTTCCAAACATACATTCTATGATAGCACGCCACTTAGTCCATCTGGTCCACAGTCTGCGGCGTCGCCTGCCCATTCGTCTGCGCGCCATCGACCTTGAGATCCTCCACACCCACATTGCACCGCCAGCCAAACGTATCCTCCACCTTGCCCAGCTGGATGCCCTTGAGCTGCGCCAGGACCTTTAGACATATAGGGCCCGCATCTTCCTGCGCCTCCGGGATGTACGTCACCGTCTCCGATTCGGCATCCGTCGTCACATTCTTGGCGTCGGTCGGCAGGCCGCCCTTGCTGCGGCGCGTGATCGACCGGATCGGCACCAGCGCCGCCGCCGTGCCCGCGGCCATGACCTCTGTGAAGCTCGGCAGCTCGCTGTACTTGACCGCGCGCTTCTCCACCTTCCACCCCCAGCTGCGGCCAATCTCCTGCACGCTGTCGCTCGTGACGCTGTCAATCACGCAGCTCGAGTCGGGCACCACGAGCGTGACGTCCGTCTCGCTCCTGGCCACCACACCAATGAACCCGCTCGTGCTAAACTCGTCAATCTCCTCGTGGCGCGCGCTGTCGAGGTGCAGCGTGATGCCGTAGCCCTCGTTGCGGGCCTTGTCGCTCCAGCGCAGCACGGGCGCGTAGTTGCCACCAATCTTGGCGTGGCCGGTGCCCTTGGGCGCCGTGCGGTCAAAGTCGTCGAGGATGAGCGCCTTGACGGGGTGCGTGCCGTGGTACACGCCCGTCGGGATGACGAACACGGCAAAGGTGTACTCCTCGGGCGCCGTGAGCCCCAGCTGCGCGCTCGAGCCGTACAGCTGCGGGCGGACGTACATGGCCGCGCCCGTCTCGTGCGGCGGCACGAAGCCCGCGTTGAGCGCGACGGCGGCGCGGCACGCCTCGACAAACATGGCCTCGGGGACGTGCGGCATCGACGCGACGTCGGCCGAGTGCTGCAGGCGCTTGGCGTTGCGGTCGGGCCGGAAGATGGCAATGGCCGAGTCGCCGGGCAGGCGAAAGGCCTTGAGGCCCTCGTAGGCCTGCTGGCCGTAGTTGAGGGCCGGCGACATGCCGTGGATGCGCATGTAGGGGTCGGCGACGAATTTCAGGGGCGACCACTGGCCGGTGGTCTTGGAGTAGGTCGACTCGATGTGGCCATTGACTGTGTGCTGATTAGCAAGGGCAGTGTGGAGGAGGAGTGTACAGATGTCTGTTGCTTACCTTCGCGGACCTTGAAGCCGACGTTGGACCAGTCAATGGTGTTGACCGGGGGAGGAGGGAAAGCAGCCATTGTCACGGAGATGTATTCGTTGTCGTTTCGGGTGTGATGATGGCTGGCTATTGAGAAGAAAAGTAAGTTTGAGCCCCGAGTGGAAAAGTGTGTACTCGGGGTTCGCGGGGTACCGCGGGGCAGCTGAATTTGGGGTTACACAGCTGCCATTGCGCGTACTCGGGCGAGGTAGGGTATTTGTTCTCGATACGTACCTCGAGGTAGAATTATTCTGGGTTCGAAGGTGCAATTAAAAAGCAATAAAATTGAAGATGTAGAGAGATGATGAAAGAAAGAAAGACGTCGGGCAGCATCTTGCTTCCCACATGCATTGACTCAAGTGGGCTGATGGGCGCTCCGCAGGCCGATGTCGGGTGCGTGCCGGTCTCCAGTTGGCTACCTACAGCTGTACCTGGCTTAAAACTCCCAGTGCCTGCTTCCCACATACGCCTTCCATTGGTCAACACACGGACATGTCATGGTTAAATTTGAATCAAGATGATGCATTTATTATTCTCTCTGCTCCTGTCATGTCTAATTTTTCAAATAAGCCCTCGCGGGTCGGGAACTTTTATGCGCAAGTCATTTGTATCTGAATAGTAAGAAAAAGGATCGAGTGGGCACTGTGCTAGTGCGTGGTGGAGCTCCGCTAAAAACGCCGTATGTGTAGAGAGCTGGGGTGTTTGTAAATGTCGACTCTAAAGCAAAACAAGAAAGGAAGCAAGTTGTAATATTCGCCGATGAAAACAAGGAAAATCCACACAAAAATCATTCATGCGCAATCATTCAAAGCGTGCTCTTTGACCGTCACCTCGACAGCAGCTCATGCCGCTGCTTGCCCAAGCCCGGTGCCAGCCAGACGCTGAAGAAACGTAAGAACGCCTGAAAGTTCATTAGTAAAAGGAAAGCAGTGCGGGATGTTACGACAGAACATACCGCTGACACCCTGGGTCAATGTAGCGCTGGCCTCGGTGCTGCGGCCACCGAGGCTCACCGTCACCACCTCGCGCACCGCGCCGACATCACCCAGCAGATTTGCCCACTTAAACACCTTCTCATCCTCGCGCCCGTCACCAATCACCATCATGAAATCCACAGGCTCCTTGTGCTGCCCATCCGGAGCCAGACGGCTCTTGAACCTGTCAAAAACTTGCTGTGCGGCCGTGCTCTTGGTCCAGTCGGCCGGTTCCACAATGATGCAACTGTCGAGCAAGACGGCGTGCACTCGCTGCGATTCGCACGCGTCATTGACGTGGCTGGTGCAGTCGGTCGCCAGGCGAGAGGCAGACTCGAAATCCTCGGCGTTGCCAAAGTGGAAAATGAGACTGCAGCGGCGCTCCTCGAGCTCCGCGCCGGGCGTGCGCTCGAGGTAGTAGGTGAGAATGTTCTTGACTGAACGTTTCCAATTCTTAATTAGAGACGTGTCAGCCATTTCTTCCCACTCTGTCGCGCCGTGGTCCCGCAGGAAGCAGCCATTTTCCGCAATCAGACCAAGGTTGGGGACGCGCTGGAAAACGCGATCCAATTCCTCAGGCAGGCGTCCAGACATGACGTATACGCTGTTGCGGTCATCGAGCAGGAGCTCGTTGAGAACATCCAGCGTCCTCTGTGGGCTGACAGGAATAATCTGATTGACCGGGCCCCAGTTGACCAGGGTGCCTTCGTAATCCAAGATGAACAGACGACGTTTTGAGAGATTGTACTTGTCCGTGACAACAGGTACAGAAAGGCGAGGGACCGAAGTCTGATCTCGCTTGTGCTGAGTCTCATAGGCACGATCTAGGCGAGACAGGAATTCACTGAACCAGTGGGCGCCGGTATGCAGCGACACAGCCTTGTAAAGGTTTTCCCATCTCTCCTTCTTCTCCTCTTCGCCCATCTCGAGAGCTTGCTTGATGGCCTCGGCACACTGTCGGTAGTCCCAAGGGTTGACTGTAAGTTCGTTGCCGTTGAATAGTGACGAGGTGCCGGTGAACTCGGACAGTATCAGAGACCCATACTTCTTTTCGGGGTAAATTTTACCGTCTTGGCAAAAGAGGTATTCGTGCGAGGTGAGGTTCATGCCTTCGCGCTGGCTAGTAATCATGAGAGCGTCGGCGACGGTGAGGAGGGCGAGATACTGAGCATAGTCAATGTCCTGCTTGAGGTAGACAACTGGCTGGTAAGCCAGGTTGGCCCAGGAAGAGTTGACGCGAGTGACAATATCCGAGACGGTAGCATCCAGGTCGCTCTTTTCGCTAGAAGAGAGGGCTACCTGGATAAGCACAGTGTGTTCCCGCCACTCAGGGTACTTGTTGAGGAACAGCTCATACGACAGCAGCTTCTGTCGGACGCCGCGAACATGGTCAAGCTTGTCTCGGGCGACAATGAGCCTCTTGCCCTTGTATCGCTCCTGAAGAATATCGAGCCAGCGCATCACCTCGGACTTTTCTCGGTGGATGGCCAAGCTGACAGGATCTATACCAATGGCCAAGTTGACAACATCGACGAAGCGATCTTCGAGCTGCAGTCCTTCAGGCGTGGCTTCGACGCTCAAAATTCTGCTGCAAGTCTGCAAGAAATGACGGGTGTACTCGCGAATTTGGAACCCAACCAAGTTGGCACCGAGCATGCCCTCGAGAAGCTGCTTGCGCACAGCGAGGCAGCGGAAGACTTCGGACGAGGGGAACGGGACGTGCAGAAAGGAGCCAATCTTGGCGTCGGGCAGCTTCTGGCGGACCATGTTGGGGACGAGGAGCAGATGGTAGTCGTGGACCCAGACGACGTCGCCGCGCTTCCAGTTGGCGACAATCTTGTCGGCGAAGGCCTGGTTGACGTTGACGTAGAACTGCCAGGAGTGGTCCTCGTAGGCCTTGCTCTTGGGGTTATCGGGTATCTGGTAGTGGAAGACGGGCCAGAGAATCTGCTTGCAAAAGTGGCTGTAGTGACCGTCAAAGTCCTTGTCGGAGCAAAAGACTGTGAGCATGTCGTGCTCCGTGGCCAGGGTGTCTTCAATGCTCTGCTTCTGGTCCGTGTCCTCGAGCGCGTCGGTGGGCATGCCGAGCGTGCCAACCCAGACGTGCTCGCCGAGCTTGCCGTCGCGGGCGGCGGCGTCGACGGCGTTGCGCAGGCCGCCGTTGCCCTGGTCGGCATTCACCACCTTCCACGGGGCCGAGGCAAAGACGCGGTCGTGGCTGTCGCTGCGGACGTGCGGCTTCGGCTGGACGACGCCGCGGCGGCCCAGCTCGCGGGCCTTTTGCATGGTGCGGCCCTGCTCAAAGGCATGGGGCGCGGGCGGCGAGTTGGCGCGCGACTTGGGCTGGTCGGAGCGGTTGCCCCACGACTGGGAGAGCTGGTTGATGGGGGACTCCATCTCGTGGGGGTATTGGATTCGGAGGCCATCCTCGTTGGCAAAGAGGCTCGGCGATCGAGACTCCTCGGTGGGCGTCTGCGGCGGCGTGATGTCCTGGCGCGGCGCGAAGAGACTCGGTGGCTGCGCGGGCGTGGACGGGGCCAGCGACTTGGGAGGCGCATCGACGGCAGAGGAGCGGCGCCTGGTAAAGGCTGAGCGACGATGAGGGGTGCCGGGCAGCTGAAACTGCACCGTCTTGGGGAGAAATCTGTGGTTTGGGGGCACAAACGTGTCAGAAAATACAATGCCCATCGATGGCGTCACCAAGGCAAAGAAAGAGAGGGGCAGCTGGGGCGCAGAGTAACTTACAGAGAGCAGACAAAAACTGTCATCTTGGATTGGTGTCGACGAGTCGAATGTAAAAGATGCAGTGTGGTTTCCGGGGGGGGGGGGGGGGGGGGGGGCGAAGGCCTGGGATGCGTCTAGACGCTGTTGCTTTGCCGGGGACGTTCGACGGGCAAAGTGATCGAGATGGCTCTTTGGCAGTGTTGCTTGTTAGAGCTTGCAAGCCATGAGGGCTAATCTGTAGGGACAAGGACAGGTGTCGAGAGACGAAGCGAAGGCGTCAGGGACGATCCAAAACGATCGTTAATAGTTATCGTTATAGCGTATAGGCCATTGGATGGATGTGGCGGAGAGAATGACTGGTGGTTGAAGAGAGGGCGAAGGAGCCGGTAGAAGAAGGCTGCTTTTGCTGTGCTGCTGTTTGAGAAAACCGTCGTCAGCCAGCCCAACTTGGCGGGGAGGGGAGAGCGCGTTTTAGCTGGGGCTGGGCAGTCGCTGAGCTGGAAGCTTCAGGGAGCTCCACAGGGGGATGGGTAGGTTGGAGGGGGGGGGCCACCAGGGCTTGGGGCGTCGGCGCTGTGAGCCGTTTGCCCTGGTGGTGGTGGAGTGGCAAGTTGGCACCAACTGACAGCGCTGAGACTCTCGAGGGGAAAATTAAAATAAAATAAAAGGAATAAAATAAAAAAAGTACCTGACTCAACGTTGCTCTCTTGCGGAACGTGACTTGTATCTTTTTTTCCTTTCTCCTGTCCCAGCTGATTCGTCTTGTTTGGCTGCTGCAGGCTGCCGAAGCAAAGCGTCGTTTGTCGACGTAATAAAAAAGAGAGACTTGCTTGCTGCGTCTCTGAAACCAACGCTGTGCGAGAGCTGTCTGTTGCTAGGGTCAGACAAAACAAAAAAAAAGGATGCAATCGAGATTAATCGCTCAACGGGCCAGGATTCGCAATCAGCAACAAAGGGCTGACGATAAGAAACAAAACAACGGCCCTCTTGGTTTTTTTAAAATCAAGGAAGCAGACCTGCGTCCCTCGAGAAACCTTGATTAGAACTGTATACCAACAAGGACCCAATACCGAGCCAGCGTTTCGTCCGAAGTAAAGGTTGAAGTGGATATCCACGGCGCAAGCCACTTCTTTTTTCCCCCTTCTCTCCAACGCTCTCTTCTGGAGCTTCTTCTTCTGGCCTGTTTCTAGCTTTGCTGCACGTCAATGACCTGACCCCCCCGGCAGGTGAGTCGTCACTTTGGCGTAAACGACTTGGCGCCTCTTTTTCTTTCTTACAAAGTGGTGTCGAGAACAGGCTGGCCGTGCACCAGAAACGAACAAAACGTGCGGGAAAAAAAAGGCTGGACGTCACCCATTTTTTATTCACTTTACTCTTGGCTGGCTTGGTTTGCATGGTCATCTACTCCGGGTGCCGTCGGGCTGCGAGGTCATGTCGTGGCAGCAGCCCAATATCAGAAATTCCATCCGCATGGCAAGGCCCACGCGCCTGTGCGGTGATACCCCGTAGTCGCCTTCACTTTCATTTTTTCTTTCGACGATAGCCTTGCCAAGATAGTCACCTGGTCCATAAGTGACAGATTATTACTCCGTGTCGCAGACTCCCCTCCCTCGTCCAAGCGGACGCCGCCTTGGCCGCCCCTCCTCACGATAAATCGACGTGGTGGTTTTGCGTGTGTGTCAACAGTCTACGCTAGCGGTGCTTGTATTTACTGAGTAGTCAGCTACAGCGAGGCGCTGGAGCTGAAGCTCCGCCACGCACTGTACTGCATGTCAAAATTAAATCCACTCATACAAGACAATCAGCCTGAATATTCAAAGTGAATAACAAATAAAACATAGACAAGTGTTAAATAAACAACTTTATAGGTACCCCTACTGTCATTCTGACCACCTCTGGAGGGCCAGAAAATCCAGCCACGGCACTTAACGTTTCCTTGCGCCCCCCGCCGCGGCACACCCGCCAAACTCGGCTTCTCTGCGTTACCAATCATCCAAGAGGATGCACAATGCAAGGCGTGCGTTTGGCCAAGGCGACCAAGACAACCACCTGCTACCCATGCCAGCTTATTCCATTTCCTTTTCCCGCTGGTCCGGCCCACCAAAACTGCAACGATGCATACAAAGCGCAGCGCATCAACCCACTCGCGGGCCGGGCTCTTTTCGCAGCCACGATGGCGTTGGGCCGCGCCAGCGCCGTCCGTTCCTCTGGTAATGAATTCTTTCATTCCTTCTAGCCATTTTTAGAACATTACCCCGTCGTTGCTCAACTTGACTTGAAAATCGCTCGTCTTGAGGATGCACGGCCAGAGCGATGCAGACTGCCGTAGTCTCGGCCCAACCCATGAGGCCCCCGGACACCAGCTGACTTCGGTTGCGTCGTGTAAGTCGTTGCTAGACCAGACAACGCACCCTCCTCCTCATGCTGTGTCATGCACCAGAATTACCTCTTTTGCCCTTTTTCCCCCGCCAACTTGGCGGGTGGCTTGGCTCCCCTTCTCATCCACCTCTGCATAGTCCCCCGCCTGCCTGTCCATCGTCCGCAGCCCAGCCAGCCCAAGACAGCTTAACCTCGCACGGCAAGCTGCGAAGCAGCTCACGAGTTCAGTCCCCACGTGCATCATCTCTCATAACGGACCTTGTTCGTATCACTTCATCAATCGTTCTGTTCGACTGCCATGCCAAATCTAACATCGCATTTCCTCACCCTAGTCCTCAAATCCCATCTCAGTCTTGATTCTAGCATCAAGTCGAGGCCTGGCGGATTGAGGCTCAAATCAGAAGCCTCGCACATTCCAACGTGGCCCACCAAGAGCCTAATGTCTCAGCTTATCCTCTTGGTACGGCGTTGCCGACTACTCCATGATACCCCAGTCGTTGCTTAGCTTCAGGTACTGGTCGATCTCCTCCCGCCGCCATGGCTTCCCCAGCTTCTAGGCCTCTATCCCCTCCCCGTAGTCGGCTTGGCTTGCATCTAAGCTCACATGTTCATCGTCTACCGTGGCCAATCTCAGCGCTTGCTCAGTCATACCGGGCAGAAACGCCACAGCGCGAACCCTTCTGTCACAAAGCCGCCCGAGGCAGGCCTCCTCCAATGACAGGTCACCCGAGGCGAGGCCGACATCACTGCAAACCACATCACTCTGCAGATTTGGCACTCGGTTTCCTAATAGGCAACGAGTTCATCTATTTTAAGCCTTGCCAATTCTATCCCTGCAGGTATATGCCTCATCTCCATTGCCACGTCAATATCCCGCCTTGCATGAACCTAGCCGTTATCGTAATATTCAGTCCGTATTAACAAGTCTGCCAAACAGGGCATATCATGTTGAAAATATGCATTGCTTTTGTCTTTGTCCTTTTTTAATTGCACCAAAGGCGTACAGCCTTGTCCTTGCCACCACTGCCAACCTTCTTGCCGTCGGGACTCCAATCAACAGCGTACACTTCATCTTGATGCCCCGGCAGGTCCGAGGCCAGCTTATGCGTCGCCATCGACCACACCTTCAGCGTCGTATCCTTGGATGCTGTTACAAGAAGTCGCGAGTCGGCAGAAAATGCGCATTGATATACTGGTGCCACGTGGCCGCGGAGAGTGTTGATGAATTTTCCGTCCCTACCATCCAATGTCAGCAAATCACAGCTTCTCGTCACATTTTCTGAAATGCGATGAACACATACCTGGCATTCCATAGCTTCGTGTGGTTATCCCAGCCCGAGCTGGCGATTAAGCTTCCATCCGGAGAAAACGTTACGTGGTTGACTTGCTTTTGGTGGCCCAGCATTCTCGCCACTGGTTTTGTCCCTTGCGACGGATCCCAGAGATACATGGTAAAGTCATCACTTGCCGAGACTAGCCGCTCAGCAACTTTTCCTTGTATTTTGGCAGCCTTCTCAAATCTTTCCTTGGCCTTGGCACGCTTTTCCTCTTCTGTTGTCGGAGTCGGCGTGTGGTCAAAGTACGCGGTTCGCAGCGCAAACTCGGTCGACAATGCCAGATGATTGACCCAATGCGCATGAGAAGAAAGCGTATGAATCAGCGTGCCGAGCTCTGCGTTCCAGACTTTGACTGTCTTGTCGTGGCTGGCGGTATAGATGTTTCCTGTGCCTCCCCATTTGACACAGCTGACGCTGCTCTTGTGTCCTGACAGCACATGCTCGGTTACGCCATTGTCTACAATCCACACGCGCACTGTTGAGTCCTTGCTAGCACTTGCCAGGCGGGGTGTGCCGTCCCTCCAAAGGTGGTACGGCTCCCAGGCGATATTTGTCACCCATTTGGCGTGGCCGCTGAACGTTCCACCAGAAACAGCTTTGCCAGTCACCGGGTCCCACAGCCGTACCGTCTTGTCCATGCTGCCAGTCGCAAGGCGGAGCCCATCTGGCGACCACGCAACGCACAACACCCAGCCCTTGTGGCCAGAAAGAGTATACTTGGGCGTTCCGGTATCGGTGTCCATGATTCTCGCGGTATTGTCGCCAGATCCTGTGGCCAGCAAGCTGCTCGTCTGGGGTGGGAATTGTGCTGCAAGAATGGCTTCGCCGTGCGCTGGAATGCGATGCGACATGCGAGTGACGGCCTTCACTTTGAAGACTGCCTGTGGTTCGGCACTAAGTGTGACTGTGGTTTCGAAAGGGTTCTCGATGCCATGACTGCGCAGTAGTTGTAGTAGATCAGTGGGATACTGGTCGACAATGATATCGCTATCCGGGATGTGGATTCGGAATCTGTATGGGACGAAGTCCTCCTTCTCCTGTCCACTGATCAGCAACGACAAATAATACTTCAATTTGGAATTCCCTTACCCTAGCCAGAAGTGTATTCAAGAGAAGCGACAAGTTTTTCTCTGAAGCGTCGGCCAGCGGCACCTCGACCAGCGCCTGCTGGTTGCCATCTGGGTCGACGAAGCGGGCCTTGAAGGAACCCTCCGGCCCGGAGGCGGCAGTAACATCTTGTTGAACACGAGAACGCTCGAGGCCCTCGCGGCGCTGTCTTTTCGACGGCGGAGGCAAAACGGTCGACATTTTTCTGTTCAATCTGCAGTTGTGCCAGAGTCAAAGTGATCAAAAAAGTTGCTGATAATTGGTGGGGCAGCTGGCAAAAACACAAAATTTAGGCGGTGAAATCCTTGCAGGCGCGCCAGCTGGAGTGACGGACACCACGACGCCCCACTGCCACTGTTGGTCTAGTTATGGCTGTGAGATCCAAGCCACACCTCATGTGTTTGGTCTTCGGCCACGCGAAAAGCTATTCGCAAACTGCGGAAACCCGCCCATGCCACTACTGGGAATCGACAGTGATGTTTGTACAGCCGCGTCGGCTACTTGGATTTGCGGGGGAGCTCGTGGGGGAAACTGAAATTGCGTCGCGCCCATCAGTCCATGTGCCACATCCGGATGCATCTGGCTCTGTAGAGCTTCTGTGCCCGCGTCTTGATCGTGCGCTGTGCTCGGTTTCTGTCTTTTACTTGTGCTTACCGCACCTTCTTCTTGTGGCCTCTTGTTCGATTCGACGTCGCGATGTCGCCTATCTTGGGCCTCTCGACGTCGATGCCGCTGCATGTCTTCATTTTGAAGCGCGTAAATGGCGGCGACCCGAAGCTGCAGAGTTGAAAGGACTTGCATTCTGTCGGGACCCGAAAGCTTTCTGTATTCTCCTTTGAACTTGTTGAATGTGTCTCCCGTCAGGCGCACTGCCGCCTCCGACACGCCAGCGACTTGAATGGCAGCGGAGGTTTCTGCATCGAGACTTGGCAGATCGTTTGCTGTTCTACCTGTCAGTGGGCATTCTTTTCAGCTGCATGATAATTTTTAGTTTTTACCGGAGTCTTCTTCATCTCCCTCCTCGTTGTCGCTCTGTTCTGGCGATGGAGGCTCTGGCGTGCCTGGCTCATGGTTGTGCTGGTCGCAGACCACTGTAAGCACCCAACCGCCGGCTGCTTTTCGGTGGACGGCCTTGGCTTTCCAGGGACAGCCTGTCTTCTTGGTCGACGTTTTGTGTTTCGTTGCCACTGATTTGTATGGCCGGCCACCGCGGTCACAAACCAAGTCGCAGCGGACAGTGTCATTGCCGGGCACCTCCGCACCCCCGATGTACGCCCTGTGGGAGCGCGACTTGACGATCTTGTAGCCCTCCTTTTCCATGCGCTCATTCAGGTTGGCGATCAGGGATTCGGAACTGCTAAATATGTTCCCGTGAGGTATCGTAACGGCCTCCAGAATGCCAAACATCGTGGCGTGCTCTTCGCGCTGTGCAATAATGGATGGCATATATAGAGAGAGAGAGAGGCTCACAATGGATGATTGTGAGGTGTGGATTTTGACAGTGCCTGGTGCCAAAGGGGACACAATGTACTCGCTGTGGGGCGGGCCGCCAACCCAAGATCGCCACCCGTTTGCGCTCAACGATCAGTCCATGCGTCTTACACTTGCCAACATCCTTTTTCTGGCCGGTGAGTAGACCAGTTTCTGGCCTTCGAAATGGATCGTCCACGGGCAAAAACGCAGAGTTTGATGCCCAGCCTTACGTCTTCTCGATATTTTACCAATTCGACCACATCTCGAAGCGACACGCCGGGTTCTTCGCGTTCCCACGCTGTCCGGCGTCCGCAGCAGAGCACCACTCCGAGTGCTACTACTTCCAGGCGGCATCAAGCGACGCATTCCTCTGCCAACTCTGTATCACAATCAACACCTAATTGGAACCAGTTAGACATATTGACTTCACTCAGTCGCCCCACCACTGCTTCTGGTCGAAAATCGCGTGCTACCAATGCTTCGTCCGTTCTAGGAATGGGGGAGGCCCATACCATTGTCTGTGCAGTCTGCGAAGCTCGTGGCGTTTCCCCATCTGTCGGCATTGCTTTTGTGAACACATCTATAGGTGAAGCCATTCTAAGTCAAATATGCGATAACCAGTCCTACGTGAAGACTCTCCACAAAATACGCATTAATTGGCCGTCTCGAATCGTTTGCTTGGCCCAAGGAACGAAATCAACTAGCCTGACGCCGCTTCTCCGTTCCATGTTTGCCGGTATCCCCGTTGATGAGACCGATCGTTCCTTTTGGTCCGAGTCCGATGGCTTGGCATACATCAACAAATTGGCGTTCGAATCTGATATTCAGCCGATCCAAGTCGCTATTCAAGGCAAATATTACGCCGTGAGCGCTCTTGCTGCAGTATGAATTGAGATCAGCGGCCAAAGTCTATTCTCTAATGTCCTCAGGCCATGTCGCAGATAGAACACCAGTTCTCCATAACGTTTGCGCCACACTCGCTACGGCTACGCTACCAACCCTCAGATGACACCATGATGATTGACATATCCGCGATCCAATGCTTGGAAGTTGTTCAAAACAGTCATTCTACCAAATCAAAGGACAGCTTATATGGCTTACTCAACAATTGCGCTACGCCAATGGGGAATCGAATGCTGCGCAGTAATATCCTTCAGCCGCCGACGCTCTACGAATCGTTCATGGCCCCACGCTACGAGGCTGTGGAGGAGCTAACAATAAATGAAGAAATGTTTTTAGAAATTCGAAAGGGTACACTGATTCACTCTCTGGTCTCTGTTTCTTTGTTAACGAGTTTTAGCTTTGAAAAACTTTCTTGATGTCGAGAAACTACTGACCAAGGTAATGCTATTCAAAAGTATGCTGCCAGTAGCTAATCTGAGCTAGTTGATCACCATCCCCGTGATCTCAGCAATCTCTCAAGCAGAACAGCAGATAAATCAGGTTCTGATGATCAAGTCGTTCTTGGAAGCAGCCAAGGATCTTTACGTAGCCATGAACCCCGCGACTGCTCCTCTCCTCGTCAAAATTCGGGAGCTCTGTAGCTTCGAAAAAATTGCCACAGTGTTACAGAAGATCACGACGGTGTTGGAATCCGACGTAGCATATACGAAATCAGCTCTTGACCTAAGAAACCAGCGAACTTTCGCCGTACGGTGTGGTATTAGCGGTGTGTTGGATGTCTCACGCCAGGCGTACAAGGAATTAACACAGGAGATTCACCATTATGTCGAGCAACTCAACGGTAAGAGTCATCCGTCGACCGTTCAGGAGGTTGCTTATTTACCCCTCATTTAGAGAAGTACAGTGTGGTTGCGACGCTGAAATACGACAACGGCCGAAAGTACTGGCTCAAGCTAAGCATCGGTGACTACAACAGTGTTGATCCACCTGGTCTCTTCATCAATGTCGCCAAAAAGCGAGGTGCTATCGAGTGTCAAACTCTTGATCTCGTCAAACTGAATATGCGACTATCGGACACCTCAAATGAAGTAGTTTTTCGCAGTGATGCCATTATTGAGCAGTTGATTGCCGGCCTGCAAGCAGACGCATCTCATCTCTTCAAAATGTGCGAATCGGTCGGCCTCATGGATATGCTTGCTTCTTTCGCCCAGATAAGTACGACACGCGACTATATACGACCAGAAATTACCAACAGGTTGGCACTAAAGTCGGCCAGGCACCCAATAGTTGACAAGGTATGGCCACATACATGAGCTGTAGTAGCTTCCGCTCATGAACGCAGATACTGGCAGAAAAGTTTGTACCGAACGACTACTTTGCCACAGAACAGCATTGCTTCCATATTGTGACAGGATTTAACATGGGCGGCAAAAGTACTTACATACGAGCCATCGCGCTACTTCAGATTATGGCCCAGGTTGGCTGCTTTGTTCCCGCCGAATACGCTTCTTTTTCCGTTGTCCACAACATATTCACCCGCATTTCATTAAACGATAACATAGTAGCAGGACTGTCCAGCTTTTCGGTCGAAATGCGCGACATGGCATTTATCCTACGCAATGTAGATCAGCAAAGCATGGTGATTATCGATGAGCTTGGCAGAGGCACCAGCACGCGCGACGGGCTTGCAATTGCCATTGCCATGGCAGAAGCACTAATCCAGTCCAAGGCATTTGTCTGGTTTGCGACGCATTTTCTTGACCTTGCATGCGTTTTGGCAAACCGACCTGGCGTTCTGAACTTGCACCTAGCATCCGACTGCGCCATCAGCGAGGATGGGGTGCCGCACGTAACCATGCTATACAAGACCGAAAGAGGTCCCGAACGTGACGAGCAGGATTACGGCATCAATCTCGCCAAGGCCATGGGACTTCCACAAACCATCATTCGAGAAGCGGAAGAGTTTGTGCGCGCAAGTAGACTGCGAAAGGAAGCAAACAAGCAGAACACAGAAGCGGAGAAGTTACAGAGACGCCGCCAGTTGATCCTCGGTCTGCATGAAGCATTGAAGCAAGCGCGAGTTGATGGTGCCGAGGATGCTTTGCCAGGCTACCTCAAGCAGCTGCAGCATGAATTCGTCACTCAAATGGCAGCCATTGAAGATGGCGACTGAGCCAGAAACAATTTTGCAGTGGTTGTATTTTGAACGGGTTCGTGGACTCGAAAAGTAGAGAAGAAGGTCAAAGCCACCTTATCATTGCTACGTGTACACTATCGGACCAACATTTGGAGCCTTGCTTGCGACAGCCCTGCGGTTGTTATTAAAATGACAAAAGAGTTTCGCTCGAGTTTGATTAAACATGAATACATTAGCACAGGTATCTTAGGCATACTTGGCAGTTGCCTTTTCGCTCCACTGCCAAAACTGTCTCGGCGTTGCCTCCGGGTTTGTCTTGTTCTCCGCCACAATCCTGGCCAGATCGGGACGGACATAATCGTTGCCGAGACGGCCCCACGGAATCACAAACGACCCGCCCTTCTCCATGGTGATGTCTTTGCTCCAACCGCAGAACAGCTCCGTGTATGCACCGTTTCGGGGCGGATAGCCCAGGTACGCCAGCGAGCTGTGGATGAGGCCGGGCAGGTGGCGCTGCAAGCCGCTCTGCAGGTTGCCCGGGTTGAATGTGACACTGACGATGCCGTCTGCGGCATGCTGGCGGTGAAACTCGGCAGCGTAAAACTGGTTGCCCGTCTTGGACTGGCCGTAGTTTGTCTGCGTGTTGTAGTCCTTGGGGCCCGTCTCCTTGTCCAGGGGGACGCCGCCGTACGGGGAGAAGAGGTTGTTGGCGAGCGAGGACGCCCAGATGACGCGCACCGAGTCCTTGGGCGCCGTCTTGGCCGTGGTCTTGAGGATCGGCGTCAGGAGTTTGGTGAGCAGGAACGGGCCGAGGCAGTTGGTCGCCATCTGCATCTCGTGGCCCTGCGCGCTCGTGACGTCGGCGGGCGGGAACATGACGCCGGCATTGTTGACGAGCACATCGAGGCGCTTCTCCCGCGCGAGGAACGCGTCGACGGCCGGCTTGACGGTGCGCAGGTCGGAGAGGTCCACGGAGATGAAGGCGAGGCGACCCTTGGAGGCGGGGTACTTGGACTTGGCGCTGGCAATGGCCGCGTCGGCCTTGTCTTGGCTGCGCGCGGCGACGTAGACGGTGGCGTTCTTCTCGTAGAGAATCTGCATGAGCTGCTCGCCGACGCCCGAGTTGGCGCCGGTGACAATGTGCACCTTGCCCGTCTGATCCGGCAGGTTCTTCTCCGTCAGGGGCGGGTTGGGGATCCAGGCCGACTGGGGCAGCGACTGCGTGAGGTAGTGAAGGCCAAGCATCATGAAGGGGATGCGCGAGCAGGTTTCGATTGAGAAGGATAGCTTGGAGATGATGAAAGACAAGAGAAACGGATTGTCTTCCAGCAGACCGCGAGGAGAAAAAGGATGACGCAACTCTACACCCAATTGCCACGACCTCTCAACGGGCTTTTTCCTTTTTTTTCTCATGCCGTTTCCACTCCATCCAAGAACCGTGCGGGCGGGCGTGCATACGCCTACTCGTCCATGTTTGTTTCGGCAAATGTTAGCCAAAGCAGCGCTAGTCTCAGTCGCTACGGAGCTACGAGGACCAGTGTTTGACTTTGGTGGCCGTAGGCAACAGCCAGTGACGTCGGGGATTTAGGGATGCGCAATTCGGCGGCGCGGCGCTTCATCGACGCTCGAAAGCAAACCTTTCCGGGGTAAGGTAGGACCGAAGCGAGGCTCTCGAGGCAATGTTGTGGCCCGGTCCCGATGCGGTCTGCAAAGTTGACGCGCAGGATGCGGGCGCGCGCAGCCGAATCATTGTCGAACCGGGCGTCAGGTAAGCCGACGGCCGACACGGGGACCGGATTGGGGGGCGCCACAATCAGAGACAACCAAAGACACGAGTGGATGCGTCGGTGGACGAAATGAGGGTTTGAGGGGAAATTAGCGAGTGGGTGAGTGCGGGAGAGCAGCCAAACGCCAGGGATGTTGTGCTCTCAAACATAATAGTTATCCTGCAAATGTCTTGGCTGCTAGCTATCTAGCTGGTGTGCAGCTACCCGGTACGGCAGTCACAAATCGAAAGAATCGATGCTTTGAAATGGAGTGACGCCAGGACGCTTCAGATGATTATCTCTCGAACAGCAGCCTGGTTGATTTATTTCAAGGATGAGCCAGTCGCCGCGTGCGCTTGTATCCGGCTGCTTGACGAGGTTTCGTGTGTCGACACAGCTGGTGGCTCATCTCGCGTTGAATCAGGCTTCAACATCTTGTACAATTTTACCTTGTCGAATCTAATTATAACCTTGTGCACGTAAAGACAGGGGCCAGTAACGCTCGCCTTCGTCAGCTACAGAAGGGCGCATATGAAAAGGCTAAGAGGGCGGAGAGTTAGCCCGCAACTGTTATGGAAACCGCTGAAGAGACTAGGGAACGGCCCGCAGTACCAACGACGCCATTCACTCGAGGAAAATGCCATGCATTGCCACTGTCGGCCTCATTTCAAAAGCCGACCGCCGCAAAATCAGAAAATGATGCTACAACTCGTTCCGCATTTGGAAATTTGCAGCACTGCGGGCATAAGCAAAACAGCGTGCAGCCTGCTCGGTAATAGAGATCAGTTGCCGCCGTGCTTATCTCGGCCTCTGAAGTTCACAGGGCTGATGATCGCTACTCGATGTCGTATCAGATTGAGGTTTGGTAGAGAGGCGAGAGGGTTGCCGGACAGCCTGAGACCAAAAATACCTGCATCGCCACCGCCATAGGCTCAATTACGTCGTAAAAGCACAGTTCTGGCGATCAGTAGGGCTTACAGGGCTGTCAGAGCCAGACTGTGGTGGACCAAGGGAACGCCTAGAGGTTGGGTAGCGTCAGCACTATCCAGCGAGACATGTGCGCAGCCGCCCACCTAAGTACCTTTTTGGTGCTGGGAGGTCGTGCCTCATTGGTTATGGATTTAAACACGCCCAGAAATACATTGGCTTGTCCACAGCGGCCCGTTGCGGCGTTGACCAGGTCTGGCTTGGCTCGGGCAATAGTCAGGAACTAGATGGGATGCACACTGCACAACCCCGGGGCGGAAGTATTTTAAATATAACAAGCAGTCCGTCTAGTAAGAACTGTATTTCCGTGCTTGATCAATTTTCGCCTACCACAACGTCTACTCACCGGGAACGGCGACAAATTCCTCAAAATGGGCACGCCATATCCGACCGCGCCACAACCCGTCGACAGTGATCCATACCAGGACATTAAAGACTTTATTCAGATTTACGACACAAATAACCTGACCCTCATTAGCAACGATGGATTCTTCTCCGCGCCATTAAAGGAGTACTGTCCGTCTGGCGACTGCATGAAGGACTGCCAGAACATGACCCGCGTCTTCGCCTCGGTGCCAAACGGCGTCAAGTCTGACGCCCGCGACTACGGCCGGCCGAAGAGCAACACGTCTGTTTCGCTCTTTGGTGTCTGCACCAACCTAGACCACATCACCGAGGTACTGCCCACATATAAGAAGATGGACAAGGTCCGGGGCTACTTCAACGTCAACCCGTCCGCCAAGTCCAACATTACCCGCACAACGTCCAAGATTGCCTCGTGCTACGCGAGCACCTGCGATCTGACGCGCGAGCCCGACAAGTGCAAAGAGGCCTGTGCCATGGACAACTTCCTGGCCCAGCCGACGCGGCTCAACTTTAACCTCCACAATAATAATACGGGTGCCATGGCGTGCATTAGCCGCCTGTGCGACAACACATGTGGTCTGCCATATGCGAACCAAGACGTTCTGGGCATTGGGGTAGGTTACCACGCGCGGCCGCGCCACAGTTGCAGTGCTACCAGAGAGAGATGCTAATGGAAGTAATCAGGTCTTGACTACTTACTATGTCCAAGCCTTGACACTGCTTGTAATTGCAACAGCCTTTCTTACCTCCGCGGGCTACCAGGTATGGGGCAAAAAGAAGCAAAAGCCCAACGTTTTCGAGAAAGCGAAGAGTCCTCTTCATACATTCCTTTCGGCGCAATCATATTTTGGAGGTAAGCTTACTTCTTATCTATGCCATACACAAGATCAAATTTTTGACCGCTCGGTTGTAGTTTCCGTGGCTGTGGCAACTTTCGCGATGCGGCCGGCAAGTGTAGATGCATTAAATGGGTATGCCTTGGTTGCTTCGTCGATTATGGGATTCGTCCCGCCGGTGTTTACTCTCATGCTGCTGCACAGCCATGGAGTAAAATCTTGGTTCTCGACTGGGGTTGTGCTAGGCAGCTGGGCTCTCAACTCTGTCACATTCTTCATCTTGGTTGACAACTTGTCGTCAGTAAAGGGCGATTCCAACTTACTCGGCGTTGGGCTGCAGACCCTATTCCACACAACCTCTTGCGGAGGCTCATCAGCCATGGCGCTCTGCCATCAGCTCACGGGCGCAGAGCCGCTGGTATACCTGGACAGCTTCTTCAACAAGAACCCGATTCCAAACATCAAAAACGTTCCCATGCTCTGGGCTTTTGCAACAGCGGTGCTGCTGGTGGCAGTCAGCCGGCAAGCCTTCCAGAGCTGGACGCGCCATGGCGAAAAATCGGTGGAAGCTGCCCACAAGCCAGGACTGACGGCGTTGGCGGAAAGTAGGCGTGCAAAGAATAAAGCATCTACCTTTTTTAACCGCAAAGCCGTGAGATTCGGCCTGCTGCTGCTTACAACGACGATCTTTTGCTTCGCACTCGGATACGAGTTTCGTGTCGTGCGAGAATACCAGAAAATGGACATTATTGACAAAAAAGGATGGTCGTTCGGTCAAGTTGTTGCCGTGTTGTTCTGGGTCCCGCCGCTTTTGGACACGGCGCATGCACTTTTCAAAAGTTCCAGTCCGAGTAGCTCCGCGGTGAACGAGGAGATGGAGAAGATGCAGCCAGAGCGCCGCCAGAGGCGGCGCGAAGCTGATGAACCTCTGGCCTATGCGCACCTTCGGGCATCATCAAGCCACCCGGCGGGCCACTCATCTTACAGCCCGAATGGTACGGAGTCGTGGAGCGATGGGGAGAACCTCCTTACGAGCGCCCATATTCGTCCGGTCGCAGATGCTGGCGCTTTGCGAGCCATCACCCGACGGCCAGTTTCATATCACCATGTTGGCGATCATGAACGGAATGAGCAGGTGTGAAGAATGAGCTAAGCGAGTGATCGACTATGCAGTGGTGGAAGCCCTCCATAATAGAGAAGAATCGGAATAGCATGAATAGTGGGATGGAAAAACACGGAATTCGCGGGGTTTATGTCGCCGTTGCAAGATCTGCAGTGTCGACTCACCCTTTGACCATTGTCACAGGAGGGCGCTACAACGGACGGACCGATAGCTTTTATTGGACGAATCGGCGAAAAGTCATGAAAGGCCCGAAATTAGAGTCGAGATAGACCAGACTTTTAAACTCAAAGTTGTGCGACAATTCTGCAAGCTCTAAAATGCCTCCTCTCCGTCCTCAGGCGTGTCTCAATCTGGTGCCTTCTACTGCACATCACCTATAGCTGAGCCTGTAGCTGAGCTAGCAACTAGCGGAGGACACCGAAACTGCTGCTCCATGCTCTTTTGAGCGACCGACGTCACTCTGCATTTTCAGCTGCCTCTCGCATAATCACGACCGCATTGCCACAGTTGCCGGGATTAGCTAGATCGTGCTAAACCCAACAATGCCACTGCGCCGGCTTCAGCAGCGCGGTCAGCGACGGTAGTGCGTAGGAGTATTGCCAGAATGCGGTTAGGCCGCCCTTGTCACAGAAGCCGCTGTTACGTTATCTACATGGGGCCGGCGTACCTGTCCTGTGCAGCGTGCACGCGACAACGGCCAAGGCACACTAACTTGTTATTTTAGGGGCACGAACATCGCCCAGACTGCGCCGCCCATCGCCAAGCCGGGAGACGGGAAGCGGCAGGTCTTCCAGATGCTAGGAGGCTTTACATGGGAGGATGCGACGCTGGTGTTCTATTCGTCCACGGCACAGCTCCTTTCATTTCGCCCTCAAACCTTGAGGTGTGCCCAATCAACGGATGTGTTGCCGACAGGACTGAGTGCTGTGCCCTACTTGTGTTTCTCGTAGATAAGGAAATAAGGACCGACAACAATAACAGATCCACAGGGGATAAGCTTCAGTCAAGCTCACACATGGGCGCTGCCATCTGCCCAATAACAGCCGTGGCCCAGCATATGGGGCCTGGCCGGGGCGTGCTCAGGGGGGCGCTGGACATGTGTAGTTTGACAGCCATGACAGGCACGCTATGCCCTTGGCATCTCATTCGATCGTGCGGCTTACGGAGAACTGGGCCTTCAGGCGCCAAAGGCTCGCTGCATGTGCCAATGGAAGCAGGCGGTGACACTTGACTGGGTTGCGTCCAGAGATCGGCAGTGAGACGGCACTACGGGGGACGTCGTGCCCACTCCCTCACACCAGCTCTCAGCCTCCCACCTCCTCCAGAGGGCCTTTGTCTGCAGTGGCGGCGGCGCATATGGGCGGTGCGCGATAGCGCAAGGTCAGACGACTCCGAGGTAAAAAAGCCCGACCAAAAGGTCACCTTGATCCCACACGCAGCCCGGCGACCACTCCCGAAGGCGCAATGATTGGCCCTCTCTCAAACATATGGTTTTGCCTCTTCAGGAAGGCGCTTCGGATTCGGCTTCCGTTGATCGACTCCTTGATGTCGGGTCAACGCCCCCAATCAAGAAGCTCTATGCCTCTTTCTGCTGCGTCGTCCCCGGGACAGGCCAACGGGCAAGCCCCTTTCATCTTTCGATAGCGTGATTTGTTGGAATGGTGCAATGCTATTCGGCGCAGGTCGCTAGTGCACTACCCTGTTGCAAATCTTCCCATTGCCCAAGGAGACCTGTCGAAACTCAAACAACCGACCGAGATCTACACGGCGCATGCTCCCAAAGACTCGCGCTAGGCCAGGGACCTATGGACTCCTGCTTCTTCCACGCGAACAAAAGTTCGGGAGTCGTTACACGCACGCTTCTCATTCGCTGCCATGTGAGCCGGGTCTCGTTTATTCAACACTTCGGTACTTTCAGCCACCATCGAACCGACCGACACCCCACGGTCTCCATCACGGCCGGTCCGTAGATTTCGTCGCCCCAACTCCGTGCCAAAGTGACCTTCCAATTTCGTGTAGTTCACGCGATATCATAACGGAACTTTGTCAAGACCACGAGTTGGGTTTCGAGAAGCTTTGGTTAATATAAAGATGGCTCGACGTCCCCCGACTTCAAGGTAAAAAATCATCATCAGCATCTCTCATTCTCTTCTCTCCCACACCTTCATCCATATACCCACCATCAATATGCAGACCTTTGGCAGCTTCCTCGTCGCCGCTCTGGCAGCCGGCTTCGCCTCTGGCACCCCCATGCCCGCCGCCTCTGGCTCCTTTGAGCTGAAACAGACCGCCAACCCCAACTTCTCCTCCCGCAACGGCCCGCAGGCTCTGGCCAACGCTTACAAGAAGTACGGCAAGGCTGTTCCCCAGCACATTGCCCTTGCCGCTGCCAAGAACAGCAACGCCAAGCGCGCTTCTGGCACCGCCACCGCCAACTCTATCCAGGGCGATCTTGAGTACCTCGTCGACGTCAAGATTGGCGAAGGCCAGACTCTGAAGCTGGACTTCGACACTGGCAGCTCTGACCTCTGGGTCTTCTCCACTGAGACCGAGGGCGCCGGATCGCAGACCAAGTACGACCCATCGAAGAGCACTTCTGCCAAGAAGCTCAGCGGCGCCACATGGAAGATCTCCTACGGCGACGGCTCCAACTGCTCTGGGGATGTTTACACCGACGACGTCACCGTTGGCGGCCTGACCGTCAAGGGCCAGGCTGTCGAGGCTGCCAAGCAAGTCTCTCAGCAGTTTGCCCAGGGTGAGGGTGATGGTCTCCTTGGCCTTGCCTTCTCCGAGCTCAACACCGTCAAGCCTACGAAGCAGAAGACATGGTTCGACAACGTCAAGACCCAGCTTGACTCTCCCCTCTTCGTTGCCGACCTGAAGCACAACACTCCCGGTAGCTACGTCTTCGGCAAGGTCCCCAGCGGCGCCGAGAGTGCCAGCTACGTCGATGTCGACAGCAGCCAGGGCTTCTGGGGCTTCAGCGCCACCACCGACAACGGTGAGGTTAAGGGCATTGCCGACACTGGCACAACCCTTCTCCTCCTCGACGACCAGAGCGTCCAGGCCTACTACGCCAACGTCAAGAGCGCCGAGTCTGACCAGCAGGAGGGCGGCTACGTCTTTGACTGCTCCGAGAAGCTGCCCGACTACTCCTTCAGCGTCGGCGAAGGCAACATCACCATCCCTGGCGACATCATCAACTACGCCAAGGGCTCTGGCGGCAAGTGCTTCGGCGGTATCCAGGCTGCTGGCAACATCCCCTTCAACATCTTTGGCGACATCGCCCTGAAGGCCGCCTACGTCATCTTTGACGGTGGCAAGAACCGTCTCGGCTGGGCCCAGAAGAACTAAATTGTATAAATGTCTTTTCTTGTTTTAGCATGGCAATTGGTTACGAAACTCCAATTGACCGGTTTCTGGGTTGATACCATTCTGATGGGGTACATAGAAGATGGGCAGTATATAAAATGCACAACAACTACATACATTGAATCATGTTCACATTAACTTTGTGAATCGAAGTGACCAGACTTGAGCGCAGCCTCTAATGCCATTGCTGGAAAAGAAGCCTTCTACACCAGGCTCTCCACTGGCATAATATGCCCAGTCCAAAGAGTGTAGCGGGTAGCAATCTCTTGTTTCACTCTTCAATATTGATAGGGTATTATCGTACCCCGTTCGTCATGCCAAATTGAGTCTCCACAGTACATTTCTATGCCATCGTCCACACGTGCACTTTTTATCAACTGCCATTGCTCGATTTTCTTGGCTGCCGCGACTCATTGGTAACTTAGCGTCCTCGTCCTCGCCAAGAGCTAGTCCTCGCCAAGACTATCTGTACATAATTGCCCAGAAGATGAAATAACACAATCTATCAGCGCCCGTATGGTTGTGTCATGAGTATCTATGGTTCTGTTTTCGTGGCTTTCAATTTCGCAACCGTTTCAATTATTAGGCTTTATTAGCCAAGTAACCGCAGCGTGCTGATATTAGAGTTCTCAGCCGAGTTGCCGGATTCTGTCGTTCGGCTGTCGTGCCAAATCGGTGGAGAAACTCCGCCTTTGATCTCTCGGGATCCGCGAGCTCCGTGCTCGGGTCACGCGTTGATAGGCGGCTTCATCAAGCACCTGCCGAATTAACCGACGATTGCTTCGTCGCTTTGCTTACCTTTTCGCGTCCCGCGATTCGCAAAGTTCGCAGCCTTGTTCAATGACATGTCCGCACCGATTCCAGCTGGAGACGGCCAACTGCCGCCGTCTGTGCCGCTTGTGCGCCGCAGAAAAAGACTGAAAATCGACGTCGCTTGCGACCGCTGCCGCAGCCGCAAGGTCAAGTGTGACGGCGCCCGACCAGGTACGCCATCTTGACACGAAATCTCATTTTAGGCTTTTCTTTTCCTTCGAGAACCTGATGATCTGACTGCAATTTAGCGTGCGGTAATTGTTCGCGCAAATTGGACCACCGCGACCAGTGTCACTATGGTGCCAGCTCAAATCTCTCTCCGCCCAACAGCACAAATGCAGCGTCGCTGGCAAACCAGAGCAAGGCACGTAGTGACGATACTAGGTCAGCAATGACCGGCCCTACTACATCCAAGGCTGGCACGTGGCAACCCCAGCGCAGCAGCCTTTACCCTGCTCATAGATCCATTGCCGCGAAGCCGGCTTCCACCAGCTCTGGCTTCTCTCAGGCGCAATCATCGCCAAAGGCAAGAGAGCGCGGGAATTCGCAGACCGTTGACTCAATGACGGCAGTTGGTGATGAGACCACGACGGAATTTTTCGGCAGTAGTAGCGCCGGCTCATTTACTGCGCAAATCAAAGCCGCCATCGACGCTCGCCTGGGCCACTCGCCAAATAGCTATCCTGCTGGGAGCCTAGGGCCGAGAAACTTACAGGCGCCTCAATTGCTATCCAAGCGTCGCTATGACCCGAAAAATGTGCTACTACCTACGCGAAGGCTTGCCGACGAGCTGATGCGCACGTACTGGCTGTACATTGACCCGCTGTACCCTTTTCTGAACAAAAAAGACTGGCAAGACCGCTATACTCGCTTATTTGCTGGCCAGCCCCTCAATACCGACGAATCTGTATTCATGGCCTCATTGAACATTGTCTTTGCGCTGTCGACTCAATTGCACGAAGGCCAAGACGCCACAGTCCGGAACGACACAAGCCAAGACTACTTTCAGCGTGCTCAAGATCTTGTTGATGTTACCATATGGGACCCCGGCAGTCTCGAAGTAGTCCAATACTTGCTCATCACCAGTCAATACTTGCAATCTACAAACTCGCCGCATCAAACATGGATGGTGGTAGGGCTCGCAGTCAGGTCAGCGCAAAGCCTAGGATTGCACTTGCCTGAGACGTCGGCGGCAAAGCCATCTACGGTTGAAAAGGAGCTCTATCGAAAGTTGTGGCACGGGTGTGTTTTGATGGATAGGCAAGTATCTGAATCATTGTCACAGTGGTTGGCGTTACTGACGAGGCTATAGAATGGTCGCGCTCACACATGGTCGTCCAGCAATGATATTGGCTGAGCTTGCCAGCTCTGTTCCGCTACCAGCTATCGCGGAAGAGGATAAACCGCTACCTGAAGACTCTACAGACGTCGCATTCTTCGTCAAGTCTGCCGAGCTTTATGAAATTACTCACAAACTGGTCGAAATGTTATATTCCACCCCCACAGGCCGCACAAAACGCATGAAGCCGAGCCAGAGAGCCGTAAGCGACTTGGCAAACATTGTCCAGATTGACGGCGACATGGCGGAATGGGAACATGGTCTTCCCAAGCAGTTGCAGCAGCACTCTCTGGGAACCATAGCGGCGCGGCCTAGCATCATTCTCCGTCTACGCTTCCTGCACGCGAGGATTCTGCTTTTGCGCCCTATTCTCAGCCTGGTGTGCTTGCCACACGCGACTACAGAATCGGACACGGAACGACTCGCCACCCGACTGCACAGGCAATGCGCACTAGAATGTGTTGCCACGGCCAGGGCCACAATCAAGACATTCTTTGACCACCAAGTCTCCGACGGCACGGTTGGGCTGTTGCCCGCGTGGTGGTACCGTTTGTACTATCTCTTCTCGGCCTCGACGGTACTAATCGCCGCCAAATTGCGACCCGACGTGTTCCCCGCCGAAGACATCAATCAGTCTTGGGAACAAGCAATTCACGTTTTTGAGACCCTGCAGCACGTCAGCCAGTCGGCGCAGAAATGCGTCACAGCGCTTCGAATCCTGTCGACCAAGATCCTCTCGGCCATTTTCGGTACACCGCAGCCAAGTTTGGGAGCGCCGGAACAGCAGGCCATGGCCCATGCGAAAATAAACTACGACTTCCCCTCAAACAACAGCAATCAGAGGATGGTGGATGGGTTCGATATGAATCTCAATTTCGACGACATAAATTTTGATGTCGAGGTCGAAAACTACGCGTGGCTGAATGAAGTCACCTCTTGGAACTTTCTTAGCGGATGAGAGCACGAGGCCAGACAACGCAAACCCGTTTTTGAAGTTCTCCAGTTCGATAGCTACTTCTCGAATACCATAGTATTCTTTACGCTCCCAAGCTGACTGATCTTGACTTCGACAACATCGCCATTCTTCAGATAGTTGGGCTCCTTCATACCCATGGCCACTCCGGATGGAGTTCCTGTCAGTATTACTGTGCCTACCTCGAGGGTTGTGCCCTGACTGCAGAACGAGACGAGATCCTCGACCCCAAAGAGAAGGTCATTCGTCGGGCTGTTCTGGCGCTCCTCGCCGTTGACCAATGTCTGCAGCTGCAAGCCAGATGCATTGCCGACAACAGAGGGGCTAACAACCATCGGCCCCAGGGGAGCAAACTTGTCAAACCCCTTGCTGAAGCACCACTGCGGTACACCGCCAGCCTTGGCAGGGTCTCTTTGCCAAGCCCTGTTGGACACATCGTTCGATGTGCAGTACCCGGCAACGTGTTCCAAGGCAGCCTCTTTGCTGATGTTTCGGCCCTCTTTGCCAATCACAATAGCCTGCATGGTGGTTAGTCCAGTCCTAGAAAGCAGCCGTATTCTAAAATAATATGCATACCAATTCGCCCTCATAGTCCAGAGTGCCCTCTTGGGCAATCTCAGGGATTGGTATGTCTTCCGAAAAGCCAGCCAGGCAAGTGTTTGGCTTGATGAAAACAGACGGGTATGGAGGCGGATTGCGGCCGCCCTCTTGGACTGGAAATAGTATTAGCCAAAAAGGTTAGGAAAGCAAATCATTATGAGACGGTCCCACTGTGTTTCATGTAGTTGAGGCCGATGCATCTAATAATAGGCACGTCGGATTTGCGGAGCACCGGCAGCAGCTTCTGTACTCCCACCGCATTGCCTCGAGTGAGAGGTCCAAATAGATTTGCACCTTGCAGCTCAACTGCTTGCAAGTCGTTGTTTTGCAACTTGTTGGCCAAGTCTTGCTCATCTTCAACAAGTAAGTCGCCCAACCTTTCGGCGCCGTCAGCAGCCTGAAAGCGGACTAAGCGGGACCAGGACGCCATTGTGTGAGTACAAGAAGGAGCGCGCTGGATGATGTAATTGCGCACGATATTCATGATATGACAACGTAATTCGGAAATGACATGCTATTTAATACCGAATCCTCGTGTCACTAACTTTGCAAAATTACAAAGCCATGTAAGTCGCGCTTCGGTGCCTATCCAACATCCGGGACACTTGGCGTGTCGTGGAGCAGCTGGCCAATCAAGGCGTGGTCCGGTCGGAACAAATGCGTTGAACACTCGGAACTCTCGCCACGCGAGATGGCCGTGTCGAACTACCGATACTGCGGACACCCCCGCAACACCTTGATTCCCCAGACTCTAATCGAGGTAGTGATTTACTTATAACTCGAGCAGTGAGCGAGTGATCCTTCTGAATACTTGCTTTGATGACGATAATTGAAGCCGTTTGATGGCAAGAAGCATTCTTACTCCAGCACACTTACACCATATCTTATCTTTGGCGCCATGGGTCTGAGCATGGCTACTGAAGCGACCGACCCCTCCATGGAGGAATACGTTCAATCACTACCCAAAATGCACATGGAGCCGCTATGGTCACGGATGAGCGCCATGGTACCTCCCTCTCCAAATCCAGCCTGCCAACCTTACCTTTGGCGCTACAGCGACTGCCTCCCGTACCTGTCCCAGGCGGGTAGCCTTGTAACGGAGAAGATGGCGGAGCGCAGGGTGCTAATGCTAGTCAACCCTGCCATGAGTACGTATACACTATGTTCAGTGACCAAATTGTTTGTCAAGCATGCTGCTAACAGCACTTTTAGAGGCACCACATACCACTGACACGCTCTACGGTGGTCTACAATGGGTAAATCCAGGCGAAATCGCGCCTGCTCATCGCCACATTGCATATGCAGCGCGCTTCATTATTGATGGCAACGGCTTCACAGCTGTTGAGGGCAAGAAAATGCCCTTGACGCGCGGCGACGTCGTCGTTACACCCACGTGGCACTGGCACGACCACGGCAATGAGAGCAATGCACCTGTCGTGTGGCTCGATGTCTTGAACCTCCCTCTGTTTACCTATCTACCCGTCAACTTTGCAGAGAGTTATGCAAAGGACCGTTACCCCAGTGTGTAAGTCTCAATGTTGTCTCAGTAATTTGAAGATGGATGGACTAACACTCGGACAGTGAAGACGCAAGTGCAGACTGGCGCCACCCCTGGCACAAAACGCAGGAGGCTCTGGATAACACGACAGGAGTGCATACCATCTTCCACTACAAGGACTCTCGCGGCCGCCCGCTTTCCACCACTATTGGAGTGCAGGCCGAGCGTATAAGCCCTTTTGCAAGCTCACAGCCCTCGCGAGAAGTGAGCTCTTTCCTGTACCACTGCTACGGCGGACAGGGCCACACTGTTGTCATTCCTCCAAGCGGCGATAAGATGGTTTTTCATTGGCGTGGGCGTGATACGTTTGCAGTGCCTGCTTGGTCGAGCCTCCAGCATTTTAATGAGTCGCGTACAGAGCCTGCTTACTTGGTTGGCTTTCACGATGGCCCGTTTCTTGATAACCTGGGACTGCGAGCTACCGCGCCGCCGCTCAAATAGTCAATATAGCTCATAACTTGTAATTCACATCTTCGCATATATTTTGAAATCTTCATATAAAATCGGAATGAATTGCGACTCGGAACGATGACAAACCGCCACAATAGCGTGGGCAGACCAGATTTTGATCAGGGACGAGACTTCAGATAAGGAACTTGATGCCTTTATACTGGCAGACTCAAGAAATACTAGATAAAATCCAGTAAATTATGTAAGATTTGCTAGTTTTATTTAGTCAATAAAATCTACTGCCGCCATCGAAATTCGGGGTGTTTCCAATCCAGATTCTGAATTTCCGAGGCAGATAGATGGCCAATTTCCGTGGCCGGGTCGAGCTGCTCGCGACGCTTGTTGTCCCTCAAGACCCATAGATATAGCATTGTCGCAGTGATGATGATTGACGCCATGGCAGCCAAATTGAGGCCGGTGCCGATATTGTACAAGGGGGCATCAGAGGGCACAAAAGCCCATGACGCTGCCAATCCACCGACATTGCCAAGCATGACGTTTGTTGCAATAGCGGAGGATCTCGCAGTGTCAGAGGCGACGTTGGCGGCCGCATGTGAGTTTGTCAGAGCGCCATATGTGTAAATGCCGACAAAGGGCAGGAAGATTGCCCCATATCGAATGCTCGGGTTGGGTGTTGCAATGAACAACGCATAGCCTATGGTCGGGATGACGGCGCAGAGGATCAGGAAGATGCCTCTTTTGTTCATGCGCCAGCTCGCGTAGCTCGTGACAACGCAGCTAATAGCGCCGAGCACATATGGCGGCACCGTCAAGAGCTGCTTTGCCGTAACACTCTGCGTTGGGAAAATGGTCGCCACCAGCGTCGGGAGGAAAAATGACGCGCCTTGTACAATGACGCTGTTGAGCAGGAAAATCCAGGCCGTTGGCAGCACGACGGGGTTGATGATGCCGCGGCGCAGCTTGGTCCAGTTGAACTTGTCGACGAGCTCATCGGCGTTGACACGCTCGCTGCGCAGACGGCGAAGTGCAAGCGCTCTCTCTTCCGCAGACAGCCACTTGGCTGTCTGTGGATCATTGGGCATGACGAACCAGCTACCGATTCCCAAAAGGCAAGTGGCGATGCCTACAGGCAAAAATCGTTAGTGACTGAAGCACGAGAAGTAGTTGGCACGAAGCTACACGTACCCTCAAGGACAAATATCATCCTCCAAGAGTGAAGACTGCCAAGATGGGGAATTTTTAAAATCGCCGATGCCAAAAGGCCGCCGAAAGCGCCGGCCAGCGACCCGGACACGATAAAGAGCGAGATTCGGAACGTCATCTCGCTCTGGCGGTACCATCGAGACAGGTAGTACACGAGCCCCGGCATGATGCCGGCCTCGAAGATGCCGAGCAGGAAGCGGACACCGCAGAGCGCTGAGAAGTTGGGGACCAGGCCGGTGCACATGGTCAGTATGCCGAAGCAGAGGGTCGCGATCGGGATGAAGCGTCCTGGTCCCATCCATTTGCAGAGCATGTTGCTGGGGATCTCGAAGAGGATGTACGAGATGTAAAAGACGGAGAGCGCAATGTTGAATTGGTATCCGCCCATGTTGAGGGTTCTTTCGAGGCCGGCGATTCTGGCATTTCCTGGGCTCATGTTAACTGGGCCATCTATGGTCGGCGCGGCCAGTGGTACTCACCAATATTTGCACGATCAATAAAGGAAAATACTGTTGAAAGGATGAGTCGGTGCATCTATAAATACGGGGTTGGCTCAACTGACAGAAGATTACGCTGGTAAGAGGCACAATGTGCCAGTCCATCTTCCAGCGAAGCTTGGACTCTAGCTCTTGTTCGGCGGCATCTTCAATTGACCTTGTACCTGTCAGTCAGTGACTCAATGTTATTGTCAAAATGACTAATAGAACAGAAAAACAGACTCTGTTACGTACACTGCTCCGCTGTAAGGACTGTCCTCGACGAATTTAGTGCTTGCCATGCTTTCGAGGTCATCGCGCTTTTCATTTATTGGGTTGTCCATATTTGTGAAGAAGACAAGATAAAAAAAATGTCAAAAGTAATGTCCTTTCAAGAGATGTCAAAAGAGATTGCATCAAAGACAATCCACAATTTCAGAGGGACACGGTCTATTAAACCATCTCGCAGGCCGTGTTACCCCGGACCGGCCCCGACACCAGCTTGGTGGAGGTGGCGCAACCAAGCCCCTGCCGCCCACCCTCTCAAAAGTCATTGTAATCAATAAAACAGCTTCCCATTCGGAACTGCACTGTGGCGCTTCGTTGTTTAGCGTCGTAGTCGGCAGTTGGTTACTTGTAGCGCACACCAAGAGCGGCTCTCTGACACCAACTGTCTCGCTAAGGCTGGGCGAGCCAGGCGCAAGGTTAGAGTTTCCATGACTTGGAAGACGTACTGACGCAAAACGCCAAGACAAATTGATTGCGACCTTCGATGGCTTAGATGCCAGTAATGTAGTGTTTAATGACTCGCCCACAAAGGCTGCCTCCCGTAGCGAGTCTTGGTTGGGTCATACGATGAAGCTGGGTCCGAGCTTCCGGGAAAGTATTTCACCGAAGCAACGATATCGGGTTTCAATTACACGACTGCACTCAATCGTACATTCCTTTATGCGCGCGAGCCAAGATGTATCACTCATTTAGTCGATGCTACGCACTATTCTTGCGCGACGCAATGCATAACGAGAAATTTCGGCCATCAGTCTTCCTACAACACTAAACCAGGCGCGCCCAACCCCACGATCCGCTCGCATCAAAAAAATGTTCTATCCACTTCTCCAGCTTCTCCAAACAATGAGGCTTGTGTCTAGACGAGTCGACGTTCCCGCGACCGAATCTCGGCGCTGAGTGATCAACAACTCAGCCGTGGCAGGCTTCCGAGACGGAACGACTTCTCATTGGCTATGCAGTTCTGGCGTAAAATGGTGCCGAATCGAAAACAGTACTGGGGCGCGGGAGGCGCTTTATTTAGTGGGCGCAGCAGACTAATAGTGCAACGACAATTTGAAAGCAGTGGGTGACAATGTAGGCTCCAGCCAATTGCTCCGGGGAAGCTACGAATGCAGGCAATGTATCGAACTCGACAGGTGTGGTTTTCACATTTTCGAATGTTGGGCCAAAGATAAACTCGTTTCGGTGGGCAGGCGAGAACAAGGTCCGAGTTAAGTGTCCTTAGTGAAGCAAGCTACACATGGTGCAATAGTCGTGTCGAGTTGAGGTCACTCCCTGTATAACGCTCTTTGTGCAGGCTTCTCAGCAAAAGCTCTGGTCATATTGCTTTGTAATTGCATTTTTAACGAAAAAGGATAGACCTAACGTGTTATCCGACTGGGAATTACCAAGTCGCTGGCAGCACATGGAAAAGGAGCAATAAGGAGCCCGTTGACCAGAAACCGGCAATGCGAGTTACTGCATAGTAAAGAAACTCATGTCTCGTGCGGCACATATCTTAGCATCATCTCGTACCATACCACGATGAGTGAAACTAATAGAAAGCATCTTTTTCCCGTTGCAGAGGCACTACCCTAGAGCTGACTCGCCATGATGGCCCCGAGTAACCTCCGATAGTAATGCCGCCACGGACAAAGAAGGGTAGCTCCTGATTCTAGTGTTAACAAGAATCTAGCCTTGGCTCATATGGATGGTTTGTCACATCGGAGGCAATAACATAACTCCATGTGCAAATACTGTCGCGGTGAAGTTGCTCTTTGCGTTTACGATTGACGATGGAACCATTCGTACGCCAGGCTTGTTGCTGACCGCTTGGAAAGGGTCACGTACTTTTGGCTTCAAACATAGTGCCCAGGAAGCATGCGAAATCCATATCCTTTTTAAGGGCAGGTCTTTCACAGCGACATCCTTCTTTGAATGCACAGCAGCCAAATGAGCTCACATATTTTTTCCGCAAGAGGCGATATCAAGAAAGTGTGGGCAGCGTGCAGAAAAAACACTGGCCACGACTACGGGACAGTAAAACTTCCACCTTGGGATGTCTTCGAAGTCTCATCCCAGGGACGGATCTCGCAGTCATGGATACAGAGGAATGGGAACCGAACACGCACGAGGCTGCCAAGGTTGACGTTTGTTGATGTGTCCAATTGTCTTGGCCGAGGTTGAGCAGCCTCCAAACACGATTGAAGAGCTTCAAAGACAACATTCGCAGTGCACAACTCGACGGTGGTCAGAAGCTCATGCCGTCGCGGTTTGTCGCAGCCCTTTGTGAGTATGCCGAGTTTCGATGTGCGGGAGCAGTTTGCAGTCAGTGTAGATGGCAGGGTTTTGAGGCGTCTGAGGGAAGCTGTAACGCTGTTTCCATCTTCAATGCTGCGGCGACGAGGGCGCGAACGGCAGAGGAGCTGGAAGAATGGAATAAACATCAAGGCGAGGCTTGAGGCGACGGTGAGCTAGCATTGGGATACATGTCCGGCTTTCGTTTCGGCTCGGAGTTGTGGAAAGGGCGTTTGCTTGAGATGGAAAACGTGCCAATCTGACTGTTCGTGCTCATCCCACGTTCGAAACTTCAATCGAGAGCAACCTCGCGGATGTGAACATGACTGAAGCGTCGCGTTGTATTCGGTACTGGTGTTGGATGCCACAGCGAGGTGGACATGGATAATTGAGTATGGAGATGTCTCTTGTAGATAACGGTGGTCGTCGGTACACCGAGCCGTCACAATGCCTGTCCACTGCGGCCGACGCTAATCTGCATCAGGCACAGGTCTCTCGCCGAGCGGGCCCTGCGCAGGCTGGCCTCGGAAACACGTTCGCATTCCGGCCGCTGGTCCGACGCAAGAAAAAAATTTGGCTGTAGCTGAGCCACAGTAGCCCCGGGCAAGCCGACACTGGCCTGTGGCTGGCCCGTGGCTTGCGCGCGACAGCACCAGGCCATCCCTGCAATTTTGGCGTCGTCGCCAGGGAGGCTCGGCTCTATTCTGGGGCAGGTTTAACGTTACTGCAGGCCTTGAGACGCCAGAGGGCCAGAGGGGGGAAAAAGTCGACAGGCTAGTTAGAATGCCGCCAAGAGACTCTGAACCAACCTGTTTTTTTTTCTTCTCGTCTTCTTTCTCCCGCAAGCAACATCGTCTCTCTCCAAACAACCTTTTTTTCTCCAATCCTCTCCGCTCCGGGCTCCTCGTCTTTGCCAGTCAAAGGGGGATTTTACAACGACCACCTTCTCATCCTACCGTCGTTTATTTACGAACAAGCCCATACACGATGCTGTCGCGAAGCTCCCTCCGTACGGCTCAGGTACGTCACTGCCAAGTTTTATTTATTTGCCTTTTTCTGCCTTGCGCAGAAATAGCTGTGCCGTGGGGGATTGGAAACGCACTTTACTTTGCGCTTGACCAGCGGGAATTGAGCGATTTGGACGCGCTTCCACGGTTGCCATTTCCAACCTCGCGGCTTGCTGCGGGCGAACTGGCCACATTTTTTGCGGCTCTAGTCCACTGCATCAGACAAGAGCAAGAACGGCAGCTGCAGCCTCCGATCGACCAATTCCCTGCCGTTGCCCACTTCCCATCTCAGCTGCCATAGCACAATGTCAATTTCATTCACTAACCTCCACAGGCCCTCCGTGCCGCCGCCCCTCAGCCCCGGCTCTCCCGAACCATGGCCACGGTCCAGTCCGACATCTTCAAGCCCGCCAAGTTTGGCGGCAAGTACACAGTCACCCTGATCCCCGGTGACGGCATCGGTGCCGAGGTCGCCGAGTCGGTCAAGACGCTCTTCAAGGCCGACAACGTCCCCATCGAATGGGAGCAGGTCGACGTCTCCGGTATCGAGGAGGGCGGCGGCCGCACCGAGGCTGCCTTCCGCGAGTCGATCGAGTCGCTCAAGCGCAACAAGCTCGGCCTCAAGGGTATCCTCCACACCCCCGTCTCCCGCTCCGGCCACCAGTCCTTCAACGTGGCCATGCGCCAGGAGCTCGATATCTACGCCTCCATCTCCCTCATCAAGAACATTCCCGGCTACGAGACGCGCCACAAGGACGTCGACCTGTGCATCATCCGTGAGAACACCGAGGGCGAGTACTCGGGCCTCGAGCACCAGTCGGTGCCCGGCGTCGTCGAGTCGCTCAAGATCATCACCCGCGCCAAGTCGGAGCGCATCGCCCGCTTCGCCTTTAGCTTTGCCCTCGCCAACGGCCGCTCCAAGGTCACCTGCATCCACAAGGCCAACATCATGAAGCTGGCCGATGGTCTGTTCCGCAGCACCTTCCACAACGTCTCCAAGGAGTACCCCACCCTCGAGGTCAACGACATGATTGTCGACAACGCCTCCATGCAGGCCGTGTCCCGCCCCCAGCAGTTTGACGTCATGGTCATGCCCAACCTGTACGGCGGTATCCTGTCCAACATTGGTGCCGCGCTCGTCGGCGGCCCCGGCATCGTGCCCGGCTGCAACATGGGTCGCGAGGTTGCCGTCTTTGAGCCCGGCTGCCGTCACGTCGGTCTCGACATCAAGGGCAAGGACCAGGCCAACCCCACTGCTCTGGTCCTGTCGGCCAGCATGCTGCTGCGCCATCTTGGCCTCGATGACCACGCCAACCGCATCTCCAAGGCCATCTACGCCGTGATTGCCGAGGGCAAGGTCCGCACCCGCGACATGGGCGGTGTTGCCACGACGCACGAGTTCACCCGCGCCATTCTCGACAAGATGGAGGCCATCTAAGCTCGCGGCCGAGAAGCGACGGGAAGAAGAACTAGACCATGGCAGTTGCTGCACAATACCTTTAATGGGAGAAGACTACGTATTTTCCTTTGTTTGAATAAAGACCTAGACTGGCGGCCGTTGTCGGGACACGCGATGCTAGATACCACGGCGGAAGACGAGCGGCGCCATGGAACGTGATGGGATACGGGAAAAGGAGGGGAGAAGAGAGGATGAAGAGGAGGAACCAGATGGAGACGGGCGGGGGAGGAGAGCCTTTTTTTACATGTACATGACTGCATTTGTGGAATTACTTGGGCAGCGATAGCAGCTAAATGTATAGAATTGTTCAACTGCGGGAGAAGTGATGTTGACTTGGCCATTCAGTCTTTTTGGATTGTAGCTGTGTTTTTGACCTGACCTTCCAACTTTGGAGCTATCCAGCCGAATCGGACGGGTCGGACGAGTCTCGAGATGCCCTCCACGACACTGTCCAATTACCTGACAGATCACACGCCTTGTTGAGGTGTCTCGCTCAGATCGGCGCAGCAATTCCAAATTCTCGATCCCCTATTTTGCACACCGATCCAGAAAAACCAATCAGCAACCACAAGTGGCTCCGGAATGCAAGCCCGGGCAGACGGAGAGGCGGCCGTCCGCTCTCCCGGGCCAAGCCCACCCGCGCCCTGTGCTGCTGCCGCTGCACTTTCACCCAGTCATTGGCGCAGCGCCTTGT
This sequence comes from Akanthomyces muscarius, assembly GCF_028009165.1. Taxonomy (NCBI): domain Eukaryota; kingdom Fungi; phylum Ascomycota; class Sordariomycetes; order Hypocreales; family Cordycipitaceae; genus Akanthomyces; species Akanthomyces muscarius. The sequence continues at coordinate 2,876,468 of NC_079245.1, read as the reverse complement.
CCAACCCCCCGCTTCTTGTGCTGAACCCCGCAGGGCACTAGCCAGCGCGACTCTTTGGTAATCAATTAAGTCATATAATTCCAAATTGACATCTTTGCTGCAGCTAGTTACGATGTGGGATCGCGGAAAGTGGAGGGGGGGGTAGCGAGCTCTCGAGGCTTTATATAGTGCCCGTGGTCCCCCAGATTGCACCTTGATGGTTCTTGTTCTCTCCCACCACCAGATTTAATCCCCACGCACTCGACCAATCAGGCAATACGAGCTAGTTTTACGTTGCGTCTATTCCCATCAAGATCAGATAACAATGGCGACCAAGGGCAGCTGCATGTGTGGCGAGACGGCCTACCAGTTCACTGGTGAGTATAGCTTTTCGGGCTGTCGGGCGGGGTGGTTTGCATGTAAATAGGTACTGATCATCACCGCAGGACCTGTTGAGGCGACTGCGCTCTGCCACTGCACCGATTGCCAAAAGGTACATTACAAATCAGCGAATGACTTGCTCGGATTTTATATATTTGTTGAAATATTTGCTGACCTTCTGTAGTGGTCGGGCGGCGCCTACACCTCCAACGTCGTCACCCCGCGCGACGGCTTTAGCGTCACCAAGGGTACGTACCATGACATCACAGCCACTCGTGCTTCTCGATGCTATGTTTTTCCTTGCACGTAGATGAAAGAAATGCCATGACCAAATCTTGCCGTAAAGAGACAAAGACTGACAATTGAAATACAGGCACCCCCAAGACCTACGACGCCAAGGGCGACTCGGGCAAGGTCAACAAGCACTTCTTCTGCGGCACCTGCGGCTCCTCGCTCTACACCGAGCTCGAGATTATGCCCACCAACGTCTGCATCAAGGCCGGCTCGCTCGACGGCGGCAAGGCCGCGCTCGACAACAAGGTCGGCGTCGAGTTTTACACCAAGGACCGCGTCGGCTACCTGCACAGCCTCGCCGACGCCAAGCAGGTCGAGGCGTTTGGCAACTAAAATTGCCATTCCGCTCTTGGTCTACAATCCCATAGCATAAACTAGTAAAAGAAGAAACGAAAATTCATCAAAATTACCTTTGCTTTGAACCATGTGATTTCTCTCGATTTTTGTAAATCTACTCGGCCTCGTGTTCAGGTCAATGCTCCCAAGATCCGCGCCAGTCCCAGCTCCAGAAACGCCTTGTCGTGCGAGTACACGATCCGGAACCACCCCGGCTCGTCGGCGCCGAACCGGAATCCCGCCGCCAGAAACACTTTACTCTCGAGCAGCGCGTCCATGGTCAAATGATCCACGTCGCCTCCCTGCGCCTCTGGATGGTGCGCCAGATACTTGGCGCCCAGGTTCAGCCAGATGAAGAAGCCCGCGTTGGCGCCGGCCGCGTACTCGATGCCGTGCGTCCGCGCCCACGTCGCCACCTCGGCGTGGCGCTCGCCCAGCAGCCGCCGGTTCTCCCGCACATAGGCCTCAACCCACGCGTCGTCCTCGAGGATGCAGGTGACGGCGTGCTCGGTGAGCGACGAGATGCTGCCAAACAGGCCCGTCGGCTGCAGAGCTGCGTGCAGGGCCGGGTTGTGCTGCGAGACGACGACGCCCATCCGGAGGCCGTTGGCGCCGAAATCCTTGGACATGCCCCAGAGGACGTGCACGCGCGCCGGGTCGATGACGCCCTCTGGATCTATAGAGAGGATCGACTGGAACGGCGTCGGAGGCGGGTGCGTGTCGAGGGTGTTGCTGAATGTAGACAGGGCGTAGATTTCATCGCTGATGAGATGCAGCGCGTACTTTTCGCACAACCTCATGAAGTCGACGAGGACCTCTCGCGGATAGCATCGCCCGAGGGGATTGTGCGGGTGACATAGAATCAGCACGCCGACTTTGCCGCCGTCCGCCTGGATCGCGAGGATCCGGTCCTCGTAGCGCCGCACGCAGTCTGGGCCCAGCGGATCCTCGCCGTCCGGGTAGCTGACCTCTGCGATGCGCGCGCCCGTGCGCAGCGTCGCGTCGTCGAGAAACGCCGTGTAGTACGGCCGGCCGAGCAGGACGTAGTCGCCGGGGTCCGCGCAGCACAGCGCGAGGCTCTCGATGCCCGTGGTGCACCCGTTGACGACGAACAGGTGCGCGGGGGTCAGCGGCGCCACGGGCTGCAGGTGCCGCGTGAGGAAGCGCGCGAGGGCCCGGCCGAGCCGCTGGTAGCCGTCGCAGTAGGTGAACGCCGACTCGGGGAGCGATGCGACGCTGGATTGGATGTGCGAGCCGAGCACGCCGTGCATGAGTGTGTTTTCGGCGATGCCCAGCGAGAGGTAGCCGTTGGGGTTGGAGGAGGGGTGCCAGAGGTTGCAGAGGACGTCGAAGACGGGGTTGGGGATGCTCTGCGCAACGGCGCGCTTTGAGAGGGACATTTTTGGGAGGGCAAATATCTGGCAATCTATATAAAACACAGCAAGAGTTAAGAAAAACGTCAAGAGAAATCTAAAAGAGAGAGAAAGTGTAGTTGTTAGTGGCCCAGTTGTCTGGGAACGGGGCTAACCATGACGGCTCCAGTGCGGGACGGCGTGAGACGTCGTTCGCGCCCTTGGCAGGCGTACGAGGCGCTGGCGCAAAAAAGTGTAGCTGGATTAACAAAATCATGTAGACTAAACTGACGAAAAGAGAATCTCTTGCGCAAGCGCTCATGGTGCTATCGATTGAGTAGATTTCTCCCATCTGGGCGAACACGGAATGGGCTGAGGGGCAGAACGCGGTATAAGGAGCATTGTATATGCATATATTTGTATACCACAGCAGGGTGAGAATAATACAAATACAACAAATGTGAATTTGCCATACCATCGGTCAAGGCTCTCTAGCAGCTACTCTCTAAAAGCACTGACCATGAAGAAGAATGTGAAAATATCATCTCGCTAGAATATCAGAAGAAGAAGACGCTTCCAACATTGCCTGGACGCGCGACCATGTGAGTGCAAAGCCTACCTCACTAGCCATTTTTTGACCGCCGCCTTGGCCTCGTCGACAAGACCCAACTCTAGAATTCCTCGTTAGCATAATCATCACTTTTGCAATAGGAGCTTCGCCAAACACGTACCCAGAAGCAGTTGCACGCCGCCGCGAATGCCCGAATCCAGGGCGCTCGCGATCCAGCCATGCGTGTAAGAGGTATGCTCACCAACAAAGATCATCTGCCGCCCTCGTTAGTAAGAAAGAAGAATCCAGCCGCTCTTGGGACTACCGTCTCCAACTGTCGCCAGCTTAAACTCACATTCTTGTGCACCTTGAAATACTCGGGAATGTACAGCTCATGCTGCCCAGCCGAAGGATTCGCCCAGGCGCCCGCGGCCAGAGGGTCCAGAGCCCAGCACTTCCTCACAAACTTGCCCGTGTACAGCGCGCGCGTGTGCTCGCCGTGAATCTCCGTCATGGCATCCAGCACGTACTGCGCGTGCTCCTCGTCCGACATTGTAATCATCCTCGTCATTTCGTGATTCACGGACCCTTCCAGGTATGACGCCAGGATGCTGGCCGGGCCCGTCCCGTTGATGTTGTACGAGGGGTAGCAGACGAATGCAATACCGGGAATGTCCGTCTGCGTGCTGCAGCCGCCGTAGATGGGGGTGGCGTACTTTTCCCAGAAGCGCTCCGAGTACTCAAGCGCCACCTTGCACGACGTGTCGTAGATGAGATTGTCGATGGCGTTGGCCATGGTGACGTCAATGTCGGGGAGGCGCCATTGGCGGACCACGGTAAAGGGAGCAGAGATGACGGCATAGTCAAAGGTCGAGTTTTGAAAGTCGCGGTCCTTGAAGCTGTGCTTCCACTGGAGCGTGACCTTGTCGTCTGCGTATTTGGCTCGCTCCACCTTGATGCCCATCTGAGTGTTGTCGCCTACCAGCGGCACAAAAGATAACGGTAACCGGCTAAATCCTCCGTCGATGGTCTTGTATGCATTAGCGCTCTCATACATGACGTCGTACACGTACTCCCAAAAGCTCCCTCGGGGATCTCCTTGGCTGTCCAGCATGTCTGTGCTGTTGAGACTGCCCTTCAGATACTGGGATAGATAGGAGAACTCGGTCCATCGATCTCCCGGCTGGCCACCGAGCCCATTATCGTTCCATTTTCTGTGAGCTTGGTACATGTTCTTGGCCATGGCGATCATGAAGGCGTCGTCGGGCAGATTCTTGTTCAGCTTCCTGCTTATTGCCTTGGTTTCTGCGTCCAAAATAACAGGTACCGTCAACGACGAGTTCTTCGAGATTTGCTTTATTGTTGGGGGAAGACCGCTAGCTGTCCGAATGCCGTGAAAGTACTGCAGTCCATTCTCATTGTAGTCGATCCACGGGATTAGGTCGACTTTGAGCTTGGCATCTCCTTTGTTGCGCTTGTTCATTTCATCGATGAGAAATAAGACAAGTTTTGTGTCGCTAATCTTGTGGCTATTCCCGCTGTTGTCGATATAGTCGACTGGCAAACGCATCGCTCCGAGTTCCTGGTACGAGTAGTCCGAGGGTCCTCCGGTGAGGTAGCTTGTATGTACACGACCACCCAGGCGGTCGGCAGCTTCGAGAATAGTCAAGTTATCAAAGCCCGCTTCATGGAGAACAAGGTATGTCATCATGCCTGACATGCCGGCCCCAACAATGCCAATATTCTTGTGTTTGGCGGCCTTGACATCTGTGGTGCTGGGCTCCTTTTGCGACAGCGCCTCGACGCCCGCGTACCAGACTCCGAGAGGATCGAAACCGTTGGCTTCGGTCATGGAAATTGAAGCTTTTCAGTGTTAGACTATGATGAATGAAGGGGATACTTGTAAAAGCGTAGTAGTCTTACCAGAGGACTCATTGCGGACAGCCTGGGTTCCGTTCGCTTGGGAGATCGCACCGCCGATGCATAGCGCAAAAACCGAGCCCACCCAAAAAACTCGGCGTGGCATGGTTTCGGAAGGTTGGTGAAGACTCCTTTATCTAAAAGGTTGAGGCTTGAAGGTTAATAGGCTTTTCTTGTGCAACAGGAACACTTTAGTGATGGCTCCTGGAGCGCCAGTGTACGGCAGCGCGAGGCATACACATATATACGCATAGTGAATCGATCGAAATACTGCAGAATTTTATCAGCACTAGCCAGCGCTGCATTTATCCTAGCTGAATCGGTGTTCCTTTTTAGAGAAGCCCTATGTCTCTTCCCCGTGCCGGGCTGCCGCTGACGCCGGGATTGCGGCTGACTAGTAGCGTAGCATTTCATCACTTAATATGCAGCCCGTGCAGGTACCGTATTAGAAACAGCCCCATTCCTACCACCCGGCAGCAATGCATTGTATATTGCGGCGTTCTGCTGCATATAAGCCTTTTCTGGCCAGCCGCTCTTCCGGAGTTCAGCTAGCCCAAAGGCTGTACACGACTACTCACCACCTGCGGTAGAAAGTCGCCGCAGCGGGCATGGAAGCCAGCCTAGTTCTAAATTTCACGAGTGGTACCGACTCAATCTACAAGACGAGTCTCCTATGCGGTCGAAATAAGCGCAGAATAAACTTGAAGAATCTTAAAACATGAGCTATTTAACAGCATGCCGTCTACTATACAGGTGGAGTGAACCGCGCTCTGAAGACCAAGACCGTGGGCGGACTGGGTAGTCCCCGTCCCTATCCATCTCAGATAAATAGAAGGTGGTTCCCGGCATGGGGACCTAAAATTGCTCCAGCCAATCAAAGGCGCAAAGCGCTTTGGTATGATCAGATTCACGATGGATGGGGCTTGAAATGCGGTGGCCTGAGCTATGTGAGCCAGAACGGGATGGCCGTTACTCCCGCTCCCGCTGGCCCACGACGAAGATTGGGGGCCGAGGGAAGTAGAATGAGCAATGAAGAAGCAGAAGAACGGAAATACCAATTTAAAAAAACTGCACAATAAGATAACTACCAAGGGACAAATTGCCAAGCACTCGCGACCGGGTATCGATTGGGCATCTGCTTAGTATGTACTACACCAACCGTCGCAACTGCGCGGGCTGATCCGAGACATCAACGAAAGCCTTTTGCAGCGACCTCGGACGACTAACACAGGTATATAGAGAAGCCCATGGCCATTTGATTTGGCTGATATATCACCGGATCCGTTGTTCTCAACATACAGTGGTCTCATTAGCATCAGCCTTTGCCAGCATTTCTTTGACGCCTTACTGCCCTGCCCTACGTCCTCGTATGGGCTATGCACATATAATCTATTCCCTTCTCCGCAACTGATCTAAAGCTATAAAACTCCGAACCGAATCACCCCTATATCGTCATCTGCTAAAATCATCAGCGCGCAAACCTTAAAAAAAATTGTTAGTACAATCCTGACCGCCGAGCGCCATGCATTGCTCCATTCTGGTCTTGGCAATTGGCCTGAACTGACGCTTTGCAGCGGATAGCCATGGCCCCTACCAGAAGTGAAACGGTCAACAGAAATGCGGTGCCTCGAGATCTCAATGGCCATTACGGCTCTCTAGACGAGCATCAGCAGGAAGCTCTACACGGCTTCAGAAGCCTTGTAGTACAGCGAGGTTACGCGGACTTTCAGACGGCAACACCCTTGCAAGACATAAAGCTGCTGTAAGTGCCGAGTTGGCAATGCTAGGCTTTAAAGAGCCAGCTGTAAATAGCTTCTGACAAGTTTGCATTAATAGCCGCTTTCTTCGCGCCCGTAGATGGGATGCTGAGGCGGCTTACACGCAGTTCAACGACACAGAGACTTGGCGCCAGGTCAACCAAATCAACACCGTGTACGAGACCATTGACATTGAAGCCTACAAGCAGCTGCGTAATCTTGTGTGTGCCTCGAATTTCGGAATCCGGCTATAATTGACGGACTGAGTCTCAGCACAATGCTAACAGTTTGTGCAAAAGTACCCACAGTGGACGGGCCGACGAGATCGCCTCGGCGCGCCTTTGTATGTCTATGCCCCTCAGACACTGAATGGCCAAGTGGTGGCAGTGAGCGAAGAGGTCACTGCGAGACCCGACTTTTCCCTGGCGAAAAAGGACGAGGAGACGTCGACAGGCCTCGTTTGCTTCGCGGCCTTGCTCGACAACCTGCTTCGCTTCACCCAGCCGCTCGCAACCCAGCTGCCGGACCGCAAGCACCCCGAAGTGCCCGTCACGCTGAGCACGTACATTATCGACTTCTCCGGCATCAGCATCTTGCAGTTCTGGAGCCTCAAGAGCCACATACGCACGCTGGCCTGCCTCGTGTCGGCGTACTACCCCGAGACGCTCGGCAGCATCTTCATCGTGGGCGCGCCGTCTTTTTTCGGCACGGTGTTTAGCTGGATAAAGGGCTGGCTGGACCCCGTCACGGTCTCCAAGATTCGCATCGTCGGCCCTAGCGAGGCGAAATCTGCGTTGGAGGAGGCGATTGACAAGTGCAACATCCCCAAGGCGTACGGTGGAGACCTTGACTATGCGTTTGGCAAGGCTCCTGTTCTTGACCCTGTCTTGAAGGATATTGTTGATTGGGACGGTGGATATTCATCTTTCCCTCTGGCTCCGCTTGTGTGGGAGCCGGTCGAAGGCAGCCCGGATCGTGTAGCGTGCCTCAAGGTCGGTCGTCAGGACGGTCAGGTACAGCGAGAGTGCGTGTGCACAATTCCTCGAACCTGGCCGCCGGTGGAAGATCGCTCGCCATAGTTTTCTGTGTCTTTTTTATATTATGAGGCGACTTCACTGGGATTTTCGTATCCAGAAGGCGAACGACAGCTCATGTTTGCTCTCTCAAGCCGGCCATCGGATATTTCGTGAAACGTTCCGTGAATAAGACTTGGTGCTGTTTTGGGTCTGAAATTCTATTCTGGATGCACATATAGATGGCAACTCGCTCCACGAAATATGCTACGAAAACGTTTATGAAAATGCTGCAGAACATCGGGAGCGTAAGCATGGCTGAGCTGAAGTGAAACCTGCAGCTTAGCCTGGCAAGCGGATTCTCTGTGCCAGATTTCTTCAGCCTCCTCCTCAGCCGCTTCAAACACGAGATTTGCTTTTCTCCTCTTGTCCCTTACCGCTTCTCTAAACGAGCGAGCACTGTGACGCAGTACCACTCTACTGCGAAGATGAAATGTCTACAGAAAGCGCAGACCAGAACACTGCAAGTCCGAGTCGCGGCTTTGATAACCCGAAGCTTACACTGACATAGGGCTCGCCGTTTTCCACACGTGTATTGAATGCTCTCAATGACTGTGGAGAGTCCTCGGCCATTGATGATGCCTATCTATTGAAGCTGTTACCCTCCGTATGGCGGTCGCAATACGGTGCAAAAGGCAACTTGAGAGACAATTCAGAGAAAGTGACCAACAAAGAGCTTGGACTAACCCGATTTAATTTCCTGCAAAAGTGGCTTTGGCTCGCGGGGTCTCGCGCGGTGCCACCACCACTGCATCATCAAATTGTCGTCGGTCGCGAGATTTGTCCTCACGGAGCAAATGGAGATGCATCTGATATGGATCACACGCCGTATATTCATCTTCGAATTATAAGCCTTTTTGTTGTCTTGAGCCATGAAAATGTCACAGTATCTAGAGTCCGAAAACTAGGCGCCACGAGGTCCCAGTGCAGGACGCCGAAGCGCCCCTCATTGCCGATAAACAGTCGGAGACAGCGGCGCAGAGGCTTTTGCCACTCCCAACTACACGCGTTAAAATCCGAAGAAGTTTCGCAATGGCCATGATTCCGCTAAGAATCGGCGTTAGCAGAGCGGATGTTTCAAAGAAATGGCAGCGTGGCGGCGGACATAATCTCAAAGACGTGAGATTCCGAAAATGGCGAAGCTTTTCGGCTGTGGGGCCGAATCGTTCGGCAGTCGAAGATCAGGGAGTCCGTGGAAAGTTAGATATGAGCCCACGTCGTAATTAAGTACAAAAATGGACGACGCCCGGTTCATACTTTTCTTCATCGTTCTGCATCTCAAGACATATTCTCACGACAGAAACACATCAGCACAGATACAGCAAATCTACAAGATTGACACTTGCTCACTACCGCCTTGTTTAAGCGTCACAGCACACTGCACATCACAATGTCCAATATCAAGACTGTGAGCATCCCCAACATTGGCTGGGAGACGGCTGCGGATATTCACTTCCCACCCAAATTTGAAGAGTCCAAGAAATACGCCCTCGTCCTCTCCGCCCACCCCATTGGCTCGTGCAAGGAGCAGACCTCTGGCAATGTCTACGGCAAGGCCATGGCCGAGGCTGGATTTGTCGTCATCGCCTTCGATGCTTCTTTCCAGGGTGCCTCTGGTGGCCAGCCCCGCTTCATCGAGAACCCCGAGTTCCGCGTCGCCGACTTTCGCGCCGTCGTCGACTACGCCCAGACGCTGCCGTACGTCGACGCGGAGCGCATCGGCGTGCTGGGCATCTGCGGCGGCGGCGGTTACGCGCTCAACGCCGGCATGACCGACTACCGCTTCAAGTGCTCCGTCGGCATCACACCCGTCAACTTTGGGCGCCTGTCGCGGGAGTCCTTTGCCCAGTTCAATCCTGTCGGCACTCTCGAAGCCATTGCAAAGCAGCGCACAGCCGAGGCCCAGGGCGCGGAGCGCAACATTCTGCAGTACCTGCCTGCTTCGGTCGCTGAGGCGAAGAAGGCGACCTCCGATCCGGATCTCGTCGAGGCTACAGACTACTACAAGACGGAGCGCGGAAGCGCGCCGAATGGCTGCGCCAGCGGTTTGCTGTCGTACAACAGCTCGGCGCTGGCGTGGGATGCTTTTAACCACGCCGAGGTGCTCATGACCAAGCCCTTTATGGTAGTAGTGGGCGATATCCCAGGTGGCTTCGGTGCGTACCGGGATGCACTCGAGGTTCATGGACGCGCCACAGCCAAGGAGAAGGAGTTGGTGGTGCTTCCGGGCGTGTCGCATTACAGCCTGTACGATAAGCCGGACTCAGTGAAGCCTGCGCTGGAAAAGGTGCTTCCTTTTCTGAGGAAGCACCTAGGAGAGGCTGCTTAAGGTGATGGTGAGACTGTCTGGAGCAGAAATTTGGTTTGCGAGTCGCCACATTTTGACAAATTCTTGTTCTATGGGAAGAAAAATCAGCAATGAATTAAATGTCAATGTATACGATCCCTAAGTACTTTGAGAGCTGTGCTGAGTGCGTCGCCGTATTGGCACACAGTCCGTGATGAAGATTACCAAGATTCTAATAATTTTAAATCGCGACTCGTATTTCGTATTCCATTGTCAGCTGTAAAGCCCTCTAATCTTGAAGCTGCGTCTAGATGATGGGTTGTTGACCTGCTGCTGTGATAACAGTCATCGAGGCCTGCGATAACGGCGTGCAAGGGTGTCGCGGGGTCCGCGGGGTAGGTGGCCGAGTGTCAATGGTCGCGATGAGCAACAAGCAGCCGGGATGCAGTCACTAACTCGGTCGAAGTAGCATTTACAGCGACTGATGCACACCACCAACCAGACAAATGTTGTTTCCCACTGCGACGGACTGTCGACTGAATGTAGGGTTGACAGACGGCCCCACCCATCCAAGGAGGGGTGAGTCGGGCAGTCTTTGATGGTTGGTGGGGTTCCCTTGGACACCAAAGACGCTGGTGGGATATTTTTCTGCGCTGCTGTTTTCTGTGACTCAATTTTACCCCTCGTGCCGCACAATTATAAAGACTCGCGATCCAGCCGGCCGCGAGCGATTCTTTCTGCCGACGCAATCGAAACGACACAGACACCGAAATTGATACCCATCCTTCCATCATGGCTGACAACCAACCCCCCGCCGCTGAGGCGCCCGTTGACGCGGCCGCCGCCGCCGTCGGCAAGCTGCACCTCGACGAGGTCACTGGCGAGATGATCTCCAAGACGGAGCTCAAGAAGCGCCAAAAGGCCCGCGAGCGCGACGCCGCAAAGAAGGAAAAGGCCGAGAAGTCGGGTGCGCCCCCGCCCGCCGGCAAGAAGGCTGCTGGCAGCTCTGAGGCTGCCGAGAAGGATCTGACCCCCAACCAGGTAGGCGGCCGATGCCCGTCACGATGTCTTGAGAAGGATTCTTGAAATAAATGCTAACAATTGACAGTACTTTGAAATCCGCTCACGAACCGTCAACGAGCTCCACGAGCAGGGCAAGGCCTACCCTTACAAGGTTTGCCCACCGTTATGCAAACAGCCACAACGGCTACTAACAGCATCCCCAGTTCGAAGTCACCTACGACATTCGCAACTTTGAAAAGGAATTTTCGCACCTCAAGAATGGCGAAATCGACAAGAGCAAGTCCCTTGCCCTCGCCGGCAGAATATACGTCCGTCGCGCCGCTGGCAGCAAGCTCTTCTTCTACGACCTCCGCTCCAACGTACGTGCCACTAGCAAACAAACACGCCCGCTGCCAGACACTGTACTAACCATGCGCAGGGTACCAGACTCCAGGTCCTCGCTCAGGCCGACCACCTGGGTGAAGGCGTCCCCAGCTTCGAGGACCAGCACGTCAACATTCGCCGTGGCGACATTGTCGGCATCCGCGGTTACCCGACCCGTACCAACCCCAAGACCAAGCAGGGCCAGGGCGAGTTCTCCGGCGAGCTGTCCATTGCCGCCGGCGAGCTTATCCTCCTGTCTCCTTGCCTGCACCAGGTACATCTTCTTCTCTCTTCAATCAGTCCTCCCCTGTCCGTAGAGCCCTCGCTAACCATGGCAGATCCCCGATGACCACTACGGCTTCAAGAATGCCGAGCAGCGCTTCCGCCAGCGCTACCTCGATCTCATGATGAACGAAAACGCCCGCAACGTCCTCATCACCCGCGCCAAGGTCGACACCTACATCCGCCGCTGGTTCGACGACCGCGACTTTGTCTCGGTGCAGACCCCCATGCTCAACACGATTGCCGGCGGCGCCACCGCCAAGCCCTTCATCACCCACCACAACGACCTCAACATGGACATGTTCCTGCGCATCGCCCCCGAGCTGTACCTCAAGATGCTCGTCGTCGGTGGCCTGGACCGCGTGTACGAGATGGGTCGCCAGTTCCGCAACGAGAGCATGGATCTAACCCACAACCCTGGTTTGTTTAACCCAACGCTCCCCCAAAACGAGAACGATTTTTACTGACCTGTATAGAATTCACCACTCTGGAGTTTTACATGGCATATGCTGATGTCTACGACCTCATGAAGATGACCGAGGAGCTGGTCTCGGGTCTCGTCAAGCACGTCCACGGCACCTACGTCACCAAGTACCACAACTCCAAGGGCGAGGAGCTCGAGATCAACTGGGAGGGCCCCTGGCGCCGGATTGACATGATACCCGCCCTCGAGGAGGCCACGGGCGAAAAGTTCCCCACCGGCGACGTCCTCCACACTGCCGAGACGGGCGAGTTTCTCAAGAAGGTCCTGATCAAGACGGGCGTCGAGTGCAACCCTCCCCTGACCAATGCCCGTATGCTCGACGCCCTTTGTGGCGAGTACCTCGAGTCTCAATGCGTACGCACAACTCTACACTTCCCCCGGTTTATGAGCAGTTTATACTGACACCCCCGCAGATAAGCCCTACCTTCATCTTTGGCCACCCCAAGATGATGTCTCCTCTGGCCAAGAGTCACCGCTCCATCCCCGGTCTCTGCGAGCGTTTCGAGTGCTTTGTCGCCACCAAGGAAATCTGCAACGCGTAAGTCATCTCTCCTTTCTGATCCTCACGCGCACGTACTGACCTTTTTCTTTTAAAGCTACACCGAGTTGAACGTCGCTACCGAGCAGCGTCTCCGCTTCGAGGAGCAGGCCAACCAAAAGGCCCAGGGCGACGACGAGGCGCAGGTCGTAGACGAGACTTTCTGCAAGGCTCTCGAGTACGGTCTCCCGCCCACCGGCGGCTGGGGCATGGGCATTGACCGCATGATGATGTTCCTGACCGACAACCACAGCATCAGAGAGGTGCTGGCGTTTCCCACCATGAAGCCCGAGTAGAGAAAGGGTCCAAGTAGACATGATTTAACGTATGATGAGGTTAGAAAGCCAATAAAAGTTTGCTGCCCCATCCAAGTCATCCCTCACCTCGTAACAAGAAAAGTGACGTGGTATTGTTTTTTCTTTATATGAAAAGGAAAAAAAAAGAAATCTAGATTGATTGTAGAATAATACGCCCCCAAACGCCGTGCCAGTTCCATGCTTTTTCGGTTCATAATCATCGCCCGCACTGCTTTCCTCAAAACGCGATGCGGCGCTTGCGGCCCGTGTATCTGGACGTGGCCTTGACAATCTTGCCCTTGCGCTCCATCTGCTCCTTTTTCTTGACGATCCACGCCTTGCTGCCCTTTTTCATCTCGCCCCTCTTGTTCACCGCCGCAAACTTTCTCCTCGCATCCTCAACGTCCACATTGTCCATGCCCGCCACCACGCCCGTGATGTCGCCCCCGCCCTCACCGCCGCCCGCGGTACCAACCGTCAGGACCAGGTACAGCTTCACGTTCTTGGTCCCCGGGTCGTCCTCGAGCAGGCCCGCGCCGAAGCCGGCCCTGACGGCGGCCTGCGTAATCATGTTGCGCTGCGTCTCGTTCTTGGGGTAGAACTGGCAGACGGCGCGGCCGCCGCGGCGCAGGGCCGCGTACAGGCCGTTGAAGAAGCGCGCGAGGCGGCCGGCGGGGGAGGTGTCGCTCGTCTCGGCGCTGCAGAGCCACTGGATGGCCGAGATGCTGATGGCGGCGTCAAAGGCGCCGGCGCGAAAGGGCACGCCCTGGCCAATGTCGGCGAGCACCAGGTCGCCCTCGACGTCGCGCTGCAGGGCGACGTCGAGCATCGACGGGGACACGTCCATGCCGATCCAGGTGTGCGGGCCGCCGTCGGCGGGGGACACGGCCGACAGCATCTCCCCGGAGAGGCCGCTGCCGCAGCCGACGTCGAGGATGAGCGAGGGGCCCTGCAGGTCGAGCAGCTCGAGGGCGCGGCGGGTCATGGAGGCCTGGATGTTTTGGATGCGCGACGAGGTGGTGTATTTGCGGGCTTCAATGTCGTCGTAGTGGACGTCGGCCGCGCTGAAAGAGTTTAGTTGTGCACTTTTCCGGTTGTCTTTGGCTCGTGGCTTACAGGGTATCCTCGGGACGAGACATGTTGGCGGCTTATTCGATGATTTTAGTTGAAGGACGGTAGTCAAGCTGCTGCGCCAACTTGGCTGGAGTGTTAAATAATTTCGTCGTCGTGATGCTTGTCGTAGCCTCAAAGTCGGTGTCGCTGCTCGGGCCGGGCCCCCGCTCAACTTTTTTTTCGCGTGCGGTGCTCCGCTTATCGATAAGCAACTTTTTGGTGGCGTGTCTTCCATTGCGCATCTCGCTGCCTCGTCATCCCTGAATCTGTCCGAAGCTACCTCTCCTACCTTTGCCTCCTTTGAACCAGCCAACCCTTTTTCCAATTCCCGAAGCTCCCGTTTACGCGACAACTTTCCTCAGGCCATGCCATACACTCATTAAAGGCGCCTTACTCTTCTTCCATTCGCTCCGATATTATATACAATTTCTTTTCTTTTTTTTTTTCCTACTACCATTTCGAGCTTTCCAGCTTCCAAACATGTGGATTCTTCCCCTGATCGGCTACGCGGGCGCCATTGTCGGCTTTGGCTTCCTGACGCTCGCCATCGCGTCGGGACTGTACTATCTCTCCGAGCTCGTCGAGGAGCACACCGTCATTGCCAAGCGCCTCCTTACGCGCACCATCTACACCATCATCGGCGTCCAGGTCACGCTCTTAATCGTCGACGGCTTTCCCTTTTGGGCCACGCTCCTCGGCATCGTTTCGCACGTCGTGTACCTGGGCAACATGCGCCGCTTCCCGTTTGTGAAGCTGTCGGATCCTCTCTTCATTCTCTCCTGCGGTATGCTTTGCGCTCTACACCCGCCCCCGCGGTCCCCTAACCCTCTCTCGTCCCCCTTCTAACACGCGCCCCGGGCAGTCCTCGTCCTTGTCGACCACTACGTCTGGTTCCGCCACTTTTCCGACTCGCAGACCGCCTCGTACCAGCGCGCCTCGTACTACGACGATGTCGAGGTCCCGAGCTTCACCATGATTGCCTCGTACTTTGGCCTCTGCGTCTGGCTCGTCCCCTTTGCGCTCTTTGTGAGCCTCTCCGCCGGCGACAACGTCCTCCCGACCATGGGCACCGAGCCCGCACACGACGGCGGCAGCGGCAGTGCTTTCAGCGCCAAGGCGAACAGGCCCCAGGGCATGATCAAAGCCGTTGTGGACTGGGCGCGCGATACGATCGGCGAGTTGGCGGGTGCGCGCAAAGAGAGCAGGTTCTAGGCTGGTGCTGTATCGCGATGGTGGCAGGTGGCAAGGAAGTATTCGCCTTGTGAATTGGTCCGTCGGCGATCTGTATGAATGGCCTGGCACTACACTCTTGATCGATTGCGTTGTCGCATCTCTGGGCAGCCGGGGGCTGTGATAGATCTTGTATCAAAAATCCGCGCAGGACGCACATTACTTAATGATAATGAAAACACATGAAGAGATCACCTTGCCAAGCTGCGTGAAACCTCGACAGGAGTTCTATGAATAGCAGCACGTGGTAGCTATCTTGCGGTGGCATCCATTTTTCAGTTCATTAGAGAACATATTAACCTTGTTTTCTCGCCATGGTCAGTCAAGTACACTAGCATTAGGCTATATCTCTACTCATATCATACGCAATCTGTTTAATGGAGGGCCGCTATGGACTGGGATATGCCGGCTCGGACTCGACTCGACACTCCACACTGCCAGAGTCCGAGGTCTGACCCACCAGGCCGGCCGTTGCGTGTAAGGCTGACCATGACACGGCCGCTTTATTTAGCACAGCCGCCTCGAGCCACACGGAAACTGGACTGGATTAGTGCTTCTCTTGGAGAATATTTGGTGTATTTTGTTAGCAGTCCGAGCTTGAGATATGCGAGGCTGAGGCGATGATCGAGGCGTTGGCAGCCGCGTCAGCACCCGCCGCGTCCAAGTAGACGGGCACAGGACATTGGCCACTGTCGTCGACTGCTGGGGACTTGATGGGTGGCTGAAGTAGAGCAATCGAGCGCCTTTGAATTGCCCCCCGTGCTGATGCGATCTCACCCTCAATCGGACTTTTGCACCGCCCACCAGGGAATACCCCACGAGAACGGGTCCGAGAATTGCTGCTTCCGCTGATGATGGTTTCCGACGTAGAAGACTGTATATAGTATTAGCCAGGACCAGTTGTAAAGAAAGCAGCACTTCAATCCCATCATAGTCCAGAACCCTACAGTCCTACGATTCCCCATCTTCCTCAATACCGCCCAACTCGCCATGCTGTCCATCCTCATCTTCGTCGCACTCGCCAGTGCCATGCCCATCGTCTCAGAACCCGCTCTCCAACCCCAAAACACCACAGATCCTTCCAGCCCTCTTTCGAAAAGACTTGCAACGACGGCCATCAATCTACTTCAGCGCTCCGTCTGCGAATCCGACGCCGACGGCATCATCGCTGCCGACTGCGTCCCCCACGTCTACTCCATCCTGCGCGCTTCTTTCGCTCTCTTCTGCCTCTTTGCCTTTTTAGTCCTTGTCCACGTCTGGCAAGCGGCCAGGTACAATAAAATCCGTACGTCATTCCTTTCCCTTGCTCGTTATTCGCCCGGAGGAAGCCAAGCTAACCTGGGATCCACAGAGTCCGTCTTTGGCACGTACATTGCCGACGACACTGGAGACCAGAGTGTCAAAACTCCTCCGTACATTCTGCTAGATGAGACTAATCTCACTTGACCAAAGGAGAATGCTGCCCATTTTCGAAAATTTCACAGGAGTCATGCCGGAGTGTGGCATGCTGCCCGGGAGCCTGCGTAACGCGTCCTTTGGTGGAGTCGAGCCTCACACGCTTACACTTAACCATAACGCTTACAACCACCACCATGACCATAATGCAGCAACCACATCGCCAACAAAAGGTATAAAACCTTTCGGCATCCGACATCCAAAAGACAAAACTCTACCATCACTCAACACAGCAAAACCCACCATCCTACAATCAATCAGACATACAAACCCTCAAAACACAAATCTTTGTCTTGCACAGACTACTCTCCCACTTACACCATGCCTGCCACCATCTTCGCCCGCGCCGCAGCCCGCCGCGCCGCCACCTTTTGCACCTCCAGCCGCGTCCTGAAGCCCTCTGCCGAGTCCTCCGGCATCAGCATGGGCACCTCCACCTCCTCGTCCCCTTCTACCGGCGCCACCTCCTGGGCGTGGCGCAACCTCACGCCCCAGACGCGCCGGTACGTCAAGATGGGCGCGGCGGCGAGCGTTGCCACCGACGCCTTTGTCCTGTACAACTACCCCGAGTGGGTTGGCCTGAAGAGGGCTTCGGAGTAGACAAACTGAGTTGGAGTTGGAGTTTTCTTTCTCGGTCGCTTTTTTTGGAATGGAGAAACTAGATTCAAGGTTGGAGGATGAGGAATTGGTTGTATGGTAAGATAGATTGCTTGGTTACAAGAATACTGCGTTTATATCGTTTGTATCCGAATACTGTGTATCAGTTGATTAATGTGCCATATTTGATTATACTTTGACTTTCACCATGGGCCTTTTTCTACGAGGCTTGCATCACGAACAAAGACGCAATTCGGTCATACTATAGTAATCGTAGTTCAATTGTACATTCTATGTATTCAAATCAAACGCGCATCCCACCAAAACGCCTACATGCAAGTCGTCCATGGCACCATCCCACTTCCTTACTGACTCCGCATCACCGCCGCAAGACGCTGTCTTGCGCTATCCTTGTTTCCTCTCGCGCCATTCTGCACCGGCGCAGCCTCATAATACCCATTCGTCTCCTCGTAGCCCACCTTTTGCGGGCGCGGCGGCGGCGGCGGCGCATGGGGCGGCTGCTGCTGCTGCTGCTGCTGCGTCGACGAGGCTGTCGTGTAGTACGGTGAGTCCCACTCACGAGGCTGGTCGTTATGGATGCTAGGCGTGGCAGGCGCAACTGGCGCCGAGGGCTGCTGAGGACGAGGGCGGGCGGTGTCTACGTTTTGCCGGGGGCGCTCATCCTGATAGCTCTGGCGGTTTGACTCCACGGAGCGCCGTGGTGGCGGTGCTGCTTGCGCCGCCGTCGACTGTCTCTTGACAGTGTTTCGTCTCGACGGTGCTTCGGCGTCCGAGTCAACATCATCGTCCGCCTCATCAGCAAAGGCGCGCAAATCACTCCGCATCGCCAGGCTAGCACAGATGCTCCGCGCCTCTTCGATCGCCTTCTTCTGCTCCTTGAGCGTCAGGCGGCGCTCGCGCGTCTCCTTGTTCTCGGCGGCAATGGACTCAATCGTCGCGTTGGGCATACGCAGAATCTCAACGGGGTTGAAGAGCCGTAGCATGCCAAGCAGCAAATGACGCTCGACAACCTGAGTAATGACGTTGCGCGTAAAGATGCGCGCCGTCAGGTCGTAGTAGATGAGCATCTTCTCCAGCACCTCCTCCGCCTCGGTATACGTGCCGCCATTCTCCGTCGCCTCGGCGCGCCACCTTCGCAGACGCTCCTCGTATTCTGGATCATAAGGTTGAATCTCCAGCTCCATGTCGTCCGTCAGGCGCGTCAGCTCCTGGTCGGCCCGCTCCGTGAGCTCGCGCATCTTGGTCTCGAGAAAGTGGTAGCGCAGCGGGTCGCGCATGCGCATCGGCCAGATGTGGCGGATGACGTCGGCGAGAAAGTCGCTGCAGATGACGCTCAGGTTGTCCTTGTACTCTTGCGCCAGCACGGGCCAGTTGCGCGAGTAGTCCTGGAATAGAATGTACGGCGCGCGCGGGTTGGAGTCGAGCGGCAGCTCGTTGCCGCGAATCTGGCGCAGGAGCGGCTCGACCTCGTACTGCGCAAAGTCCTTCTTGCTCTGGTCGCCGACAGTGCCGGCCGCAGTGAGGCCGTTGACGGCCGCGGGCTGGGCAAAATTGACTTTGCGGCCCTGCTGGCGAAACAGACGC
The DNA here is from genome assembly GCF_028009165.1 of Akanthomyces muscarius. NCBI lineage: Eukaryota > Fungi > Ascomycota > Sordariomycetes > Hypocreales > Cordycipitaceae > Akanthomyces > Akanthomyces muscarius. Next base: position 2,857,553 of record NC_079245.1, on the reverse strand, counting down.
GAGAAGCGCTCGCTCTCTTCACGGACCCGGGCGCGGAGCTTTTGTGAAGGCGTGCCTTTGGGGCTCGATTGCCGGGCAAAGAAGCGCTCGCCGAATGGATTCTTGTAGTTGCCGTTGACGGCGGGTGTGACTAGATTGTTGGAAGCGGCAAACAGCTCGCCCATCTCGAACCGCATCTCCTCCACAGTGTCCTTGCCTTCGCCCATCTCCTTGAGTTGGCCGTCGCAGCGCTCGAGGGCCTGCTGGATCTGGCGGCGGAGACTCTTGACGTGCTTGCCAATGTGACGCTGCAGCTGGCTGCTGAGCTTTTGTCGCAGCGAGGACACTCCCCACATCTGCGGTGGCAGATTGGCCCATTTGCCACGAGTGAAGAACTCGGCCTCGCGGCGATCGCGGTCCGCAGCCGTAGTCCACTGTTCGCCAGGGCCGGGGTTGAGCAAGACGTACCAGCCTAGCTTGAAGTGATTCTCGTCGTCCTTGTTCATAACGAGCTCCACAAACTTGTCTTCCAGGCCAATGCCCTCAGTCATATCAGGCTTGGTCAGGACACCAATCGTTCTGGATCCGTTGGGATCAAAGTGGCGAGCCTTGGTCAGAATCGGCGCCTGGACATAGTCATTGTTGCCGCCAATAACGGCAAGAATAATTGTTCGGGAGCTCTTCATATAGCGATCGGAGAGATGTTCGATGGTCGCGATATCGGCCTCGGATTGGTCGCGGTTGGCGACACGAACCAGGCCCGGCAAGTCGACAAGTGTAAGAAGCGGCATCTCTGGGCCCGTCTTTTCCACCACCAGAATGTCTCTGGCCGCAAACCGCCCGGGTATATTCTTGGGCGCAATGAGCTCTGTGGCTTCGCGCATCAGCGTCTCAAAGGGCATGTCGCCGGTGACGTCGCCGCCGTACTGCAGCAGCTTGGTCTGGTCATTGTACGGCCGTGTCTTGTCGGGAATAATGGACACCTTCAGTCTCGTCTCCTTTGCTCTGCGAAGTCGAATCTCGGTGGCGAATCTTGTGCAGGCTCCAGCATCGCGTGGAAACGGTGTGCCAGAGAGAGCCTCGAGGACGGAGCTCTTGCCGGCCGACTGGTCGCCGACTACGACGATTTGCGGAAGCTTGACATTGTCGAGCTGCGCAAACTGGAGCTTGTCAATGAGATTCAAGAGCTCCGTCTGCTCGTGTGCGAGGCCCTGCGTCTCCAGGGAGGATTCAATGGTCGGCGCCATGTCACGTCTGCGAGTGCCGTGTGATGATTGTGAAATGTTGTCGTCGGATAGGAACAGAGAGCCCATCTTGCAGCTTAGGGATTCCTTATAAAGTCTATCAGTCGCAAAGGCCCCAACATAAAATCACAAGCCAGGCCTCGTCATCTATTTATATGCCCCTACAGAAATGTACCACGGCCTCGAGCGGACTGCGTCATGTGTACGCGGCCTTCCCAAGAGCCGTACAGCTTCCGAGCCGATTGCCACCTCAGCTGTAACATATCGAGCTGCGCCACTGGAATTTCTCGCTCCATCCCGCTCATAGGGCCGCGAAGGGCGCCGCCAGTGTCCGAGCTGGCCATTTGTTGGGTGCCTGGGCGAGATGACGCAGCGATGGCGACAAGCTTAAACGGCAGCCTTAGCGGTGGGTAGTGTGGCGCAGCAGGGTCTGTGGCGTGCGGCCTCCAACCGGTTGTTGGCAAGTTGTCTGCTGCCAAGTGTGGCGCAGTTTTGGGTAGGCACATGGGCGGCGGAGCGAGAACCGTTCTTCATCGTTCAGTTTCACATGTCAATATGATATATTTGTAGGCCAATCGTACGTGATGCGCATATTTGTCTCCCATAATTACGAGTGTCACCAATCGCTTAGTCCTACTCTTTCTGCCACGACAGAACAAGCGCAGGATACACAATTTCCACTTCAGTAACCCAAGGAGAGAAAAAGATATGAAAAAGGACGCTTTATTTACACGTTTCAAGCCGTATATCCTATCGCGAACTCATCTCTGGGCCATCTATCCGACTCTCGTCTTGTGAACAATTTTGTATACCTCTATGCGCCTCGTCTCCTTCTACCAGCTATCCTCTGACAAATGCATGGGATACCCATATATATACCTGCCGTTTAACCTGGAGTGGAAACAAAAAAAAAAGATGCCCTGCTGCCCCTCTGACAACTCATTCATGATCTTCATTAAACTGCCTTTTCATGCAACGCCGGCCTTCTGTTCACGATGCACCACACTATTGTGTCAACTCCTCCTCATCTAGAGGCTCGACGCGTACTAAAATCTCCTCCAGTAAGCCCTCCAGGAAGTTTCCTACATCCCGGCCCATCCCGACGGGCTCTGCCTTATCGACGTGGTCAATCTCCTTGCACACGTGTGCGAGCTTGTACACCAACTTGCGCAGCTTGTCGTGCGCCACTTCCGCTCTCTGCTGCTTCACCGTCATCATTTGCTCAGCGGCAAACGCATGCTGAAGTCGCTCTTCCCGCCTCTTAAGGGCCTCCTCTAGCGCCGGGAATATGACATCGTTGAGCGCGTCCAGCTCGCCGTTGGGGTTAGCAGGTGCCGGAGACGGGAACGATGATGGCGTGGCAAAGTCTGGCGCTGGGGAATGCGACTTGACAGGTGTTCTGACTTGCGACGCTGCCGATTGCGGAGATGCAAATTGTGATTGTGATTGTGACGAGGGGCTGCCTCGGTAAGGAGGGATTTCCTGCAGGTGAATCGGTCCAATGCGTGACGATGGCCTCGAGTCTGGATTTTGTTGTACAGGCGGCAGCGGCTTTTCCGCGAGGGGCGCTTTTCTTTCTGGCAGAGGTGAGTTATGGGTGGGGAACTCCAAACTCAGCACACTCATATCTTGCTGTAGCTGGGCCTGCAGCTCCCGGTCATAGTCAGGAGATTGGCCTTGCATGACTGGGGGTAAAGGTTTTGAGCTGGTCGGTGTCTCGGGCAGCAGATGTTTCGCCGTCTTCATGGGGCTTGCCGGCAAGGGGACCCTGGCGGGCGACTGCATTCCTGGCGGCACCGGCTTCCGCTGCGGGCTCGACTGTCTCGACGTGGCCTTGACGGTGTCGCTAGCATCGAAGGCAAAGTCACGCGCCTTGGTCGGGCTTACTTCGCGTCTCGTCTCACCGTAGTCATCCGAGTTCTCAAGTGATCTCCCTGCTCTCGCATTTCTGCCCTTGTCTGTGAGGTCGTTGAGGCCCGGCCGCGGCACGATGCCGCCACGGTCACCAACGAGCCGGACGGTCCCGAAATCCCACATGTCCTCGTCAACCCTCTCGCGTCTGGTGGGGACACCTGCCGAGGCGGCGTCCCAGTGATCGTCGTCATCGCCTTTGTGCGTTGCCGACCAGCGGCTATGACGCTCAATCAGCTCCGTGAGGTACGTCGTCTTCTTGGCTCTTCTAATAAAGGGGTGTCGAAGCAAGTCCTTTGCGCTGGGCCTGTCTTTGGGGTCGCGCTGCAGGCAGAGCTCGATAAAGTCCTTGAATGCCTTGGTGAAGTTTCCTTCGAGACGAGGCGCCGGGTTCTTGGGGATGAGGAAGAGAACCTTCATGGGGTGGATGTCGGCGTAGGGTGGTTCGCCGTTGGCCAGCTCGAGAGCGGTGATGCCGAGCGACCAGATATCGGCTTTGTGGTCGTAACCCGATTGCTTGATGACTTCTGGCGCCATCCAAAAAGGGGTGCCGACGAACGTATTCTTCTTGGTCATGGTAGCTGACAGCTGGCCAGAGACGCCAAAGTCAGCGAGCTTGACCTGGCCAGCGGCGCTCAGTAAGATATTGGCAGCTACAGTTGTCAGTACAGGGCATGCTCGACGGAGTTGCAAACCTACCCTTGATATCTCTATGTAATTTCTTGTCGGCGTGTAAATACTCGAGTCCTAAGAGCAGCTCGCGAGTGATGATAGCAATGTAGTCTTCGCTGATAAGGCCAGGCTTCATCAGGTCCGCGCAGCTGCCGCCGGCGCAAAACTCCATGACGATCCAGAGCTCGGCACCCTTGGAGTAGGAGCCATAGTACTTGGTGACGTACGGAGACTGGAGTTCGGAGAGGATGGCGATTTCCTGAATAATGTCTTCGACCTCGTCTTCGGCGTTTTCAATGTCGATGACCTTGATGGCGACGGCCGCGCCAGTGCGCTTGTCGACGCTGGAAAAAGTTAGCGTCGTAGACAGATGGGGGAGGCGTTCATCCGTACCCTTTGTATACCTTGCCAAAGCTGCCTCCGCCTAGTAGCCGTTAGCATTCGTCCGCACTGAGCCGGATAGGTAGCTGCCGCCGGAGCATTTCGGACAGCTGTTGCTCACCAATGCAGTATTCCTTGGAGTATAGCAGCTGAGGGTCGAGGAGCGCCTCGTTAGCAACGTCCGCGTCGTGGCGCTCCGTCATTGTGGTAGTGCGGGCAAGCTCCCGCAGCTTGCTCCGATACTGTTCCAACCCGACCCAGGTTATTCAATTCGACGTCGGGCGTAGAGAGGAGAGGGAGAGAAAATCGTGAGCTAGGTTCGAGCGGTGACGGTTTCAGAGGACGAGGCTTTCGAGGCGCAGGATGCAGTATGCACGGCCCAGCAGCGGCATGCAGGGCGAAAGAAACGGGATTTCGACAAGACAGAAATAAAGAAAGGCGACCACTGCACAAGTGCAAGCTACGGCACGCAGCACCAACGCTCAGCTGGCAGCAAGGGGGGGCCGGGGGAGGGGGTCAAAGAAGGGGAAAGACAAATGACGGAAAAAGTCAGATGCAAAATTCCAGAGGCCAGATCCAAACGATCGAGAGAGACAAAGATCAAAGGGCAACGCGACGCAACGCAACGCACACGAGGTGGCGGTAGCAAAGCTGTTGGCGAGGCAAGAGAGTGGGGGTTTTGGCGGCGGCCGTGTTTACAGCGGCCGGGCTCCCAATAGCGGGGTGGCTTAGGTACCTGCGCCCGCTGCGGCGGTGCCCGGTGGAGGCATGTACACCTAATTACAGCGGGCTCAGCTCTGGAACCACGCTAAAAACAGGCACATTACAGCGAGGTATCCACTGTCGCACCATTGTCGTCACTGCGCACATGGATATGCCTTCTGTTGGGTAACTAGGCAGTGGTAGATAGTTATGAGGGCGTCTGAATCATATAAACCCCATCTCGGTTCGCCTTCTCTACCTCTATTTAGCCTCTGTTCCCTGAGTACCAGCCTCCGTGGCCATCTGTTATTGATTGGGTACGATGCATAACAAACAAAGCTCGCCTTGGAACAGCCGTTCCGTACCTTAGCTGTGCCCCGCCATGACAGCCAAGCCACAGCCCGCCGCCACATCCGCTGGCTCTCGACCGCCTGTGTTGCTGCATTGTAAACAACGACGCCCGGACAATCGACAGCCAGTCATTTCCCCCTCCCATCCGACAGGATCAAGCCAGAAAGAAAGAAGAAAAAAAAAACCAAGCTGCCTTGATCTGCCTCGAAATTACTCTCATGCTATCGCTCTTTCCCTCGTTGTCTTTGTCTCGTCTACAATCCCCGGTCGCGCACGGTCTACATATGTCAGTAGACGCCAGGGTGTTCGCGCTAGTTGACACGGCCAATCTGATATTCATTGTCTTGTTCATTTCGGGATATATTTTACGATGTCGAGACTAACCGCTGCGCAATCAATAAAAAGATAAGCAGCCAGCTTCCGCCCTCCCCCGCAGGCCAATAAATGAGCAAAAGTCTAGGCTTTCTGCAAGCCACTGCGTCTCGGTAGTCTACTCTCCTTGCCCCGGACCTGTACTTCATGTAATCCGTCGTTGCCGGTAGCTTAGGACAGAGCCTAAAACCGCACGCCCAAAGCCCACGATCCAACTAGTCCTCGATGAACTCAATCATGACCGTCCCCTGCTTCAGTCCCGCCTCCTCAATCGTCGCGTCCAATGTCTCCATCAGGTCCTGGCCCTGCGGCATCTTCTTCAGCTCAAACACCACGCCGTCTTTGCCCTCGAAAGGCTCCGCCTTGAGCCACTCGAATAGCGTCCGCACGGGGTCCGACACCTTGAACCGGCGGATAACGCGGCCGTTGGCGTGCTTGAACTGGATCCGCGTCGTCGTCGCCGGGTCGTTGGCTGGCTCTGTGTGTGGATTCGTTGACGAAATCTGCGCAAACGCAGCTGAGCCTGCATCAACCTCTGCCGCATCCTCCATTGCTGCGTCTTCCACGTCCTTGCTCGTGCCAGCCTTGGTGTAAGCGTCCGGATCGTGAACATTCGGCGTCGAGCTCGAGTTACCGCCGCTGCTGCCGCTTCCGCCCGTCCCAGGCCCCGTCATGCTGTTCTTGAGCGCCATTTCCAGCATCTCTTCCTCTGTCATGCGGTCCACGTCCACCACGGCTGGCTTGGGCCCGCTAGGCTTGGCCACGGGGTTCTTGCTGTTGGCCGCTAAGCTGTACCGATCCAAAAACTCGGCAAGTTCGGCGTGGAACTCGCGTGCAGTCGGGAACGGCCGCCCGGTCCAGACTTTGACCTGCTCGCCTGTGCGCGGGTCGATGATCGAGACGTGCGGGTAGTTGTCCGGATTCTCGTGCGTGCGGTTGGGAAAGTAAAACGTAAGATACTCCTCCGCGTCGGGGTAGTCTTTGTCATACTGTAGAAAGATGAAATTCTCCGACACCAGGTCCTTGATGGACTCGTCCTTCCAAATGTCGCGGTTGAGCGCCTGGCAGTTAAAGTCGCTCATGTCCTGTAAGTTGACTAGGATCCATTTCTGGTCGCCTTTGCCAAGCGTGCGTGCCTCGTCCCATGACATGCGTACCATGAGTTCGTATGGCGGCCGAAACAGGTCCTGGAGTCGCCGCGCATGCGTGCCGTTGGCCGCTGTGCTTGCCGACGGCGGGCCATCCGCCCAGATACCCTGTGCAAACGGACCGGCTACACCACTACCGCGTCCTCCTATTCCTCAGTTAGTTACCGCCTTCTTAATCAAAAAGGTGTTGGTAGTCTTACTAGCTGCCGGTCGGCGCCGGCGAAGGCTCTCGAGGAAAGCCGCGTTGTCTTCTGGTCCCCAACCAGCCTCGGGGCCCACGAGCGTCTCCGTCGTTCTCGCAATCGGTGCGCGCACCTCTGACTCGGCGGCCGGACCACCCTGTTGGTAAAGCTCTTCCTGAAGTCTTCTGGCCATGGCGGCGTCCTCGTCCTCCTGTGCGTAGTTGGCCGCCAGCGCCGCGGCGTGGCCGTCCTCATCGTCGTTATCCTTGTCATCGGCGCCGCTGTCTGCGTCGTGGAAGTCTATATCGTCGTCGTCGTCGCTAGTAATGTGTATAACGCCGCTAGAGTCCTCTCTAGAAGCACCCAGTCGGGACCGCGATGATGATGTAGCCGCAGGAGCCGTTGCCGCCGAAGGCCCGCCGCTGCTGCTGCCGCCAGCGCCAGACAAACCGGCGCTCATGCCAGATACCAGCTCTGGATTTTCAAAGAAGAGGGCCACAGCACGCTCGAAGTCGCCGCCGGCGATCTGGAGAAAACCGCGAGCGACATCGGTACTTGAGCCAGTGATGCCTGCAAAGTTGCTGATATTTTCCTCGTCCACGTCCATGCTGAATCGTGTTTCTTTTTCCAGTCTATGTATCGTTTTCTATGCGAATCGTCCCCTGCCCTTTCGATGGTGGGCACACGCCTCGTAGTTTCGGCGTTTTGTTGGGGGCGAAGAGGGTTGTGCCGCCAATTCCGCGCCAGTGGAAGCTCACAGGTTCGGGGTGGTTGGAGCTAAGCGCCAGGAAGCCGTCTTTGCGAATCGCGAATAATGTGAAACTCGCTCTTAGGGACCGTCGGCCGCGCGATGGGTGGTCGAAGTCGGGCAAGCAAGCAATGTGAGTTGAGAGAAAAAGAAGAAAGGTTCGTGTGGCGAGGGCAGGTGGTTCCGTTTCCAGCGGGCGGGTTAGGCAGTCTGTCGCCTGTGGCAAGGGGTGCGTGAATCACCAGAGCTACCTATGATGCAATGAATCAGGCGCTCGCAAAGATCATTACCCCCAATATCGTAAAAAGATGTAGATGCGAGAACGAAACGGCATCTGTCGAAACAAATGGCGGGACTCGCTTGAACAAAGAATAAGCTTGGCCCTGGTTGCTTTGCCCCTCATCAGTGAGCTCCAGTGAGCGTAATCGCGAGTCGCCAGGCACCCTTCTGGCCCGCCTGCATGACGCAACAGTCATGCCCCGCCACGGCTCGCCGACGCGAAGCTACCCTACACCTACACATTCGCCGACACTGAAGCAACATCGACGTCACCAAGTGCCATCTCGACTCGTAGTGAGTTTCTGTTGCTTAATCTTCAAATGTCATCTCGTGCTTTCGAAAATCCACTTCGGACACTCTTCTTATGCTTGCCGAGCTGCGGTCGTTGCTTTCTGGACCTTTTGGCAATCGCCTTGTTACTTATCCTTGAGGACGAGACAATCAGTGGAATAATCAATTATCATAGACGTGGTTGCGCTCAAAGAAAAGAAACAAAAAGAAAAGAAGCAGAGTACGTGCATTGAGACTCTCCTGGCTGGCTCTCTGCGCCGACTTGTATTCATTAATCTGCCTCTTGGTAGATGGGTGCTCCCTCGACCTTGGTATAAAAGTCCAGATCCGTCCGCGCTCTGTTCTCATTCCCCCACTGCCGAATCTTCTCAAAGCTCCTGCACGTGTGCGTCGTGTGCGCATTCCCTAGATACCTCTTCCGTCTCTCACTCCACTCCCAAAAGATGGTGCTCACATCCGAGTGGCACTGGAGCGACTGCCGCAGCTGCTCGTAGCAGTGCTCAAAGTGGACGACATTGTCCCTGCTCTCGGCCGACCCTGATGTCAGATCCTTCGGGTAGACGTCCGGGTACACGAGCTTGCGCATCATGTTGAGGCAATGCAGCTGGTGGAAGACGTCGAGTGTCACAATGTAGTGGCTCGGGTCCTCGTTAAACGGCGTCGTCGCGTTCGGGAGCTTGGCCGCCATGGCCGCATCGATTTGGGACACGGCCGCTTCTAAGACGGGTGCTTTGTTAGTTCAGGTTGGTTGCACCAGTGTGGACTTGACGTACTGCCGTATAGTTCTTCCCACTTGGCATCGACTTCGCCGGACGAGCCCATGTACGGCGACGGGTCTCCTTTGAGGCCACCTGTGAAAAGAACCGTCTCATACTCTATGACTGACTGTGCAGGTGCTTGAAAAGGTCAGTTGGGTTGTCATTGTGATGTGACAGTAGTACTCACAGTATATCTCATTGGGTATGTACGCCTTCTTAGGGCCCAGCCCGAGTAGTCTCCAATTGGCAAAGATGGGTATCAGAACTGTAATATTGAGGACAGAAGATAAAATAAACCACTTGGCCCATCTATCGCGCCTTGCCGGCGACTGTGATAAGTCCAAGCTGTCTTTTTCCTCGTCGGCCAGGAACGGCACCTCATCCGAAGTTCGACCACGCGTTCTGCCATTCATCTTGTGAAACAGAGCTCCAAGCATTTCAAAAATTCGCGATACGCTCACAAAATTTACAACAGAACTTGAGAGCAACAATTTGAGCGTTTCTGCAAGTCTAGAATGCTGAACGAGCCGGGCAGCCCAGCTTCGTATGCACGCATTGCGTGGCGTTCTGAACGAGCCCATTTACGCGTCCATCTTGCAGCTGCCGAAGGATCCCCTCAAACGTTACTTTTCGGGCTGAGTGCGGCGACTTCTTCTTGAGGAAAAAAAGTCGACAATAAAAGACAGGATTGCATACTACGTATGACCTGCCCAGCCACACGCTTACCTTCAGCGAATCTGCTGCCGGCCATCTAGCTATGCCAGCGGGGGAGGAGAAGGGATCTCCACTGCCTGGCATGGAAGAGAAGCCAAGCAAATACGACATGCATATCGATTTGTATTAAAAGTTCGGCTGGTACCGTTTTCGGCAGCAAATTTGACATGCGGGGGAAACGACGTCGGAGTCTTTTGGTGGGGGCAAGCCACCGGAGGGTGCTGACTTGGGCCACAAAGTCAGCTCGCAGCTGGCGAGGAACTGTAATTGAAGACTTTTAAGAGTTACTTTGTAAAATGTATAGAGTCTGTGATTTTGAATCATGTATTGGGCTGCTGGGTAACGGGCACTTTGCGAAATCGTCTTGCTGCCACTTAGCATCGCTAACTTGTTCAACCAGACGAACGCTACAAGGCCAATCCGCAGTCGCCATCGCTATTAAAGACACTATCGTTAATGAAGATTTCCAGAAATTAATTGATAGGGATAAGTAAATCAATATTCTATGCCGGCGGCAAGACGTAAAAAGTGTCCGAACCTAGGCTGTGGCTGTCCATCCCTCATACTCTACCCTAATGGGCAAGCCTCGGAGCTTTGTGCGACAAGGAAGAGGTAGCCATCTGACTGAAACGAGTATTGACTCTGATTTACCGCACTGTGCACAGCAATGAACGTATTGCAACGTTGCGCGGCCCCGAGATGCCTTCAATCAGTGCTTCAATTGAGAGGTACATATAGCTATAGAGATCCAGGATGTCAGTCTCCTCAACAGTCTCATCAATAACGCAAATCATTCAATCAAACCACTAAAAAACTTTTTTCCCTTTGCTCAAAGTCATGAAGAGCTTTGTTCCCATCGCACTTGCGCTCTTTGGCGCCGCCCTCGCCGCGCCCGTCGACACCGAGGGCGTGCAGGCTGCAAAGAACCCCGACATCCTCTACTTTATGCCCGTTGGCTGGGGCAAGCGTTCTGCGGAGAATGCTGAGAAACGCACCGAGATGGCTATTGAGAAGCGTGGCGAGGTAGATGCCGCCAAGCAGCCCGAGGCCAATGCCAAGAACCCCGACATTCTCTACTTCATGCCGGTGGGCTGGGGCAAGCGTTCTGCGGACGAGGAGTAAAGCTCTCGCATGTCTTCGACGGGCGGAGATCGCATGGGAAGGTGAACGACATAGATCGGTCTGGTTACAGCATGGCAAAATTCTAGTAGTAGATACGATATATAGAATCTCCCCATAGTACGACTTATAAATGAAGTTCTACCAAGTCATACAAAGAGGTGCGAGCTTGCGAACTTTTACAAAACTTCAAACAATAGTAAAGAAAGATAGCTGTGATCTGTGATTTTTTTGCGTCCTCAGAAGCGGCTCTCCCCGAAATCATTTTTTGTCGTGTAAAGGTTTGCACTGCCAAGCTTCGCCTCCTGGGTACTCTGGCAAGTTTGTTCCATTCACTTACACGGAGGCCCATGGACGACGGCAACGCAACCCCGCCACCAAGCCAGTCTGTCCTCTTTGGCAGCTTACACACAGCCGAATGCACGAGAGCGACGATCTACAAACGAAGCTCACTCTGAAGCGGGCTTGGATGTAACCTTACAGCCAAGGATCAGGATGCATCGTGGCGCACGCAAATCAGGCTGCCAGAATGTCGGGGTCGACAGGCCGGTAGTTGGGCCTACTAGGTGGGGAGCATGCATACATGTATGCATGCCGCCATCCTATGTTGCAGCCGAGGACCCCGTCTTATTCAGAACCGTGAATACTACTCGAGTCTGTGTGTCAGAAAAGTCTCATATCCTTTTTTTCACTTGTTATTTCCATTCGTGTGATTCTTATCTATGCGGTGACTTCATAAAAATGCACAGAGACCACGAGCTGATCGGTGGCCAAGACTCGCCAGACACGGAAAGCCTCCTCAGCGAGGACCTCCACCCGTCAGAGAAACAGCTTCTGCGACCGGAGTTGTCAGCCCGGTCAAGACTAAACAGACATGTAAAGACGTGGCTACATGCTGTGGCAATTGTATGGTACACCGCCATGACCATTGCGCTCTATACATGGAGCATCCGGCTGCGCGCGGCACACAAGTGCGCGTGCGAGACGGGCATGATCTCGTGTAAGCCTTTTGTCACTTGCGCATGATGAAAAGGCAAGTAGTTGGGCTAACTTTGTTCTCGCAGCACCCGCGCAAAAGGCCGTCGAGTACGAGACGCTGACCATAACGCACAACCTCGACAACTCAACCAGCAAGTACCGAGGCGAGCCCAGCCCCACGATAGACGCAGCTTGGGACGAACTCCTCCAATGTCCGTCTTCTTCTTCTTCTTCTTCTTCTTCTTCTCCTTCTCCCTCTTCTTCTTCTTCTCCTTCTTCACCCCGCTGCTTTCCCAGCACGCACTTCCGCTGACGACAGAAAGCAGACAACAACATCCGCGTCTCCTCCGCCGAGCTTCTCGTCGCCAACCTCACCTCGGTGGCCCTCCACGACACCCCCTCCGGCGACAGCCACCTCGTGACGCTCGACGTCTACCACACGCTGCACTGCGTCAACCGCGCGCGCAAGGCCCTCTACCCGGCGTACTACACGAGCCCTAACCGGCCCGAGGTGGACCGCGCACACGTCGAGCACTGCCTGGACCTGCTGCGGCAGGTGCTCATGTGCCACGGCGACGTGGCGCTGCACACGTACCAGTGGCGCGACGACGTGCGCGTGCCGTGGCCGACGTTTGCGACGACGCACCAGTGCACGAGGTGGGACCGCATCGTGGACTGGTCGCGCGGGAGGAGCGTCGAGTCGCTCGAGGGGAGCATCCTGCAGCATCCGACGCTAGGGGTGTCGTATCCGGTGGACGAGAAGCGGCGTGCACAAGGGAATGAAGAGTGAAGAGGGAGGGGGCATGGCAAAGAGTATCTCAGAAGCTAGAAGTCCCGGAGTCCAGCGCCTTAGGTAGGTGACTTTGTTAGACGGTTGTAACAATGTGCGCAAAAACTTCGAGGAGGCCAAACGTGTGATGAATCCTCTTTTATAAAATGCATTTTATGTACTTCTATGTGCTATGAGCCCTAAGCTAGCTCATCCAGAATTCTTTTCCACAGCCGCTGCAAATCCGTCGCCCTCTCCTCCTGAATAGCCCGCTCCACCAGCTCACGAAGCTTTCTCTTCCCGTCTGCTGTCATCACAAACACACCAGCCGCCTGCGCCTTGAGCGCTGCCGCCAGTGCGTCTATGCGCTGCACGCGCTGCGGATGCGTGCCGGTCTCCGCCTTGTTTAGGTCCAGGCTCTCCAGGTACTTTGAGAACGTGGCAGCGTTGTCCGTCGCGTTCGTTGCGCTCTTCAGTTCGACAGCCTCTGTCATAAAGTCGGTGACGCACTTGTACCACACTTCGCGCTTGATGGAGCCGAATTTGTCGTGGGAGAGGTATGGCTGCAGCGTCTTGATGACAGATGCAGCAACAGCAGCAACATCCCGTGTCGACGCCCGCGTGTAGCCGCGCGCTATGGCCTCGACGCCGTTCTGCGCCGTGTCCGGACTCTTGTCCTCCTTGGAGTCCACGTCCATTTTATCTTCGTCGATAAAAGCATCCAGGTGCGGAGTCACAATGTCGGTTATCTCGCTCAGCAGGTCCAGGTCACTTCTTGCTTGGGCAAACTCCCACAGGCTGTGAAATGCGTGTGGTCGATATTCGTCATTGTTGCGCTTTGCTTCTCTGATAGCCACCTTTTTCATCTGCGCAGCAACCTCCTCATTGTTTCGCCAGAATACGGGGCCACTCTCGACAAATTTGGGAAACGACGCCAGCACCTTTTCCTTGCCGGGAAACGTCTTGAGTGCTAGCGCCTTGTCAAAGACAGGCCAGAGAGCTTTGCAGTTGGGTTCACCAATACCACCTGTCGTGTTGGTTGCACTAACAACGTCTGAGACCATGGCAGCAATTGTGAATGCGCCTGTGTGTCTGAGTGCCCATTGCGTGGTGGCTAGACAGCGCTCAACCAATGCAACAATCTCTGGGATGTATCGCATGACAGTGCGGCTACTGCCGGCATGCTGGGTCCAAACCTCCTTGAAGACTTTGCTGGTATACTCGTCCGTATCATGAGACCCAAGATATGCAAAAGGCAGCAGGTCGGCTTCTTGGCTAGAGAAGTGGTCGGGCGAGATCTTAGCCAAGGAGACTACGACATCTGATATTTTTTGGCGGCGGCTCTCGTCCTCGCCATTGAAGTACAACTCCACCAAGCCGCTGCAGAAGCGCCGTCTATCAGCATCTCCCACTGCCCGCATAATGTAAGCAGCTGCTCTGGCGTATGCCTGGCTGACTTCGTCATTCTTATCCAGAGTCTGCTTTTCAAGCAGCTTTAGGAATTTGCTTGACAGTGGCTTGATGTCGTTGGTGTGTCGCGTAAATAGTGTAGTCAGTACACGACTACATCCAATCTTGGTAGGCATACCGATAGCGCTCTTGATGGTGGCCTCGAGCTTTGGCGCCAATTGCAGCATGACGTCGGCGTCTATAAAGCGCAAGCAGTTTTCGATAGCCTCAGAGATGGGAGACTGATTCACCATTTGCGATCGAAGCTTGTCGATTTGGTCACGACTTTCTTCACCGGCTCGCTGGTAGTGCCAGTTGACTTGCTGTGGCTCAATCGTGCTCAACAAGCCGAGCATGTGAAAGACAATCTCGGGAATAAATGGCCGCAAAGAAGCACCACCGTGCTTGCAAACCTTCATGACAGTAATAGTGGCAAAGATTTGCACGTCTTGCACGGTATTTTCGATGCCCTTCTCGGATAGCAGGAAGGGAAGTGCTTCCTTCATCATGGCCTTGGCGGCTGCGCTGTGGTTGCTCTCCTCCAGCTGGCGCACAAGGCCATTTGAAAGGCCCATGCAGAGCTTCAGTGCCGCTTCGCGGACACTACCTTTCACATCATCAAGAACCTTGAGCGCTGCCGTCCAAATATCCCGATAGTATTTCTCATATTGAACAAATGGCCGGCCATGGACAAGTTCGGCAACGGCGGCGCAGCTGGCTTCTCGCATGCGCCACTCGCGACCTAGGATGCTCTTTAACAAATCCTCCATGATGGCGTCAAAATGCTGGTCTATTGTGGCATTCGAATCTTTGACTAAAGACTTCCAAATGTCGTCCATGGATCGTTGGACATTGGAGTTTGGGTCGAAACGGTATCTGTAAAGCTTTGGGTACAATTTTGGGTCGACCTCGGATTCTGAAAGAATATTGCTCAGACCAAAACGGCCAAAAGCAGATCGGGTTGACCAAGTTGCGGCGTTGGCAGCAAGAGACATGAATTTGTACACCAAGCGCTGATCACCGACTTCGTTTGCGAGGCTGACGATGTCCTTGTATGATGTAATGGAGCTTCCTTCTCCAGTAGGCAGAGCACCAGGCTCAAACAGCTCCGTGTCTTCCTCTACCTTGAGCTGGGTGCTAGATCCAGTGAAAGCCGACACAAGGTCCTTAACCAGTGCGGACTTGAGATCGGCATCGCCCCTTTCGTAGACGAGGGACAGACCACGGGAGGCTGTTTCCTGCACAAGCTCATCGCGCGCGTTCAGCAGGCGCATAAAGGCAGCCTGGGCCTCTCGTAGACGGGACTGAACCTGTTCAATGTGCGAGCAGTATTGAACAATACAAAATAGCCAGATTCCGGACGCTTTAAGAAGTGATGGTTTGGTGCCTTTGCAGTCAGCGAACAGCTTACCAAGAACGGCGGAGATGATGGTTCCCAGCGCCTTGCTTTGAAACCCATTGCCCCGGCACTCCACGTCTATGCCCAGTTTGACTTGATCAGAGTCCCATCGAGCAATGGCCGCTGTGACGGCCTCTCCCACGGTGAAGTGGATTTCGACCTGCTTTAGTTCGTGAAGTGCAAACAGCCCTGTGAGTATAGTGCCCAGTGTGCCTTGCTCCCATTCTGGAGCGTCAGAGGTGGTGCCCTCGATTTGGCCGACGTCAATCGCAGATGCGAGGCGGCCAAGCGCGGCAATGGCACGCTCGTTGCCCTTCTTGGCCTGTGCCGAGAGTTTCTTGATAATCACTTCCAAGCTGTGATCGCCGTCAGACGAAGGCACAGACAGCTTAGCAGACCAGAGTTGAGCGAACGAGTCCAAAGCTGCCTCGAAAAGTGAAAGTGGTGTTGATTCATCCGACAAATACGACAGTGGATACGTAGTTTGTGGCAGGTCGCGGTTGTAATAGACACAACGAGACAGTAAATGACCAAATGCCATCAATGCACCTTCTGCAGCATTCAGATCAGGGCCAGCCTTTCTTTGCGCGTTGCCAAAGAAGCTATGCAGGGTGACTGCGAAATTGGCGACAGCATCGGTACCATTGACTGGATGCGCGGCCAGTATTCCAACAGCTTTGGCGGCCAGTGTTCTAATCTCTCGATTATTGGATTTGACAAGAGAAAGTAGATTTATCGTCTGCCCAGTCAGGTGGCCGATGGTCTCGGCTGGGGCAAGAGACGCCACTTCAACAAAGCAACGGATGCAGTCTTCGACGATGGACACGTCTTGGACGAAGGCACCATCGAGACAGGTTTGGAGATAGAACACGAGCTCTTTTGAATCCACCTTTTGCAGATATGCGCGAACTTGATTCTGGGCTGTCATGTCGTTTTTCAGCTGTGCACCCAGAGCTTGCATCCAGTCTGGCTGGACAGTGAAGTCATTCAGCGCTGAGAGAAGCATGAGGTTCTTGCAGTACTTGAGAGCGACAGGGAAGGCAAGAATTCGCGACCCATGAAAGTTTTGAAACACTGGGCGCAACGGTAGCGTCGGCAGCCCATTTACGGACTTTCCATCCGCCACAGGGGCAGGCTCAATGAGCGAATCAAAAAATGCCACCGCCATCTCCTTCCAGTCAGGCATTTTGGTATTAGCCTGGCTGTGAGCTAAATAAGTCCAAGGATCAAGGCCTTTATGGCCCTGTTCGATGACATCGTTGCGTTCGTTGTACTGACCAGCGATGGCCAGAATGTCGATCCACCGGGCGTATACATCGGAGAACGGGAGGCATTGGTTCGCCCACTTGACAACGGCATGGCGGGTGCTGCGAACGGCTGGAGGCTCGTCAGTCAGCGACATATACGTGAGCAACATGGTTCTGAGCATCATGTTGCCGGCCGTGTCTTTGGGATCAATATTCGCGGTCAGGCTGGAAATAGCGCCGTCGATGTTGACGATGGCGTCGTTGGTAGAATCTTCTGAAAGTGAGCGGAAGAGCCAAGCCGCTAGGTTGAGCTTGTCATCTGTTGACATGTCCGAACTGCGGGCCAGCAGCCCAATCGTCTCGTACGCGCGCGATCGGAGGTTAATTTCATCAGCGGTGCCGGATTCGCCGACAGGCCAGCCTTGGCTTTCAACGTATTCGCGCATCTTTTGAATGAGCTGCGGCCCAATCGTGAAATCTTGCTTGGAGGGGCCAATCTGGGCAACCCAGGAAAGGTATTGAAATAGCGCCTTGTGAAGCTTAGTTCGTTCTAGAGTGCTCGATGGCTGTAACGCGTTGGAAGGCGACCCTTCCTCTACAGGCATAAAGTCGAGTGTCACGACGTTCATGATATTGTCTGTCATGGTTGTCGAAATGGCCGATTTGGTCAGCATGCCGAGGATTCGAGTACGATTGGCGGCGGGGAGCACAGCATGGGCAGCAAACAGGCGCTGTACGAGTGCTTGGTCTTCCAACGAGACGGAGGTTCTCTTTATGATCTCATCGCCCGTAGAGGCGACTCTGCCGTCAAAGCTGGCAGCGGCATAGAGGGCAGGCAGGAACTTCTCTTCGTCGGTAAAGGCGGCACTTGCGAACAAGGTGACCACTTTGACTTTGAGCTCAGATATGCGGCGAAGAATCTTTTCCATGTCTGAGCTTTCGGCAGGGAAAAGAGCTAGCTCCGAGCTCGTAAGTGTGGCATTGGACTGGGCCAACGTCTGAGAGCCCGATGTGGCTCGGAGTCGAAGGAAGATGCCGAGCACGTAGGCGAGATACTTGGCATCAGCAGCGTCTTCGAGTCCAAGGGCCTTCCTGAAGGCTTCATCATCTTTGCTCCCACGCGGCGGTATTCTCATGTCTAGAATCAGTCGGAGGATGATGTTGATCATGGTCGCTGCCCGCGGCTGATTTTGGTCTGCCACGAGGCCTTTGAGTGCGACAGGAAGTAGATCCCGCCGATCCTCCACATCGATGCGATCGAGGCTGTGCAATATGAAGGAGAGATCCAGCTGCTTGATGACAATAGAGTCGGTTGTCTTGTACTGCTCCAGCAGCGCCTTGACAGGCAAGATGACTCTGTGGCTGGTAAGCAACTAGTCATGGGCCACAGCTTGGTGTTACATACTGTGGCGGCTGAATAAAAGTTTTGAGACGAGTCAATATTTGGATAACCTTGCGCCATGTTAGAATATTTCGCAATTATATCAGGGCCAGGTCTGCGTACCCTCCCGCGAACACTGGCATGGTCGCTGGCGGCCTTCAATATAAGAGGCGCCAGATAGCGCTGTAGAAGCTCATGAAGCTTTTGCTCCTTGTTGGCGACACCCAAAATTCTGAACTCGACAGTCTCGACGAGCTGCAGCTCTTTTTTCTCTGTGGACGACGCAGCCATCACGGTCCGACGAAGGCGTTTGCGCGGGGGTAAAATGCTGAAGTGATGTTCATAAGCAATGCGGCAATGTTACGCTTAACATGAAAAACGCTGAAAAAGCCAATGAAGCGAACGAATGAGTAGTATTTTACGCTACAGACCCTTGGAGATGGCAAACAGCAATCTCCACGACTGGATGATGCAGACAGCTGTCGCCTGGCAGGCGACAGCGTTTACGACATGGAATTCCTGACTAAGCAATTTTGCCTCGCCGACAGCCGGCACCGGCGAGTCTGCTCGCACTGGTTGGTATACAAAAACCATCA
Organism: Akanthomyces muscarius; assembly: GCF_028009165.1. Taxonomy (NCBI): domain Eukaryota; kingdom Fungi; phylum Ascomycota; class Sordariomycetes; order Hypocreales; family Cordycipitaceae; genus Akanthomyces; species Akanthomyces muscarius. The sequence continues at coordinate 2,838,883 of NC_079245.1, read as the reverse complement.
ATTGATGAGCTGGGTGCGATGTATCATTCCGTACGAGACAATTGGCTAGGATTGTCGTTGGTACTGTTCGCCTGGCCAAGTGTAGATGGCCAAGGCCAACTCTGTCGCGTCGAAGCAACAGTAGTTGGTCTCGGCCGGCGTGACCCAAAGCAAGCCAGCGCTGTAAGCAGCGCTCGGCTGCATTGCCAGGGTGGCGCTATTTGCTCCCCCAACACGGAACACTGAGCGTAGAGTAAGTAGAAGTCTTGGCGCGGCTTCAAACATAATGCGCCAGTTTTGAAAAGACAGCATAGTCTGGCTTCCCGGTTGTCGGTCGTGGGACAAGACCTTGTAGCTCCTAAACTCCTGTTGAGCTTCTGACTTGCAAGGCGCCAGGGTTGAGGATAGGCTGTGATTCTTACTTTGTGCCCTAGTTCTTTCTGTCATTGCTGTGACCCTATTGTGGCCAGAAAAAGTTGCTAGTCCATTTCGGATAGCACGTCAGTTAGTTTCCCAATGGAAGGCGCCACAGATCTGTACGAGTAGTTAGACCACCATTGACTGCAAGACCACCGGTAGTCTGTAGACACCTTGGCACTCATCCGATAAAAGCTGGTGCCCCACCAACTGAAAGGCACAGAGAATACTACTGATAGAGGAGCATGCTGGCCTCTAGGGGGATATTTGCAGTTGAGCGGAAACTGTACTGGCACCACATGGCTTCCATGACGAGGGCTACCGTATTCAAGACAGAGCTGCATGTCACTTGCGAATACGGCGGCAGGGAGGCAAGAGAATTCCCGCAGGTCAAACTTCAAGAGCTTAGGATGCGGGCAGCAAAGTCAGTCGTCGAAAAAAAGGCACTATTTTAGTGTCAAACTACTCGTCCTCCACAAGCTTCCCAAGTTGCTGGAGAGCGATTTCATTTGTTGGCCGGCTGGACGGCTGAGGGGCGCTGGCCAGGGGTGCCACACCTCGCATCCAGGAATTCCTTTGGTGCTCGATGCTAGCAATGCGCTGGCCCGGCGTGTTTGGTGGCTAGCCAGCTGTGAAGCGGATGAGCCACCCCTGACTTTGCCTAATAATGTTCACTTACTTGTGCAAACCGCTCAGGTTGAATTTTGCTGGCATAGCCTCAAGGCGTCGGTCTTTCATGCCATGGCAGATGATAGAGAGTGAAAGTAAACGGAAATGTGCTACGAGGGATGAAGAAGCCAAATGGTTGGGGCAAAATCAAAGGTTGTGGTCGCATGACGACTGGAAGGCATTGGATGGACGAGATGCCATGTCACGCAGAAGCACCGAGGCGAATGCCTGTGCAGCTGTAAAAGTCGACCATCTCGGTACTAAAAAGCCATTTAGGTTTAGTTTTGGCTGGTGCGGCAAGGAGGGCGATGAACCCATGTCCATGATCCATCGCATCAGATGCTAGATTGCGCACTCCGCGAGATGTACAGGCTGCGCAGCAGACGGGAGCGTATACGCGGTTTTGGATTTGAATTGGACACAGCAGGGAGGCAACAAAGCAAGCGCTTTGGTGGTGCTGGGCGTGGAGACAAGACAACGAGATCAGAGAAAGCCGCGCGTGTCTCAGAATTCGAGGTGCTGGTAATGGTTCAGGCGTCAGTGTACAGCTTGTCAGGCCAGCGGCGGAAACTGCTGAAATTAACGAGTATTGATGCTCCAGTGACATTGTCACTGCTCAGGTAGCGAGAATTGGATCGGCTACAGCAGATGCGGACTGTGGCCGATAGGGCATGGCCGTGCAGTGTGAAGCTGCTCAGTACTGATAGGCCAAGAAGTGACTGTGAGGGAGAGCATGTGCCTGGCTGTATAGATGACTATCGGGTCAAGGTGGGTGCAAACTCTAAATGATGGTGGTGGGATGATTCGGATGGAGCCAAGGATTCATGCCGCTGCGCTTGGTTGCAACTTGCAACAGTCGAGGTGCAAATGGTTGCCTGATAATGGCCATCGGCGGATTGAGAAGTTTGGGGAGATGGAGGCAAGGGAGAGGTTGGTGCCTGGATGGCGTGCAGATGCAAAAAGTCACGTTGCTGGGAGAGGAGATGGTGGTGTCATGGGAAGATGGGGCTGCTAACAGGCGTGCATGGTGGTGTCACTACTGAAATGTTAAGACGCACGGAGGAGTCAGAGAGACCAGAGGTTGAAGCCTGTAAATTGCTCAAAGTGCACTGCAGGCAGCTTTGGAGCTGGCTGATCCACTAATGCAGCAGGGCGACTGCGCTGAACAGGGGCTGTCGGTTTGGCCCAGTCAGAGTGCCGAGCGGCGCCGACTCAATGCTGCTCCACAGAAAAGAACAGAGCGAGAGCAAGCCAGGTCGACGCCGAGAGAGCAAACGATGTTGAGTTGAATAACTACCAGTACATATCGATGTTATACATAACTTAGTATACGTAGTGTTTGTGACCTGGCCTGATTTCCTTCTATGTGCGGATTGGCGTAGGAATCGTGCAGTTGCTTGCTGAGACGGCCGTTCCGGGCCTTCCAGGCAATGTATTTTTCCTTTGCCTGGGCCCGCCCTGGACAGCTGCAGGAACCGGCCGCCCGAGGCTTGCTTGGGTTAGTTATTTGCAGGCCGCCGTGCGTGGCAATGACCGTGTTTCAGAGTCGCCATTGTTCCCTCGGCGGGTTGATGGCGAGAGCAAGAGATTGGCTGGTTGTTTATCAAGTGTGGCTTGCCCTGATACGAGCGTGCATATTTTGCATAATGTTGCCAGGAACCGCAAACGGAGCTGTCAGCAATGGCAGCCAATGTAGGCTGGTATTCGCAGTCGTACCAGCATCTACCAGTAATGTCAAGCCGGCACAGGAGGCCTGGATCCACTCCAACAGACGTGCACTAGCCGTTCCCGGACAGCTGTCCAAGGATGGCATTTACAGGCAGCACCGCTCAATGTCGCTCGTCCAAGTGCTTGCGAGTTGGCTGTCGAAATGGTACTTAATTCAGGTAGTTACTCATCCAGTTTGCCAACGTGCCATGGCCGAGCCCACATGCCGTCTTCCATGGCTGTTTTTAGTAGGCATTGATGGGGCACTACCCATACACCAACTGCATCTGGTTCGTGGTGGTTGCAAGGCAGTCGTGCCATCAGCATCAATAGGAGTACCATCCATCACTGCTCTGCCTGCCCGACTACTCAGTACACCCTCTGCACCGTAGTTATTGTACTGTTTGCACACGGCTTGCCTCCAGGTGCATGGTCAGGCCCAATTGCCTCGAGATACGCCAAACTCACGACTGTGTGCCTTCGGGTGCGCGCTCTCGGCTGCCCGCTTCTGGCTCGCCGGTGCTCTCCCCTCCTCTCTTGTTTTCCTCGCTGCATCGTGAACTGCTACGTGATTGGAATCGTTCTGCATTCGTCGCCTCTTATTTTTTCATTGTCTGCTCGCGCTGCCTGTTGCACACGTGCGTTGCGCTGCGCTGCTTCACATCTCAAATCTGCCTACCACCCTGTTGTCGCACCGCAGAAGCCCGATCCACAGCCTGGCTTGCACCTCCGTTGCGGCTCTTGCGGTACAGCCTTTTCCAGCGAAACATCCATTCGGTGATTCGCCTAACGAGCACGCACGAATCTACGATTTCGCAAACGAAACGGCTGGTTTTACTGCATTTCTTCAGACGCCTGTCTCGGCCCGTACGTTGTGCCCCGTCGCCGTCTCGGGCTCCCGCCGCGTCTGCGACATGTTATTCTGATGCGAATAGGACCAGACACCTTTGCCTGCTTTGCTCGGTTGCTTGGCTGCTTGGCTGCCACCTGCTCCTGCCTAGCCGATCTTCGATCCCTTGCTCCTGTCCAGCCCGACAAAAGCAAGACACACTGCCCCGGTCGATCCTGGTGGATAACAGCTGCACGAGGTAAGAAGCATCTCCCAGGCATCCAGCAGAGGCTCTGGTCAGCCCGGCCGTCCAGAGCTCTCAGTGGCTGAGGCCTCAGTGGGTTCCGCTGGGCTTGCAGCGCCATTTTAGTACTCTCGACCACTGTCGTCGCTGCTCTCAGCCACTGCGAGCTACTGCGACCACCGTCTCCAGCGCTCTCTGCCCGCTGGCGGAGCACTGTGCCCGTCCCCGCCGGACCCAGCATAAGCCTCTGCTGGGCCATTTTTCGCTCTTTGTTCCACTCATGGCAACTGGGCCACTGCTAAACACGGTCTAGCCTTGCACCACTTTGCGCCCTGTCCTCCTCTTGCTCGTTCGCCAGCTGCAGCCGCAAGCGTACCAGTACCACTCTACCAGTGCCAGTACCCAGTACCAGTACCCAGTACCAGGAGGTACGCTGCACCACCCGCGGAAACCAAGGGAAAAAGTTTCCTCAGCTACCTAAATCGCTTCCTCGCGCGGCCGTCCTTCTTTTCCCTTCCACATCTTTTCCTTCCCCCTCCTCCGTCAAGGCTACTGCGAGTTTTCCCTTGTGCGTGTTTCGGATATTGTCAAGAGATTTACGGTTGTTTTGCGGGCGCTTAAAAGTAAGTTTTTCAACAATTCGATCCCCCCTTTTGCGCCTTTTGTTCTGCTCTGGTGTCCTGCTTGCTGGTGTGCGCTTGGGTGGCTCCATGGCGCGCCTCGAAAACTCTACCTGCCTACCCCTCAGCGAATCGCGACATGGCCGACACGCCGCGAAAAATGGCTTGCCTACTCGACTGCAGCTTCGAAAAAGCACCTCGACGATGCCAAACCTACTTTACAATCGACGGATTCGATGAATTCGGTTCATACCCCGATGGCTCTGCTGCTCCCTAGCTCCCGATGCGTGGATGACTGACTACGCTGGATGACGTGGCTGTGCCCGACCTCTGCCCAGCTACCCGTCGTCGCAACAAGCAATCGCAATGCTTTGGACGGCAATTGGCCAGCTGTAGAGGCTTTCTTTGCTCGCTGATCGTCGGCTCTCTACTTCTGCGTCTACGACGATTGCGCACAACGGCGCATTGTCCACGATAATGCCCGTGTCGCAAAGCCCTCGGCTGTTTTCGTCCATCAATCCCCGGCCGCGCCGGATGTTGGGGTCCAGCGCACGCAGCCATGGAACCCATCAAAGGAACCAAGTGACGGCAATTTCCTCTATTTTCGCACCAGCCAGGCATGCTCTTTTTGTCGCTGCTTGTTGCTGCCGGAACCCCGTCGGCCCCATACTCGTCGGGCCCCCCTTTGACCCGCGCCTCAGCGTACCCGTCAGCCGCGACGGACCACACACCCGAGCTCACACAAGCAAACGAACGACAAACAAAAGGGCCAAGCCACAACCTCCAGTACTAATTTTTACTTTCTAGGTTCTCGTCATTTCGTCATCGTCCAACTGTTTTACCACGTTCGTTGCGAATTTTCGGTAGAACTTACGTCTGCATTTTTGGGATTTTGGTCGGAACCTGCTTCTGTCACTCTCTCCCTTAATTCCGCGTCTTGAAGAGCAATTTGCTTCCTCGATTTCCGCTCGGCGTCGCGGTTTCCTTACCAGCACTCTCTGTACGACCATCCTGTCAGTGTCGCGGCTTTTCGGTCCGGATACAAGCTGTCTCGATCCCACGCCCATTACGACTTGTTTATCGCCTCAAGAGTTTACGACCCTCTGCGTGTACAATTCTCGTCAACCTTTGTCGACCAATCTGCATAGTTCAGATTTTCGGCAGCTATTTTCTTGTACGCTGCCTCCGACTGCTTCCTGCTCTCCTCTGCCAGACCAGCCAGCTAACAGACGCCAGATCACTCGCTCACTCAGCAATTTTGAAACCCTTTGACATTCTTACTTGATCAGTGTGTAACCTTTCTTCCCACTTTGACCTCCTTTCCCCCTTGCCGCATCCGAACCCTGTTCAGCAGTACTGACTCGCCAGACTATCATGGAGCTTGATCCTTCTTTCCGCGCTGCTTCCGCCAACGGAGGCCCCTCCAACGGCCAGATGTCTTTCGCCAACGGCACTCCCCCTTCCGGTGACATGTCTGCCCCTCCTCCCACCGGCTCTTCTCAGGACCAGGCCAAGACCACCCTGTGGATGGGTGAGCTCGAGCCTTGGATGGACGAGAACTTCATCAAGGGTGTCTTCCTTTCCGCCGCTGGTGAGGGAGTCAACGTCAAGGTGATTCGCGACAAGAACTCTGGGTATGCATGCAACTCCCCCCTGCACTACAGCCAAATCATCGCTAACAAGTTAGCAATGCGGGATACTGCTTCGTGGAGTTCCAGACTGCCGACGCTGCTACCAAGGCCCTCGGCCTTAACGGCAACCCCGTCCCGAACAGCTCTCGCCAGTTCAAGCTCAATTGGGCTTCCGGCGGTGGATTGGTGGACCGCAGGTACGTACAATTCTATTCTTATACATTCAATGACATTCGCCGCGGCGGTGTCCGTTGCGCCCGAGGTCATGCAGTCACGCTCAATGCATTGGTGCCCCACTTTGGGTCTCTATTGTCACCTACGCCTTCACTCTGATGCATGCTTTGTGACTCTTGGTCAGGCCCAGAATGCTCCGTTTGCCACATACATCACCACATTCACACTTTCATGCAATTCCCTCTGAACGATGCTAACGTCTTGTAAAAGAGACGATCGTGGCCCCGAGTATAGCATCTTCGTCGGCGACCTCGGCCCCGAAGTCAACGAATATGTCTTGGTCTCGCTCTTCCAGGCTCGTTTCCCCTCCTGCAAGTCTGCTAAGATCATGACGGATGCCATGTCGGGCCAGAGCCGCGGCTACGGCTTTGTCCGCTTCTCCGACGAGAATGACCAGCAGCGGGCCCTCGTCGAGATGCAAGGTGTCTACTGTGGAAACCGACCCATGCGCATCTCTACTGCTACCCCTAAGAACCGGTAGGCCCTGATTCCAACTGATCATGCAATGTCGAGGCTAACTTGCGCAGCGGTAACCACGGCTTCGGACACGGCCACCACGGCGGCCCCATGATGGGCGGCGGCATGCCTCAGCAGCCCATGTGGAACGGCATGCAGGGTGGCTTCGCCTACGGCGGCTACAACCCGGCTACGCAGATGAACCAGTTCACCGACCCGAACAACACGACCGTCTTTGTCGGTGGCCTCTCCGGCTACGTCACCGAGGACGAGCTCCGCTCCTTTTTCCAGGGATTTGGTGAAATCACCTACGTCAAGATTCCTCCTGGCAAGGGCTGCGGCTTTGTACAGTTTGTCCACCGCCATGCTGCTGAGATGGCCATCAACCAGATGCAGGGCTACCCCATTGGAAACTCGCGCGTCCGCCTGAGCTGGGGCCGCTCGCAGAACAACTCCGGCGTTGGTACCCCCTACCGCCCTGCTCCTCCTCCTCCTCACTACATGGGAATGCCTAGCCACGGTGGTCCTGGTCCTTACGGACCTCAGCACTTTGGCGGTCCTGCTCCCGGTCAGGGTCCTGCCGGTCCTGCCGGCCCCCCTGGACCTGCTGGCCCTCCCCAGGTAAATGGAACCGAGTAACAAAGCTGGCACACTCTATGAGACAAGGCTAACCACGTGCGTTTGCCAGTAAAGAACTTTTAAAATCCGCAACTCGATGACGGCAAGACTTGAATAGCTAGCTGCGACGGGAGCATCACCTCTGTTACAAAAAGCTACGTTGTGGAATTCGGCTCACATGATGTTGTGCGTTTGTTTGTCTTTTCTTGGCAGCTTTCCCCTGGAATCCGTTTTTATTCTGTGTGCCTGGGGGGAATTGTTTTTCGGGGCGTTGGACTGAAATCAACAGACGTGCCGCCCAAGCCTTTGGGAGGTAGTCTCTTTGTCTTGTGTTTTCTACAGGGCTCTTCTTTTGGTCACGTTTGCTATTTGCGCGCTTGACACGACGACACCATGCCACTCGATTATTTTCTTGAGTCTTTCGAATCACGAATTGGCGTTGCGATTTGCGTACGTTCGGGGGGAAAGGGTTTTGCCATCAAGTCACATTTTCTCACATTGATTGCTGCTGCTTTCTAAAGCTTATCTGTATTTCCTTTGTCTATTTGCTCTATATTACCAGAACGAATCATGGTTCTTAACCCTTGTGTCTGTTATGTTGTGCTCGTGTTGTCTGAAATCTGTAGATGTGCCTCTAGATAGTCCGGTATAGGAAACATAGGAAACCGACAGACGACGCGGCCGCACGGCATCGATGCGGCTGTGGTCTGACTGTGCTGGCCAGATGGCGTTCGTCCCACACTGCTATGCATTGACATGGGCAACACTCAAGATTGCAAATGGCTTATCCTTATCCCACCCCATACCTCCTGTCAAGTCTGCGTAGCCTTTCGAAAGAGCCCCCCCTTGGCGTCTACAAACAACGCAATAGAATGATAATCGGCGTCATATTTGGCTTCAGCTCATGTCTGTCCTGGACTCATTCAGGAACATTATGACCCTTGTCGAGCCTCTCGACATGTGCATTCTCTTCTCTCAATACAGAATTTGCTCGGCACCTCGCGGCCAGCCAGCCAGCCAGCTAGCGACAGCGAGGGCGATAGCTGCGGTCAAGCGTAAATAATGCAAAATTATATCGGCAATATCCTCGTGTCGGCTCGATGAACGATATGATGACGGCATCCTCAGCCCAACCCGTGCTGGCGAGACGTTGAGAATGCGCGTGTGCGTCACCGCGCAAGATTCTGCTACAAATCCGCATCACGCAGCACCCCGCCACCGTCGTAGATAGAATGGCCGGGTGGACAAGAATGTAGCTACAGATTACCGAATAGTGAGCTTCTTTTTCTTCGGTTTTTCTCTCCTACTTTGTCTGCCCACTCTCTTTTCAATGGGCTCCAGTATTACTGTACGGTGGCCAGAGTCCGGACCAGCGAGCGTGCAGCAGATCGCGGTGCTGCTCTATAGCATACAGGACTACATGCAAAACTGCCAATAATTGCTTCGGGCTGCGAGCTGCCGTCACGCAATGCTTTGAGGCCCGCCGATCTTTGGGCCCAAGTCTGGGCTCTAGGTACCTTCGTGACGTTGTCCTCTTTTGATAGAATGGTTTCTCATCACAGAAATTCTCAAGAATAATCATCTTTTACTTTTCTAGTTCCGAAGTCTCTTCCACCATCTTCTTCAGCGCCTCCAAGGTTGGCCGGTCACCCGGCTCCTCCTGCTTGCACGCGTTGACGATGCGCTGTAGTGGGCGCGGCACCGGCCACTCGACCTGCACGGTGCGTGACTGCCGCGTTAGCATAGACGAATGATTGAATGAGGCACCCAATGTCGTAAACCTTCGACTTTTCCGTCTGGGCACCGTCGAGCGTATCCTCTAGGCGGAGCTCTGGTGCGCAGCGCTGGCCCTAGCGGCCCTCAAGTTCACACGGGAACAGCGTCTGCCCACCGTAGGCAAACAGGATGTTGTCTACTTGGATGTCGCGGTGGGCGGTGCCGAGCGCGTGAAGAGCCCCAAGACCGTCAATCAGGTGCAGAAGCCACTTCTTCCAGACGGTCACGGATGCGAAGCGGTGCAGCACGGGGTGGCGCGGCAGCAGCCTGGCAAAGACGAGGTTGCCGCTGTCGGCGGACCGCCCAAGCAGTCGGGTGAGACGCGGTGTCAGCTGCGGCCCTGACAGTGGAGATGGTTCTCAATCTCGCTCCTGTACTTGGGCCGCTTGTTCGAGTAACGCGCCAGAGTGACCGTCATCGCGGAGAGCTTTCGCCAGCAGGTCGCTTACATCTTGGTCATCGGGCGGGTGGACGCGCGGCGACGGGGCCGCGGCCAGGGGACGAATTTGATCGCCTTTGATTTTAAAGTGCTCAGCTAGGTTGGGCAGCTCTTCTTGAGCCGAAGGATGTCACCCGACAACGCGCCCAGCATATCGTAGAGTCGCACATACTTGCGCGAGTGATGTCGTTCTGGTGCTGCGTCAAAAGACCCGTCTTCGAACCAGAGCGACTCGACCCGACGGCCATTGACGCTTTCCAACTGAACGTCCGAGGCCAATCTCCCAGAGGGTGACTGAATTTGGAGCGCGCCTTCATCACGTGGTACTCGGATCGAAGCCGCAAAACAGTGCCGTGGAAGGATTCGCCGGGACGTGAGGTAGGTCCATTTTCTTTTGACCAAGATGACAATGAAGAATGCGATTGAGAACCGGCCGGACTCAAACAACACATTACCCAACCGCTACCCCAACGTTATGCCGTGACATCGCGTTACAGAGGACAGACATGATTGACCGCCCACGTGATGAATTGGACAAGCGGACGTGGTGAATTCTCCGGACGCTGCACAGGTACAGTGGCACAGTCGTTTGGTCAGTCGTGCTCACAAACATGTTACAAGGGCTATTTTGTCGTGTCGCGATGCACAAAGTAGGTGGTATGAATGCTGGGGGCTTACTCATGGACCTTGCCACCTCATATGCAGATGCAGCGGAGAATCCGAGACCTCTCGCAAAAGGAAAAAAAGGCTCTGAACAAGTGTCCATCGGGCCAGTCTAAAATGGCAAAGCTGCACTCCACATGGGCCCCAGGAACAAGTGGCCGATATAACTTGGCAGGAGGAAATATTGCCCGTGGTGGTGATGTTTCCTTCTTTAAAAAACATAAATCCCCCGCTCCCCTCACAGCCAGCCAATTTTTCTCCTTCCCTCTCCGCGCGCAGCTCGCAAGCCACCACATCTCAAACAGCCCAGATCGGGGAACCACTAACGTTAGCGTCGTCAATCGCACATTCACACAACGTCGCCGGAATAAAAACCATGGGCAATCCCAACTTTTCCATCAAGCCCAGTCAGGAGGGCGACATGCCGCGCTGCGCCGAAATCATGAGCACGGCCTTTTCGTCGGAAGGCATCGGCCCTCTCATCTTTGGCCCGCACGACGCCGCGTCCTGGGCTAAGACGGCCGCCGTGCACTGGCGCGCGCACACCGAGCATGTCAGCGCCTTCCCCTCGTGCCCGTTTGCCATCAAGTGCGTGCACACCGACCCGGACTCGGGCGAGGAGACCATTGTCGCGACGGCCGAGTGGGCGATTTACGACCGGGAGCGCACGGCGGAGGAATGGGTCGTGGACCCGTACACGAACCGCTGCGAGTACGTGGAGCCAGAGGCCGACCGGGAGCAGGCGATGGCGATCCTGGGACCCGTGGTGGCGACGCGGCAGAACTTTGTCAAGGGCCGCAGGTACGGGCTGCTGACGTTCATGGCGGTCGACCCGGCGTGGCGGCGGCAGGGCGCGGCGACGGCGTGCGTGCGCTGGGGCATGGAGCGGTGCAGAGAGCTGGGCATCCCGGCGTACCTGGAGGCGACGGAGGCGGGCATGAAGACGTACGCGAGCATGGGCTGGGAGAGGGTCGAGCTGGGGAGCGCGGCGTATCCCCCGATGATGTGGTGGCCGGAGGGCGTGGAACGGTGGACGGAGTAAGAGAGGGGGATGCTGTTGTTATGATTTAGGGCTACGCGTATAGCATGGAGAACAGCGTCAAAATTGAACGTGATTTTTAGATGGTTTTTTTAGAGGTGTCAGGACTTGTCCGAAGACGAACGATGGAAGAGATTTCGAGAAGATATTTGCGGGATGCTATATTTCCGACGGGTCTATTGCCGCGGGCATCAAATAGAGAATAAACCGCTTGACATTTGCTGAAGAGGCCAATTGCATTTCGTTCTTGCAAGTCTCCCCTATTAGGCATCGCGAGTCTCGTTCAGCTGCGGTAGACACTCCTGGCGCTTACCCTCTTGATGACGATTCAGCCGGATCGACTTTACCGGCCTACCTTTTGGCAAAACGCCGAGTTCCCGTGGCCGCGCAGCACAGCTGCTGTTATTGGCTCCGTCCGTCGACAGCCTCGTTCTTAGCGCAACAGCCAGGCTTGGCTAGAGGAGGCGCGCCAGGGCAAAACGAACGCCGCCGGCATCGGCCGGACATGGGAGGAAAGCTTGCAAGGTTGTATTCTTTGGCCTTGTCTGTGAGGTTGCTGCGCAGTATAACGAATGAACTCATTTGACTGGGATAGCGTACCCTCGATGCTGGTGGTGGAGTCGTCTGCCTGCATCGAGCATTGGCATTCGCCGCCAGCCTTGCTCGTGCAGACTAGGCTGCCGGTGCGTTCCAAATTCGTATCTTCCATTGGCAGCAGACGGACCAACCATAGCCGTGTTGCGTGCATTGGACGGGTGATTTGACCGTTGGATAGCCTGGATCACGTAGCACCAGGGATGGTCTTGTTGGACGAGAGACAAACGGGCAGGCAGAGCGGCCCCGCTATGAACCACTCGCTTATTATGGCGGGCCCCACGCAGGGATGCAGTGAAGGGGGCGCGCAAAAGAGTCACCTTTGTTGGTACCAACGCGCCGCCGCCCAACTGCGAGGAGGCGCCGCTTGCGCCGAGGTCAAGGCGCAGTAGATTGCCGACTAGGCAGCCGGTCCCCCCTGGGTGGAGATGCTGTTGGTAGTTGGTTCAATTTCGTTTTTTTCTTCTTCTTCACGCTTGAGGAGTGCTTGGTAGACGTGCTACTATCCAGGAGCTCGGTAGAGATGTTGTCCAACAAGAGCCAAAGGGGCGGCGACCTGGCGCAACTTCGCTTCTACGAGGCGCAAGCAATTCCAGCAGCGAATTGGCCCTTGCTCCCTTGCAAGTTTCTGCCACATTCTGCCAAGAAAACAATGTGACTCGGGCTTCGCCAGGCAAGCGCCCCCACCCGCGGGCGTAGATTGGCCGTGCAGAGAGATGGCTGCATCACCCACCAACAACCGTTCCGCCAGGGCCGCGCTGCCTAGCAAAGGATCCCCATGCTGGACCCCGTCTGAACCGCTTGATTCGCCGCAGCTGGTCATGATGCCAGAGTCGGATTAGCGTTGGCGTCTGGGGGCCTGGCTGGTGACCTATGTTGGGTGAGGTGATGTTGGTAGCTAACCAAGTGTTGGCAGCTAGGCAGGAGGAGGAGGAGGAGGAGGAGGAGGAGCAAGATGAGGACAATGGGCTGGGCTACCTACCAACGCAGCTTTGTATAAGAAAGGCTGAGAATCCTGTCCCTCGATACTCGATTCATCATCAAGCCAGCCCAATCTTTCCATCTGAGTCTATTACTTTGCCAGAATACTTGCATACATTTTTACTACTTGATACACAATACACAATACACATACACGAAACACCCGCACCCGCATACTTTACAAACATGCTCATGTCTTCGCTCGCCTCCATCCAAGCCGCCGGCATCTACACGCCGGAGACGGTGCCCATCGAAAAGACGTACGGCCTGCCCGCCGAGGCCAAGCAGGACACTGCCGCGGCGTCCGGCGCGACGAGCAGTGAGTCGAGCCCGCCCAGCGACGCGAGCCGCTCGGTGACACGGAGTCCCTAGACAATGATGAGCCCTCGAGCCCGCCGCCGCCGCCGCCCGAGGCCGAGGAAGACGCACCGTCGGGCAAGCCGTCGTCGAGCAAACAAACAAGTGCCGCCAGCGGCGGAGAGAAGAAGTCGGCGTGAGCTCGTTGATGTTTCGAGTCGATCCGGGGAGCGTATATATTATACTCGATGCGGATGTTGGCAAGGAAAAAAGGAGGACTGTTCCAGATCACAGCATGGAAACTGGGCCTTGCAGAGGGGAAGAGACGGGCCAGAATGCTTCGAGGCTGAAGGAGGCGAGAACTTGGCTGGCAGTCAGGTAAGAGCACAGAGCAGAGACTTGTTAGAGAGTATACCGCAGGTAGAACTTTCATAGCAGCGACTACATGAATACAGCAACCCTCATCCCACCGTGGGAGACAGTAGAAACGTTTAATCCCGACTGCAAAATGACTGTGCAACGTGAGAAGAGAACCGGTAAGCCACAGAATCGGAAATGGATCCTCGTTCGGTCAGGTTTGCTACACCTGGCGGATCGGCGCACGGCCAAATCGGTGGCAAATCGTGGGGTATATGCTGATCCGAGACACTACAGACGTTATACAACACAGGTCGCTGATGAAATGGCCATGTTTAAAAGTGTGTATTGCTGCGTATTAACCCAGCACCGCAAGACGGCCCAAAACGCCAAAGCAGTTGATGTCTTTTTGTTTCCAAGAGTCCAATCTTTTGAGATGTATATATATATGGTATAGAAATCGCTGAATCGTTTCACATTCTTCTTTTTGTAGTTTTCCCTTTTCCCTTTTGACACAACGCTATCCCCCAACATTTCTCTACCAGCCACGGCCGGCCAGCTTCTCCTCGGGCTTCATGCTGTCGCAGTTGATGCCGACCATGGCCTCGCCGAGGCCGGTGCTGCACTCGGCCAGGACGCCAGCGTCCTTGTAGTGGGTGGTGGCGCGGACGATGGCCTTGGCGCGCTTGGCCGGGTCGCCGCTCTTGAAGATGCCGGAGCCGACAAAGACGCCGTCGCAGCCGAGCTGCATCATGAGGGCGGCGTCGGCCGGGGTGGCGACACCGCCGGCGGCAAAGTTGACGACGGGCAGGCGGCCCTGCTCGGCCGTCTGGCGCAGCAGCTCGGCGTCGACCTCGAGCTTGCGGGCGAGCTCGCGGATGCGGATGATGCCGCCCTCGGCGAGCGCGGCCTTGGCCTCGGCGATCTGGCGGTTGACCGTCTTCATGTGGCGGACGGCCTCGACGACGTCGCCGGTGCCGGCCTCGCCCTTTGTGCGGATCATGGCGGCGCCCTCGGCGATGCGGCGCAGGGCCTCGCCGAGGTTGCGGCAGCCGCAGACAAAGGGCGCCTTGAAGGGGGACTTTTCGACGTGGTACTCGTCGTCGGCCGGGGTGAGCACCTCGGACTCGTCAATGTAGTCGACGCCGAGGGCTTCGAGGATCTGGCACTCGACAAAGTGGCCGATGCGGGCCTTGGCCATGACGGGGATGGTGACGGCGGCCTGGATCTCCTTGATGACGGCCGGGTCCGACATGCGGGCGACGCCGCCGTCCTTGCGGATGTCGGCGGGCACGCGCTCCAGGGCCATGACGGCGCAGGCGCCGGCCTCCTCGGCGATGCGGGCCTGCTCGGCATTGGTCACGTCCATGATGACGCCGCCCTTGAGCATCTGGGCGAGGCCGGCCTTGACGGCAAAGGAGGAGGAGGCAGAGGCGGACGAGCCATTGCCGTTGGCAGCGGGGGTTTCGGAAGTCATTGTGAGGGCTGTGTGTCTGGTGGTGTAGATGTTAGTGGGATAGGGTGGTGGTGGCGAGAAGCAGCAAGGCCGCGGGGAAGACAGAAGGCAAGCTTACAGCTCAATTGGAGATGAGATGCAGGATGGGGAAGAATGTAAAGAGTTGGAAAAGAAAATCTGGGGGCGGCGGCGTGGAGCTAATAAGGATGCTGAGCTCTTTGTCGGACCTGAGTCAAGATGGCGGCGGACGGAGTAGTGACGAGAGAGAAGAAGAGTGTAGCGAGCATCGGAGAGTCGCGGATGGGCGCGGACGACATTTTGTGTGGCAGCAGGAGAGCGACTTTTTTTTTCCCTTTGCCTCTTCTGCCCCTCCTTGGCGCTACTTTTAAGCCTACGCTAGCCCACTGTATGAGGGGCAGCAGCAGAGGGGGAGGGGCAAATGTGTGTTTACAGCGGAGGAAGAGCCGAGTTACAGTGGGCTCTGTAGCAGGGCCGCCACGATGCAGACTACAGGCCTCTGCAGTGAGCATCTGGCCACCAAGGTTCGCGATTCGCTGGGTGGCCGAGGCGACAAAACAAGTGAAACAGGACAAAAGGGATATCATTTCTTGAGAGCACTAGTTTGACGAGTAGTACCGTCCACGGCATCAAACACGGCGTCGGCAAGAAAATGAACAAACCTCAGCTTGGCAGCGGACAAGTACCGCAACCAACGCACGTAAGTAATTTAGTCACAGCAGCAGCACCTGCAGCTAGCTTTGCAGGGTCCGGTCTCAGGCTTAGCGCCCGCAGCGGACTGGCTTCTTTTGGTCGCATGCAGCTGCAGGCAAGATTTCCGCCTGCAGGCCGCCGCCGCCGCTGCTTTGGAACTTCTTTCTTTGGCCTTCGCAGTGAATTCCACAACTCGATAATCGAGATACCGACAGCTCGGTCTCACGGATCGCTTCGAATGGTTACCATTGCCACCGCAATCTCCCCGAGAGACTGGATACGACGACAGCAAGCAAAGCCCCGTCTTGCATGACAGGTCAGGATGGACTCGCTTCAGAATGTTCTTTTTTCGAGAGGGCGTACGGAACGGACACCCCACAAGGAAGCACGAGCCGAAAGACTGCGATCGAGTCCTGTTCCGTGGCACCCGTCGTGCACCCTAATTCATTGCCAAGATTCCGTCAGAATGCCATATTCCCATGCTCGTCTTACTACATAGGCGCGTTGCCGATGCTCGAACCGCAGCAGCGGCGATGCAGGGAGCATCTAGTTTACACACTCTCTCGACAACTACTACCACACGTGCCACTACAAAGATGCCCGTTCAGCATCTGCACACATCACCATTGCAGTAGCACACCCCCAGCCCAGCCCAGCCACTAGGTTAGTTAGTCAGCCTTGCACACTAAAACCCATCAGCACCACCATCAACACCAGCCCACATCGTACATCCACGAGTCAAAAGCAGCACTCGAACAATGATCACGAAGCGGACATGCTTGTTTGCGGTTGTTCAAGTGACCGCATGTACGCCCTATTGACGACACTCCGCCGTGTGCACTCCGTATGCATACTACCATGTCGACCTGCAACTCGGTCGTGTGCTCTCCGAGAGTCCGGGCATCGCCGTTTGGTCGTTCGACTCATAATTTGTCACACTGAGTCGCGCGGAGGGGCATCGTAAAGACCCCAAAGGCTAGCAACCCTAGCAGCAGCCGTCCTGCCGCTCAGCCAGATTCGGGGCCTCTCCCTCTCTCCACCGTTGCACACACCAGTGACCATTCCGTTACGTACAGGCGCAGAGAACCGACCACGTCAAGTAAAACTACTAGAGACCTGCAACCCGTCGAAGAAATACGGTGTCGAGTAATGATGCCGTCAGCTATGCCAGTACCTTTTTTAGTGTTTTTTCTGCTTCTTTCATTTCAATGCTACGGTGCGGCTGCATCACACAGAAAGCCACCGTCAGGCGACAGCTCGCCCTGCAAGGTACCACGCCAGCGGTTCGACAGCGCTGGTAGTACTTTAATCAGTGGCGCTACAAGGGTGTCCGAAGGCGGAGCTCCACTAAAAAAAAAGGTCTTGACCCCTCCAAGGCCGGGGCAACTTTTATTAATGATCCAAAGCCCGGCTTGAGCCGATGCGGTCGACGGCATACTAGAATCAACTGTCTGTGTACGCATTTGACTCCTACTCCAAGCTTTCTTCTGTTTTATTGCCACTTTTGTGTTTTTCCTTTTCGAAATTGTCGCTCAGCGCCCTTGACTTTCGCGATGCAGCCCACCACCACCACCGTCGGCGTCCTCGCTCTCCAGGGCGGCTTCGCCGAGCACGTCGCCCTCGTCCGCAAGGCCGCCGCCCAGCTCGCCGACGCATTCCCGACCGCCATCGAGGCCATCGAGGTGCGCACCCCGGACGAGCTGGCCCACTGCGACGCCCTCATCATCCCCGGCGGCGAGAGCACCACCATTTCCTTTGTCGCCGCCCAGTCCGGCCTCCTCGAGCCTCTGCGCCAGTTTGTCAAGTACGTGACGCCCTCTCCCGCCACCTCGACATCCTCGTCCTCCCGGCGCGAGATGCTAACTTTTTGTTCAGGGTCCTCAAGAAGCCCACGTGGGGCACCTGCGCCGGCCTCATCCTCCTCTCCGAACAGGCCAACGCCACCAAAAAGGGCGGCCAGGAGCTCATCGGCGGCCTCGACGTCCGCGTCCACCGCAACCACTTCGGCCGCCAGATTGAGAGCTTCATCGCGCCCCTCGACCTGCCCTTCCTGCCCGACGCCAAGACCAAGCCCTTTGACGGCGTCTTCATCCGCGCCCCCGTCGTCGAAGAGGTCCTCTCCGCGGCGACTAAGCAGACCTCGGGCGTCACCGTCGTAGCGACCCTCCCCGACCGCGTCAACAAGGCCAAGCCGAAGACGGTCGTCTCCGAGGCCAACGTCAAGGACAATGCGGGCGACATTATCGCGGTGCGCCAGGGCAACGTGCTGGGCACGAGCTTCCACCCCGAGCTGACGCCGGACGCGAGAATGCACGCCTGGTTCCTGCAAGAGTTTGTGCAGCCGAAATGAAGGCCATGAGAAGACGATGACAGTACAATAAATGCACGGGGTATAGAAACATGGTGACAACACGTCACAGTCACGGCGTCAAGGGTTTCTTCTTGGATGGGACATTTTGCATTCGGCAGCTTTGATTAACCACTGCCACAGCGCTTCATAGATTATAGAACATTCTTCTCACATTGCAACGTTCTAGTTCCCAGTGAGACACGCGAGCACACAACACACACAATCACATCTGCCGCCTCTACTCTGCATTCTCGTACGACTCTAGCAGCTTCACCACCTTTTTACACTCGACTTTCCGCGCCACCTCCACCGCCGTCTCCCTCGTCACAAAGTCCCGCGCCTGCACCGACGCGCCCCGTTTCAGCATCATCCCCAGCAGCTCCATCTTGTCCTCGAGCACCACCTTCCTGCTCCTCACCACGGTAATCACCAGCGGCTGGCCCGTCACCTCGGTCGCGCCCGCGTCCGCGCCGTGCTCCAGCAGCACCCGCGCCAGGTCGACCCTGTGCCGCCCCAGCGCGTCCGCCAGCACCGTGACGCCCGTCACCGTCGTCGAGTCGGGCCGTGCGCCGCGCCGCAGCAGCAGCTGCACCGTCTCGCTCGTCTTGACGTGCTTCTGGCACGCGACCGCGAGCACGGACGCGCCCGTCATGTCCCGGCTGTTGCTGTCGGCGCCGCTGTCGAGGAGGAAGCGCACCAGCGCGCCGTTCTGGTTCTGGACGGCCTGCACGAGGAGCGGCCGGCCGGCGAGGTCCCGCGCGTTGGGGTCCGCGCCAAACGCGAGCAGAATCGTCGCCATGGACACGTCGTTGGTCGCGACGGCGTGCACAATCGGCGTCCGGCCGGTGATGTCCTTGGCGTTGGCGTTGGCGCCGTGCTGGAGCAGGAACTGCATCGCCGCGTGGTCGCCCTCGTCGACGAGCTGGATGAGGAACGGCTGGCCGCGCATGTCCTTGGCCGTTACCGACGCTCCGCGCTCAAGGAGGAGAAGCGCCAGGTCTCTGTGGCCGGCGGCTGCGGCGACAAAGACTGGGGGCATACGGTGCGGGCTGTGGAAGGTGGCTTGAGCGCCGGCTTGTAGCAGGGTCCTGGCGACGTCTATGTGGTTGTGCGCGGCGGCGAGACCGAGCGCCGTGTCGTTGTGGCTGCTGATGCCGTCGACGCATGCGCCCTGCGCCACGAGAGCCTCGACCTGCTTGGCCTGGCCGCCCGCAGCCGCCGCGCAGAGCTCGTCGACAAAGGGGAGGACGACGCCGGCGCCCATGTGGCCCCGGATGGCTTTGACGGGGGATGCTATCTTGGCCCAGGCGCGACTGCGTGCGCTGCTGCTGCCGGCAGCCTCGCTGTCGTGGGATGCCCGGCGCAGGATGCCGCTGGCTGGTGGTGGTGCTGGGTTAGACTCATACGGAGGAGGCGCCTCGACGTCCCTGACGGAATAGGGAAGAGAAGCTGCGTGCGAGGGCTCGTCAGCGAAGATGTCGGGTGCGTTGATGGCGAGACGGACGGCATGCGCGGCCTGGTGGACGACTTCCTGGCTGGCGGCGGCATTGAGACGCTCATCCTGGCCATCTGTCGTAGCTCTGTTAAACACATTAGCACTCAGCCTACAGACCTTGAAGAGTGGCATGACGTGCAGTGACAGAAGATCAGCGTAGCATGCAAAGAGCTTCACGTGCGCCCCAACAAACGCCCCCAGCACCGTCCAGAAGTCTTCCCTTGTTTTTATCGCATTATCTGCGTCTAGTCGCGCCACTTGCTTAAACAGCAACGCCGCATGGGTGTGGCATGCGCCCAGCGACTGCATCACGCTCATCCTCAGCGCTTCCGAAACGGTGGCGGCGGCGAGGCTGCCGCGGAGCTGCACGGCGCTGCGCTGGAGCGCTTCCAGGGCGCTGCATGCCGACGTGAGATGCGGTAGGTTCTGGCCGCCGTTTGTTTCTGCGACTACGGCAGCGCGAATGTCGGCGGCACAAGAGTCGGCGAGCCGCGCAATATTGGTTGCGAGAGCATCCATGGTGTGTGTATGTTTGCTGCTGGAAAGCCAGCGCTAGATGTTAGTCCAGCGCGATGACGCCCTGGTGATGGAAAGCCGCTGGCTACTTGCAACGAAGCAAAGTAGATATATCCTCAGGCAGCGGAAACTATTATGCAAGGTGCCATTAATGGTTTAACTGGCAAAGAACCCCGAATGACTGATGGCTAATTTGACTGGGTAGGCTTCGTTTACAGTCACCAGACACGGCTAACACGGCTCGAGAAGCCCCCGCAGGGCTGTCGACGGGCGCGCTGCTTCGCTAGGCTGACGCGGACAGTGGACGCCACCGCAGCCTCGTCCGGCGCAAAAGCTGAGAGAATGGAGTGATTGATTCAAAGCCTGAGAGAATGAAGTGATTGGTACAACAGCTGAGAGAATGGAGTGATTGATGACGAAACTTGATTCGTCGTGAGCGGCCTGTGCCGAGCATTTCGCAGCCGAAAGGTAGCACATATCGGTCGATCCTATGACCGTGTCAAAGTAAAGACATGTATAGACCCGAATATGGCCTAACAATTTCGGCACTATGTCCGGGGAGGAGCTAAAACGACGTAGGTACCAAGTAAGAAACCCCAAGGGTCATCTTCTACTGGGGCTGCGGCTTTCGTTACCGCCCACTTACAGCTTGACGCCCGTGGACGGAGCTTTATTACGAGCGGCAAGATCGCCAAAGTCAAACAGACTCGGCTTTCCGTCACAAGATGGGCCCGTACTCTTGCGACGGAGCATCTCGCTCCGACATCAGCACCGTGGCTTTGAAGCCAATATTGCTGCAGCTGGGCACTCGCAGAACTTGGACGCACGGCCATTCTTCTCTCGGCAGCAGCGACGTCGATCGGTGGCTAACTTTTAATAGGTTTCTCTTGATATGTGTTGCCTTCTGGCATAAGTTACTCTGGCATATATTAAAAACCTGGTGCTGCTAAGAATTAATATGTTTTTATTGTAGATTTCTTGAAACCATTTACGAGGTGTCTCTACAAGTACCTATTAAGGTGCTCAACTGCCAGCCATTAAGCAAGTCAGAGGCTGCCAGCAATTGAACCAGCCGGTGAGAGTGCGAGCAGTCTATCAACAAGCCTTTCGGCAAGCCAGCCAGCGAGAATGCCAGCGAGAGTGCCAGCGAGAGTGCCAGCGAGAGCAGCAACGAAGACTCCCTCGCTGCCTCAATCGCTGGATGCCTCAATCGCCCGATTTAGTTCCTAGCTCAATTCTTAGCTATCCGGCCGACCGCCGATGCCTATACAAGCTATATCCTAAAGGCATTCAAGTAAAGAAAGAGAAGAGAATGAAATGTAAGAAAAAACAAGAGAAATGATTAAAGAGAAGAGGAATAGAGAAGAAGAGGAATAGAGAAGAAGAGGAATAATACGAAATAGCAGTCGTAATAGAAAGTAAGGGTAGCAAGAGAAATAATAAAAATAATAAAAAGAAAAATGTTCTCTTTCTTCTCTTTCTTGTTGCTCTGCTGCCGCCTGCCTTTTCATCCACGCACGCACGTCACAAGTCCCGCCTTCCCTGACGTGCAGCTAAGGGCAAAAACATTGTTTTCGTGGCCCTGGTCGCACGCAGTTTTTCATTATCCATCCGCAATCATGATCAACGGCGCAGAAGTAGGCCGCGAGGCTTTTCTTCTCGGAGCCACCACAGCGATCGGTGGCTTGCTCTTTGGGTACGACACCGGCCAGATCTCCGGTTTGCTCTTGTTCGAAGAGTTCGAGCAGCGCTTCGCCACTACCGAGCCCGACGGAAGCTATAATTGGAGACCTCTTTTAAAGTCGCTCCTCGTCTCCCTCATGAGCATCGGCTGCTTGATTGGTGCACTTTCTGGCGCGTAGTGAGTTGTGACCTGCCCTGACCTAACTGACCTCGCTAATGCGTTGCAGCACTGCAGATTGGTGGGGACGACGTCGAAGCCTGTCGTTTGGTGTGGCTGTATTTATCGCTGGCGATGTTATTCAGATCACCGCCGTGTCCAGCTGGATTCATATGATGATGGGGCGCTTCGTCGCTGGCTTGGGCATCGGTAGTTTGTCTGTTGGCGTCCCCATGTTCCAATCAGAGTCATCTCCACGTGAAATTCGAGGCGCAGTTGTTGCTTCGTATCAACTCATGATCACGATTGGCATTCTCAGCGCGAATATATTGAATTACAGCGTCCGAGCCTTTGAGCAGCGGGACTGGGCATGGCGGATCGTCATCGGGGTGGCCATCCTACTGTCTCTGCCTCTCGGTATTGGGGTCATGTGCGTGCCGGAATCTCCTCGCTGGTTGGCTTCTCGTGGTGACTGGGAAGGTGCGCGTCTGTCACTTGCTCGACTTCGAGGCAAAAAGGACGATCCCAAAAATGCTACCATCGAAAACGATCTCGGAGAGATGAGACGGACCATGGAAAAAGAAACTTAAGCCGGCAACGGATCTTGGTTGGAGTGCTTCTGCGTGTCAACAAGTACCCCCAAGGTTCTGTACAGAACACTACTCGGCATTGGCATCCATTTCCTGCAGCAGTGGTCAGGCATCAACTTCTTCTTTTACTACGGCGCTACTGTCTTCCAATCTACTGGTGTTGAAGACCCTATTCTCACGCAACTTATTCTCGGATCCGTCAATGTGGCTATGACCTTTTTTGGCCTCTACGTTGTTGAGAGATTCGGGCGTCGCTGGCCCCTGTTTCTTGGTGGCCTTTGGCAAGCCGGCTGGCTCCTCGTCTTTGCTACTGTTGGTACAATGAACGCACCAGAAACACATCCCCAGACCGGGATCATTATGATAGTGTGTGCTTGCATGTTTATTGCCTCGTTTGCCGCCACATGGGGACCGATGGCGTGGGTCGTTATTGGCGAAACGTTCCCCCTTCGCACACGTGCAAAGCAGGCGGCTCTGGCCACCGCGGGAAATTGGCTTGGGAACTGTAAGCATCTAGATCCATCGAGTCAATGATTGCACCGGCTAACACAAGTATATCACCAGTCATGATCGGCTTCCTGACACCCATTGCAACCAGTGGAATCGGGTATGCCTTTGGCTTCGTCTTTGTGGGCACCAACTTGGTGGCGGCCCTGCTGGTGTATTTCTTCTTGTATGAGTCCCGGATGCTGAGTCTGGAGCACGTGGATCTCATGTATGGCGAAAAGCTCAACGCTTGGAATAGCTCGAAATGGGTGCCGCCCGGCTATATCACCAGAGAGCAGCGTGCGGTGGAAAAATAGGTTTTCTTTAGCCTACTAACTTATATAATTATTCAGTATAGTTAATATTAATCTTATTACTCCCTATCTCTATTATTTCTAATATCCTCGCTGTTCTTTATTGTTTTTGTTATTCTTATTAGTTACTCGTACCTTTTTTAACTCTTTTTGCTCTTTTTTACTCTGTTCATTCTTTTTAACTGTTTTTCTTCTCTAGTTTTTTTGTTTTTCTTTTCGTTCTTTGCTTATAGGCCGCACACACAAGGCCACCAACGACCCGTTCAACGGCAGGTCCGGCGACGAGCGTGGCCGACGACGTTGGTTGTGAGAGCTACTACGTAAGGACAACGGCGAAGAATACTTGATTTAGCGCTTTGGGAACGACTGCAGAGACTAGGTGTGCATGTTTGTTTGATGGCGGCTGATTCTTGATAAATCGAAGTCAAATGTCCAGCTTGCAAAAAGGAAGGGGCTCACTCTCCTGGTGCACCCTATCTTTCATTGCTTCTATATCTCATACACAAGGTAAAAGCCTCCTCTCTGCTTCGTGGGCTTGTGCCTTTTTGTATTTGTGATCATCCCACCCATCTACTCTGATTAAATACATGTACGGGGGTCTTGAATTTATTTTCATTTCCTTTTCATTCCTTTTTTTCCTTCGTTCTTTTCTTTCCCTAGTGGCCGTGGCCATCATCCTGAGGCTGCTCGGGGTCCAACTTGATGAGGGTATCAATACGCATGATGGAAATGCATGCCTCGACGGCACTCTTCAGTTGGCGAACCTTGCTGATACTGGGCTCGAGAACTCCAAGCTTGATCTCATCCACAACCTTGCCGCGCGTGAGATCGAGACCATAATTTCTGTAGCCCTTCTTGCGGGCAAGCGTCTTCTCGTCGTCGTTGGCCTCGCCCTCCTGAATGCGCTGAGACAGCGCATGTCTTGAGCGCAACTGCGCGACGAGCTCTGCGGCATCCTTGGCAGCGTTGACGGCCAGCGTCTTGGGGATGACCAGAAGCGACTGGGCGAATTCGCCAATGGCAAGCTGCTCGCGCGAACCGACTGTGCCCGCAAATTCTTCTAGGTAAATGTGAAGGGCAGTCTCGACAGCACCGCCACCAGGAACAATGCTACCACTCTCCAGAGTACGCTTGACAGCGCAGAGAGAGTCGTGGACGGAACGCTCCATCTCGTCGAGAGTGTAGTCGTTGGGACCGCGCAGAATGATCGAGGCGGCAGAGTGGTTCTTGGGTCCGCGAACAATAATGCACTCGTCGTCAGAGATGCGCTCCTGCGAGATGGAATCGGCGTGACCGAGGTACGAGGGATCAAACTTCTCATCGCCGTTGAGGTCGGACAGAGTGCTCAATAGGCTGCCGCCGGTCGCCTTGGCAATACGTCTGAGGTCCTCCTTCTTGCAGCGACGGACGCCCATGGCGCCTCGCTCAACAAACATCTTTAGTACTAGGTCGTCAATGCCCTTGGTGGTCAGGATAACGTTGGCGCCAGCCTTGAGGATCAGGTCAACACGCTCGAGAACCATGCCGGACTCACGGGCACGGATCTGCTCCAGCTGTTGGGGGTCGTCGACTGTGATCTGAACACCAAGCTTCATGCGCTCCTTTTGCAGGTTCATATCCAGGATAGCAATCTTGGCATCTTGGATATAGGTGGGCATGGCCTGGGAGGCGACAGTGCAGTTGAGAGCGTAGCCCTTGACGAGCATGGACTCGCGGGTGCCCTTGCCATGGGCCTTGAGGATGTTGACGGCCTTGACGGGGTACTTGACTTCGTTCTTATAGTTGGTCGTCTTGACGGCGGTAATGGCATCAACAACCATGTCGGCGAAGAAGTCGGAGTCGGAGCCAATGATCTTGCTAGACATGGAGGTCTTGGCAATGTTGATGAGGGACTCGCGGCCAAGGTTCTCAACCTTGATGCTGACATTGTCCTGGAGATATTTGATGGCTTCGCGGAGAGCAAGGCGGTAGCCGGTAATGATGGTTGTGGGATGTATGCGGTTCTTCATGAGCTCGTTGCCGCGACGGAGCAGCTCGGCGGCGATCAGGACGACCGAGGTTGTGCCGTCACCGACTTCTTTATCTTGTTGCTGAGCGAGGTCGACGAGAATCTTGCCGGCCGGGTCTTCGACATCGAGGAGCTGGAGAATCGTGGCGCCGTCGTTGGTGACGGTGACGTCCTAGTTTGCGGTGAGTAAAACGGCGAGGGGCAGGCTAGCTACGCCAGGCAGAATTGGTAGCAAAAACTTACACCGATGTCGTCGACCATCATCTTGTCGAGGCCGCTGGGGCCAAAGGAGCTCTTGACGACATTTGCAATGGCTTGCGTGGCCAAGACTGGAAGGGTGGGCAGACGAGTTAGCAGTTGTGGTGGGATGCGGCGGCGAGGAGTCAACGAGGCGTACCGTTTTGGTCACGAATGTCGGAGCCGGAAATCTTCTGACCACCAAGGAAAAGGGTACCGTTCCCCGGCTGTTCAAACATGGACGCCATTTCTGCAGCGGTGCGTGATGGCGCGGATCGTTGGCAGAAAGCGAGGTTATGGTGGTGATTGCTAGAATTCGAGTTTCTGCCTGCGCGACGCTATAATTTACCACGAGCTTCCACAGTGGACCATCTGCCCCTCGAAGCTTTTTTGGGGGAGCGTGAGCTTCGGAAGAAGAGATTGTTCCAGCTCCGGGGGAAGATTTTGGCAGGCGGTGGAGGAGAGGTGCAGGGCATTTGGCGGCAGTAGCGTGTGTGCTGCTGGGCGTGTTGCAGTGCATTTTTGCCCTGTGATGGTGCAGCCCAGCTGGACGTTTAGCGGGCTTCGGGCCTCAATGCAAGCTCCAGCGCCACCAGTTGAGCTCTTCCTGGTCGGACCGCCCCCCTCCCGCTGATTGGCCGGCGCTGCCCTAACCCGGACTGCCCCTCCGACCTCAGGTGCTGGTGGGCGCGGGGCAGGGTCTCGTCTCCCCCTCCACCACCAAAAAAAGATAAGCCCTGGCGCTCGTGGTCACACCCCGAGCGACTCTCGTCAATCTCGCCCGCCCTCCGTGTCTCGCCCTTTCGCAGTGACTCAGACGACGCAAACGCCTCTTCATTTTCGAGTTGACATATAAGTTTGGGCGAGATCTTCTAGCGCCAGAAATACTCATACAAGCAGTCCGCACATTCTAGGACCCCGCCCTCCAGTCAAACGGTCTAACACACTTTCAAGTTCCACCAACTCTCTCGTTGGCCTCGTTTTCGCCACAATGGAAGGTGTCGCCGAGCAATCCAAGAGCGCCTTGAAGAAGGCTGAGAAGCAGGCCAAGATGGCGGCTGACAAGGCTGCAAAGGCTGCTAAGAACGCCGCCAAGCAGACCAGCGTTCCTGTCGTCGGTGGCAAGAAGGCTGACGATATCATCGGCATTACTGTTAAGAAGGCCGAGAACTTCCCCCAATGGTACCAGGAGGTTGTCCTCAAGTCGGAAATGGTCGAGTACTACCAGGAAATCTCTGGCTTTTTTGTTCTCCGTCCCATTTCCATGTATATCTGGAGTGTCATCCGCAAGTATTTCCAGGAGCGCATTGAGGATCTTGGCGTTGAGGAGGCCAGCTTCCCCATGTTCCTCTCCGCCAAGTCTCTCGAGAAGGAGAAAGATCACGTTGAGGGCTTTGCTCCTGAGCTGGCCTGGGTCACCAAGGCGTGAGTGTCAAGGGACGAATTTTCCGGCGCAAAAAGAAAACACACTGACCTCTGTATACAGTGGTGACAAGGATCTCGAGGTCCCCGTCGCTGTCCGTCCTACCTCCGAAGCCGTGATGTATCCCTACTACGCCAAATGGATTCGAAGCCACCGCGATCTTCCCCTACGACTAAACCAATGGAACTCTGTTGTGCGATGGGAGGCTAAGCAGACCACTCCTTTCCTACGCGCCCGCGAATTCCTGTGGCAAGAGGGTCACACGGCCCACTTGACGGAACAGCTTGCAGGTGTCGAGGTTCTGCAGATCCTCGACTGGTATGCTGGCATCTACGAGGAACTGCTTGCCGTTCCCGTTGTTAAGGGCCGCAAGACCGAGAACGAAAAGTTTGCTGGTGGATACTACACCACTACTGTTGAAGGCTATATCCCCTCCAATGGTCGCGGTATCCAGGGTGGAACCTCTCACTGCTTGGGACAGAACTTTAGCAAGATGTTCGATATCACCGTCGAAGATCCCGCCAACAAGGGCTCCCACATTCACGTCTGGCAGAACTCTTGGGGTCTGTCTACCCGTGTCATTGGCGTCATGGTCATGGTCCACGGTGACGACAAGGGTCTCGTGCTTCCTCCCCGTGTTGCCAAGCTGCAAACGATTCTAATCCCCGTTGGCATCAACAAGAGCACAACCCCTGAGGCTCGCAAGCAGCACGAGGAGCAGCTCCTCGACATTCAACACACTCTCAAGAAGGCTGGTGTCCGTGTGGACATTGACTTCCGTGATGGCTATACTCCTGCATGGAAATTCAACGACTGGGAGCTGAAGGGTGTTCCTCTGCGTATCGAGTTCGGCCCCAAGGATGCTGCCAACAAGGTTGTCTCTTTTGCTCGTCGTGATACAGGCGAGAAGGGCACCGTTGCCCTGGATGAGCTCACCACAAAGATCCCCGAGCTTCTCGAGACCATCCAGAAGGACATGTATTCAAAAGCTGAGAAGTCCTTCCGCGAGCATCGTCTCAAGATCACCAAATGGGACGAGGTTCTCCCTGCGCTTGACAGCAAGAACGTTGTTCTCATCCCCTTCTGTGGCGATGGCAAGTGCGAGGACCGCATCAAGGAGCTCACCACTCGCGTGGATGAGCAGCCTGATGTTCCTGAGGGCCAGAAGGCACCCACGATGGGCATGAAGTCGCTCTGCATTCCCTTTGAGCAGCCCGAGGGCATCGTTGCTGGCGAGACCGAGTGCTTGAACCCCGAATGCAAGAACAAGGCCGACAAGTGGACCATGTTTGGCCGCAGCTACTAGACTACCGCGGTCGCATCTTCTACGGAAAAAGCATAGGAAAAGATATCAAGTTGGTGTTTGTATTTGACAGGTACATTGAATGGCTAGGCATATGGGAGGGAAGATGCGGAGGAGCACTTTAACATGTATTGACGGCGTTTGCTTAATTAATCGTTTCTTTGCCGGCATAGACTTGATGCTCATGATAGAGTGCGGAAAATATATACGAATTGATGAGACATGATGCTTCACTCGGAGAGACTTGCAGACTTATGTACTATAAAAGCCGCAGTTCTCCTTAGTGTACGTGCTCGATCAGCACCACTCAAACTTTTCGTTGGCAACCCAATCAATGTTGTCAGCAGAGCCGGCGCCGAACCATCGCAAGCTGGCGAGGTTACTCGTGTCGCGCTCCACAATCTTGCCGTCGAGTTGCGTCAGCTTATCATTGAACGCAGCAAGTACCCTTGTAGGCGGATTCCACATCTCGATGCTTTTGCAGTCGGCAGCGGCCGCTTCGCGCTGTGCCACCGCCATGATGCCCTCCAGTGCCACCGCAAGTTCCTCGTCCGTGGTGGCGGCCTCATCCTCGACGACAAGGCGCAGAAAGTGGAGGACGGTCACGACCGGGTGGCCGTCAGCGCCGCCGTAGCGCGAGCGCACCCAAAGACCCCAGATACGACGCTCTGCCCCGCGCTCGCCAGGCGGCATGTACAGCGCGCCGCGGACGCTGGGCGCGCGGCCGAGAAAATGTCGCAGCATGTGGTCCTCGCGGCGGTACTGCCAGTCCAGGGTTTTGAAGTCTGGGAGAATGGCTGCGCGGAGCTTAGTGCTGTTGCCATCGGCGAGAGGCTTGGAGAGCTGCTCACGGAGGAGCTGCTCGTCGCGGGTCGCCAGCGCCGCGAGGTGTCCGTCGTTGAGCTCCGTGACGTTGGCGGGCATGGTGGCAGGCGGCCCCGTGACGGGGAACTCGAGATGAGAGTTGCCGATGGGCACCCACTGGTGGTTTGCGTAGAACTTGGGCCCAATGTCGGAGAAGAGCACAGAGAAGCGCGCCGCGCCCGGGGCGGCATCCTCCTGACGGACGAGCTCCTCGCCGAGCAGGGCCATCATCTTCCCCGCGTAGCCGCGGGAGCGGTACTCGGGGTCCGTGAAGACGCTGGCCACGCCGTGGGCCGTGACGTCGGCGAGGGCGCCGCTGGGGTCGGCGACGATGGCGCGCTTCCGGATGGTCTCGCAGCTGGAGAGGACGGGCCGCGAGCTCGCCGCCGCCGACGAGTCTGTGAGAATCCACTGCGTCAGGCCACCGTCTTTGGCGAGGGCCGTCGTGAGCAGGTACGCCTCGCGGTCAAGATACTGATCCAGCGTGAGCCCAGGCCCCCAGGATGGATGGGTGGCACGCCATATTTGGCGCTGCTCGTCGGGAGTTGCGTTGATGAGGACGACGGAGGGGTCGTTGACGTTGGGAAGAGATGAGGTCATGATGGAAGGGGGGCTCCGCAAGGGTAACCAAGAATGCCTGGCTTGATCTTCCGGAAGACCAACGTATAAATTGAAGAAAAATGTAGAAAATGTAATACAGGTTGAGAGAAAGCTTGTGCTAGGCACTGTGCTCATAGCTCAGCTTAATTGTGTGGCTCGGCACACAGTTGTCAACCATGGATGGGGCGCGCCGTTGACGTCCTTGCGGAGCACTACTCTAGCATTCTGGGTCCGCTAGTTGTGCTCGCCCATGACATGCTTCGACAGCAAAACAAATTTGTTATACAGTAAATCCACAAGCTCAAAGGACTAAAAAATAACGGAAGAAAATTCATGGAAGATTTGAAAAGTTTCAGACCAGCCGCGACTTTTCTGACGTTTCAGGGCAATCTTCTCCATTTGCTACCACGTTCCGGGTAGCCACTAGATTAGTGGCAGTGGCACGGCTCAGCAGCTGCTGAGAAATAGGTCTTCAGGTCTAAAGCCTGAGCTTCTTTAAATCTGCCTTGGCACGACGGGGCTGTCATGTAATACATGGTCTCGGCTCGGAACGCCCTCCGAAGCATGGTGACTGTATGTCGGCGAGCTCAAAACAGTATAGTCGGAGCTACATGGCCTGCCATGAGTTGCTCGACGAGACTCATTTTTCCGTAAGCAAACAGGAGAAAAAAATCAACTCAACGCACATCGTGAGTAAAAGCAGCTCGTATTTTCGTCATTTGGCCCCGCTCAGAAGATGTTGGCGTCCGCGGGCGCCGAGGCATCACTTACACGGTGTTTACGTGGTTGGTTTCTTAAGGCCTCCAGTCTAGGTACGCCCTTTAACTCGAAGCTAATAACGTTGTACCTGTCCTTTCTTATTAGGATCAATAGCTTTCACCTCTCAGTAATGGATAAAGAGCACTGCAAATGTGATATGCCCATGCTGTTCAAAGACGAAGACTGAGCCCGAGAACAGCATGATGTGCCCGAAAAAAGCAAGGATCCCAAAATCAGCTGTAGAACCTGATAAATACTCTCGGCGCACATCGGCACGGCTGACTTGCCTCGCTCTCTACAGGGAGTATGCAGGGGCCAAGTCCTGGAAGCCAGTCATTGAAGGCTCCAACTTTACACGGAGGACCGTGAACGTTGCAAGAGAAGTGGATACAGCAAGAGGTCGAGCTTCTCAGACTTTGTCTCAGCGTGGTGATAATCCTGGCAGATGTGCTCCGTCCAGCGTAGCCTAGAATCGGGCACTTTCGTCTGAACAGTCCGTCAGTGTCGGCGCTGTCACGAGACGGACTAGCTGCCAAAACTGTCAGCGTAGTTGTACACTTGCTTTACCAGGAGATCAATACTATAACACTGTATACAATATGTCTCTTGGACGAATCACTGGATGCAAACCTTTGATATCGAAACAGAGGCTAGAGTTGTGTTTTGCTTCGTAGAACAAATGAACTGGGCATCGCCGTGTTTTTCCAAGTCCCAAAAATGAACTGACCCGAACCCATCGGCGTCGGCGCTTGACGGGCCTCCGGCCGATCTGAACCCACCCGACCGGGTGATGGAACCACACCGCTACGGCGACAGGGTACGGAAACCCGGAGCGGTGATCGTAGGTAGGTGCTCTTTTCCTTTACACCATACATTGACGTTTCAAGTCTCATCTTGCCGCAAGATGCTCTTCTTTCGTTTCCTAGCGCCGTGGCCCTTCCACCCTCGTCTGCCGCCTTGCGTCAAAGTCCGGGCGAGTCCCGTAACCCTGCACGCCTCATTTCAGCCTCGGTCGTCTGCAAGACTGTATCCGGGTGGGGTGTGAGTCGTGCCGATTGTTTAATGCATCGTTCTACCCAATTCTAATATTCGATTGACGAGCTGTAAAAATGGGATGAAACATGGCACTCGATGCAGACTAGCCTACAGCTCGCCTCTACCCGACAAGCTCTATTTGCAAACCCGGTCATGCAGCTAGTGGGGTGTACCGCAGCAGGCTCTCTGTCTATGAGGCCACTCCCACATCTTTTCCATTGGCACATGGAAAAGCTCAGTCGCAAGACAAGCTTGACGATGCAACCAAAGGCATATCTTGTGCTAGGACAAAATTGTCCTCGCCGACGAGCGCGGACCGCAAGCGAGGCTACGCTCGAGCTTGGACCGCGCTTGAGATTCTTGAGGAAAGCCCATTCTACGACCCTACTAGGTGAGACGAGATTTAGAAATTCCGCAGGCTCACTTTGCGGTAGGACTCATACGGCACTTTGTGATCCCTGGCTACTTACCGAGTAACAGTACTTGGCCGGCGACTCGACTGTGTGATGCTTACAAATAGGGTACTGACATGCGCAGTGTAGACGATACCTGAGGTCGAGCGATAATATTTCGCTCTCAGTGCCAACAAGCTCGGAACTCGGATTGCGGTGAGCTTCAGGAAGACAATATACTATGCATAGGGCTGATGCAGCCTGCTTTGTCTATTGCAGACCCATATGGGATGCCTTCCGGTCAAGCTAACCATACACTCCCGAGAATACCCAAAACAAGTTCTCAATACCGCAGTATCCAGCGACAGCCAGTACTTTGCATATGGACCCTTCCACCCCACGTTTCCGTTGCTTGGGGCAACTTAGCTTCAGCCCCATGACTGTGCTGCCTAGTCCTTCGTACCCATCTACCGATAGCCTCGTAATAGTGTTCTGGTTCTGATGATTGTACAGGACTAGGGCTTAACGTGGTTTCCTCACCTCGACTACGCACTTGGGTCGAGGAGGATAGCAGTCGGGCCCGGCGCCACCATGCAACCATAGTACCCAGCGGCTTAGAACTTCTTCGGCTTTTTATACCTCAGTTGCTCATCGATAGACTCGGTCTGATCATGTATCGAACACATCACTACTGTGCTGTGGAGGCCACACCCTAGGGGTCCCTTTCCGAGTACAACTGTCCGCACGAGCACACCCACCCCTGTCCGCAGCTTACACCCCGCGACATTTTACTTGAAGGCCAAAGGTTCGGGTTTCGGGCGCTGCGGGTGCAAATTTCTAGAACCGGCTGAGCGGTACAGGGCCAAAGATATATAATACCCTCTTGCCATCCTCACTGGTCGCTACTTACGCAGATTATCATCAACCATACGGAAGCTAAAACTCCTAGACACCCCCGCCCCCGCCCCCATCAGAACACTGGCTCCATTAGTTGAGATGCTGTATGATTGCATGACAATTATTACAGTTATTCTAGATGCTTTCAAAAGAACAGAAACGGCTTTCTCTCCCGACTGGAGTTGTACCGAGGCGAGCAGCCACCTCATGACGACAGCCTGGCCTGTCGCTTGCTAATTGTGCGCAGCAGACACTTTCACGGACTTCTCATGACAAGTTTCGCTCTTCCAGAGCGTCCCAAGAGCCGACGCGCGAAATACCCCAAGGTTCGCACAGGCTGCGTTTCCTGTAAGTGACCACGCAGTTCTGCTTCTGCTAAATGTGTCATTTGTTAACGATTTAGCAGGCAAGTAAGCTGCCCGTGTAAACGTTGGAATTACCCATAGCCGAGTATTGACAGGGACAGGAGGCGACACGTCAAATGCGACGAGGCAAAGCCCAACTGCAACCGCTGCCTCAAGTTGTCCGGCGTGTGCGGTGGTTATGCGCCGCTACGCAGCAAGTCCTGTTCTCCAAAAATTACCGCCGAGTCTCGTGCAGAAGACCTATCCATATTGGAATTGACTCATACCACCCACGAGATTACGAGTCCCGAGATCACTACCCCTGAAGGTGGTGTCATGACTCCTTCGACCGCTGCAATGAAGCTGGCCACGCCACCCTTTCTGCACGCCAAGCTAGCCGTCGACTACTTTAGCGAGCAGCAAGGCATGATTGGCGGCGGCGACAGCGTTTTCGAAAGATCTTCCACGTCTTATTTATGTCATGACAGTGCCCCTGTCGTTGACGACGTTGGCGAGATAGGTATTCTCGACGGCCCGTTTTGGACGGATACCGTGCCACGCCTAGTGCGCGAGAATCTCGCAATCCGCTATGCCAATCTGGCTATACATACTCTCATCATTTCAAAACAGCCCGAGCTCACTCTCCAGGAGGTGTCCGACTTAGGAACAAACCACTACAGCCTTGCTTTAGTGCATTACGGCGTTGCCCTCAAGGAAATGAGAAACGCGAACCCAATGTGCGACGGCATTCGCGCTGCGGTGCTTTGCTCCATGTTCTTTGTCATCTTTGAAGCTTTAAACGGCGACAGAGAAGCTGCAGAGTCGCATCTCCTTTGCGGACAGCGACTGCTCAACGAGCTCCAGCATCTGCTCCCCTCCGGCATCGCCGCTTCGAGCGCTGGTAGCCTTCGCAAGGAGCTGCGGAATCTTCTGCATTACATCACAATGCAAATGAGCATCTGTGGTGCGACGTTCTGGAAAATTGAGTGTGATGCGCTATGCGCGGAGTACCTAGGAGAGTTTGCCGTGGACAAGCCGCATGATATGTCGCCCAAAAACGGCACGCTCGACGGCCTTGATTTCATGGGTTGGCCAAAGGATAGCACCACGAGGCTTGTTTAGGGAACCCAATAGCCCAATACCTTTATAGTAAATACTGAGAGGAGAAGGATTCACCATTTCGCCCTTCCTGTAATCAATCTGGTATGATGGATGCCGCCGCTGGATAGGAGTATTCCGGATCACGGTTCAGAATGGGCCATTTCAATACGATGATAGACTTGAAGAAAATTGCTTGACTTTTAATGAAACTTGCCTTTTATTTTATTTATTTCCATATATTTCCATTTATTTCCATATATTCTCCGCAGCTGATTAGCTGTGTGGTATGACGACGAGGGCGGGCAGCGTAAATCAGCTGGGCACTGAGACATGGTGTCGAGGCTATAAACTTTCTCAATCTTTACACTGAAAGGTAGAGAACCATTCGGGCCTTACTCTGATAAAAAAAAAATCTTTTCAAATACTGCTTCGTTGTTGAAGTGCAAGATTGCTTTCAAGTTGATGCGTCCACTTCGTCGCGACTCACACAATAGAGGGGCATTTTTTTGGCGTCGTCGGACCGCCACCTACGATCCAACTTCAACATCACAGCGCGCCCAGCAAAAATGGCCCTCCCGTTGCCTCGCGGCCTGGTGCCGAACGAGGTGGCATTTCTATGCGAAATGGAACTCGTCACAGTCATGCCGCGGCAACGGCTGGACAGCATTGAGCTTCTCGGAGTACGTGAACCCGCGTCGCGACGACCCCTCCCTCCCCATCTCGAGAGCATCAGGCTAACCATTGTTCGCTGACCAGGGCCCTACACCCTCCCTCCGGCCTCCACGACGAAGCAATATCCCTCTGTGGCTTGCCATACTTTTAAAGAAGCAGCGCCGCGCCAACATCATTGCCCCAGCGTGGCTGCACCCGGAATCACTTCGCGACATCATTCAACACGAGACCAAGACCGACACGAGCGGCTGGGCGCCTCCTCCGCCACCACCTGTACGTGCCGATTCGCGCGGCAACGCCAGACGGATCAACGGCGACGACCCGGACGAGACGGTGCTGTCGCCACCGTTCCTGCCATCCTGCACGGCGAACGCGCCGTCGGGCGCCCTGCCCTACCACTGGCTCGAGCTCGCGGAGATGCTGCTTACACATGCCGGCGACGATGTGCCCTCCGCATCCGAGGTGCGTTCGCTCCTGCGCGATCTGCAAGAGGTGCGCGGCGCCAAAATGCGCGCGAGCACAACGCAGCTGGAGGGCGGCGTGGACGGCGTCATGAGCCTGCGCGGCGTGGGAGCCATGGAGCTCGCCGAAAGCAGGGGCTTCGTGACCGCTGTGGTTGAGGGCGTACGGAAACTTGGTGCGAGCACGGAGACGACGCGTAGAGAAGAGGAGGAGGAGGGTGGCGGCGCTGGTGCCGACGACGACGGCAGTGATGATGACATGGGGCTGTAACCCGAGGCTGAAGCAAGAGTACAACACGATTGATGACACGACGATTCAACAAGAAAAACATGATACATTGAAACTGGCTATGCGAATACTTGACGAATACTACGCTGCTCCCGCAGTCAAAAGTCGGTGTGCCGTTGTAGGAGTCTGGCTCGCACAAGGTCGCGCGGCGGTACATTCTTTTCTGTGTCCGCCGCAGCACTGCCCCCGCCACTTGACCGCGAGCGCCTGTGGTATAAATTCGAGAGCCAGTCCTCCATTATTATTACGGAACTGTATTGACTCCAACTGGCGGCCTTCGATGCTTTGCATTCAGCCTTGGACACGCGAAGAATGATCTTTGGCCGATGTGATGCCTTTTCCGGTGCTGCAGCCGATCGACAGCGCAGTATGATCTTGGGTCGGTGAACTCTTCGAACCGCTTCATCAAACGGTAAATCTTCCGGATGGCGTGGTAAGGCCTCTCGTGGCTGCCCCCTATCGTCGAGCCCCGTCATGAGCGGCGCCGCTCCCGCCATTCGGGAGCGCATCCGAGTTTGTCGTAATGTCGGGCGCCAATCTGTCTTGCAGCGCGGCCGGCATGGGCGAGTGTCTATTGGTGGCATCTTATGTGTTTGCCGGTACCCATGTGCACTGGCTGAGCTGGAAGCCATTTCAAGCAGTGTGGTGGAATGCGTTGGACGATTTTATAAAGGTACTGGATGTGGGAAGTTGCGTATTCTAACATGACATCACAATAGAGGAGAGGGTATTAGCAACATCGGTCTAGGTATTTTCTTTCTCTGAATAAAAATAATTTTCGTACCTCGATAGTACCGGTTGAGTCGCTTTGTGAGTGTGGAAGTGAAAGCAAAGGAGCGTGACGTCTTTGTGATGGTGGGAGCAGCCTCCCCTTTGTCTGAGCTCGACTTACACAAAGGATACACAGTCGCTTCGAGTGTGTCAGTAAATATCTGGTAGAATCTAGGACGGTGTAAGACTTGTGTCGCGTTTGTGTAATTCCGGCTCAGTCGATCCAGTGTACGCACGACATCAACTGCCTACTGGGGATAACCTTCTCGAAACTACCACCGGCCAGCATGCGTCGATAATCTCCGAATGTATGAGCTGCCGTCACGGGTGACTTTCCCGATGCTGAAATCAGCGCTTTCGCCAGTGTCGTAGTAATTTTCAGTTCATCCAGACGTAAACACGTCGCCTTGGGCGCGAACGCGAAAATGTCACAGGTCCGGAGAGGCTCAAATATCGCTGACTAGAGACCAGGGATAGCTGATACCATATTGCCACTATTATGCCGCTATTCGAGGCAGCGCAGTTTTCCGGTAGGACAACTCGGCCACAAGCGTCGCAATAAGTTTGCAGACAGGCACAAGTAGCCAACAGGCGGATGGACGTTGCAATGTCCTATTAGTGGAAACAATGGAGGCTACTTGCAGCCCTAGTCTTGTACGCGAAGGAGTTCCCGATGAACTGCGTAGGCGTGATGACAAGTATAACTAGAGACTAAAGTATGTTTCTAGTGTTGCCGTTGTTCGCGCTCCTTACCCGCACAAATGTCTCCAAAGCGATGGCTCCTGCCGTAGGACTTCTGCCAACCCCCAAAGTACAGCTCTGCGCGCTTTCCGACGCCGCAGCGATCCAATACACCGTCGACGATGAGAATCTCCCCCTTGGAACAGCGCTGCGACGCGTGTGCGTCTTTGAAGTCGTACGAGGTGGCCCAGTTGCAAACGTACCACAGCATATCGTTGTAGACAGCAACGACCATGGCCGATGTTTGGACATACGCGGCCATCTCGCACCAGTTGGCGAGCATGTTCATGGCCTTGAGCTGGTCGTCGGCACACGTAAAGTTGGTCTCGATTTTGACTGAGGCAAGGCGGGCGTCTTCCTGCATGCAGTACGGCTTCCTTTCCTTGAATTTGCGGTCGCCGTTGAACTTGACGGCTGTGATGTTGACGTCGTGAGGCGTGTCAAAGTACGTCAGCGCGAGGACCTTTGAGTCCCGGTCGCGAGAATAGTTGATCTGGTAGACGCCGTCCGGGAGGTCTGGGTCAATGGTGATAGCATTGGCGAGAGTGAGAAAGGCGGCGATAGCCACCAGAATACAAGGAAACCGCAGCATGTTGAGTTCAATAGTAACAGAGGCCAGTTAGACGTGATGGTGGAGTTGTGCCAACGAGGGCTGGCAAGGCCGTAGAGTATAGTGACAGAAGAGGTTTGAAGAAGTTGAATGGTTTTATAGGATGACCAATTCATATCAGCCACTGAAGAGCTTCACACGACTGCATTGCGCTTCTCGGATAGAAGTGAGTTTCTGCTTCGGCGGGAAACTCGTGCAGGCCTTTATTCGCCACGCGCAAGCCATGCTTCCACTTCGTGGATTGAGGCGTTCTGGACATGCGTGGCTTGCTCGAGCTCAAAACGACGTCAGTTCTTCCGGGCCCGGGCCGAAACCACCAGGCGGCTTCTGCACTTCGAGCGCGGCGCTGTACTTGGCGGTACATTTACTTTGGCAAAACCTTCACTGGGCTGGCCGAAGTGCTGCAGTGCTTTGCCACTCTGACTCGGCCCGTGGGCTTAAAATTGAGTCTAAAGTCGCGCTACTGCGGCCGGTCAACTCAAATGGTCGTGAAAATGGTGTTTTCAAACTTTGTTGGTTTGAGCGTCCGCCGCAATCACTAGTGGCGCGAACTTCATCTATTTAAGACGCCCAAATCTCCCATCTCTTGCTTGTTATCCTCTTCTTTCGTCGAGAAAGCACCTTCAAAATGAAGTTTATTGCTGCCGCTCCTCTTGCCCTCGCGGTCTTGGCCGCTGCGGATTCTTCCGTCAAGCATGACCATCAAATCAACACTGCTCTTGTGTTGCCTATGAACGACACGGCTTTCTCCATGATCGAGCTTTACGAATGCTCCCATGACTGCTTCAGTCACTCTCGCCCCGAGATGTGCAGGGAGGAGGATATCTCCTGCGCTTGCACTCACAAAGAAAGATGGACCAAGTTGTCTGTGCTCTGCCACGAGAATAGATGCATTCTAGACAGCAAAGAGGAGAAAACACCTGGTAAGTTCCATTTCACCCCAGGATTTAGTAAAGATATTACTATTACTTGTTATCTGCTAACATACCTTTAGGCATGATTGCGTCTGTTATTGAAGCTACGTGCCAGGAAATCCAGCAAAGGGATCACAACGTCACTGCTCCTGTCCTCGGGAACGGCACAGCTCCCACTCTGCCCGGCAACGGCACAGCTGGGGCCCAGCCCCAGAACGCCACGGATCCAGCCGTGCCCAGCATTCCCAATATGCCCGAATGCGCCGTCACCTGCATTGCAAAGGCCATCAAAAAGGCCACCAAGTGCGCCATGGCAGATACTCCCTGCCTCTGCGCCCACGGCCAAAAAATCGCCAAGGCTGCTCAAGGCTGCGTCCTCAAGAGTTGCGGCCTCGCCAAGGCTATTAGTAAGTCTCGTTTCTCCGTAGGCCACGGCGGCTTCTAGGAATACCACTGAATACGAATTGCTAACATGCCGACAGAAGAGGTCATTCCCGCTGGCAAGGCCCAATGTGCCAGTAAGTAAGCAGGTCATACCATGCAGAGGAGCTGGCCGTTGCAGCGCATGGAGACATGTCATGGTGGACGATGCGCCATGTCTCAGTGACTAGGTTACGTTGTCATTAGAATCGCATGCATAAATGGGGCTATCGACCTGTCTTTCTAGCAGTATGGTGTTACAAGAGGGAGCTCGCGGCTGTGGTTGACCAGGCTGGATCTTGGCCGTAAAGCAGGGATATGAGGGGAAAGCAATAGATTCATGAGAGGAGTTGGGAAAAGAAAAAGCAAAACCTTAATTATCAAATTTGGCAATCTTGATCACAATTTTCCCTTTGGCCGTCTTCTGCTCTACCTTTTCAAAAGCAGTCTGAAAGTCTTCAAATTCGACAGCACTGTCCACTTTGGTCCTGCATTTTCCTTCTTCCATGAGCTTCGCGATCAGAGCGAGCTGGCTTCCCTTTGGCTCTACCAGGAACCATTTGGCAACGGATGTAGTTTTCGTCACAGACTCTGGTCTGTTCTGGGCCGGGTCGCCAGCCACACTTAGCAAAACGCCGCCCTGTTTCACCACGTGCCAGCAAGACGCCAGCGTAGGGCCGCCCACGCAATCCAGAACAGCGTCCACGGATCGCTGCTCAGGGTCCTGCGCCACCCAGACGTCTAGCTTGGTTATTTTATAGTCAATGGTCTCGGTGGCGCCAAGCTTCTTGACCTGGTCGGCCGACGAGGTTCCTCCGGCGTAAGCAACCACGGCGCCCGCGCCTGCCAGGGCGGCCAGCTGTACCGCCCATGAGCCAACCACGCCTGCGGCGCCGGTGATGAGGATTCGAATCTTGCTGTTCCTGTGACGGGCGTCCGCGTCACCGAGCAGGCCGCGGTGGTCCAGAGCGCCCTGGTCAAAGACGCCCTGCCAGGCAGTCAGGGCGCTCAATGGCGTGGCGCCGGCCTCGACCCAGCCGAGATTGTTGGGCTTGCGCGCCATCTGCGACGTGCGCGCGACGGTGTACTGCCGAAGGTTTCCGGTCATTTCCGGCTTGAGGCGGAAAAACACGTGGTCGCCCTCTTTGAAGATGTGCTTGCCGGGCGTGGCCTCGTCGCGTTGGGCTGCGGCCGGCGGTGCCTCGACTACGACACCAGCAGCCTCAGTGCACGGGACCCTCTCGCGGCCCGGGGCGAATAGGGACGGGAACCACTCCTCCCAGTGAAGCTCGCCAAGGCATGGTGATGCGGTGTAGACGCGAATCAGGCAATCTTCGGGGTGTACACGCTCCGGCAGTGGGCCGTCGTCGAGGACAAGGTTGGTGGACTTGGGGTCCGGCTGGTGGACCACTTTCATTGTTGAGGGCGGGGGGGGCATGGTGAATGTGACTTGAAAAAATAAGCCAAAGTCTTTTTTCTTTCTGTAGAAAGTCTGGGGTTATGCTGGACGTCACAGGGCTGGTGCTCAGAAACGCCGCTTGGTGTAAGCCGATTGAGTAGTCTGGTGTTAGCACAAGCAGCTAAGCAGGGGTCTTTTATAGAAAAGCCCCGCGGGTGCGTCTCCATGATCGGGTGAAAGCAAATAAATTTGAGCCGTAGAACACTACCCGCATTCTTATTTTTGGAAAATGGCTGCGGTCGCAGTAAATTTAGGCATCGGGCCCTTCGGGCAGGAACCCGGTGTCGATAGGCTATGCGGGTATTCGGGAGCCGGGATGTTGAGCCCCACGCCGTGCCGGAGGACGGCAGGCATCGAGTTTGTGCCCTGTTGCTGATGTATAAATAAGACGGTTGAGATTCGAATCAACTCAGTTCTCTATCAGTTTAAAATCATTAGCCTTCTCAGTCTTATTCCACTCTATTGACAAAAGAAATCGCTTACAAGATGGTCTTTACGATTCCCGAACTTCCCAAGTACGAGCGCGGGTATGTACAAACCCAATCACTGGTGACAGGGTGACGGGCCCCCGTACCCTTTTATGCTACCCCCGGAGGGAGAATGCGTTGAGAAGGTTTGAGAAGATTTTGCAACACACAGACTGACGCGCAACAGGCGCCCGCTGCCGGCCGTGGAGCTTGCCTACCACTACAAGCTGCCCAACTGCCCCGGCAAGTCGTCGATTGGCATCATTGTCAACTTTCCGCCCAACGCGGCGACGCCGCCGCACAGGCACGCGGGGGCGTCGGTGTCGGTGCTCGTGCTCGAGGGCCAGGTCATCAACAAGATGAACGACGAGGAGACGTGCGTGCTGGCCAAGGGCGAGAGCTTCTTCGAGGCGCCGTGCTGCCACCACAGGGTCAGCAACAACTACAGCGCGACGGAGCCGGCGAAGCTGCTGGCCACAATGGTGGTGGACGACGAGGTTGTGGAAAAGGGCGGGTACGAGGCGCTGACGGTGATTGACGAGGAGTTTCGGGACGTGAAGCTGTGAGGGGTGGACGTATCCGAGACACGTTAACTCCACTCTAGAAAAATAAAACTAAGATTGCATCGCCTTGTCGCCGTCAATCCCCTGTCTGCCTTTGATTGAAAGTGAGCTGGTTTTGAGGGAGTGGCCAGCTGCTGCATTCAATTGAAGCAGAGACGTGGTACAGAATAGCTTCGGGGGCCGTCCACGCTCATTTTAAAGAGCACACCCTTTCCACATCCTACTATATTGATTCCTCGGTGGACGAATCCAAGTCTGCATTTTGCCTTTTGCTATCAGAACGCCGACAGGACTGTGCCACCACTTACATAGAGAGTCTTCAACGACAGATACAGTGACGCAATATCCTCCTAGCTCCTGTTATAACCGAAAACCAGGGATCAATATGTCTGAGCGATCAATGTGTTTCTTCGATTTTCATATTATGGCCAGCACGTCCCGCGGGTGTAAGAATGCCAAAAGGAGGCAAGGCCAAAGGCCATTGTAGTCATACCCTGTACTAGTGAGTCGCCCTCAGAATCGCTGCGTGTTTCGCCGCAGCCGAGCACACCGTCATAAGCCGGAAAGCCTAGCAAGTATGAACATGTACGCTGATCGATGCTCAATATCTTATTTCTTGGGTATACTGCGAGTTACGTCTTGATCGCTCTAGTGGTCGCGTGGCCTGGCAATGACGGGTCCTGGCGGGGTATCGGCGCCTTCAGCACACTGTGCCTCTGCGCCCTGAGACACTCACTGATAGCGCTGGAGCGCGCCAAAAAGCAGGCTGGCCAGCTGACAAAGGCACCTGAAGCCACTGGCCGAAACAGGCAGTTACTTAGCCCCGTTCGGCTTAGCGCCGCTCCGATTCGACTCCGGTACCCGCTGGGCCGGGCTGCAGGCCCAAACAACCCCAGGCTGCCCCAGGCTCCAGGCCCCAGGCGCAGCTGATAGGCGGCCGCCGACAGCACCCAGGCAGCCATGCAGCCAGTCAACAGGCGTCAGCTGCCCGCTAACTCGATAGCGTACCTACCTGGTACCTAGGCAAGGTAGCTCCCAAGGTGACAGTGGCACCTCCGCACGTCATTCGCCTCTCGCTGCCATCGTTTCATCCTCACAACATACTCAACCCCAAACCGTAAAGATGAAGTTTTCCACAGCCTCTGCTGTCTTGGTGGCCTGCGTCCCGGCCGTCGTCGCTCGCTACATCGAAAAGGGCCCAGCCAGCGCCGCCACCGAGCACGTCGTGCTGCACCCCGAGGAGAAGTTCCTTATCGAGACGGCGCCTGGCAAACAACAATGGGTGACCGAAGAGGATAAATGGGAGCTCCGCCGCGTAAGTTGAACCCCCGATTCAACGAGCAGCAAGCTTCTCTGCTGAACTTGCTGCTCCTTTTCTCTCTCGACTGCTTTTGTTATTTTATCGTGCTTGTCATTCATGGCTGCCGATCGGAGCCAACCCAGAGAGACCCGAAGCCAAGCCACCAGCTAACGAGCGTAATCATCTAGAATGGCCAGAACTTCATGGACATTACCGAAACCCGCCATCTAGGGGCCTCAAAGATGGGAACCCGTGCCGCGGTCCAGTTCCCGAAAAAGACGGCCCAGCAAAAGGCCGTGGGCAAGCTCGCCAAGTCGCTTTCCAAGGACGAGATGCAAAAGAACCTCGAAAAGCTCACCAGCTTCCACACCCGCTACTTTCGATCCGACTACGGCCTGCAGTCGTCGGACTGGGTCCTCGAAAAGGTCAACAGCATCATCAAGGATGCGGGTGCTGACAAGACCGTCTTTGCCGAGAGCTTCCCCCACACCTGGAAGCAGCACTCGGTCATTGCCACCATCCCCGGCCGCACCAACAACACGATTGTCGTCGGCGCCCACCAGGACTCCACCAACCTCTGGCTGCCGTCCATCCTGGCCGCGCCCGGCGCCGATGACGATGGCAGCGGCTCAGTCACCATCATGGAGGCGTTCCGCAC
The DNA here is from genome assembly GCF_028009165.1 of Akanthomyces muscarius. NCBI lineage: Eukaryota > Fungi > Ascomycota > Sordariomycetes > Hypocreales > Cordycipitaceae > Akanthomyces > Akanthomyces muscarius. The sequence continues at coordinate 2,795,287 of NC_079245.1, read as the reverse complement.
CATTCTCAAGTCGCAGGTCATCGTCGATGGCAAGGCCGAGAACACCATCGAGTTCCACTGGTACAGCGCCGAAGAGGGCGGTCTGCTCGGAAGCCAGGCCATCTTCAGCGAGTATGAGCGAGGTGGCCGCATTGTCAAGGCTATGCTTCAGCAGGACATGACGGGCTACATTCAGGGTACGCTCGACGCGGGCAAGCCCGAGAGCGTGGGCGTCATCATGGACTTTGTCGACCCCGGCCTGACCAAGTTTATCAAGGTCGTCATTGAGGAGGTGCGTCTTCTACTCTACCCCAATCATTCCCGCCACCGACTAACGCGCGTCTGCAGTACTGCGATATCCCCTGGGTCGAGACCAAGTGCGGCTATGCCTGCTCCGACCACGCCTCGGCGTCCAAGGCCGGCTACCCCTCTGCCTTTGTCATTGAGTCGGCCTTTGAGGATTCCGACCCTCACATTCACTCTACTGAGGACCTGATCAAGTACCTGTCCTTTGACCACATGCTGCAGCATGCCAAGATGACGCTTGGCTTGGCCTACGAGCTGGGCACGCACGACTTTGACAAGGGCGGCGACAGCGGCTTCGATTCTCTGGAGCTGTAGATCGCGATAGACTTGAGCATAGTTCTTTTGTAGCGGGTTAGCATGTTGCATACATGAGCGTGCGGAGGAGAAATGGAATTCATTACGAGACGCGCGATGAGGAGCCATAGGAAACACAAGCATTATGGCATTACGAAGCATCACAAAGTAGACAGGAAATGAATACTTGAAGAATGATTTGGTATCAACTTGAATTCGCAATGCTTGTTCTAAGCCAAGTGCTTTGCAATCGGCATATCAAAGACTTGTCAAATCATATAACGCCTTTAAACCCTTGTTCCAGTGTCCGATGTCCTATGCCAATGATGGTGAAAAGCCAATTTTCAATAAACCAGTTACGCCGTTGTCCTCAAACACGCCCATTTTCTGTGTCCAATATTCATGCCCTTCTTAACGGCCCTGGCCACCCCACGCGGGGGGCTGCTGCCCGCCCTGGCTCTGTACGTGCGCCTGGAACTGCGCCATGACGGCCGCAAGCACGGAGGGATCAATGCCAAGGCCCCCAGCTGCACCGCCCTGCTGCTGCTGCTGTCCGGGCACCTGCAGCGGAGGTGGCACGGTAGCAGCAGCAGGAGCCGCAACAGGCCAGCCCGGTGGTGGCGGAGGCACGGCACCTGGCGCCGGCGCCGGCGGCCATCCGGGGAACTGCATGCCAAACGCGCCCTGCGGCATAGATGGAGGTGCAGGGGGCTGTGCGTAGTGGTTCTGCTGGTGAGCACCCTGCGGAGGGAGTGCGTAGCCGTCTCTGCTGCTGCTGTTGCCGCTGCTGCCACCACCGCCGCGAGCGTATCCTCCTCGGCCGCCGCGACCGCCACCACGTCCACGGCCACGGAAATCACCACCGCGTCGCCCACCGCCGCCTTGTCTGGACGACGACGACGCTGGCCGGTCGTACTGCGACGAGCCGGGTCCGCTGGCCAGCGACGAGGGTCGCGCAAGCGGCTTGTACGGGCCGTCGTCGTCGTCGTCGTAGTTGAGGCCAGCGTCGACATTGTGCTGCTGGCGGAGCGGGTGGTCCTTGGCGCGCGCCGCGGCTGCGGCTGCCGCCTTTTCCGGGTTGTTGGCCTTCCACTTATCCTTTTTCTTCTGCTTGACGGCGCGCTTGTGCTCGGCCTCCTTTTCGTCGTCGGAGAACTCGACCTCCTCGTCGCCGGCCTCCTCGTCGTAGAGGTTGCTGGCGTCGGAGCCTTTGAGGCCCTTGAGCGGCTCGGTGAAGACGAAGGTGGCGTGGGCGGGGGTGTAGTAGAGCGTGGTGCCGACGGCGCAGCCGAGCGCGGCCATCTCCTCGGCGCCGTTGAAGCGCACCGTGTACATGGGGCGCGTGACCTTGCCGATGGTCTCGGCGACGGCGCCGACGACGACGCGCGACGCGGTGCACAGCACGGAGCCCGCGTCGAGCACCTGGTACTCGCCGGGCGTGATGCCCGTGACGAGCGCCGTGTTGTCGACAATCTGCGACACGGCGCCGAGCTCCTCGAGCGGCATGGCCTCGGTGATGGTGACGTCGGGCCGCGTGACGGCGTCGTCGGCGACCTCGTTCTTGGTGCGCAGCTGTGCGCCGCTGCCGGCCTTGGCGCCGCTAGGGCCGCCTGCGTCGTCGTCGGAGCCTCCCTCGGCCTCCATGAGCATGCGCGCAGTCTCCTCGACGCCGAGCAGCTCGTAGCCTTCATTGTCGGAATCGTCGTCCGAGGACGAGTCGGAGCTGGACTCGGAGGAGGACTCGTACGGGGAGGAGTCGATCTCCCACTCGGGATTGTCGCCGGCGTCGTTTTGCAGGGGCATCGTCTGCATCTCGACGGGTTCTGTTGGCTGGGCCTGTTCTTGTGCTGGCGGCTGCGCGGGGTCGGCGCTGCCGAGACCGCCAATGGCCGCTTCGAGAGCGCTGGTCAGAGACGGTGGGCTGGCGGGCGGCTGCTCGTCAACAACCATGGCGTCGGGATCAGTCTCTGGATGAGCGGTAGTTGGAGGCGGAGCAGAGGCCGTAGTAGGAGCCGGGGCGGGAGCTGGCGTCTCAGCGCTTGTGGTCTCTGTCGTCTGTTGCTCCGACGCATCGGGGAGGTCTTCGTGCCCAGCGGCGCTCGCGGCGGCGGCAGCCAGATCGGGCGGAAGAGGGGGTAGCGTCTCGTTGGGCTTGGCCTGGCCGAGGCCGGGTATTTGGAAGCCCGACATGATTTTATTTTTATACTGTAGAATGAATATACCCAGAAAGATATGGTCGGGGTGTAGCCAAAAAGTGAATTGCAGGTCGGAACAGCCCAACTTTTTCCCAGACGATAAGATAGCGAGGCAGCGGCAGAAAAAAAAAGTTGCAGGCGGGTCCAGTTGAAGGCGGAAGCGGTGGGGACGGCAGCTCCGTTACAAGACGCCCGTCACTTATAACCGTCGCTTGATTGCGAATTAATCGAATTGCCTTTTTTTTTCTTATATATAAATAATTTATAATATTAGGCGCATGCAGAGAGCTGCTGCGTGCGGAGGTGTTGCGTCAATACTGCTTCCCTGGCGAGGTCATTCTGCTGGAAGATCCGTGGTTCACTTTCGCCAACTCCGGGTTGATCCTGTGACAATTCGAGAGGGAGAAGAAGATTCAAAGTTGAGTCGAACACCTTAAACTCGGGCTGATAAGTGGTAGCTCGTTTCCTCCATGGTCGCTTGCCAAGCAACTCTTTTGACAATGATAGATGTTAGTGCCAGCATTCATGGACGCGAATGATGCTGCGTCATCGTATGCACAATATAGCTAGATACGTCATACGCAACTTGAAACCCTAAGTATAACAAAGAAATCTCAAGAACAATGCAGTCCACCATCAAAACTTTGCATCTCTTCAGTATTTATTTGATATTCCGCTCTACGGCTGGTATCCGTCTCCGATTCGGCATCCCTGAATCGGTAGCTATAGTGGGGACCTCAACACTAGCGGGGCTCCGGCAACAATGACGAACGAACGAAGCTGGCAAGATTCCTTTCCTTGAACCATCAAGCATCCCGCTCCAAGTTCGCTAGACAGCCATGGCGTCGAAACCCGAAGCGGAAGCGGCCCCCGCGCCGAAATTCGAACATCCAAACGCGGGGCACGCCAAGAAGAAGTAAGTGTCGGCCGAGCTGGCCAAAGGGGGGAGTGGACGCGGCGCAACCGAAATCCAGGGTCGAGCTTCAGCTAACGCGCGACAACTCCTTGTTTCCTTTAACGAGTAGACGTCCCAGCGCATACGCCATTGAGCCCATCAAGGCCTTTTACATCTTTCTCGTCGCGAACCTGATTGCCGCCGCGTATGCGCCGATCCAAGACTGCGACGAAACATTCAATTACTGGGAGCCCACGCATTACCTGTCGCACGGCTACGGCCTGCAGACGTGGGAGTACTCGCCCGACTATGCCATCCGCAGCTGGCTTTATGTCGCGCTGCACGCGGCCGTCGGAAGCTTTCGCCGACTGCTGCCGCGCTCAACCAAGGTGCGAAAAAGCTTGCATGTGCTGTGTTGCCATTCGAAAAAGGTAGCTAACCACCATGACTTAGGTCGCCGAGTTCTACTTTGTTCGCTACGTCCTCGCCTTTGTCTGCGCCCTGTGCCAGGTCCTCCTCTACCAGGTCTCCAGCACGACGCTCAATGCCCGAATCGGCCTCTTCTTCATGATTGCGACCGTCACGAGTCCCGGCAACTTTCACGCCGCGGCCGCATACCTGCCCTCCAGCTTCGCCATGTACATGGCCATGCTGGGCGCTGCCTCATTTATGAACTGGCGTGGTGGTCTCCGGACCTCGCACGGCATCTTCTGGTTTGCCGCCGGTGGTATCCTGGGCTGGCCGTTTGCTGCTGCCCTGTGCGCGCCCTACATGCTGGAGGAGGTCTTCTTTGCCTTCTTCAGCGACAAGTCTGCCTTGATTGAGTGCATCATGCGCGTGGCCCGTGGCGTCGTCGCCGGTCTGATCCTTTTGGTGCGTACATGATGGAGCAGCTATGCTCGAGATATGCAACTAACACGTGTAGTTTTTCGACTTTTTAATCAACCTCTTCTTTTACAAAAAGATGGCCGTCGTCAGCTGGAACATTGTCAAGTACAACATCTTCTCATCGACCGGCGGCCCCGACCTCTACGGCACCGAGCCCTGGACCTTCTACTTTAAAAACTTGGCGCTCAACTACAACATTTGGTTCATGCTGGCCCTGCTTGCGCTGCCACTTTTCCTTATCCAAAAAGCGGTCTCGCCGTCTAGCCATGGCTTTCAGACTGGCCTGCGAGCGGTTGTGTTTGTTTCGCCGTTCTACATGTGGCTTGGAATTTTCACGATGCAGCCGCACAAGGAAGAGCGCTTCATGTATCCGGTGTATCCCTTCCTGGCACTGAACGCGGCCATGTCGCTACATATTATTCTGGCTGCGCTTGGAAACGCCGACAAGAAGACTCTTGTCGGTATGATTCCCGCACGACTAAAGCTCTTTGGCGTCGTCATTGTCATGTTTCTGTCTCTCGACCTCAGCCTGTCGCGCATCTACGGCATCTACGAAGCCTACTCGGCACCGCTCAAGGTGTACGCGCCGCTCTGGGGCGACACCGACGGCGCGGCTGAGAATGCGCTGGGCGGCGACAGCGACAATGTCTGCTTCGGCAAGGAGTGGTACCGCTTCCCGTCGTCGTACTTTTTGCCGCGCGACATGCACGCCAAGTTCATCCCGTCCGAGTTCCGCGGGCTGCTGCCGGGCGAGTTTTCCGAGGCGGCGACGGGCTTCGGGTTCTGGAGCGGGACGTGGCTGCCCACCAACGGGCTCAACGACCGCAACGAGGAGGATCCAGGCAAGTACGTGGACCTCCGCATGTGCTCGTTCCTGGTGGACACGCAGTACCCGGAGCGCACCGCCGCAGCAGCCAGCAAGGCCCTGCCGTCACGCGAGCCGGATTTCGTGGCAGACACGAGGCGGTGGGAGACGGTCAAGTGCGAGCGCTTCATGGACGCGGAGAAGACGCCGCTGCTGGCGCGCATCTTTTGGGTGCCGGACCTGCCCGGCGTGCCGGCATGGCTGAAGCGGAAATGGGGACGGCACTGCCTGCTGCAGAAGAAGAAGCCCTCGGAGCAGGGCATGTGGGTAGATCCAGGCGAGATGATGTTTGGCTGACGTCAGGATGGTACGCTGGACGGGGCCCGGAGAGATGGGCCAGGTTAGCTAAAAGGCTATTATTGATGTACGGGGAAGACGTTCGGTTTTTTTTCGCATGTCCTTTTGTGCTGTGGTCAATGGCAGATGTTTATGCATTCAATACAGACGAAAAACAGTCACATAAAAGTCGCATGGGATTTCCTTTTCAGCCATGCGCCTTTTTTCCCCTCTCTCTTGCGACGTTGCTTTGTAAACGCCATCCAGCCTCGTTCCGCGGACGAGCTAGTTATTTTTATTCATCCATACCAGTCAGTAGTCAACTAACGCTGTTAGTTCCGAAAAACTCCAGCTCCAGACCTTCCATAACAGGTCTCTCCCCCTCCCACCCACTCCAGCTGCAAGCCACGCTCAAGGCACAGCCTCTCGGACTACTGCAGGACAAGCTTTGCAGGACAAGCTTCTGGCAGAGGGATATTCCTGGCAAATCAGTGCTCGTCGTGAGAAACTCGGTCCAAACTAGCTAGTTATCCCAGGTGGCGCTCGGCGCTACTCCAACGCCCCAAAACGGGGTAACGACACACACAGACACGGATACACGGTCTTGTCGTCCTTTGATACGTGCATGCTCGGCTGCGGAGTAAAAAAGCATGTCGTTATCGATGTTGCATGTTTGCTTGTTATTGACATGTTCCCCCCTCCTTCTCTTCTCTCTTCCCTCCTTGTTACTTTCTCTCCTCGTCCTTTTTTTTTTAATCCGTGTGTAACTTGTGATTCCTTCCTTTTCCGTCACCGTCACACCAGTGTCCGCGGCAGAGGTTGCGTGAAGCGTTCTTTTCCCCCCCAAGTAAACGCATCCATCTCCTCCGAGGCCTCCCCTCCCCAGCAGTTCTGCAAGTACTTTGCCGGTCTTGCCGTGCGCGCTTCCTTTCTCCCTTCTCTACTTGTCTATTTTTCTTCTTCTTTTCTCTGTGCCGCCATGGCCTCCATCATCATCGTCGTGATTGCGTGCAGCAAGTCCCTCTACAAGGCGACCCAGAAACGACGCAACAAGAAGCGCGAGCTCGCCGACTTTGCCCACAAGCCCAGCGTCCGTCGCCGCTCCACCGCCCAAGCTCGACGTCCGCGCCGGATTCTCAACAGCACCAGCAGTAGCAGCGGCGGCGGCGGCTACAACTCGACGACCTACAACAGCAACGGCCTCGTGCCCCGGCCCGATGAGCCCTTCGAGCTGACGTCCCCCAGCGATCTGGCAGACTTGGAGTCTCTCACGAGGGCGAGCACCATTGCGTCCGAGTCGGGCCACAGCCGTCGCAGGATGAGTGACGAGTCGACCCTCGCCGAGGTGGCTCGTGATGGGGCGTGGACGGCGAGGACTTAGCCTCCTCGCCAAGCCTTCTTCTCCCTGCTTCATGTCTTGGGTGTGACGCCTTGGCATTCTTCCCGACTCTCTCCCTTTTCTCTATTGAAATGATTTATATGATGTTATGATTTGGCTGCATTTTCTTGGCGACGAACAAAAAGGTGCTTTATCTGGCTTTCTTGTTCCTAGGCTCGGGTTTCGGGTTTAGAAGGATGCATACGCTGGCGTATAGTGAATTTAGTCCTCTCTGCGGCTTTTTTCTTTCTTGAAAAGCACATTTTTTTCGCAAACATTGGAGATGCACTTTTTTCTTCTCTAAATGATTACAGTTTTATTCACACTCTTCACAAGCGCAGTACGCGTTTTGTTCCATGGCATGCGCCGCAGCGAAACCATGCATGTCTCACACAAACACAAGTCAAATCTGTAAACGCTGATAACTTAAAAGCTAGACTATACAAAGATAGTTACAAAAGACCGCGACGAAAGATGCAGAACCCTCTCCTCACAGGTTTGCCAGAGGCGGCCCGGCCGGCGTAAACGTCTTCTTGATGACGTCGCTCATCTTGTACGCAATGGCGCCAATTACCGCCGTCGGGTGTCCGCTGATCTGCTCGGGGAAGACGCTGGCGTCGACGACGCGCAGCCGTCCGACGCCGTGCACGCGGCACTCGAGATCCACGACGCTGCTGCCGGCTTCGGGCCCCATGCGCGCCGTGCCGACGGGGTGGTACAGCGTAAAGGCCTTTTCCTTCATAAACGCCAGCAGCTGCTCGTCGGGGATCTTGTCGGGCTCGCTGCTCGACGACGGCCACCACAGGTGGCCCGGGTTGTCGTTTCTGGGGATGGGCTCGACAAAGGGCTTCCAGTGCGGGCTGTTGGCGATCTTGATGGAGAGGCGCAGCGCCGCGAGCATGACCTTGCGGTCGTTGTCGCCCTCGTCGCTAAAGTACTTGGGGTCGATGATGGCTATACGACGACGGGGGTTAGCATGGGCGTGAGAGACAATTTGCAAATCGACAGGAGAAAAGAACTTACGGTGATCAAATGCGTCCGTCGACTTCAGCGTAATGGTGCCCTCGCTCTGCGGCCGCAGCAGGCACGGTCCGAGGGAAAAGATGCCGGCGCCCTCCGGCGCGAGCTCCTCGCCGTGGTGGATAAACGCAATCGGCGCGCCCAGAATCTCAATGTCCGGGCCGACGCCGCCAGACGTAAAGTCCTTGGGCTTGTTCTCCGGCTTGGTCGCCGGGAAGGGGTGGTCGACGCTGCGGATAAACGCCGCCGCCTCGCCGACGTTGCTCGACAGCGGGCCGCCGCCGGTGACAAGCCAGCGCAGCAGCGCGGGGATCGCCTTGATGTTGTCGTTGAGGTAGTCGTACGTATGCGCCGTCTTGCTCTTCAGCACGACGCCCGTCGGGCACAGGTGGTCCTTCATGTGGCGGCCGACGGCCGCGTTGTCCTTGACGACCGAGATGCCGAGCTTGGTGAGCTCCTCCGCGGGGCCGATGCCGCTCAGCAGCAGCGTCTGCGGCGTGTTGACGGCGCCGCCCGACAGGATGACCTCGCGCTTGGCGTGCACCTCGTAGCGCTCGCCGCCCTTCTTGGTCATGAACTCGACGCCGATGGCGACGGGCTCCTTTTCGTCGTAGAGGCGGTCGTAGAGCACGCGCGTGACGTGCGCGTGGCAGCCGACATACAGGTTGGGGCGCTTCAGCACCTCGGGCGTCAGAAACGCCGTCGCCATCGACGAGCGCTGGCCCTTGCTGTCGATGAAGGTCTGGAAACGCGTGACGCCGAGCGTGCCGCCCTCGGTGTTGATGTCCGGGTTCGCTGCGATCCCGGCCTCGGCGCACGCGGGCATGAAGCCGTCCTCGACCATGGGCGACAGGTGCGAGTAGCCCGTCTGCCACTCGCCGCCGACGCCGCGGTGCTTCATCTCAATGGCCGGGCGCTGCGGGTTGGCGGTGAAGTTCTCCATGCGGCGCAGATACGGCGCGAGGTCGGCGTAGGACCAGCCCTTGCAGCCCTTCTCCTCGGCCCACTCGTCGTAGTCGGACTTGGAGCCGTGGTGGTACATCATGGCGTTGATGGTGGTTGAGCCGCCGAGCACCTTGCCGCGCGGCCAGAACATGCGCCGGTACGCGAGCCCCGGCTGCTCGACGGTGCTGTAGTCCCAGTCGTGCTCGCCGTGGAAGAGCTTGGAGAAGAGCAGCGGCACGCGCGCCTCGAGAATGCCCGTGTGCGGGCCGCCCGCCTCCAGCAGCAACACCGTCACGTCCTTGTCCTCGGAGAGCTTGGAGGCGAGCACGCAGCCAGCGCAGCCACCGCCGACAATGACTGAGATTGGCCCGTGTCAGTAGTGAGATTTTTCTAGCAAAATGCCGGTAATTCAAGAAAAGAGAAAAAAACTCACCGTAGTCATACCCTAGCAGCTTTCGCTGAGCGGTAGTGTACGTGGCTGGCGCGCCAGTGAGAAGCTGCGGCGTGCCATAGTGCAGCGGGTTGGTCATTGGGTTCTTGTACTTGCGCGTCATGATTGCGGTCAATTCACTTGGCGGAGCGGAACAATGTGTGTGAGGGGAGAGACAGAGGACCAGTGTTGATATAAGCAGAGAGCCCGCGAGAACTCCTTTACTCTTGGGGGGAAACGGAGCCACCGTCGAACCATTGGATCCAACCCATGCCTGCCACAGCTACCTGGCAACCTGTCTGGGAGGCCATTAGTTACCCCGCATATCCGTTTGAGCGCCACGATGTGCTGCGCTAGTAGCTTGGTAGCTTGCTAGCTTCCATCACGGACTTGGGATGCTTCGTCGATCTCCAGGACCAAAAGTACAAACTGCAACTATATCGACCTCGCCTAGCCATCTGCCTTCTGACGAGTCAACTCTGTGTATATCAGAGTCGCGCCAGACGTTCGACTTATCCTTGCATGATCAATAAAAAAAAAACCACTCCCGAAGCAGTTTTACGACGATACGATCAGAATTCTAGAGGCTCCATACGCCCGTCCCCATGCGATACCCACGCCGCTAGTGCGACTCTGGCCACGTCGGACAGGGTGTTGGCGGCTGAGCGGTGGCTGGCCATTTCACAGCCCTCAATTACATGGGCGCTTCTAGCCTCGGGTACCGTTAGTGTGTATGCGGGAGAGCACATGTGCTTGAGAAGAGACAGTCCTGTACAGGCACTACGGGCAATTGTTCACTCCTCCGTACTTTTTCGACGGCCATTTGATAAGATTGGGCTATCGGCGAACACAAGAGGACAAAGACAGAAACTCGATTTAATCTACTTTGAAGCCTTTTGGTCCGCACGGGTTCGTTCCGGCTAGCCCTGCGGCTCCCCGACTCGAACTCGCATGTCAGGAACCCACTTACAGCCAGCTAACAAGGTGTCGGGCCCGGGGCGACTGCGTTAGACTTTGGTCCGCGCTTCCGCTTCCGACCGAACCAGCCAACTAATGTTAATATTTATGCTTCTCCAGAAACGAAATGATCAAGTCAAGCGACTCCTTCTTCTTCTTTGCCTTGGCGTCGTCTGAAAGCCGCCGCAGCATCGGCTCGCAGCTGAGCTCCATCGGACAGATGGCGCTGCTAAAATCGTGCAGGGCCTTGATCTTGTCCATGCCAGCCGTGTCGCCCGGTAGCTTCACGCCGTTTCTCGCCGCCGCTGCAGCCCAGGCTCTTGCCATGTCCCACTGCTTTGCCTCCATTTCTGGTAGATTCTCTGGCTCGGCAGAGAAATCATTGGCTAGAATAGCAGCCAGAACACCCTTTGGCTCGTCGTCGACGCACCCACCAATGTCGCGAAATCCAGAGATGAACTCCTCGGCTGGATGTGTAATGGCCGACCAATCGAAATCAAGAAGTCCGGTAATTTTCTTGCTGGCTGTATCGAAAACCATGTTGTTTGTTGCTGCGTCCATTGGGTTAGAGTAGCTATCCAGATCTGCGCTGACAACAAAAAAAAAGAAAGGAAGGGCGAGGAAAAAAGTACTCACTAAGATCACCATGCACAAACTTGCGTTCACGAAGCGCAACGCCCTCTAGAGCATTGCATACGCCATGGGCAGAGATGAAGTTGCGAATTCTCTCAACGACATCTTCCTCTCGCCAGCCATTGAGCACCGCACTAGTCTGCGACTCATCGAGCTGCGCTTGCAACTTGGCCTCCCAGACATTGGCATAAAGTCCAAAAGGACCATCTTTAACCAGCACCATTTGCGCAGACACAATGTTGCCCTGGTCATCAAATGTCAATCCGCCAAACTGATCCACGGTCGCCGGAACAGGCGCATTCTGCAGCGCGGCGACGATTTTCGCAATGTGCTCCAGGACATTCTTCTTCTCCTCTCCAGAGAGCAACGGAAGCTGGCCATCCAGGTCCTGCCCTTTCTTGTACTCGCAGACCACCCATCCGAAATTCTCTTCCTCAATCACGTCAATGGACTTGGGCGGCGCCCACGCGTAGACTACAGGAACAATCTGCTCAAGGCCTGCATTTTCGATTGCTTGACTAGCAATAAAGGAGCTTGCCACGTCGTTTGCGACGCGATTGGCATTGTTCAGCCCTTCGGCGCGGAGGTTGCTCAGGCGCACGACAACTGTGGTGACGCCAGCAGGTGGAGGCGCGACAGTGCCAGGCTGCTTACCAGAAAATGAGCCGCGTCCTGCCGGCGTCTTCAATTCAATCTTGTAAATAAAGTTGTTGAAGGGAAAAGAACAGTCTCCATAATATGCCAATGTTTCGATTGATTTAGACTGATTCAGCAACGTGGTTAGAGGTCTGTTGATGGTTTTAGTTGATTTGTACACTTGCCTCCAGTCCGAACTGCTTGACAATGCTCTCAACCACCAGAAGTCGCCGATCGTAGCCAGGTTGATTGACTGCTGCCATTTTCATTCTTTTTTAATTCAATAAATGTGAATAAAATATTGTTCTTCTGCAATCTCATTGTGAGATGGCAGTGGCCATATATACCTACAAATATTTTATTGACATTGTGATATTCTTGTGTCCGCCGAGTACTGATTGTTAAGACTCGAACGCTTATCGTGATAGATGGCATGGGTCTCCAAGTAGTCGCTCTTAACTGGGCGCGAAATTGGCCTAGTGGCGCTTACTTTGGCACGAAATTGTGACTACACTAACAGTAGTGACCTTGCCCGGCGCCGCCTACGACTGTGACTCTAGAAACGAAAGGAAAGCTAATTGAAATATGTCGTCAGGTTTCCAATTGCGTAGGACAGAATGCTGACGAGGCTCTCGGGTGATTTCAATGCGTGGTGCTAACAGAAGCAGCTAAATGCCGCTTCGTATAAGTTGGACGGACAGTCTCGTGAAAGTGGAAAATTGAGCATTAACAATAGGTTCATCAAACATTGCATCTCTATCTAGCAGTATACGGCAATTTATTTCAACAAATCAGTCAGCCAAGTCTTCAGCTTCTTGCCCTGCTCGGTCTCGGTATTGTCGCCCACATAGATGTTGTATACAGGAGCGACGTGAGATTCTCTCTTGCCCTTGAAGATCTCCACGTTGGGATAGCCACCCTGGTTATGGTTAGTGTGGTTGTTCCCTGGCATTTTGCTCCAAGAGAAGAAGCAAAGAAAAGGAGAGCTTACCTTCATCTTTTCGTAAAACATCTCAATCATAGGCAGCAGAATCTCATTCTCGCCGGCCAGGATGAGCATTTTCTTGATGGGAAACGTCTCGAACCAGCTCTCTGGGGCGTCTATCGCGTCCGTGTAGTAGTCGGGCTCGGCGTCGCCCATGAACTCCTTGGACCACTTCTCGCCCACAAACGTTGTCACGATGTCGCCGCCATCATAGATGATGTGCTCGGACAGGTCCGGGTGCAGAGACACCCAGGGTGCAATCGTGGCCGCACCAGCGAGCGGCTCCGAGAGGTGCACCGGGACGATGCTTGGATGCGGGTGCGCCAGGTGCGAGAGGACGCCGACCGTGATGTTGGCGCCCGCAGAGTCGCCGGCGAGGAGAACATTGCCTGGGGAACGGCCTGTGTGCGCGAGAACATGGCGCAGGGCTTCGACCGACTGCGTCAGCTGCACGGGATAAGTGCCATGGGGCGCTAGCGTGTAGGTGACGGCGAAGATGCAGAGATCGCCGCCAGTAGCATTGACATCTTTGAGTAGGCGCTCAAAGAACTTGAAGTAGCCAATGTTGGCAGGGAGACAAAATCCGCCGCCTGTAGGCTTGTGTTAGCGCTTCTCGTACATTTCAACGACGGATGCGTGACTGACCATGGAACCAGATCAGTACGTTGGTGGCATTCTTGTTGCCCACCCAATGGCCCTGAGCTCCGTGGGCAAGCGCCACAGTGTCCGGCTCAAAGTTTCGGGACCGTGCATACTGGTTGTAAATAATGTTGGTGTTGGGCGAAATGAGTCTATGGCAGACTATCAGCAAGCCTGAAATTGAGTCGCCCCTGCCGTCATGGCTCAGTCTGGGCATAAATTCTTACTGTAACTGTAGCGGATCAAGGCGGCGAGTGGCTTTGCGCAGCACGGTGTTGGCAACGTGGAGATGATACGTCTTGGAGTCTCGCTCGGTTCTGAAGAAACCGGTAAAGAAGGACGCGAGAGCAGTAGCGACAATCGCAGCCAGGCCCGGGATCATGTCCAGGTAACCGAAGAAGGACAATTTCTTCGTCTCAATCTTTACCGGTGGTGGAGCGGGTGTCGCAGCTGCCGCATCCGCTTTGGCAGAGCGCGACCGCGTAGTCGTCCGTGTTGCCATGTTTGCGTGGCTCTCGTTGTTGTGATTTTTTGTGATATAAACAGGTAAATGTATGCTTGGACAATAAATGTCCTAGGTGCAATGGAAAATCAAGATTCAGTGTTTTCGAGTTTGTGTTCGTGGAGGGCCGAGGCAAAGCTTTCATATAGTAATGGACATATGTCTAGCTATCCCCGATCTGCTCTTGGCGGCCAATTAACCTTCGCTACGGATGCGTCCTACTTGAATCCTCCCCCCGTTTCCGATATGGATTTTGTTGGGCCGAGCTGCTCCAACCGAGCACGGGGGCGGGGGCGGGCCATCATTCCATACTTTTCAGTGTCAGGCATTACGTTGACGTGCCGGGCAAACCCCAAGTTGCCTCGGATCAGTGTGGGGAGCGGGGTCGGCTCCAATCCTGGAAAGAAGGCTGGAATTGCAACGGCGCTGGAGGACGAGTTGATTCTTGAAACAACAAAAAGTCGCTCAGACAGATGAACGCGTGGGAAATTTAGCCAGCTATTTTGCTTTGCAATCGGCCAGGTTTAATCTCTATTACTATGCTTGTTTTCTCTTTGCCAATTCTTTTTATGTTCTCTTGTCAGCTGCGAGGCATTCGTAGTTGACCACTGACGCTAGCTTATATGGATAGGAAATTGGTGACAGAATACTTGGTGGGAGCCAACAGCTGCTCTTTACACAACTATATCTGAAAAGTGCTTCGAGATGCTGGAGTTGAAAAGCGTCATTAATATACATATCCTGGGACGGGCCCAGACTGATATTTGTAGACATCCTCTGGCAAGCCTTTCGCAGCGTGGGCCACCCCTGTCCAAATGTGGCAACCAGCTGCCACCAGTTCTAGTTCAACATTCTGCAGTACCCTCAGGAATAGCTTTCCCCAATCTGAAACTACGAGAAAATAGCCTAATGTGATTTGAGACGCCTGCAGAACTACAATGGGGCGGCAAAGCTGGTCAGGTCTTCCAGATCAAGCGGCGAGCCTGTTACTAAAGGCCGCTGCGATATTGTTCGAACATACGGGCGTGGCTGCCAAGGCCCATGTTGAAAGAGATTATTTCCGGTATTTGTAGAAAATCTCTGGGCAGTGATCGGCCCGTCAAAGTTTGCCTGCAGTGAGACACTCTCGGCAATCGTGCACGTTGCCGTGGCTTGCAGGGTGTAGAATCCAACCCGAGAGTCGACTGGCATAGTTTCGACCAGAAAATATGTTTGGTGGTTGGGAGACTGTGTTGTGTTCTCCATGTCAAACGTCTGCATTGCAATCGAATACCTCAGCCTGAGTGTGAGAGTGCGCTATTACGCTGCCATGCCATGAATTTGATAGCCTCGTTTGGAATCAGGCGGTCCTTTAAAATTGTCGACTTTATTCTCGCGGACTTTCTCGCCGTGTGATATTTTGATGATCTTAGTTTCGGACACTCTGCCACCTCGCCATGACGCTTGCATGAGATTGGTCAAACTATTCGATGAGCCTTTACTGGCTAGCACAGGAGGAAAACGTTCACAATAGCGAATTCGGATACGATTTGTATTGGATTGTTTTCGTTGCAGAATTCCGCTGAGCCTCATTTACAAGTCAACCACTCCGTGAGCATCTCGCATGCAACAGAGACATCGCCATGATCGTGCACTATCCCCTGTTTAATAGAATTAAGGCCACCTATGAGACGAAAACACTGTTCGCGTTTGTAGCGTCTCTACTTGCTACCAGCGACACCGCAATGGCAAGGTACAGACTGTCCATCGCCGCCATCGATTATGCAGAGGCACTGCTGAGGAGTCAGGCTCTTCTTGACCGCGACAAAAACAAGGGGAGTTGCCGCATCTCTTTTCTCGGCTTGCTCTCCCTCAGTGGCGAAGCTACCCTGGTGGTTGCAATCGCAAGGGACGGGATTGCCGTCGCCGTCCTGGATGAGGCACATGCAGTGGAGAGCAGCGGCGCGGCCGTCGACAAGGGCGACTGTGCGACCGGTGTTGCAGCCGCAAGGCCTGCTGACACCGTCGTCTCCGTCAATGATGCAGTCGCAGTGCAGGGGAGAGGCAGTAATTCTCTTCTTTTGCTCATAATGTCAGTCGGTGTCGGTGTAAGTTGTCTCGTGGCTGGGCGCGCTTACTGATACCGAGTCAGTGACTGGGCTGGCCGCGGCGAGCGACGCAATGCTGAGGGCTGCGATGAGAGAGAGCTTCATGCTTGTTGTATTGATTAATACTCGAATGTTTCGAAAATGAATGATAATCTGGGGATGATGCTGATCTATATACATGGCTGAAGCCTGGCGAGCCTCACCTGACTAGTGCAACAAAGGATCCAATGGCTGGAAGCTAGTGCCGGTGTACTGCGCAAAGTCTCGTCTATTTATCATTTGGGCGGACTTTTATGCTTCTTTGGGTTTACATGCATAATAGGCAACATGGTCAGACGCCACGCTTCGCTCCAGACTGGTTCAGGTCAGGAGAGACGGACAAACTGCTCACTGCTGGGTATGGGACTACATACTTCGGTAAGTAGAGCCATCTACTAGCCAGAATTTAATTTCACTAATTATTTTGCAAATGATCCCGAGTATTTTCCCGCAAAAAAGTTTTCGGACTTTTTTGATTTTTTTCTTTTTCTTTTTTTGGGAGCGTGAGAAGAGGCTCGGCGCTTTTTTGACGCTACGCGTGCTCGATTACAAGTAGTAAGTGCCGAGAAACGGCCAAGATTCTTTTGTCCGGAGGTAAAACTAGCTCCCATAGGCTGCCAAGTTGCCGCCATGACTATATAAAGTACTATGTCCATACGCTCGCATGCTTGTTTGCTTTAAATTTGTGCATCCATCGAGCTTGATACGACCCTTGACAGCAATACGTTTTGCGTCACAAGACCAAGTTGTTCAAGAAAACTGAATAAATGCCATCTATTCCTAGCGACAATTCAGTAATTCACTTTAATGAAAAGACTGCGTAGGTTTCAGTTGCAAAACATCTTTTCTCCGAAGGCCCACATCGGCGCAGGATTGGGGACTTGTTGCTCACATCTATGTGGTGTGCAACGGTTATCACTGGTAAACGGAGTAACTATGCAGCTGCGCGGGCCGAATGAGGAATGAGGAACGAGGCACGAGGAAACAGGCTTCAAAAATAACAAAGTCCTCGTTTGTTTGACAAGCTCGTCTTGTCTATTTGACATGCCACTTCTGAGGCGGGAATTCGACCCGGTCGGGGATGCTGATCAGGCTCCCCGGGCGAGGGGAACATGCTTAGCTGGATAGCTGAAATGCGACACCATTCTGCAGCTAGAACAGTACAAAAACGAATTGTCAAATTCTCCTCCTGCAGCATTTCCTGCAGCAGACTTATTTCAGCGATAATAATATCCTGAGGTTATATCCTGAGTTTAATGTGATGGTGGAGTTGCCCGTCTTGGCAGCAGGCGGGCGGGAGTCGGCGCAAGGCGTTGCCACCGACTGCCGCTGACTGCGGCCCAGGGGCAATTCTACATCGACCCCGGTTCCCAGCTTCAAATTGCCAAGACACTTCTCGGAAAAATTAAACAATAATTTAAAGCCCTGTCAAAATGCTTTGCCAAGATTCCGTCCCTTGATACGCCCCATCTCGTCAGCAGGCGCCGTTGTCGTCTCTTGGCTCTTTCCCCCAGCACCTGCCGACTGCCGCCGGCTGCTTACACCGGCTCGGTGCCACTGAAGCTCCTAGTCGTAGAAGTCGAATAAGAAAGACCTGTTTGCCCTTCCCTCATCATCTTGCGCCCTCTGCGTTGCTTTGCGACCTGTATTCTTCTAGCTATATCTCATCATCCGTGCAGTCCTGCGCCAAAGATAACTGCTCAATTCCTGCATTCCTCGGAGCGCGCGCTCGATCACGACATCGTTGCATGCCACGACACTGACATAGCCAGTGCCGACAGCCATCATCGCCACTTGTTCTCGCAACAATTATTTCTTTTCCGCATCCTACATGTTCTCGCAATACTTTACTCAGCAATGTCAAAAAATGCCCGTACCAAGCTCACCAAAGCTGTGCTTGGCATCGACACCAACGCTCGCTATGCCCATCAACCGAAAGATCTGGAGGAGCGTGCACGTGCGGTGCTTGGATCGGCTACCGCCTATATAGAAGAGGAACCAACTGTCGCGGAGTGGCTCAGAGAATTGGTTCCGACCAGGGCGGGGGTAGCGCATTATCTCAGAACCCTATTCCCGCCTCTGTTTTGGATTCCGCGCTACAATTGCAGGTGGCTGCTCGGGGATGCTGTCGCTGGTGTGTACTGCAAGATTTCAGCAGCTCTTCAGACACTCGTGGCTAACTTTTTCCAGGCATCACTATTGGTTTGGTCGTCGTCCCACAAGCTATGGCCTATGCGGTTCTCGCCAACCTTACTCCAGCATACGGCCTCTACACGTCCTTTACTGGTGCCGTCTTGTACTGGGTCTTTGGGTCTTCGAAAGATATTGTCATTGGGGTAAGCCAGCCAACTAAGCTCTCTCTGACAGCTGCTAACGTAAAATAGACTACAGCAGTTGGATCCCTGCTTGTCGGTCAAGTTGTGAATCGCGTCCAAGAGCAGCCAGGCACGGACTTTGACGCCCAAGAAATCGCACACACACTCGGTTTGCTCTGCGGCGGCATTTTCTTCTTCTTCGGTCTATTCAGGCTGGGCTGGATCATCGAGTTCATACCCTATATCCCCATCTCCGCGTTCGTCACCGCTGCCAGTGTAACTATCATCTCTACTCAGATCCCGACAACGCTGGGAATCACGGGAATCAACGGCCAGGCGCCACCATATCGCGTCTTGATCGACACTGCCAGGTTATTACCGACTGCCAAGCTCGATGCAGCAATTGGGCTGTCCTCCATTGTACTTCTTTTTGCGATTCGAGAATTCTGTTCTCACATGGAGTCGAGGCAGCCAGCTCATAAGCGAGCTTGGAAATTCGCATCATCGCTGCGTCTTACATTTACTATCCTTCTCTTTACGCTTATCAGCTTTCTTGTGCACGGTCGTGGGCCGCAAATCAGCCCAAAGTTCCGTATCGTGGGTCACATAGAACGAGGTTTGTACCACGCATAGCGATACCCTTGGATGCTCATTGACACTTTCACAGGCTTCCAGAAAATTGGAGTGCCAAGGCCTAAAATGTCGCTTATCCAAATGGTTCTTCCGGAGCTACCTGCTGTAGCCATAATACTGATCATCGAACATATTGCCATTGCGAAAGCCATGGGTAGACTTTACAACTACAGCATTAACCCCTCGCAAGAAATCGTCGCCCTAGGAGGTGCCAATCTTCTGAGTCCTTTCATGGGCGGGTACGTTTGCACTGGCTCCTTTGGCGCGTCCGCAGTGCTCTCGAATGCTGGTGTTCGCACGCCCCTTGCTGGCGTGTTCAGTGCATTGGTGCTGGTTCTGGCCCTTTATGCGCTGACTGGGGTATTCTTTTACATCCCAAAGGCTGCACTTTCGGGACTCATCATCCATGCCGTCTGCAACCTAATCACACCCCCCAAAAGTTTGTACAAATATTGGCAGCTGTCGCCCCTGGAGCTGCTTATCTGGGTGGCATGTGTTGCAATGGCAATATTCATGTCTCTTGACTACTCAATTTATCTTGGCATTGGCCTTTCCATTGCGCTACTACTAGTCGGTATTGCCAGAGCCAAAGGCGGTTTTGTTGGCGTGGCTCGCTCGCAGCGTGTACCACGAGAAGCCGAGGATGCGGCAGCTGGGATTGCAACGACTTCTATGGCGACCAAGGATGTCTTTTTGCAGTTTGACCGCCGCGACTCATCTAACCCCGCCATTCTACTGGAAAGCCCATACCCGGGCGTCTTTGTGTACCGTGTGCACGACAGCTACACATACATCAACCAGGCACTGCATGTGGACATTTTACAGTCACACTTGATGGAAAATACTAAACGAACGTCCGACGAAGAATATGAACATGAATCGGACCGACCTTGGAACGATCCAGGACCGCGCGACAAGCTTCTTTCACAGCATCTGCCCTATCTGCGCGCTTTGGTTCTCGACTTTGCGGCTGTTAACAACATTGACATCACTACTATTCAGGGTCTGATCGATCTGCGGAACTTACTGGATCGATACGCGGCACCCGACACTGTTGAGTGGCATTTTGCCAACGTCCAGAATAGATGGACTCGGAAAGCGCTAGCCACTGCGGGTTTCGGTTATCCGACCTGTCAAAACCCGGAAGCATTGGCGAAATGGAAACCGTTATATTCCATCGCTCCCATCAGTGACACGCCGTTTTCCGCGCATCTCGGCCACCACAGGCGACCTTTTGCGTCTACCATTGACGAAGAAAACCAGACTCCTCCAAGTTTCTCCCAGTCTACCACACCGGGTGGAACTAGAGAGCATACTACAATATCGGCAGTGGACCGACCATTTTTTCATCTCGACCTGTATGACGCTGTGGATGCAGCGGTGCGCGATGCCCGTTGCAAAGACACAGACGGTAGCATTTGAAGGCCATTAAATGACAGCGAAGGACAGAAATGGCTACGTACTATACACGACATTATGAATTGGCATAAAAGGCGTTTTGGATCAATGTTTAAGCCGCTGCATGTATCAGTAGACCGGATATAGAGACCTTGACGAGTCAAGGTGTTATTTCAATAGTCTAACGAAAAGCATTCCACTCAGCTCATTTGTCCAGCCATCGAATATTTATTCTTGCAGGCATTGTGTGTTCAACTAGTGCGACCGGCGTAGGCGAAAAGCCATGAGAGCAGGTAGTTGGGTAAAGTTGACGGTTGACTCAATGCGCCCCAAATCCGCATACTCAGCAGTAAAGCTAGGCTCTTCCATTACGTCCATGACAAGTCTCTCTTTGAAAAACGTAGCAAACAGCTCATGTAGCGGGAGGTGAAAATGGACCTTGCACCAACTACTTCAGCATGTTGCTCGGACAGTTAGTGGTCGTGGGTACTCATACCAGTACGGGATGTGTCCGGCGATCGGGATTGATAGCTCCGCAGATGATGCAGCGTTGACGGCAGGGAAGACTTTCCACAAACACCAAGGGCAAAAGTTATTGATCACATTATTTTCGTGGAATTTAGATCACTTCTGCAGATCCACGCCCTATATCCGGTCTCAGATCTCTACCAGAACTCTGCCCGTATGGTGTCCGGGTGCCATAACGCCGGTATCCCCAGGCCCACCGCGTCTGAATTAGGCAATTTCGTCAGGCTACGGTCGCTCAGCAAGGACCGACCCCGACTCCGGACAGCCTTGCAGGGCCGGAAATAAGTCAGGCTCGAGTCGCGATATACGGATTTTCTTGAGATTGCTCCAGAGCATGCGGGCGGCTCCTTTGACGCAGGGTAGAGTGACGCGCTGCAGGGGGGGGGGGGGCTACTTAACAAGTGAAGGAGGTATAATACCTCGACAAAAGCGTCCGTCTTGGGCTGTCAACATTGTACTTTTATTGATATTGTGAAAAGCTTTTGTGGTGGCCAAAAATGGAAAAGTACGTAGCGGCCACTGACTAGGAGGAAACACCTACTAACACGGGCCAGAAGCACGAATGAACAAGGTAGCAGGCCTACGTCTGTCGACGCGCAACCACGGAGCAACAGCCACGTATCGCTTGTGCAGGAAGCAGTCGAGAAAAACGAACCAATTGGAGCAGAATTGTCGAAAGTTGCCTCCATGACGCCAGCCAGTCCCTTTGCCATCTTTGCCATTTTCACCGGTCTGGCATTCATGATTATCTGCATTGCCCTGGTGCGTTCCAAACTCCCTGCAGTACTTTTCACACTCTTGTCTTCTGACAACATCCCAATGTTTTTCCAGGATCGATCGATTGTTGCCACCGCCATCCCCAAAATCACATCCGAGTTCCACTCGCTGCCCGACGTGGGCTGGTACGGCTCGGCGTACCTCATGGCCACCTGCTGCCTGCAGCTCTTCTTTGGCAAGCTCTACGCCGAGTTCCAGGTCAAGTGGGTATTTCTGTCCGCGCTCGTCCTCTTCGAGGTCGGATCGGTCATTTGCGCAGCCGCGTCCAGCTCCGTCGTCCTGATTGTCGGCCGGGCTGTGGCGGGAGCGGGCTGCGCTGGCCTCTACTCCGGTGCTTTTATTGTAAGTCTGGCAGACTCAGGCTCTCTATCCCGAAAATGGTTGACTGCTCTGACACAGAAACAAGTTGATTCGTTTCTTTATCCCAGTGAATGAGCTGCCCAAATACACGGGCGCACTGGGTGGCATGGGTGGTATTGCGCAGACTATCGCGCCAACGCTGGGAGGTACGTTTCCAAAGCAGATGGAAAACAAAACGGCTCAACTGACGAAATTTCAGGTGTTTTTACCGACAAGGCAACGTGGAGTAAGTCTCTGAGCCCAAGAATTGAAGTTGCCCCCCTGCTAATTTGCTCCTAGGATGGTGTTTCTGGATCAACCTACCCATCGGCGGCATCACCTTTCTCGTGATCCTCTCGCTCGTCAAAATCCCGGCCGAAAGCAAAGTCAACAAGACTCACAGCCTCAGCGACTTTATTTCTCGCTTCGATCTCATCGGCACGCTCGTCTTCATCCCCACCATAATCTGCCTGCTACTGGCGCTGCAGTGGGGAGGCGTCAAGTATGCCTGGGGCTCATGGCGCATCATCCTTCTCCTCACCCTCTTCTCTGTGCTTCTTGTCGTGTGGGTGGCCTCGCAGTATCTGCAGGGCGACAAGGCAACGGTGCCTCTGTCCATCATAAAGCAGCGTTCACTTGCCGGTGGTATCTTGTTCGTCTTTTGCTACTTTGCCGCCTTCTTCATCACGACATACTATGTGCCGATCTGGTTTCAGGCTGTGCGCACCGTGTCGGCTTACACGTCTGGCATCAACATGTTGGCCGCGAGCGCTGCCATGTCAGTCGCCGTCATCAGTTCTGGATTTATTGTGTGTATATGTCACTCCCAAATTGCTTGCATAATACTGACGACAGTTCTTTTTTTTCCACAGGTTTCCAAAGTCGGATACTATGTGCCAAGCATGATTGCTTCCGTGGTTGTTTTGTCAATCGGCTCCGGTCTGGTGTATACGTTTGATCGACACACAAGCACTGTGAAATGGTATGATGTGGCAGAAAAAGAAAGGCGGGGATAACCGTACTAACAGTCTCATGTAGGGCCGCGTCACTTGTCGTCACTGGTCTAGGAGTAGGTTTAGGCATCCAGCAGCCCATCATCGCCGCGCAGACTATCTTCAAAGGCCCTGAGCTCGCCATTGCCACGAGCGTCCTGATATTCCTGCAGAGTCTGTCCGGCACGGTGTTTCTGTCCGTCGCTCAAAACGTGTTCGAGGGCAAGGTGCAACGTGTCATCCAGCATACACTCCCTGGTGTCGACGCTGCAGACGTGCTGGGTGTGGGTGCTTCAGACCTTGGGGCAGCCATGAAGAAGAAGTACCCCGACCAGGTGGATGCCATCTTGGACTCTTACAACGCCGGCCTTCAAACTGTTTTTCTGATGGGTGTCGTCTTTGCCTGTGTTAGTATAGTTGCCATTCCGTTGATGGAGTGGCGCAGTGTGAAGAGGAAGGAAGAGGTCGCTCCGAAGCCGGCGCAAAACGCCGAGGGTGCGTCGGACACTGAAAAGGCGGCGTGATGAATCATTTTTGTTGTTTTTATAGAGTATTTTTATCTTCTCCAGTTAGAGTAGGTTAATATTATATGGTTTAAAAAAGAAGAAGCATTAGGTGGTAGGCGCTAGCGAAAGCGGCAACGCGTCGAGAGCTTAAAACAGAGATATATAACAATAATAAAATAAAGAAAAAGGTCGCTTTCAAGTGATGCAGTTATTCCATCGCAAGCTCATCAGTGGGCCCAGCCATGCCAATCTCCCGGGAACACAGCGGGAGTCGAGCCCCGACTGTCTTGAGTCTTGCAAGCGAATGGAACATCGAGTTGGCCCGGTGGCCACTAGACCAAGCCGCCCGTGCGGGCTGTACCACTTCGCCAAAGTGACCCACGGTAAACATTGGACACGGCTCGTTGGGGCCTATATACTCGTTATGACTTCGATAGCTACTTTGACTTGTCATAACCTAGAGTTCACGACGGGCCTCAACTTACAAAAATCAACAACTATTTCCCTTCATCAGTATTTAAATCCGTTTCTTATACTACTACCGAGTCTTGGCTTTCTTTGTTCCTTGACGTCATGGTAATGCCATGCTCGTTACATGCGAAAAAATCTTGGCTGCTCTTGACCTCTAGATAGCGTCATTGGCCTTCTCCGCTCATCCGATGAGCTCACATATCGTCGCTCCCACCACCCTCATACACCACAAAGGTATTGTCATAATGAATGCCAATCCGGAAAAGGCCAGCACGGAGTCCTTGATTCTTGAAAGGCTCCCAAATGAAGTAAGCCAATGCATTCACTCTCTAGCTCCAGCTTAGAGGCTGACGATCAAGCCAGATCCTAGTCACCATTCTTGACCATCTGCCCTTGAAAGAGTTGCTCAAAGCGACCATTATTTGCCGCCAAATACATATACTGGCAGTCCACACTCTCCAACTGCGTCTTCGTGCTGTCTCATCCATTCCAAGCCACGAGCTTATCCTCGAGTGCTACCACCCTAGTCTCAAAATATCAACGCCATACCTGTCCTGCCGCTATCTCGGTACCCGCCACCCTACAGACTGCGAAGATGACTGCGCCGCACAGAAAGACTGCTCAGACCTCCACCACGTCTGTCAGCTCTATGCGTCTTTCCGCCCGGTCGTAACCGAGGAGAACCGCCGACGACGCTTCCGCATGGTCTGGCCGGTGTCGGTGCAGGGGGGGGCACCCGCCGGCTTCGACAGCGACGACGAGGTCGCGACGCAGGATCTGCACCTCGACAACGGCGAGCTTTTCTCGCAGCTCTGCGTCGCGCTCAACCTCGTCACGCTGGGACGTCACGCCGGTGTCTTTGTCAGCCACTACAACATGAGCGAACACGTCGTGCGCGTCTTCCGGCACTGGCTGAGTGACATGGCGGCAGCGGGCAGCAGCAGTGGCGGGCAGCCCTGGAACGCAGCTGCCAAGATCCCGATCGCGTCGGACCGCATCCTCTGGGTGGACGCGGCCAGGACTATCGGACTGCGCTTTCATGTTTCGGTCGGCCCGGCAGAGAGGATGCCGCTGCTCTCCGGCCAGGATGAGGACCCCGCCGTATCTTATGGACTGGCGTACGAGGGTTTGTGCCTTCTCCTCTTCTTTGCCTTTAAGACAATTTCGCTAATTGCATGTTTTGCTACAACCGTTATAGAGCTGTTAATTCGCTCCACGAGTCTGCTAATGGCCGTTGAGGCATCCACAAGCAAGGAGCTGGAGCCATCCCGAAACTCCATTATTCTGTCTTCCGCGCCCACCTAATAAAGGACTCTTTTTTAGGGACATTCCAAAAAATTGTCTCTGTTGTACTGGCGACTACTGAGCGTATGGTTCTTCTCCTCGATATATTTTCGGCCTCAAGTCGGTTCAAAAGGAAGATGCTATACCGTGCATGTAGGTACGTGAATCACGGCGTGTCACGCTAGCAAACACCGTGCGTTGTGTTTCCTATGGGAACACGGCTATCGTCTGATCGAGTCAAGGTGTTAACAGCATTGTCAAACGAACCAGATTCTCCACTGCGCGCCAAGGACAGAAGGCTTTTGGTCCATTCTTGGTCAGGCTATTCTTCTGCGGCCTCCCAACTTAGAGTTATTAATACAGAAGTCGTCGTTATGCCGGCTTGGCAGAGCACGAATTAGAACACGGCGGTACTTGTAATTTGACTGGTGTGGAACCGTCCAATAGTCAGGGATCATATTGTTGTGTGGATGAGCGGATCAAGCTATCCCACTCGGCAGCCCATGAAATAAAGCTTAATTCCGAGTTCTGCCTTCTTCACCATGTATCCTACACAGAAATTGGGCGAGCCCAGCCGACGGTGATGACTGTTATAGTCGATATCATATTGGACCCCATTAATCGTCTATCCCGCTGTATAAGTAACATCATGAGCTGAGAATGTATCGCAAGGTCTGATGTTCTCGGAATTGCGGAAAGCAACTGGCACCATTCATGCGTTGTATGCCATGTGTATTGGCTAATTAGATAGTCGTAGATGCGCTCATATGGACCCTTGACCAAATTGCGTCGCTGACAAGGTGGGCAACTGGGCTGTACAACTCACAAAGAGTTGCCAAATATGTCTATATAACGCTCCCACCATTTCCCTCGGTAAGACGAGATTACAACACAATCTCGCCTGGTTTCTGGCAACCATCTTCTCCGACGGCATGGTTCTCTTCTCAACTTTGACCCTTGCCGGGCTTGCGGCCGCTGCTTCGCTTGCAGGGGCAGCTACTATCGATTCCAGTGAAGAAGTTTCCGGTAACGTAGCCACAGGTGCATTTATCCTCGAGTGCGAGAGCACCCAAAACCTCGATGAGCTCGTCAAGGCGATCCAAGACCAGGGCGGCGAGATTCGCCGCCAATTCAAATCCAAGGTCTTTTACGGCATCTCAGTGCAGATGCACAACACCACGATGACCGGACATGGGATGGAACAAATGCCAGGCGTTACGAAAGTGTGGCCGGTAGAGGTCACGAAGCAGCCGGTGGAGCCGCAGACAGTGCAGCAGCCTGGGAGTCAGCGCCGCGACAACTCTGCGCCGTGGAACCACATCATGACGCAGGTCGACAAGCTACATGCCGCCGGATTTACGGGTAGCGGTATCAGAATTGCCGTTGTTGATACTGGCGTAAGTCTTCCCTGCACGTGAGAATGAAGAACTAAACGAAGGTACTTGTGCTAAAACGGTTACTAGGTCAACTATACGCATTCCGCCCTTGGTGGCTGCTTCGGCAAAGGCTGCCGAGTTGTCCTTGGTGACAACTTCTCCAAAGACGGCAAGAAGAATGACCCCATGGACTGCCACGGCCACGGCACGACCGTGGCTGGTATACTCGCCGGAAACGACGCTAACTACGTTGGCGTGGCGCCCAATGCGACCCTGGCAGCGTACAGGGTGCTCGACTGCAATGCCATGATGGTCGAGGACGACCTCGTCGCCGGCTGGGTCAAAGCCTATGAAGACGGCGCGCAACTCATAGTCTCTTCTGCTGGCTGGCCGGGCTCTAGCTGGGCTACTCGTCCTGCCGCGGCTGTCGTCTCGCGCATCGTCGACAGCGGCGTCCCGTGCATAGTCGGCCTCGGCAACGACAAAAAGGCCGGCCTCTTTTCCGTGATGAATCCCTCGAGCGGCAAGGACGTGACGTCGGTCAACGCCTTTGCCCGGGCGCCCGGTGCCATCGACGGCCCTGTCAAAGATGCCCCCATGGCTCGGTTCTCAACCTATGGCCCGAATTGGGATCTCGACATCAAGCCCACCGTCGGTGCGCCCGGTGACGACGTTCCAGGTATCCAAAACAGTGGCGGCTACGAAGATGTATCGGGAACCTCCTTCGCCGGGCCCTTTGTCGCTGGCATCATGGCCCTCATGGCCGAGGTACGGGGCACTTTTGACCCGGTACTTCTCAACAGCATCCTCATGTCCACGGCCGTGCCTCAGGGAGCGCCCTACTCAGTTGCGCAGCAGGGTGGCGGTCTGGTGAGAGCCTGGGACGCTGCTCACGCCACCACCCTCGTCGAGCCGTCCGGCCTCGCTTTCAACGACACCCAGCATCGCGCGCAGTCTTTGAGTCTTAGCATTACCAACACTGCCAAGACCAACGTCACCTACCATCTCGATACCCTCGCAGCAGAGACACTGTACACCCTCATTCCCGGCATCGGCCTGGAACAGAGCCCGCCTGTCCAGGAGTCAGCGGACATTAAGCTTAGCCAGAGCGTACTTGTCCTTGGCCCTGGTAAATCGGCCGCTGTGGACATCTCGGCCACAGATCCCTCGGGTCTTGATGGTGGCCGCCTGCCCGTGTGGTCCGGCTGGATCAAGATCAACAGCTCCAACAGCGATGTGTTGACAGTTCCTTATCTAGGTCTGTCCGGTTCGTTGAAAGAACACCAGGTTCTGCCTTCATGGGGAGCAAAACTTGCTACTTTCACGAACGATCCCGTATGGGGTCCTCGCGACAATAGCCTCTATGATGGAGAGGATATTGACTACAAGATCAATAACGACAGCTCCTTGGATCTTTCCCTACCCTTGAGTGTTAAGCCCGAATTTGGCACCCGCCTTGTGCGAGCCGAGGTCGTGCCAATTGCGCCTCGCAAGTGGCTGGCCGATCGCATGCAGGCCAAGAATCTCAAGATCAACGCCTTTACTATGGAGGCGCTCTCTCATACTCAAACAACACGCACGACATGGAACGGCCGACTGGAGTGGGGTGATTATCTCCCTGTGGGCACCTACAAGCTTGTTGTGCGCGCCCTTAGGCTCTTTGGCGATTCCAAAGCCGAATCGGATTGGGACACGTCGGAGACTGTAACGTTCCAAGTCAGGAAGGGAGCTGGTGAGAAGGCTTGCAAAGTCTACGAGCCTGGCCAGGCAAAGATTCCCGATAATGCCCTCTTCGACAGCCACCAGGAATGTCTCGATGTTCAGGGCGATGCTCTAGATGACCGCCCTTGGATTCCTGAGCCCCAGGACGCGGCAATGTGCACTGATGATGACCTCACGGAAAAGGCCTGCGGTACTTACCGATTCTGCAAGGCGCACGAAGACGCAGCGCTTTCGCATAAACTCAAGTCCCCTTTCAAGTGGTCCTCGGACTGCGCCAGGAGCCACAAGATGCTGCCAGCTGTACCAGGCGACATGTCGAGGATACAAGAGTGTGTGACCACAAAGGACGAAAGCATCTGCGGCACGCAAATCTGGTGCGATTTTGGATTCAGCTCGCCGCAATTTGGCAACGGCGAAGAGTGCAAGTGGGCGCATGGAAAATTTTCTTAGATTAGAGTTGGAAAAAAGCCTGCTTATTGTTCAGGATGCATGTCACAAGGTATAGTCTGTCAAGAGTCGCGGGGGAAAGCGATGGCTGCCTGTATAGCATTAGAGAATCGACACATTGGATCAAGAACAATATGGAACACTACCAATCCACCCCATCAGCGCAAGAAGGTGCGAAATTTATGAGCCTCGAACAGCGCCCTAATAGTGCAGACAACCAACTAATACGACGATTCTCAACGACAGATAGACAAGCAATGGACGATGTAGTGTGAGGTTATTATCACAGTCAGTATTCGTCTAGCTGGGTCGTGGCGCAATCTGGTCTGTTAAAAAGGCTAAAATATCGAGCTTTTGTGTGTCTATCTTTGGTGTCCACCAGAGCAGAAGCAATTCATTCAGCCCTCAGCAACTAGCCCAGTCGTCCAATGCAGGAGCATTGACTCAAGCCCCTTGCTCGTCGCCTGCAGGCGACAAGAGTTATGTGGAGAAGACCAGGCCTCAAAGTTTCTCGGCCCATGATCGGAATTGTAGATTATATTTTCCCATGTTTTTTAGGATGGGTATTTGTACACAGGATCCTCGTCGCGATACATGATCGCCGCTATAGCGCAGGGTCGTGTTCTTGCAGTAGCTAACTTAGGTAACTAGTTAGGGGTACCACACCTTCCAGGCAAAGGTATTGCTGTCGGGGATCCCGTAGTCTGACTCGGTGGGAAAAAGGGCGAGGGCGTAATTATCTATGTCTATAAAATGCAGCATATCAAGGTTCAATACTGGCCGTTAAACTTTTGGTTGGTTCATGTTCGTTCGCGAACGAACACTTGGCAACTACTCAATGTATCTTGATGGGACTTCTTGCCTACAAGAAAACGGCAGCTGTTCCCTGCGGTACCAAGCCTCGTACGTATCGTTTCCACCCGATGCATTGGACGCAAGGGATGCATGAACCCTTGCCCAGGTACCGAGAACCCATGCTATTAGCTTCGCACCAATAGCAAAGGCTATAAGCCTGCCAAAAACAGGTGTCTTTGTTAGGGCTGCAAGTCTGTAACTCGGTGCAGGAGCTTTGACAATGCGCGCTGCACTAACAAGCCGCCCCAGGTTACCATGAAGAAGCAAAAAAAACACGACCTGCAGTTGTTATTTTTGGGCCTGCCTGTAGTTGGCCAACCCAAAGGTACAGGCTTTTTTTTTTGGCCTTTTCTACACTAAATAAAGGGACGGCAGAAAACATGTCGCCCTCCCTTGCATTGAGCCTCATACAACCACACCGCGACCGAGGCAAGGCTCAACGCGCCGACGCGCGATCGAAAAGTCTCACAGCCACACACCTTAAAAGAAAGAAAGCAGCAAGCCTACGCCTCCGTATGAAGCTCTTCGCCCGGTGTGACTTTTTGTCTTGAGACGAAACGCCCGTTCGAGCCGACCACCTCCACAAAGATCCTCTTTCTTTTCCCTCGGTCGCGTTTCTTTTCTTCTTTTCTTTTTTGCTTCCGCTCTCGTACTGCACTTCTCAGTCCACCTACGAAGCCCCTCATCCTCCCTCGTCTCGTCGACGGACCCTCCTCTCCTCTTGAGCGGAACGAGAAAAGATATGTAGTATTATACTATTCCATGCCCTTGGTCAAAAAGAAAGCTGCGCATGACGATGCGCCTCCCCCAAAACGAGCTCTCCACCCTTTGTCAATGTTTCACCCTGCGTGTTCAACACACTGCTCTCCCTTTGCTCGATTGTGTCTCTGACCGGACGACTTTTCGACGACGACGCACTCTCTTCACACAAAAGGCAGCCAAACCTTGGGGCAAAGGCACGTTGCAGTTGCGCCACTCTTATTGTTCAATCCATTCCCGTCCCGCTCAAGGGCCCCAGTCATGGCCGGGACGTCAGCTCATATGTGGCAAAGTAGCAATGCAAGTTGTGACGTCTGAATTGAGGGTCTCGGCATTGATTTTTTGCCCAGCCCCCAAAAGCCGCACACGTCCTTGTAAAACAATTAAAGACACAATCGCGTACGCGAAAATGTGAAGAAAGAGCCACTGAGTCACAGAAGAAGAGAAAGAACAAAACTACTGCTACACTGCTTTCCCTCAATAGGATCTTGTAGATACCTGCGTGTCTCAATCCAGTTCGTCCCACGTTGGAACGCCAAACTTACACGGTTCCTGTTCCTGACTTTGCGGCTCGATCCTCTCTTCCTTTCTTTTTCCGTCACCATCTTGTCATTTTTTTTTCTTTCTTCCTTTTGCTGCCGTTCGGACATATATCGTCGATCTTGGGTTGTGTCAACTACTTTTTTTTTTCTTTTCTCTCTGACGGGTCGCCCGCCTTGTCCCAGAACAAAAACTAATGCAAGCTCAAGACTCTCGGATCCATTGCGCATCTCAACACTTGTCTCTCAGCATCTCTGCACACAGCTGCAGGCCGCGTACCGCGTTGCTTCTTCTTCTCCTCCGCGCCCAAGAACCCACGGCTCGGAGTTTGGCACTGGGCCGTCACGCATCCTGCACCTCCCCCCATCCGTTGCTTTTTGAGAGGGCGCTCTTCGCCTGGGAGCGAGCCTGACCCAGCTCCTTGGGCTTGACTGCCGGGATCCAGGAGCAGGGGACAGGGCGTTTCTTTTTTCTTCTCCAGGACGCCGATTCTCTTTCTTTCTTAAAGGCATATATCCCGATTCCATTCTTGTCTACTCATCCTGCCTCTTTCCCATCTCGTCATTCTTTACAACGGGCAGAGCGAGAAGACCAAAAGATAAAAACGCCAGGATGATGGAGGCCAGTCGAGGTGCCGGCCTGGGGGTCAGCATGCCCGCAAGGGTGCACTCCCCGTGGCCGCGCAACTACCAGCAGCCGACGCGCGCGACGACGCCGATGCCCGGCTACGTCAACAGCAGTTCCAACTTTACCACCACGCTCACCGGCTCCAGCAGCAGCCACACGCGGCGGCTTTCCCTAGGGACGTGGTCGACGCACAAGAGCATCAAGTACGGAAGAGGCAAGTACGCCGACGTCGAGCTCATGCCTCAACCGAGCGACGATTCTGACGATCCTTTGGTAAGTTTGCTCCTTCTCTTCCCAGTACAATCACATTTATATAATTCTTACTCACATTCTGTAAATACAGAACTGGCCCCGATGGAGAAAGGACCTCAACCTCGCTGCTCTGCTCTCCGTGGTCGGCCTCGTCGGCGCCATGAAGACCGTCTTCCTCACCACCAACGCCATGGCCGCCGAGCACTACCGCACATCCTACGTGGCCGTCGCCGCCCTCACCGGCGTGCCCCTCGTGCTCTCCTCCGCGACCGGCGCGACCGCCTGCGTCGTCGCCCGCATCTGGGGCCGGCGCCCCGTCTACCTGCTCGCCACCACGCTGCTCTTTGTCGGATCGATATGGAACGCGACGGCCGGCGACAGCTTCGGCTCCTGCATGGGCGCGCGCGCCGTGCAGGGGCTCGGATGGGGCGTCTTTGACACGCTGGTCATGACGTCCATACAGGACACCTACTTTGTAAGTCGTCCCTTCCACCCAAGAATCTCCAACCCGAGAATCTTATAATCATGCCTGCATCGTGCTAACATCCCCGTTCCAGGAGCACCAGCGCAACCTTCGCGTGACGCTCTACAACATCCTCAACATTGCCGCCACATGGGGCTCGCCTCTCGCCGGCGGCGCCGTCGCCTCGGCGCACACGACCAACATGGTGTACCAGTTCCGCGTCATCAGCGGGCTCTTCCTGCTCGCCATCCCGCTTGTGTGCCTCGCGGCGCCCGAGACGGCCTTTGACCGCTCGCAGGCGGCCGCCGCCCCAACGCCCGTCTCGGGCTTCACGCTCTCGCGCCGCTGGCAGCCGTGGCGCGTCAAGCACCGCCTCACCCGGTCGCGCATCCTGGGCTACCTCCACGACATGCGGCCCGTCTCCTTCCGCGGGCACGTCACCCGCAACATCCTGCTGCAGGTCCCGCGCGCCCTCGTCGCGCCCACCACCGCCCTCGTCTTCCTACTCAGCTGCATCCCCGTCTCCGCGCTCTGGGGCCTCTCCGCCTCGCTGTCTCTCCTGCTCGAGCCCAAGCCCGTGGGGGCATCGCCGGCCGCGCTCGGCTCCATCATGACGGGGCCCTGGGTCGTCCCGACGGTCATTGTCGGCTCACTCGCGCTGTACCGCGGCGTGCATCTGCAGTTCACCCAGCTCGCCAACTGCCTCGTCGTGTGCGGCGGGTCGTCGCTCGCGCTCATCGGCATCTTCTCCTTTGGTCTCGGCGTCAACAACTTCATGGCCGGCCCCCCTGCATCATCACACTCCTCATCCTCCCCCTCCTCGCTCTTCTCCGCTGACGGCGCCAGCCAGCTGAGCTTCGCCCTCATTTCGTTTCAGCTCGCCATCCTCGCAGCGGGCACCGCCGTCCTCGACGCGGCTACCCGCCCGAGTCTTGCCCGCTCCGCCTCCTTCACCTCCTCCAACATGACCATTGCGCTCCGCAGCATCGGCGACATGCATACCGGCGTCATTGTTCTCCGCAACCTCGCCGCAGGCATCTTCGCCATGGCCATCCCCGTCGCTGTCGCGCACCCGGGTGGTCTGAAGGCTGTCGCCCTCGGCCTAGGCATCACCCAAATCTTCATCTCTGGCGTCATTGTCGCGCTGCGCTGCTACTTTGATGAGTCCATCTGGCGTGCCGACGGCAAAGTCATGGGCTTGGTTGACCTGAGCAGCTTGAAGCTCTCAGTCAGCTTTTTTGACACCGACTAAGCGTCTACACTGCCTCATTTCCCTTCACAATGTCGTTCTACACTTCAGTACGAGACCTCCGAGAGGTATTAATGTTTGTTTCCCTTTTCCCCCTCATATTCTGGCATTCGGCGTCTTGTGGCGGACTGGCAAAATGTCCTATTTCTACCAAAAAGTTTGTTCAATTCTTCCTCTCTCACCCGCGTCTCTCTTCACCCCAAGTTCCTCTCACACAAATTTTTTTTCTTTTGCCTTCCCGCGTTCTGGGCCTGTGCTTTGACATCCCTGCAGCATATCCATCAATGTGCTTTTTCACAGCCGACCTTTTCTCCTTTCTGTTTCCGTCATTGGCTGCCTTCAGGCGCCGATTTTCTTTTTGTTTCATGCCCGCGTGCTAAAGCACTGCTCACGCTCCTTTTATGATGTTATGATGTGCAAAAGGCACATGCTACGCTCCTTACATGATTTTATGAAGTGCGATACCCACGTTTACACTCCTTTTATGACGCACACGAACTATATCCCTGAGCTATAGGCTCTACTTCTATTCGAGTCCGAGCAGGACCAGATCTGTTTATCTATTGGCCAACAAAATGTATACTAGCTAAAGCTCACTCTTGACTTGCAGCGACCACATCCAGAACTTCTGCAAGGTCAATGTAATTCGAAAAACAATTCAAATACCAAGGCAGATCGTGGCTGTGAATTTTTTTTATATTCAGACTAATATCTGGCTATGTTTTGCAAAACAACATCGTGTATCATTAGTTTCCTACTCGCTATGCACATCGCTCATACAAAATCGCTCGCAATCGTTAGACCGGAGGGGTACTCGTGCCCTGAGACTTGGACCGCCTCTGCAGTTCAATCTCACTACTAATTGTCCTAGAATCGCAGTCTCCTAGGTCAGTCTCGCTATGTAAGCTTCCATACTGCCTGTTGTCACCACCGCCACCGCTACCTCTAGCAACAGTGCGATTGGCGGTATCCTGATGGAGCCTGTCGATCGCCTGCGCCGCCGCGGCAGAAGCTGCCGTGTTTCGACGATGTCGCTGAAAAACATTCCAGCTTGTGACGAAGAAGATGACCGAGTTCCATAAGCCTTGGAGGGGAAGGACAGCTGCGGTTGCCACATGATATTCGTACGGCGACGACCCGGCAACCCAACTGTGGATGCGATTCAGGCTGCTCGGAATCCAGGTGACCAGAACACTAATCGCGAACAAAAAGCTGGTTCGCAAGTATGCCCGCTTGACAGGATCAGCCACGACAAACCGTCGAGCAGATGCTATTGTCGATGACACTGCTCTCGTGAGCCGTGAAGGCGGCGCGTTACGATGCCTTTGGCCCGTCGACTCAACAGATGAAAAGTATTGAGTAAATCCAGACGGCACATGTGTCGGCGAATGCTCAAACACGCTTCGGGATCCAAGGTCCGTGTCCAGATTGGTTGGGTGATATCGTTTTGCCGATGCTGGGGGTGGCTGAGACGTGCTAGCGCTCGATGTGACTTGCACTTCGGTGACGACAGTTCCATAGCACCCTTCATTTTCCTCATGCCGCGCCTGGATAGATTAGTTTTGCTCCGTACGCATATATTCAGCACATACAAGCTCAACTGCCGCGGGATCTCGGCTAGTAGTGGCTGTCAAGCTGCGAAGCCTATCCCGTGACCGAAAGACATGCCAGCCCACCAAGGCATAGCAGAACAGCGACCCGACAATGCAAATCCAGATAAGCATGTAGTATGTGTAGATTCGGATGTCGTCCCACTGCCTGTCGACCCAGCACCAGATCTAGAGCATGCCATGTTAGTCGCAAATCAGGACAAAAATGGGGCGTAGACTTACCGTTGCTTCACCATACACCGGACCTCGATTGGGGGTCTTGGAAAGCAACAGTGTAAGCGCTATGGCGAATGGTCCTCCATAGCATACGAGGCAATAGATCCACCACCATCGGGCAAAGGAGTCGGGCGTTGCGCGAAAGTAAAAGACTAGCAGGACGTTGATTGCCATTGCCAGTGACCACCAAGGGTCCGACTGCATGAACCTGGCAACTGGGTTAGCATCACCTCGCTGAGAAATATCAAGAGTTTTTCACGACTTACATCTCAAACAAGAAACTCTGCGCTTTGCACAGCGTCGAGGTTTTGCCCTCCCTCAGTCCGTCAAAGGCAATGATACTTGCAACACTAGCGCCGACATTCGACACGCTCGCAAAGACGATAAAGGTGTTTTGCACATTGCGCACCTTTGGAAAGAAAGTGTACGCGACAAATATGCAAAACACCGCGACGATGCTGATGCAGCCCCCTATGCGCTCCAGCCTCACCAGCAGGCGGATCTCGTCCGCCGCAAAGTCCTCGGGACTCGCCATGCTTCCCCTTCCCATATCGGAGACTGGTGCGGTTGAGGACTCGTGTATGTGTGTGTGTTTGTGTGTATATGTATATGTATAGGAGAAGATTTCCCGCTTGAGTATGCTCTTAATCGCGTGGACGGCAGAATCGTGCCCTTTTTTCAAGTCGTTGACTTCGTGGCAGCCTGGTCGCTTATATGCAGGAAGCTTCAGCTCGATTCAGCTAACACCTATCCTTTCCAACTTGGTGGCACACCGCGGCAAGGCACTTTTTCGGAAGGTAAATGGGCGGCTGAAAGTATGAGCCCGTTTTTTTTCTTCGCGACCGGATAAGGCTGTGTCGAAATGAGAGAAGCACAAGAAAGGTGGTGGCAGAGATGATGGAGAGGGGGGAGACGCAAAAAGTGATGTCGGTGTCGGGCTGTTAAATGAAGAAGAACGCGAGAGCAGGAAGAGGTATGGGCATACCCACTTCATCCGCAGGGGAGAAAGAGATGAGAAAAGATGCTGCGTATGTCACTGTCCGTCCGGCTCGAGTATGCCGAATCCCATTTCCTCTTTCAGATGCAAAAAATGCAGAGGCGGTGCGAGAACGGGGGCCAACCTTGTCAACAATGACATGAAGACCGATCTCTCTCTCCTCTCCACTGGGGATAAGGAGATTGTGTGGCGGGCCAAAGTAAAAAGAATGATTGGAAGAGAGCAAAAGGCCTGCAATGTTTTTTTTTCTTCAGCAACTTTCTCCCGTCACACCACGGCTAACGAAAAGTTCTGGTGTATCCCACCGCCCCCGTTCTCTCTCTCTCTCTCTCTCCCTCCCTCTGTGTGTATTTTTCTGGGCTATTATTTTCCCTTCGCTCTTGGCACTTTGTCGTGAAACCTCCGATGCACCTGGCCATGCGAGGGTCGGTGTGGCGAAAAAAAAGGGCTGGCTCAATAGGAGGATGGGCTGGACTGTTGGGGGGGTAGGCGCGGCTGGCTGCCTTTCTTTTACGAGGAGATCCCGGGTCCAATCTCGACTCGGTACTGGTCAGCAGCGGGAAAGCGGGAAAAGGCGACTGGGAAAGGGAAGAAAGAAGAAAGAAGAATCAGTGAAAGACAAGGGCGATGCCCAACTTACATGGTTTTTTTCATGTCGACCCAACCGGCTTACAAGTAAGCGAGCGACTGGCGGCAAAGAGTATCCCTCGTCAACGACGGCCGTTCGTCCACCAACAAGCCCAAAGAGCGGGCGCTGTATTCTGCGCGGGGTGCTTTTCCCTCCGCACGAGCCTCAATCGCCCGTGGCGTCCGCATGATTTCCGAGTGATGTGAGCAGGTAGGGCTACCCGGATATCGGTGGTGGCGTGTCCGTACTCCGTCACAGTTCTTGCTTCTTTGTTCTTTGCTCTGGCCTCTTGGTTTCTTTGCTATTGGTGGCTGATGTGGCGGCGCCCATGCCTCCCCTCCTCCTCTGGTGGGCTGTCAAACATCACCAAGTAGACACTACACACAGGGCAGAGGACACAGGACACATATCAGCGTCTGGTAACACCGAGCACGGGCAGCGAATAGATGTAGCGCGGGAAGGGTTACGCCGCATGACGGTATACGCGACTAGCAGGTCAATGTGCATTGCAGATATTGGACGCTGTTTTCCGCGAGCTTCCTATAGTTTTTCCAATACTCGTCTTGGTTTTCGCAGAGGAAAACAGAGTTCAAATTTCTTAAGACGTCCAAAAGGCACGGATAGGCAGGCGCGCGATGCTTTCTTGTTCTGAATCAGGGCTCGTGCTACTCAAACGGTCAATATTTACCACAGCCTCGTGGCACCTCGCGGCTGCTCTTGGCATGCAATCAAGCATGTCCCTCTGCGCCCGTCATTGCCAGTTATTCTTGGCTCCTGCGTCCTTGTCCATGTCTCGGTTGCTCAGCAGCGTGGTTTTTGGGTCGTGTGCTGGCTGGGGCACAACCCGCGCGCCAATATCCTCACCACCTACCTACGCACGACCTGGCCAGGACCAGGAGGGTGGACATTTCTACTGATGCGGTGGCCGCCAAGCCATGCGCGCCTTGCCCTTCAAATTACCAAAGTAAGGTCATTCCCGCGCCTCATTTTGGTGAGGGTCCATGGGACCGGAGACCGGATCTTCTGCTGCGACGGCTCAGCAGCGGTGTGTTCCCGACACGAGTCGAGTCAACCGAGGCCGTTTCCGAGGACTAGGGGCACCTTGGCCGAGGGGCTTTTTTTTTCCCCTTACCTTGGCAATGATTGATTCGTCCAGAAAACTTTGCAAAACTGCTCGAGTAGATGAAAGAGAAAGAAGGAGCGGTAAGTCTGGGCGCGCAGCCTTGTGTCACCTCGCATTTGCAGGAGGGTGGGATGACGGGCGCAGCAGCGAGTTTGGGGGCCACACTTGGCAGCGATTCGCGGCTGCAGGTGCTTTAGGTGGATGGGCATACACGTACTCCAGTTTGAATGATACTCTTGAATGTATATACCAAGCTCCAAGCAGAGCGAACATCGATTCGTATTAGAGTATGGCTATTCATTATACCAAGCACGTAGATCTTTCGCATAGCCATTATACACATGGACCATAACCAATATATGCATTCGCGTGACAGTTTTCCTCCCAAATTCTAAACGCGATATAAAAAGGTAGCCCCTAGAAGAAGAAAAAGGCGCAAAAAAAAAAGAAGAAGAAAACCGCTGGCCAAAGCTCTAGAGGGTGTAGATGAAGTCTGGTCTGTTATCTCCAAGAGCTTCAATCTCCGCCGCCGATTTGCCTGCAATCAGGTGGTCGCGCTCGCCCGCCAGGCGCTTCTTGTTCTCCCGCGCAAGCAGCACCTGGAAGAGCAGGCTGCCGCCAAACATGGCAATCACCAGGTAGCCGATGATGGTGGCGTGGCCGGCAAAGAAGCGCGGCTTGTCAAAGTAGACGTTGCTGCTGACGACGCCGTTGAGGTTGCCCCAGCCGATAACGAGGCCCAGGACAACGCCGCGCTTGTAAACACCTTCGACGTTGTTGGCGACCCACGCAATCGTAAGCGAGACGGAGGGGTAGATGCCGAGGGCACCGAGAAACGTGCCAATGTACTGGACGACGGGCTTGGTGGTGGAGATCATCATGATGAAGCCTATCGTTCCGACAAGCGCACAGCCCATGTTGAAGACGCCACGCCTGTTGACTCTGTCGGACCAGAAACCGATGACAACCGTCATGATAGCGGCCAGGATGTAGGGCGGCACACTGAGAAGCTGGTTCTTGACGATGTCGTTGTGGGGGACCAGATTCATGCTCTGAATGATGGTGGGCAGGAACAGACTGAAGGCGTAAAGCGGCATAAGAGGTCCCATGTAAATGAGCATACCACAGTACGTCTTCCAGTCCTTTAGTGCCTCGATGAGATACGACGACTTGAAATGCTCCTCGTGCGCAGATGCCTGCTTGTCATCCTCCAGGCGGCGCACTACGCGAGCACGGTCATCTGATGTCAGGAACTTGGCACTCGAGGGAAAGTCATCGACCATCCAGAACGACGCAAGCGCAATCAGAACCGTGATGCCGCCCTCAATGATGAAGATCCAGGACCAGCCAGGGCGGCCGCCGAGGCCGTTCATGTTCTGGATGGCAGCAGCCAGCAGACCGCCAAAGGACCCAGAAATGGCAGCCGCAGAGAAGAAGATGGCGGCGCGGACGCCAAACTCGCTGCGCTTGTACCAGCAGGACAGGTAGTAGTTGATGCCGGGGAACAGTCCAGACTCCGTCATGCCGAGGAACCATCGGGCGGCCATCAGCTCCGACCAGTTGCGCACAAAGCCCATGCCAATCATGGTTGCGCCCCAGAGCACCCTGTTGTACAGCATATCGGTGGTTAGCGAGTTTCTTCGGACGCAGGCGGCAGGCCACGTGGTGTGGTAGCGAGCGGGCGGGCATGGAAACATGGCTTGTCGTGCGGTGGCACTCACATGATGATCGGGATGAAGATGGAAGGCCGCAGACGCTTAAGCAGAACGTTGCAGACGGGCTCAAAGAGGGCGTACGACACGAAGAAGATGGTGAGGGTCGCATTGTACTTTGCCGTGGAGTGCACGCCAATGTCTAGCTCGAGATGGGCGATTTTGGCATTGCCAATGTTGGTACGATCCAGAAAAGCAATCAGGTACAGCAGGGAGAGCTATAAAATGCAAAAGCTTGTTAGCATAATGCGAGCATAAAGGCCAGAATGTCGTCAAGGTGTTTGTGGGTGTGGTGTGTGTTGGTGAGTTGTGGCGTACCCATGGCATGAGCTTCAGATCGAGTTTCCATAGCAGTTTGCGCTCCTGACAAACGTTCGCGTAAAGTTAGCATCAGTATGGCTTTGGTAGTCTTTTTTTGGCGTCCGTTCACAAGGCAAAGACCGGTGTGCTGCGCGCCGCGCGCGATCGGGACGAGACACACAGCACGGAGGGCAAACATACAATCTTGGCGCGCTCTTCGGCCGAGAGCCCAGCATCGGGGTCATGAACGCCCTGACTGACTTCTGTATGGGAGTCGGTCGAGTGATCGAGATTGCTGGTTTTTTCCATCTTCTCCTCGTCGCTCATGATGAAATTGTGAGGATTGGTTTTTGGTTTTTTTTTGGCTTCGGTGGCGTGTGGCGGCGCGGGTAGTAGCCGGGGGGGTTTTTTAAGGACAAGAGGTCAACGGCAGCGATAGGCGCAGCAGCTAAATACTTTGCGCACTCGGACGACCGGGACAAGGCAACTCTATAACACCTGCAACAGCAACAAAGGTGAACAAAGGCTGAGGGAAACGGCAGGTAGGCTGGCAAGGGCTTGTTCTAAAAGTGAGGAAATAATGAAAAGGAAAGGAAGAGGAACTGACGAGCGCAACCTGGTGCGAAATCGGAAGAGGGGGAAGGAAGATGATTTACATAGAAACGGCCAGGCTGGCCCGGGAGATGGTTATTCTTTATGCTCCACCACCGGCAGAGGAAGTTGGGGACAAAGTGAGCAAGTGATGTGTGGCGCGACGGACGGCCTGTGGGAGTCAGTTAGCAAAAGGCTGTCTCTCTCCCCTCAAAGGCCGGCCAGCAAGGGCCTTGTAACCCCCAATTTTGGGCAGAATATGGAGAGCGCCAGCGCCATCCATCGCAATCCAGGAGGGAGGGGAGGGGGGGGCGATCACCCGAGATGGGCTTTGCTGCGGGCGCGCTGACTTTTGTCTGGCGGCACATCACACATCACCAAGAAGCATGGGCCAGCGTGGGACAGACAAGGCCACCAGGGTCAAGGCCAGTGCCAATGGCGGCGCGCACCCCGGAGAGGTGGAGAGTCTCGGTATGGGCTAACCTGCCTATTCTGCGCCACCTGGGACCGCTAATTCCAAATGAACAGGCCCTGTGTGGAGGAATTGCGCTTCTACCAGTAGTCTCTTGGCCGTGGATCACTGGTTGCGGCCCTCTCCGCCGGCATCTGCGTTCCTTTTGCTCGGCGATGGCTTGTTTTACCCCAGGCCAAGGCTCTCTTGCCTGTACCTGTGGAGGTCAGCCAACTACTGAGTAGTCACTGGTGGACTGATAGTTCCGTTAGTTAGCCCCAACCCAGCGCCAGCCAGCTGAGAAAAACGTGGAGCGATGCGACTTGCGCTGCGCTGCCAAAAAGGCAGTACCTTCAAATGGCGTCACTGACTTTTCGTCATCCCTTGACGCAGGACCGCAGCAACGTGCTTTGCCGCAGGCAGCAAAACATGGCTTTCCCGACCCCCGCGGCGGATGCAGCTGCCGCCGCGGAGAATGCCCGAGATTTTTTCTTCTCGTCACGTTTGCAAAAAAGATGCGAGCACTCCGGAATTTCCTTTCGGCGGCAAATGCACTTTTCGCGCTAGCTAATCAAAACGTTGGGTGGTTGGTTGCCTTTCTATGCTGTCTTACCTCTCAGCCGGGTCAGTGGGACTGGGAGAGGCAGTGGGCTCGACGGGAGCCTGCCTGGAGCTAAGGCATTTTTGTAATTGCTCTCTCAGCAGCAAGCATGGCGGCGGCGGGCCAACTCCGATTGATGGTCTGGTCTCGCTTCAAGGGTTCAAAAAGTACCAACGACGTGTGCGTGTGGTGGATGTGTGTGGGTGCCTGCCCGGTGAGTAAAGGGTGGCTGCATGGCATGTCAAATTGGATGCAGCTTCGAGAGGGGCCGGTGGACACGGCCGGGGATCCAGTGTCGTCTTGCATCGAGAGAAAACAAATAAAGTTATCTTTATTCTTCTTTTCCCCTCTTGCTCGTAGATGGGCCAATAATGTCGGTGTTGCTATCCTTTGCCAAGAAAATAGCCTTCTCCGTCCGGAACGGCAACACTAGATTGCACAACATCGATTAGCAAAAGAAAGAAAGAACCCCCATTTTAAAGATTAATTCAGGTATACCAACATAGAGGACCATCCATCTGTGCTTTCCGGCGCCTTGTATTACCGCAACCACGTTTTTCTTTCCGTTGGGGGCCGCCGCCGGGACCAGTCACTCCACGACAAACGGTGAGGCTGCACATTGCGTCTTTGCTCTGCTTGCTCTGCTTGCTCTGCTTGCTCTGCTTGCTCTGCTTGCTCTGCTGCAGGCCTGCGGGGTCGGAGGAAAAGTGCACTGGGCAGCTCGGCTGTCAGACGTCAAACGAGAGAAGAAGAAAAAGCTCCGTGGTGGCAAAGAGACTTTACTCGTGCATATACAAAGCAGTCGCGGAACCTCGCAATGTTCGTCCGAGTCAAAGGAAAGCATTGGGAGGCGTTGGTCATGGTGCTGTAATGGTGGAAACGGGAACAAAACGTCGCCACGTTTTTTCCCAGGCCTTTGTTTGTTGGCCCGTGCTGGTCAGCCAAGCCGGCAACATCAGACGAGACGAGACAAAGAGCGGTTCGCAAATGAGTTTTTCATGGCAATACACTCGGCCGTCCCGGCAATTTATTGACATATACACTGAACTTGCCCTTTTCCGCTTTTCTTCCACCTTTTTCGTTCTTCATCTCCTCGGAGCCCTTTCATATCCACCGTTGTGGCACACACTTTGTACGACAGCACAGCCTAATTTGCAAATATCTGGGTGTCCATCCAATACGCCAAGCGTCGCACAACGGATGGCGGAATGCACGGTTACGGAGAAAAACCTTCATATTTGGATCAAAGGGCTATTGATAATTGCATGTACATCTGCCTGTCAGCCTGAACCATATTTCCTTTTGAT
Source organism: Akanthomyces muscarius (assembly GCF_028009165.1). Lineage (NCBI taxonomy): Eukaryota > Fungi > Ascomycota > Sordariomycetes > Hypocreales > Cordycipitaceae > Akanthomyces > Akanthomyces muscarius. The sequence goes on along the minus strand of NC_079245.1, from coordinate 2,752,269 downwards.
CTTGTGACAAGATCAAAGTTCCTGTCTCCAGCCGTCTCCCCCGCTACCGGACACAAAAACGTCTGTCTCAGTGCCTTGCGAGAACGGGGACACGGAAAGCGGCCCAACAATGGCAAATATGGAAATTTCTCATTCTTCTATTTTACTTCTTTTTTTTTGGCAGGGCGCTTTCTACATTATTAAGCTGACGCGAAAACATTCATGCCAGGCCAAGGTCCTTGTAAAAGTTCTCGGGGTTGGGCTCTCGGCCCAGAAACTCCTTGAGCATCACATTCTCATCCATGCTACCGCCACGCTCCAGAACCAGCTTGCGATATCTACGGCCGGCCTCGCCACTCATCGGGTTCTCCTTAAAGGCGGTGTAGAACATGTCGGTTGAGAAAACCTTGGAGTAGAGGTAGCCATAATATCCAGCATCGTAGCCGCCAACAAAGTGGCCAATGGTGGCGTGCTTGTTGCCCCATTCCCTGTAAATCAAATACTGTTAGACACGTTTCAAGCTTCTCGTCTCGGAGCTTCTTCGACTTTCAACTTACATGCCGTAGCCGACATCTTCCGGTCCTTTGACCCCGGAGATTTCGCCGCGCAGTTGGTTCCACAAGCGGCCGCAGTTCAGTTGCTTCACCGCTTCATGAGAACCAGGGCTGTGGACAGTCAAGTCAAAGGTTCCGACAAGAATCTGGAACAGAGTTCCCATCGCTTCGTTGAGCTGCTTTGTCCTCATCAACTTGTCAATGAGATCCTTGGAGATCTTCTCTCCGGATTCCCAGTGGGACGAGAGGTTTCGCAGAACATCCGGTGTCCAGCACCAGTTCTCCAGCATCTGAGAAGGAGCCTCAACAAAGTCCCACATGACCTGGGTGCCGTGGCAGTACGACGTATTAGTCTTGGCGACGAGATCGTGAATGCCGTGGCCGAGCTCGTGGAAGAGGGTAACGGCCTCAACGTGCTTGAGTAGAGCTGGACGGCCTTGGGAGGGGCGGCTGAAATTGCAGACCAGAGCAGTGACCGGGTAGTTTCTGGTGCCATCTGCCTTGACGTATCCGGGGCCGAGGGAAAAGTTGGCATTGTGGCCGTACTTATTGGGGCGCGGGTGAAGATCAATGAACAGATAGCCAACAAACTCGCCGCCAGAGGCCTCATCGTTCCACACGCTGAGAACTACCACTTCTTCATGCCAGACAATGTCCTTGGCATTGCCGGTAGGGCTAAGGCGAGCCTTGGCTGCTTCGTCCAGCTCAACAAATTCAAGACCGAGGATCTTTTCAAATATTTCAAGCATGCCAATGAAGGTCTTCCACATCGGGAAGTACTCGGCCACTTCATTCTCGTCGAGGCTGTATTCCGTTTCCTTGAGAATTCGTGAGTAGTAGCCAATATCCCAGGCGTAGACTTGGCCGTCAAATTCAACGCCGCGCTCGGCATAGTCTTTTTTCTTCAAATCACGGAGAACAGCAATTTCCTTCTGCCCGCCATCGCCAACGCGAGCTCTGAGGTCGGCCAGGAAAGACTTGATTTTCTCAGAGTCTTTAGCCATCTTGGCGGAGATGGTAATGTCAGCGTGGTCTCTATAGCCGGCTTGTCTGGCGGTCTCGTCGCGCAACTCGACAATGGTCTGGAAGAGAGGAACATTTTGGTTGACCTAGGCACATGTTAGTTGCTTCCAACCACTGCAGGCGTCTGCGCAGCAACTACAGCTCCTTACCTTGTTGGCTTCACCGATAAAATAGTCGCGGCGAGTGGTCTCATTCTTGGCATACTTGAGGAGGGGAGTAGAGGTCGTGTACTTGAAATCGAGCTTGACCTTGCCCTCGTTCTCCCCTGTACCCTTTTCGAGTTCATCAACATCAATGTCGGTTTTGGGAATGCCCTCCAACTGTTCCGGAGTGAACCATACACCACCCATCTCGTTGTTGTGGTTGTTCTGGGACTCGAGACACAGGCGGCTGAGCTCGAGCTGCTGCTTCTTGAAGTGGTCACGCTCGGGACCGGGTGGGAGAAGAAGGCCCTTGGTGACATACTGAGTGTATTCCTTGTCCAAAATGGTGGCAGACTCGGTGTCGAGGTTAGCCGAGGCTCTGTTGTTGTATATAGCCTTGACGCGCTGGAAAATGTCGTCGCGCATTCGCAGCTCAATATCCAGCTCTCTTATCTTGCCGTCAGCTTTGAGAGAGGCGTCGCGAACAGCGGCATCGGCGTGGACATTTTGCAGAAAGCAGATTCTGTAGTTTTCACCGACCGTCTCGTCGTCATGGGCAAGCATGGGCTTCATGGTGTTTTCAAAGGTGGCTGTCTCGGGAGTTGTGGAAGCGACGACTTTGTCAATGGTAGCTCGCTTCGAAGCCACGATCTTATCAATCGTGGCGCTTATCTCCTCGGGAGTATAGCTGAACACCGGTGGCCGCTGGGGCGGGTTGGCGAACTTTTCGGAAGCCATGGTGCTGGCGAGGCGCTGAGCGAAGGGTATCTGGGGTATCAAGGGTGTCTTGCGGAGCTGCTGGGCCAGGAAACCGAGGCGGAAGACGGAGCGTGGGGAAGCCAGTGTGACGGCGAGAAGGAGGACGAGGCACGAGACGAGGAGCAGACGAGCCGTCTTTAATACGACGGGGGCTATCGACGTGGCGCGACGGCGAGCGCCTGGTCGGGGAAGGTCTCGCGTGATGGAGGTGGCCCGGATGTCAGCAACAGGCGCAGACACTAAAAGTGGTGATGGGTGAGCGCGGGGCTTGCTCGTTTCGTCAATTGCGGAGGGCTAGTCGAGCCACGTCGACGAAGGATGTGTAATTGAGCGGAGAAGACGGCGTACAGACTTTGGTAATGAAAACTGGAAGTGGACGACGAGTGCGAACACGGTGTCCAGGGCAATGGAGAAAGGTGGGCGGCCAGTGACCAATGTTGGTGAGGCAATGCTACGAGACAGGCAGGTGGTTGCAGGATGCAGTGATGCGGGGCAGCAAGAAAGTGGCGGGCAGGGTCTTTGGCAGGTTGGGGTGTTGCAATGGCACGGGTGCCTGTATAGAGGCTACGTGCCCTTGGGTACCTTGTCAACTGGGCAGAATAGCTAGCTAGGCAATTGAAAGCCATTGATTCTTTACATATATTTCATGAGCAGTATAGCAACTAAAAATGAACTCGTGTCCAGCCGCCGAGTACTGCCACCGCGACACAAGGTACTGGGCGCGGGTACTGCAGGCGGCGACCCAGGCCGGCACGGATACGGACGGCATTCTAGTAGGCTACGCTGCAAGACGGATACCGTCCGCTGCCCGGCTCGTCTAAAGCAGAGCCTCATTTGATGGGGCAAGAAGCATTTAGCAATTCCGGCAAGTTTCGCAAAATTGTGCATGCTGCCAGGCACCACGTCCAGAAAGCCGTGGCGCACCCCGTTGCGCCCGTTAGTGGCGCCCAGGCAGTACGTAATACGGCATCACTCGCCAACAAGGAACAAAACAGTGGCAAAACTATCGTCTATTCGGCGCTCAACCGCGCACCTAGCACAAAATATACATGACAAGACACAATAATAATCCATCCCCGTCTTTGCGTCATCGTTGCTTCATAATCCCAATCAAGTTGCTTCCTGTACCATGTCCCATAGTCAAACACGTAAGAAAAAAATTCATCAACGCCGGTCCGTTTGTATGATGCATTCTCGCTCGTCGCGAGCGCAGGGCCCATTTAGTTGGCAAGGATCGTGCGGACGAGATCTGAATAGTGGTATCGAGTTAGCAAATAGGATCTCAGCGTGCAATCGAAACATGCGCACTGCGCAAACAAGCATACCAGTGTAGTTGACCTGGCCGGAGCTGGTGTCGACAGCCTTGAGCAGCTCGTCGACCTCATCCTCCGTCATCTTCTCGCCCAGGTTCGTCAGAATGTACTTGAGCTGGCCGACGCCGATAAAGCCTGTCATGTCCTTGTCAAAGACCTGGAAGCCGCGGCAATACTCCTCGGGCTCGCCGGGGTCGCGGAAGCCGCCCGGGCGGTTGAGAACGCGCTGGAAGGACTCAAAGTCAACTGCACCTACTGTCAGCGTTTTTTTTTTCGATTCAGCGTTTGATGCGCGAGGGGAGAGTGTGTCGCAAAAGGTCGTCGCAACAACAATGCACCAACGATTGCAACACAATCGCGCAGCAGCGCTCCGAGGCAGCAGCGCATCTACTTACACTCTGGGCCAAGGCCCTTTTGCAGGTCGTCAATTTCCGAAAGAGTCGGGTTCTGGCCGCAGGCGCGCAGCAGGTCGCCGAGGGAGTCGACCGTGCAGCGACCGTTGCCGCGCTTGTCAAACAGGGCGAAAGCCTCCTTGTAGTTGGTCGAAGCCTGCGCGTCGAACTGGTTAGAAGCCATGGCGGATAGATTTTGAGCGCGCGGGTTGGGTATGGAGAAGTAGCAGGATGCAAAATGCGATTCTGTCGATGGCCGGGAGAAGACAAAAAGGCTAGAATGTATTTGTTGCAATGATGCTGCAGATTCTCCAGCAAACGCGCAAAGCCCTCTGCGTCAGCCCAAAAAGATAGGGCGTGTGCTCTGGGCTGGCGAATCAGAGGCGCCGCTGGCCCGCGGGGTTCGGCCATTTGTTTACATTGGTGCTGGTGCTGGGGCAACTCACCATTGTTGACTGTGGAAAGGGGTGGGTATAGCTGTTTTGATCGTACGGTCGCTCGGCGATTCGAGTCGATGGAGTAAACAAAAGTTTGTTGGGGTGAAATGCCTCTTCTTTCGAAAATGTTTGAATCGTTGGTTTTCTTTGCAAAACCGATGTTGTCAAGAACAGAAACGACAAGACCACACCGGTCCGTGAAAAGAGGACTGGTCCCCCTCGCTGGCCACCTCCTGAGACCTCGCCCGCCCCACGCTCTACGCCTGCTCTCCCATCCCTCCTTGCCTCCTCCCTGTCGGCGCCAGTCTTTGTCGGGGCAACGGCCACTGAACAAGGCACGAGACAGGGTTCCACGTTTTAGCAATTCCCTCCCCCCCGGTCCATGTACATGCGTTGTACGTCGATTTCGCCGCCTGCTGCTCCGCTGTCACTGGCCGATGGGGACAGGCGGTGTGAAAATCGGTCGTCTATCCGCTGGTCTGCATGACGCATCCTGAAGCCTATCATTGAGCTAATCTAATTGAATTGGCACCTGCTGTTCCAGGCCACTGACTCTTCAGCATTAGCATCAGCAAGAACGCCTTCCTTGCTTCGCAATAATAGCGGGCGGCGACCACTGACCAGCGGCAGGGAACCTTTGTTGTACATGCGACAGCTTCGAAACGCCTCCTCGACGCCCGGTCTCTGTCGTCGCTTATTTGCGCTTCGCCATCAGGATATACGACCCCCAGACCGTCTTTACATGCGCTTCTCGCCAATTCTCTCCCATTTCCTTCCACGTCGGCTCCGACGCAACCACCTCGTTCATCAACATGTCAACAATATCGCCTTGGCCCCCGTCCGCTCGGCTCTTTCGGTCAGGGTGCGCCTCTTTCCAGCCGAGATAGCTGCTCGCTGTCCGCACGTAGCTTTCAAAGCCGCCCAGAGTTGTCTCCTGAACCATCCACGCGTCTGCAATATCCGCCTTGGTCGCATTCACATCGACATCGTACTGAATACGTTGCACCTTTTCCCATTGCCCCGATGGCGGCACAACTTCTGTGAGCAGCTTGCGCAACTTGTTGCGGCCTGGCTGCTCCCAGTACCGTCCCATGCTCTCGATGCCCGGCAAGACATCGCCTTCGCTGTAGCTAAACTTGTCAAAAATCACATTGGCCTTGGGATGGCCCAGTAGCACGTTGTCCTTGTAGCCCCAAAACGCCATGGAGCCTCCAGGCTTGACCACGCGAGCAATCTCAGGCCATGCCTTACTGTAGTCGAACCAATGCGCTGCCTGGCCCGACACAACAAGGTCGATAGACTTATCCGGTAAAAAAGACAAATCTTCCGCCTTGGCTTGTCGGAATTTAATCCTGCTATCTTGTGTCATGCCCTTGGCCTGCGCGACCATGTTTGGACTGGGGTCCGTCGCCATGGTTTTGCCAAACTTGGGGCTCAGCTCCCGGGAAATCAAGCCGTGGCCGCAGCCCAGATCCAGTAACGTGCCGCTGGAGCTCTGTGCATTGTGATAATTCAGCACTGTCTCGAATAATCTAGCAGGATATGAAGGTCTGCTCGCAGCATAGCCTGCGGCCGAAAACGTCTTTTTTCTGTTTGTTGCTCGTCAGCGCATGCGCCCCTCTGCTTGTTGGAGGCGTATAGTGACTCACGCGAACAAGGACATGATGGCTTTGGTATTGTCTGCAATAGCTGATACTGGGCATCAATTCATGGCAATCGTATTTCCGACATGTCCAACTGATGACTTTTATACTTTGTTCCATTGGTCGCCGCTCCGAGGTGATTGCCGACTCGGCCGATGCTAGCGCCAACTAATTACTGGGCTCAGTTGACGTTGTAGGGTAGTTGTCTCGTGCTAGAAGTGCTGATGATTTGAATGATTGTTTGCGCATGTAGTCGATAATTGGGCATTTATTCACTGGAAAGCAGACGGATAATTTGACTTGAACGCAAAAAAAAATGGTTATCAGCACTATTAGTGGTTGTGGTGCATGGAACTGGTAACGCAGTTGCTGGCTTGCAGTTGATAGCTCGGAACTGAAAAACTAATGCCCTCATCCGTTGATCGTCCATTGAGCGATGACGACGAAGCCTGAATTATAAATGATCTGAAATCATCAAACCATAAACGTCTCTTACTAATCACTGTTTTCTGTGTTCAACGCTCGTTTCTAAGCGCCATGAACCATGCCACGGCGATAAAGATACAGTATGCAATTGGTGATCTTCGCGGGTTTTCAAGCCAGCTTGTGCTACGTAGAGAGCATCTTCCGACTCTTCGGTTTCGACATGCTTTCGGGTGCGTAACGTGGGATTCCCCGCACGTTGGGTGGCGAGCAGCCTAAAGCCTCGTTTATCCCGTCACCCATGGGCTCAAGGCTACTGACCACCCACCAAGGCAAACCACTGTCGGTGTTGGATGAGGGACACGGCAAATCGAGATACAATGGATCAAGGTACAGAGTGTCGTGCGCCGCCGCAAGCACCCCTATCCATCTCCAGCATCACTCCTGACAGCTTGTCGGCCGAAGCGGACGAGATCCTTGGAATTTCGAGAATCTTCAGAGACCGATTACTTGAAAAAGTCTCCCCAGAGACGGCGACTTTTGCCAATTTCATTCGACCGCTGATGGACAATGATAACAAAAATGGCTGCCGGCTCACCACCTTGGGATATCTTCGCGCTCGTTCATCTCCAGACTCGAGTATCCGCAGTGCTTCCTGCGCGGCTCAAGCAAAAATGAACTCCCCGGAGAACTCTTACCACCACCGGCACGATATGGCGGCGCGCGTGGACGCGATATACAAGCGCCCTGTCGAGGACGAGATTCGATGCGGAAGACCGATATTCCCTGAGCTTGGAGTGGCGAAAAACAGTGCTGGAGAAGGGCTCTGCGCAGTCCGAACTCGCCTTGGTAGAGAGCTTCGTGGGACGGCCGCTCAGCTCCAAGGGCTTTGTGGCTTTGCTCCGACGACGAATAACGACAAGCAGGTTGGCTGAAAAATGGCCTCGAGAAGGAGATGCATTTGGGCCAGCTGCGCAAGAGTGAAATTCTCAGAAAATGCACCTAATTGGTCTCGTAGACTGCATTTGATGAGCTTCGCCAGAGTGCGCGGCGAATTGGCCGCTAGAGTTGCGCCATCACGTCAATTCGCGGAGGCGGGGCAGGCCGATTGTCTCTGTGCCGGAGCACCCCGCTACGAATAGCCGTAGTCCGGGGCAAATCCATCGTCGTCGTCAGAACGACTGTCCATCTTTCCACGAGCATAATCATTAATACTGAAATCTCGAGTCTCGCCCCTGAGATTACCGGCACAATTTTCGCACTCAAGATGGCAACCGAAGCTACCGCGCGCAAGTTCTTCTCGGCGCCGTCATTCGCCGTGGTCGGCGCCAGCTCCAACCCAGCCAAGTTTGGCCACAAGGGTAAGTCGCCGCCACGATACGACGCAGCAAGTCGCTCTCCGGAATCTAATTGTTATTTGGCGCAGTGCATGCATGGTACCTGGAGCGCGACCTCGAGGTCACCCCCGTCAACCCTGCCTCGGCGACTGTGACGGTCAATGGCAGCGAGCACGCCACAGTGCCCAACGTCTCGGCGCTGGCCAGCCCCAAGGACACGGCCGTGTCCATCATTACGCACCCTGCCATCACGATCGGAGTCCTGAAGGAAGCAAAGACGGCCGGCGTTCCGTCCATCTGGCTGCAGCCGGGTACCTGGGACGACGAGGTGCTCAAGTTTGCGCTGGCCGAGGGGACGTTCGACGCCGTCGTGTATGGAGAGGGCGGTCGCGGCCATGATGGCTGGTGCGTCCTGGTCGATGGCGACAAGGCATTGAAAGCTGCTGGCAAGCTGTAGCTGAAGCTGCCTCCGTTGTCTAGGCACTAGTAGATGTTCTTTGCAACACAGATGAGCCAGGCCCGAGCTGCAATGCGAGTACTGCACGAGGTGATCTGTAGGCCTCCGACAGAAACATTGCACAACTGCGGTCGAACTCCGTAGGTAGAATCATCAGGTCGCAAAAGCATGGTGAAGTCCAGTAAACGAGAATAGAAAATAAATTACAACGAGAAATGGCAATAAATCATGGTTGGTCATGTTTCAGCGCTGGCTTCGAAGGAGGGCCGCTGTTATGGCTCGGGCCGCCCCACTCTGTTGCAAAGTAAACAAACGCGGTACCAGACTAGCCAAGTACCTTGAACAAGCTACCACCAGCAACACAATCAAGCTTCAACGGCGCTCAGTCTTTTTCCGTCCTTTTACGTTGAAGAGACTAATATTTGCATTTTCATTTTATTCATACGCAAGCGACCCCGGATCAGAGATATGACACGCCAGTCTCTGTAGAACACACGAAACCTGGCTCCGACGACGTGCGACCATCTCGGCGCGCCGCTGCGCGACACATCTCTCGCGGCTTCCTTTGGACGCTTTCTCCAGCCCCAATCGCTCACAGGCGATAACCGACACCATGGCAGACACCGAAAAATACTTCACATACGACGGGCGCCTCGCGTCTTTCCGTAAAACCACCAAGAAGCGCGGGTCTACCATTGGACGCGGCGGCAAACCACTAAACTGGCCGCACAAGCAAATCACACCTGCGAGCGTACGTAGCGAATGGCCGGCTCCGCTGCTAGATTCCATCCAGCTAACCGCAATGCTTGTAGCTCGCAAAAGCAGGATTCTACTTCAACCCGAACCCTGACAACCCCGACAACTGCACATGCTTTCTCTGCCAAAAGGGTCTCGACGGCTGGGAGGCCGGCGATGACCCCTTGGTAGAACATTTGACCCACGCATCCCAGTGTGGCTGGGCTGTCGTCACGGCCATCGAGGCTGAGATTGAAGAATACTCGAAGCAGGACCCAACGCTGCCTCGCATGGTGGAGGCCCGAGAAGCTACTTTTGGCACCAGATGGCCACACGAAGGCAAGAAGGGATGGCAGTGCAAAACAAAGCAGGTAGGGGAGCTTTCTCCATATGGAAGGGACACTGGACGATGTTAACCCGCCTCTTTCTCTAGCTTGTTGAGTCAGGATGGGTCTACACGCCGACTGACGAGTCCGATGACATGGCAACATGCATGTATTGCCAACTGGCACTGGATGGCTGGGAACCTGAAGACAAGCCCTAGTAAGACAGCTCTGCGGGAAATCGGCCCTCATCATCAACTGACGTCTTCTAGTGACGAGCATTACAAGCGCTCTCCAAACTGCGCCTTCTTTGTTCTCACGAGTGAGCCCGAGCCCGAGCCGGCACCGAAAAAGACCGCTCGCGGCAAGGCAGCTAGAGGGTCGAAAGTATCACGAGCATCAACACAATCAGTGCAGTCTGTTTCCACAGCCGCCTCCGAAGCCATCGCGGTTGATGAGACAGCCGAGCCCGAAGATAGTGTCCTCACCACCGTGTCAATGGCTCAAGGCAAAAAACCTCGGGCGAAGAAGGGCGCTGCCAAGACTGCCAAGGGTGGCCGAAAGAAGACCAAAAAGGAGACTACCCCTGTTGACGATGCCAGCGAAGCCGGTGACGAGAGCGAAGTCATCAGCCAGCCACCTCCCGCCAAATCAACGCGCGGCCGAAAGCGAGGGAGCGAGGCAGTCGACGATTCCATGATGAGCACAGCCAGTGCACCAGCGACGAAGAAGAGAGCAACGAAAACACGGGCTAGCGCGGCCGAGTCATCTATTGCATCCGAGGCCACAGCTGTGCCTGATGATCCAACACCCGTCACTGCCGCTACCAAGGTCAAGGGTGGTCGGCAGTCCAAAACTCGCCAGGTTTCTGCTGCAGTATCTGTGGCAAACACTTCTATAGCTTCACTGCGTGCCACACCAGAAGCCTTCCCGGATGATGACGAAATTGAGAGACAATTGGAGGCGGACCTCGAGCGCCAGCTTACTGAGGACGAGTTTGTGTACGAATATCGACGTCCGTCAGCTCAGCCGGAAACGAAGCCAGCCGACGAGACGACAAAGAAGTCGACCGCCTTCAGAATGCTTGATCCGGAACCCTCGGAAGCAGACGAGGCCGAAGTCGATGATGAGCTCCAGGCACTCCAAACTGAAATGGAGGTCGATGAGCCAGAAAAGGAGTTGAAAGTCGCCAAGAAAGGTCAAAAGGGTCGCAAGGCAACTGGTACACGGAAAGCCTCGAAGCAGGCCAAACCGAAAAAAGTAAAGGAGCCCTCTCCTTCTCCCTCTCCTCCCCCTCCAACTCCACCCGCTGTTCAATCCATGGAAATCGAAATTGAAGAGCAAGATGACCAGAGTGTTGTTAGCACTGATACCGTCGTGAGAAATGCCGACTCTGTTAATTCGATGACTGAGAAGCGTGGCGGGGAACGAAGTAGGAAATCATCCATTGCTTCTGAAGACTCGGTTGATATGGTCACCTACGTGGAGCCTGAGGAGACTCCTGTCAAAGGTGCAAGTGGACGGGTTGGCGCGGACGAGGAGCTGCCAGAGCCCTCACCAACACCGTCGCCTGGTCCTGACGCTCAATTGACGAGCGAAGCACACTATGCAGCAGAGATGAATGACGACGATCTTCTCGCTGCGGATGACGATATGGAGATTGCAGAGGACCCTATCGAGGCTGCGACCTCGCCGGTAGCAACGTCTGTGATAGAGCCACCGTCTACGCCTGGCGACATGATATCGCCCGCTCCATCTGCCAAGCAAGCAGCACTCTCGCCTTCACAGTCGCCTCAGTCATCTGACGCAGAAAACCAACCACCATCTTCGAGGCCTAGCGCATCGGCGAAGCGTATTGCTTTGGCACCACTGGCCGCTACACCCTCGCGGATGTCGCCCTCGAAGCGCAACGTCATTGCGGGGCTACAGAGTACGACGCCATGGTCACCAGCCAATCTGGATGCTATCTTTGGCACTCCAAAGGCAGGCGCTGACAAGGAGAATGGTGTGGAACGGCTGCTCAAACAAGGCCAGGAATTGAGCAGCCCGGAAAAGCAGATGACTGTGGAAGAGTGGATTCAGTTCAACGCAGGGGAGGCTGAGAAGAAGCTCAAGCACGAATGTGAACGAATGGTCAGTTTGTTTGAGAGCGAAGGCACGAGAGCTATGAACGTGCTCGAGGGCTTGGCCGTCGAGTAAAGGCATACAGGATCACGACTGGGATTATGGTTATAGAGATTATTTCTAAGCATTGATTGAGCGGGCATGGTTTTGCACACGGTGTGTCATTTTGGATTGTCGGGATACGCGCTGCATTTACAAATTGGAGTACAGGATATGTTGGTAACTGAAAGAATCATGTTTGGTTTTGAGCCCACGAATACATGTCCCTTGGCAGCTGTGATGTAACCATGCAGAGACAGTGGTGGGCAATAGCGTAATGCTAGCCACCTCGTGGCTTACACCTAGGCCTTCTGTCGCGTGCCCGATGTGATGGAAGCGGCCCGGATATTGAGGAGAATCAGCCACCATCATTGAAAGGCGTATGATGTATCGCTTGATGTTCTTTGCAGCCGATCAAGGCAAAGAAAGGGCTTTGAGCTCCGTGCTTGGTAACAAATACGTTTGATCTACAACGCCTCCTGCGGCGAAATCACACGTCGATGAGCACAACTCGACCCTTTTTTCTACAAGCAAACAGGGTCCATGTTTGGTTGCCGACCACCCCCGCCTGCCCGCGTTATCACTGGCGATCTTTGGGCCAATTGGTGCCCGCAGCTTTGGAATGAAAAGTAGCGCGACAAGCTTGGGGAGGCCCAACTGACGATGGCGCAAGGATGCATGGTGCGGGGGAGGAGAGAAGAAATGAAGGGAAGATGGTTCCAGCCCCAGAAGTTGGGCAGCTGACCATCGCTTTGGAGAATGGAGGGGTTGCAGGGTGGGAGGAGGAGGTATTGGCGTGGATGGGGTGGCGGGGACTTGATCCCGGGCCACGACGCCCAGAAAACGCCTGGAAAACAAAAAGCAAACTGACGTTTGGAGTTTTGTGGTGGTGGACGGGTTCACCATCTCATTCGCTCGCTGTAGGCAGTGGCCGATCCCAAACTTGAACTTTCATTCCAGCTCGGCAGTTGGGTGCCCTTGGGCGACGAGGGTCTCTGCCGATGTATTGATACGGGGGCACGCTGTGATGATTGGAGAAGCGGTGGTGGTGTGGGCGACACGCACAACAGCTTGGGCCCCTTTTTTGTCTCATCGTCGAAGCCATTCGAGTCCCCTTCCCTTCCCTGCTGTTGTGATGTGATGGGGTGGTGGTGATGGTGTTGGAGTGGGAAGCGGGGTTGTGTGCTTGTCCGCCGGTGCGGCGGGTGGCCATCATGACCAGGACCACCACGAGAGAGGAGGAAAAAAGTATATAGTTTCCTGATAGTCGCTCTCACTTTTAGGTTTTGTCTCTTGGATCTTCAACGAGGAGAAGCGCCCCAGTTCCTACCTCGCTCATCTCATAGATGAGTGAGAAGAGCTGGGTGTCGTGGACCTCATAGTCTTTTTCTTCAGTATTGCGTTCTTTGCTACTCAAAAGCTTCTTTTGCCCCTACATTGCATTACAAACGCGGATCAATTTTCACGAAAAACAATCAAAAAGACATACCAAAAAAAAGGGTTGCAGTTTCGATTCGACTTTATTTGATTTGGGCCTCTATTTGGTCTTTTCTTCTTCTCTCTCATCTCATTCACAACTACCAAAAAAACGCACTGATAAAAACCCACGATAAAAAAAGTCTTTTTTTACTTTTTTACTTCCTCTTCCTCCTCTTCCATCCTTTCTGCTACACCAGCGGCGTTTTACAATCTATAAACCACCAAATGTTGGGCGTTTTACTTTCAACCTCCTCCGTCTGAGCGCGCGCCCAGCTCCTACCACAATCGCCGAATTCCTTTTCGAGAGGGTGCAGGGCAAAGCATGGCGCGCCAGACGACCTGAATACGGAAATCCCGAGAGTATTCAGCTTACTTGGCTGGCTGTTCTTTTACACGGTGAAATTTCTACAACTACAAAAAAAGTCTTTCATGCCTGTTTTTGCTCAAAGGCGAGCGTTGATTGGCAACACTTTTCTACGTCTGCGACTACGGAATGCGATTCTACGACAACAAAAACACTTTACAAAAACAAAGAAAAAAATTTAATGGGTTCATGGCGATTTCATGGAAATGGGGTTTAATTTTACATGTAATTTTATCAACATCTTTTTGGAGAGGAGGAGCTCGTTTGCACTGGTGTTTTGTCATGCACTGCAATATTCTCAGAATAACGGCCTCAATAAGATTGGATTCTGTTTTCGCCTCATCCTCCCATATGCACAGTGACTGCTCTGCACCAAGTAAAAACATCATTATTAATATACTAATATAGTCTATCATTTTTCAAAGTTGGCTAAGAATATTCAATCTAGTACTAGCGGTCATTACAAGTAATGTCAGGCTTATTATAGCGGCCGACAGCGTTCAGAGCGTTTTCTTCGTTTCTTCCTCCACATTAGTCATATCTCTCTCTCATCGCTTCTTTCAAAAAATAGGTCTAGATAAGGATAAAACTAGCCATAGCTGTAATCAGTATTCCTACTGCACCGCCGATTTCAAAGCGGCCTGCGGCCCGATTGGCAACCACGGCAGACGACGTGCTTTCGGGCGTAGCAGTCGCTGCGGTGACAGTGCCGATAGGAGAGGACGTCCTATCACTGCCAGTGGAAGGCGTAGCTTTGGAGTCGCTCGCAGTGGTGGAAGTGGTTTTGGAAGCGCTGCCAGTGTCGCTGCCAGTGGAACCAGAGGCGGCTGCACGGGTAGTCGAGCCAGAGGGTGTCGACCGAGACCCTCCACCTGTGCTGCCACTCTTTGTGCTGCTGTCCGTAGAAGAGCTGGATGCAGTTCCACTGATCGTCTTCACAGAACTGCCACCACTGCTGGTATTAGCCGTGACGCTGCTCTCGGCACTTGACATGGTCTTGGCAGAGGGCTCTGCATCCCCAGCCGCAGCGCTGGATTGCGAGACTGATGCCGACGCCGAAGTTGTCTGCGAGCTCGCGGTGCTAGGAGGAGGAGATTCAAAGCTACCGGAGCTCGCAGACACTTGGGTGCTCGTTTGCAGTGTTTGAGTCGACGTCTTCGGCTCTGGGCCGGCCGTGGTGACTCTGCCCGGCACGGCGTCAACAGACGACGACTGCGGCACTGAGCGACGGCCCTTGCAAAAATTGAGAAACTGCGCAAAGACCGGCCCGACATAGTCATCGAGGGCGTTGCTCAGTACACTGGCGTGCAGCTCGATGCAGTGCGTGCACAGGTCGAAGCCAATCCGAAACGGAGAGCCCGCGCGGCAGAGCTCGTCCGTCTTGCCGCCAGCCTCTGCCGTGACAAAGACGTTGTTGCACTCGTCGAAGCACTGCGACGGCGCGGTGGCACGCTTGACGGGAGACCGCAGACCCTGCTGCCCACCACCACGCCCATCCGGGCTCTCAAAGATGTCGTACGTGAGGCCGAACCTCGTGGGGTCGAGGTTGTAGTATCCAGGCGACGGCGGGTAGTAGCTCGTCTCGTTGTCCCGCCAGTGGGTGAGCGTGAAGGGTGGCGAGGGGAAGCAGTCGCTCGCGCAGCAGAGAAAGTCGTCGGACGGCGGGCCGGGCCACAGGTTGCAGCCGGCGGGCATGCGCGGCGCGCAGACGCTGCCGGGGGAGCAGCCGAATGTGAGGTTGGAGCTTGGATCGAGCGGCGCAAAGAAGCCGTTCGGAGAAGGGCACACTGAGATCCGGGTTGTGGCTGTCACGGTGGTGCCGGGCAGCACAACCGTAGAACCGGGCAGCACAATGGTCGATCCGGGCTGGGTGACGGTTGAGCCGGGCACGGAGACAGTCGAGCCGGGCAGCACAACAGTCGATCCGGACTGGGTGATGGTTGAGCCAGGAAGGGTGACTGTTGAGCCAGGCACGGTAAAAGTCAAGCCAGGTTGGGTAACGGTCGAACCAGGCCGAGTAACAGTCGAACCGGGCACTGTGATAGTGTCGTGGGTCACGACGGGGTAACTCGTGGTAATAGTCTTGATGATTGTTTCTGTGCTAGTAGCTGTGCTTGTCACAGTCACATCGTGCTCCGAGGTGACGGTGATGGGATAGAGAGATGTGCGCGTAATGATTGTTGTGTACGTTGTCGGCAGCCACACCGTGACGGACGGGTTGCGAGTCTGCGTCACAGTTTCGATATTTGTCATTGTGGTCGGCACAAGCGACACTGTAGGGACCAAGACTGTTTTTGTTGCTGTTGCGGTTATCCATTCCGTAGTTGGCACAATCGACGCGGTAGGGACCAAAACTGTCTTTGTTGCCGTGGTAGTTCGCCATTCTGTGGTCGTCACCGTGTCGCACTCCAGAGGTGCTTCGCTGATGGGATAGGTACGCTCCTTCAAAGCGGCGGACGATGCAGGCGGCTTCTTTGTGCAGCTGTCAAATGGTTAGCACGGGGTTTACAATGGGACAGGACATTGTTCTTACTTGATCTGTCTCGTGACGGTGACGGGGTAGGACTGTGAGACGACATGTTAGCAACAGCGTGAGCTCGATACTTCAGGCATGAAACTGACGGTGGTAAAGGTCGACACAGAGGTCTTGGTCACAAATTCCGTCTCATGCTGGATCTGAGTCGATACATCGTGCTGCGTGGCAGTCAAATAGACCTGTGAATATCGTTTAGTCAAGTACAATGTTTGCACGTTCAATTGATTCCGTACAGTCTGCGTTTTGGTAGAACTATCATCGGGTTAGTAAAAAGATATTGATGACTGCAGTATGCCTGCACTTACAAAAACGTTTCCTTGATGGTAGTCCGTAGAATCGTGTTTGTACAACACGTTGGGCACAGTGCCGCAAACTCCGCAGCCGGCTCCTGAACATTAAGCTGCCTAGGAATGAGCTCCATGTTGGCACACGCCATGCGCATGACCGAAGCCATTGCAAGCGCGAGGGACGTCTTCATAATGAATGGACTGCCTGCCGCAAACTGACGCTTGGCAAATGCGGTAATCACAGAAACCTGAAAGGAACAATAAATTGTAAAACAAAAAAATCAGTGGAAGATTATCCTTCTTTGTATTTTCTTGTGAAACAAAAGAGCTTCTGTGGTGTTGCGAACTTGGGATGAAGCCTCAGCCTGGTGGAAGCTTTGGCCTGGAAACGGCACGCTTCAATCGAAAGGAGTTTGCAACCTCCTTTTCGTATGCGAAGGATGTAAATAAGAATCTAAGAGAAGAAAAGCATTTGTAGTCTACGGGAGAAATTAACAGCCAGCCCATGAGATTACTTACCAGTGCGTACTGGGCATGCAGGTACTCGATTCGGCATGGACTGTGCGTGGCATGATTTGCGCCCGCAAACACGTTACACAGAGCATTAGCAGGTTGAGAATACCGCAATCTTCGTATTTGCAGCATGAATAAATTCCGGAAGCTCTGGTGCCTAAATGAAATAAGACATGTACGCCGAGGCTTACGCCACGGCCATCAACGGCCGCTGGGGGTGGACGTGTGGTATGTCCATCTTGCACAATTTCCCCGGATTTGAGAAATCGCCATACTTGGGTGTTCGATTTTGCGATATCGAAAAGCCATATTTTAAAGCTCCACAGCATAATAACTGAGCAGGTCACAAGGCCGCCGTGGTACCATGCCAACCCCAAGGTGAGCGGAGACGGGCGTCGGCACTGCGCAGGGCCGCTCACGCAGCTGGTCATTGGAAACTGCCGCAATCACAGTCAAACTCGCTATCACACTCGACCCCAATTTCTTTGGCAAACAAGAACAATGTCGCATGTCTCAGAGCCTCGAGGGGCGCAGTGCACGGATAGCAAACAACGGCCCTCGAGCGGCCCGCGCGGGTGGTCCTGATTGGCCGCTGTGGCTTGTCTAAACCCGACGGGCGCCTCTTCAACGGTGTCATTTCCAGTCCTGCAAGCCACCTGTTCGAGATTACGTAGCTCAAATTGGAAAAAGAAAAAAGAAACATGAAATTTGATGGGAACAAAGGTGCAGTGCGCCAAGTAGCTACTCGTCATGGTACTACGGACAGAATGTTTCAGTGTGGTGTTGAAGCTCAGGTGTGGGTGTTGAGACCCGTGTCGTGCGTCCAGACGTTGAAGTCTTTACGTCTTTGGTGTTGCGACCAACTCAGTCAGCGTAGACCTAGCGAACAATTACCTTGTGATGAAAACAATGCACAGCGAGAACGAGCTGGAGTTAGTAGTCGTCTCCACGACTGATAACTTCCTTGCACGATTCTCGAAGTAGAATGGTCTGAATGGGTTAGAAGCTTTGTCCCAGTAAAAAAAGCTTGGAGACGTACATGTTCAAATTGGGCAGAGTAAGACCCTGCAATGTCGACCAGCGGAGGGTACGCTTCCAGGATCCCATTTGCCACCAGGCAATTCAGCTGTGAGACGGTCAGCATGCTGTGATTCGAGTTTCCTGAGATTAGAGCTCACCCCGGCAACGTAGCGATCGACCCCGAGGCGGTCGAGGTATCGGCGTGCAAAGACAAGTGTGCCAAAGTTTTCTTTGATTGTCTTGAACACGCGATTGGCCGAGTTGAGGGGAAAGTTTACGCGCGACGGAGCGTCATCGCTCAAGCCGTATCCATAAATGCCACTCTGTATCAATTTTAGCCACCGAGAGCGGAGATGGATTTGAATCAAGAATGCGTACCTCTTCCCGAGTATAGCCACGGCCAGTTGAACCAAACGTCTCGATTGCAAAGATTTCACCCTCTTCCATCTTAGTCTCATCCGAGTGCTTAAGGAATGGAATTGTCTTTTCGCCATGAATGTGATAATGCTTGATATCATGTCCACAAAGATTTCGCACCGGTTTCACAGGGTAGACTTTGCCTCGAATCTCGACCTCGTAGCTCTCCATTGTCTCTTGAATGGCAGCGCTAATGTCACAGATGCGCACGTCTATTCCCGCAGTCTATGGACGCACATGTTAGCAGTGTAGTCACTGTTTTCCACTGCGCATTTTGGTTACCTTGATACCGGTATTAGTGGCGTCCTTGACGGCGGCCAGCAGATTGTCGTACGTCGGATTGAAAGCCATGGTAAAGGCGCTGTCGACAATCCAGCCGTTGATTTGCACGCCAAAATCGACCTTCATGACATCATCGTATTGCAGAACAGTGTCCTTGCGCCCAGGATTCGGCGTGTAATGAGCCACGCAGTTGTTCAGTGAGAGGCCCGTAGGGAAGCCCAATCCAGACCGAAGAGAAGAACCGGGTTCTAGGCCCTGGTTTCCCAAGAGTGCTCTGACACCATCTTCAATACCCACAGCAACCTCGGTCAGAGTTGAACCTGGTTTGGCCGTTTCCTGAACCCAGCGTCTGACCTGGCGATGAATCTCTGCAGACTTGCGGTAGTTGTTTAGAAACTCGCTGTCCTCTAAGTTGGGGCGCCCTGCCTGACGGAACTCCTCAGCCTTGGCTCGGACGGTCGTTTGGTGAGATGCATTGTAATCCATGAGCTGGCCCGGCTTGAATTCCCCAGACGGAAACAATTCGTCCAACGGAATCCGAGGCGGCGACGACTGCTTGGATGCCGCGGACTTCTTCTTCTTCTTGGGCCGCTTACGCTTTTTCTTGTTGTTCGTTTCAGAGCCAGTGGTCTGGGTTAGCGCGGTGGTGGCAGAGGCGGCTTGTGCCTCGTCATCGTCGTCATCGCCTTCATCACATCCATCACTTCCCATGCATCCATCGCCATCGCGAGCGATGTGGTTGCCTCGTGGTTCACCGCCGGCGGCGTTGGATCCGTTGAAAGGCGGGGCGTCTTGACGACATCAGTCAATGCTACGAAAAATACGCGGGCCGTAGCTGTTTACGAGTAGCTTAGCGTACCTTGCCTTCCAGGATCCTCATCTTCGATAGTCTTGGAGCCCATGCTTGCATAGCCAAAGGCGTGGCGTTTTGTTCAATCAATTTGAGGTTGTAGGATGGAAATTTTTGGCCCGGCCGAGTCCGCCCGGCACCAGGGATATGCTACACGTGACAATCTTCGGCGATACCCATTTCGGCACGATTCATTATAAGAAGAATAAGAAGTTCACAAATGAGAGTAGAAATATTTGCATGATGAGTGAACGGCTTATCACCCATTCTCTGCGCCGCATTGTCGCGAGTGTAGCTTTCTGCTGTTCGTCACAAAACATCCTCAGCCAGGTATGACGTTATTTTCGACCTGTGCCCTACATCCGCAGTCTACCGGATAGCTGCGACTGGGAGAAAGAAACGCCAATTCTTGAACCTCATTCTGCTTCTAGAAAATAGCCAAGACTAGCATTCCGCCGCTTAACGGTTCATTACTGGTTGTGGAAATTAGCGTCGTGACTCATACGCTGTCGGAGTTTCGTTTAGTTAATGTTAGTGGCAGTTGGCCGCGAACAAGACTGTAGCATAACTACTTAAGCTCTGACGCCAGCAACAACTTCAGGACTGCAACTCGGCGGACCTTGGCCGTTCAAACAAAAGAAATCGCCCGTCTTTGAAAAAAATGCCTCAGATCGGAAAGTTCCATATTCGCGATGCGGGCACATCACCAATTGATCTAGATGCCATCATGGGCTCTCTGGATGCATCGGTCCACCACCTTGCCAGCAATGGCAACGGCGAACAGTGGGGGCCAAAGCTGTTTTCGGAGAGGGATGGCTACCGCGAAGATGTGGGAGAGGATCTTAAAACATCCGAAAATTATCGCTTGACTGGGCAAGGCCAGGCGAAGAGGACTTTTATCGCAGAGGTAGAAGATGCGAACGCCGAGAATGGCCTACCACGTCGTGTGGACGAGAATGGGATTTCCTGGCTGCCAGTGGGCAACCTGGAGATTGCAGAAAACAACCTTGGCGATTACTTTACCGATATGGCGGAGTTGCGACCGTATTTGGAGGAAGCCAAATCCATCGAGGGCGGCTTCTTATGCATTGTCTTTGTCATGTCAGACGCTCGTGCCGGGGAGCGCGCAAAGGGCTCTGGAGCCGCTCAGGTTGAGTACGCAAAGCAATATGCTCGGGAGCGAGGGATGAAGGCGTTATATTTGGACTGTTGGGTGGGTGGGACGCTGGGGCTGGTCAAGTAAGTGGACGAGATTCTTGAGATACTCTGGCAGCACTAATCATTACAGCTATTACGAAAGTCTGGGATTCACACCCATTGGCGACTATTCTTTCGAGAGGCCAAGATCGAAGAGCAAGAGTACCTGGAACGGCCGAGTATTCAGGATGTCACTGTGAGTACAGCCGAAAGGACGCAAGCGAAGTGCTCAGGGTCGAGGTCGCATTTATATGGCATGAAAGTACAAGGCCAAAGGTTAGCAAGGCTATGTAACGCTTCAGGGTAGTGCTTCACAAAAAGCTTCTTTGTTAAGAGCCGTCGGAATTGGCATCGCTGCTTTTTATCCGGCCCCTCGGCTACTGCTCACTGGGCGAGCCGTGTGAGAGGCCGACAGCTCTGGCAACCAGGAACGAAATTCGACAGTGCGTTATGCCTAGCTGTGCTCTGACAACAGGAAAATTCTACCATTGGAGCAAATGATTTGTACCGTATTCCTATGCAGTTACCGGCTCGGCCGAGACAGCTAGCTTTCGGGAAGTAAGTTAGTGCCGTCCCGCTGCGTCCCGCGATCCCTCACTCCAGCGGGCAAACAAACAAGCGAGGACCTGTCCAATATACTTTCGCTTCTCAAATATCAAACTAGAATTTATCCTTGCCACCCCCGCCGGCAGCAATCAAGCTCAAGGGATTCTTGTCTGTGTGCGTGAATCCATTGGCGCTGCGGGCGCTGTGGCCTATGCATGTCTCAACAGCGCCCCAATGACCGTGGTTGTTTGTTTGACGCCACATTAAGCCCAGATTTGCCACGAAAGATAGACCTGCTGCGTTGGAACTTTGGAGTATGTACGCATGGGTCAAGCCATCTGCTGTCCAGGCAGGGCATCGAATGAGACATGCAGAGGACCACAGCACGATGTGTTTGCATTTCTTCCTTGTTGTAGTGTCGCCAGCCTTTGAACGCTCTCAGGCCACCGAATCCATCTAGCTTTCAATCATACTTATCGCGCAGATTCTTTGAATCATTTGCGTTTGCTCTCATTGGAGCTAGGAGATCTGGTACATCCACCAGAAACTGGCTCAGCTCATGACAGAAGTTACAAGTCGCTAGACACATCATCACGTCGAGTGTCAAAGCGAACCCTTCGCTTAATTAAAATGAGGTTGAAATTGTTGTCGGGTCTGATTCTGGCGTTTGGCTTTGCCGATGCGCAGTTTGGTGATTGGGCACAAGGTCAGGTCAATACAACCATCTGCATCTGGAACCAACCTCGAGGTATGACGAAACTACAATTGCACACAACATGTACAGCAAAACTTATTACAGTGCAAAATAGCGGCGATCGTGCGTGATACTATTTACATTGACGGCGGTTCTGTATGGTGGACTCCTGGTCTAGAGAACGGAACTCTTGGTCCAATTTCCAACCAAGGTGCGTTTCTATACTTGAACAAACGACAGGCCTGCTTGCTAACGTACTGCTTCAACGCGTCAACAGGAAACTTCCAGGGAATCATCTTGTCATATAACCTGGGCAAGCCATTCAACCGCGACACAGATGTGACGGGAATCCTGCTAGATGGGAGCCTGTCCAAGGCAAGAGGTGGTAAAGGCAACGCCAACGGTGACGGACCCGTCTACTACGATGGTGCGCTTCTCGCCAACGACGCACAGTTCTTCCTATATGGTGGGGCAGTCTTCCAAGACGACGATTTGTACGAAACGCCGCCGAGTTACGAGACGCTCGAGTACCAGGCGTATGCGTATGGCCCGGACAAGCCGTTGTGGAAGCCAAATTTCAGCAGCAGAAGATTGACAGACGGCGTAACGAGGTACATTGCCTATGGCGGTGCAGCTAGTGCGCCTTCAGAGAACAAGGCATGGTACTTTTCGGGACTATCCTCTCCCAGTCGAGGTCCCTTCTCCTGGAATCTCGCAGCCACTGCCGATACCAGAGCGTCTGTCCCCTCGAATACGCTCATCACGCTAGATATGGAGAGTCAGCTGTCCGAAAAGTGGACAAATTCGACTCTGCCTAGTAACATCAAGCCCAGGGCAAATCCAGAAGTCGTATGGGTTCCGGTCGGCGAACAGGGCATCCTAGTTGTGCTCGGCGGTGCAGTCTATCCTGAATGGGCCGGCGAAGCCCACATCTCACCGAACGAAACCCTCAGTGTAAGTGAGAACAATGATGTGCAATATTATATCGGAATCTGACAGATGAAAAGGCAAAAGAAAGTCCTGTATTTATGAGCACGATTGATATTTATGACGTTGCCAACAACACATGGTATCAGCAGCCCACCATAGGAGGCCCCGGCACAAGAACGCGGGGATGTGCTGTTGTCGCCCCTGCTGCGGATCGATCGAGCTTCAACATTTACTACTACGGCGGCTTTGACGGAGTCCATCTGACAGAAGAATTCAACGACGACGTCTGGGTCCTGTCGCTTCCATCATTCACGTGGACGAAGATTAGCGACGGCAAGCCAAGTCATGCCCGTGCTGGCCATAAATGCTTCCTGCCATACCCTGATCTGATGATGGTCGTCGGTGGCTACACGCCTCCCACGGGCACCACGCTGACTTGCCTGGAAAACGGGCCCATTGTTATCTTCAATATCACCAGTGGCGAGTGGATGGACTCGTACGATCCGAGCAAGTACGGCGCCTACGGCGTGCACGCAAGTGTGCAGGCAATGATTGGCGGGGACAGCACCGGAAATGCCACGGCAACAAAACCCGTGCGGTCAGGATGGGCGACACCAGCTCTCGGCGATGTGTTTGCCACATCGTACGACTTTGGCAAGATCAAGACCTACTGGCCGTATAAGTCGCCCGCTACAAACAAAACAGAGTCTCCTAGGCAGCCCTCGTCGCCTGACCAAAAGTCCAAAGGTGTACCCAGCTGGATAGCTCCTGTGCTGGGCGTTGTGCTAGGTCTCGTTTTGCTGACTGGAGGTGTTCTTATCTTTTGCATCTGGAGTCGCCGAGTAGCGAGTCGCAGAGGATCCGACGCACCCTCTTCGCACGAAGCCATGTCGGAGCGCATCTTCTACTGGGCCAAAGCAAACTCGCAACGAAAGTCGCCGACACTGACATCCTCTTGCGGAGATTCTGCGCTAGAGCGCTCTGCTACCCAGAAATCATCCAGCACAACTGCCGCTACTCCTTCTCCGACTAGTGATACTGGTGTCGTTGAAGCGTCTCCTCCCACATGTCACGAAATGGAAGACACCCAGATTGCCGAACTTGGTGGTACGTTGAGCATCAGTCCAATAAGACTCCGCCGCCCATGCTTCTAGCTATCGGCTAACTCTCTGTAGATACCTCCTCGCCAGTAGAGCTGCACGACACGGGCCTCACGACCGCAGCTGCGGTCCAGGTAAACGCTGGATTTGCACCCCTCTTGACCACATTTAGCTCGTTTGCCTCTCTCCGGTCGTTTGCGGACGACTGCCCGATTCCGGTGAGTAGCATTAGTGGCAGCGGCAGCGAGAGGACGCCGTCCACGACGCAGCACCCGTCGCGCTGGCCGCGGAAAATGTCAGTCATCTCTTCCGTGAGCTTTGAGAGCGGCAACGGAACGAACGCGCACTCGCCCAGCAGCATCGTGAGTCCGATCGGCCCAAGGACGCCGCCGCGGGGAGGACACGACGACAATCATGCCGACGGGGAGGTGGCAGCTGGGGCTAGTCCCCTGAAAAATGTCATGAGCAAGAGCAATATTCGACGAGGCTTAAATTGAATGTAAAGACCCTCCATCTTGATTCAAAACGCATTTTCTGCTTTTTTTCTATATACGATAACTTTTGCCTCTGTTTTACTCATTGTGCGAGGCCGAGTTTGAGCCCCAAGCTTCAAATCATCAGTTGTATATCCATACTCCAATGCACTTTATAGTGGTCTCTAAACTTCAGTGATTTCGTCTTCATTATCCGCCAGCTCTGTGATTCGCTTCTGGTCACGGTCCTCGCCTTCTTCGTCGCGCATAATGAGCTGCACCAGTCTGTCGCAGGCCTCCTGGACCTCCTCATCGTTTACCCGGCTGTGCGTCTCGCGGATGACAGGGTAGATGTTGACCTCACGAAGATAGTCCCGCCCGAGTCTTGTTGTTGTGAGCAGAAGCAGAGTCTCTAGATGTGTCTGAATGATTGTGTTGTCCGGGTCACGCTTCTTATCCGGCGGCAACAGCTGCAGGTCGGGAAGCATGTTCATGGTCTCGTCTACATCGTACTCTTCATTGCCAGTGATTGGGAGCATGATGTAAGGGAGAATGTCGATTCCTTGGGTGGACAGGAACGATGGGTGCGAGTCAAGGTCGAAAGCGACATTTTTTAGTGTACTGGCAACACCTTTGCGGCGAACGTCGGACTTGTGCTCGGTAAACACCTTGAGCTTTGTGATGGGGATGACCTTGTCGTAGGCCTGTTCGGTGACAAAGTACTTGCGAATGTCGTCGTGTTTGGATAAATCAGCCAAAACATACGCGAGATAGTCAAAGTCGCCTTCTGGGTTGTAAGAGCCATCCTGGCCCTTGACGAAGAGGTCCATAAGCTGGTTGAGGATGGAGTCGTCAGAGCCCAACTCCTTGGGAGGCTCTTGCTTCTTGTCTATGATGCGCTTGAGGCTATCTGATTTGGTCATGTTGGCCAATACCATGGTCAGTAAGTTGGCATTTTCTTCTTTGGGGCCCTGTGCCATCGCGTTAGCACAGTCCAACTGCCAGCTCTGAGACTAAATGCTGCCCTACCACAATAAATGAGAGAACCAGATCCAAAAACTTGTCATCGGTAGCTAGACATTCCAGAACATCTAGGTCGCCAGAGAGGTTTATCAAGGAGCTCAGTGCATGCTCTGCAACTTGCTGTGAGATGTGTGAGCAACGGCCGCCGTTAGCAAGGCCAAAAAAAAGGCACTTACAGGATGATCATTGAGGAGAACCTTGAGGTTCTTAATCGGTCTCATATCATCCACCTTGAAGATACTGGGGTCCGAGAGCGAATATGGAACCAGGTTCTCAGTGGCTAGCAGCCGAACCTGAGGGTTCTGGTTGGTGATGAAGCCCACGAGCTGCGACCAGGTTAGCATGCAGACTGTGCTGGGAGAGGAGGAGCATACTTCTTCGAGTTCGGTAGGCATTTTTGTGTAAATTTCAAAGAACAGATAGGAATACTATACACGGGCCTTTCGGCAGATTTGCATGAAATTGTTAGACAGCCGACGAGTGAGAGCTGCTGCCATGATAAATGTTTGGAGGGGCCGTTTTTTGATCTTTGGTGGGGCAGCGATGGTTTACAGCGAGCGGCGTAGTGACTTCTAGAAGGCCGAGTAGGGGAGGCAAAGATGTGTATTTTTCAGCACAAGAAAAAATGATTTACGCGGATAAAAAAGCGTTGATAACATATCCATAAATCGTCATATTCTTTCCAGGTTTTAGTAGCCCAAAAAAAAAAAATCGGCTGCGGCTGGCACACGACACCAGCCAACTCCCAAGGTACAATGAGCCCAAAGGCGGTCAACGCACAGTCGCCAAAATTGCTGGCACGCTAAACCGTAATCAGACAAGAGGGGTGGCAGAACTGCCCGCCAGACACAAAATTTTGACTTTGGCCGCAACTTTTGTCGCACCGCCCACCGAGCCCACCAAGACGTAAGTCGACGCAGAATATAATACACAGACACTCTTGCAGCGCATCGTCTCAAAAAAATGCCCAAAGCGACGACTCCTACCGCAAATCGCGGCTCCCGCCGTCACAACCCCCTCGAGGACGATCTTCTCGCCACGGGAATTCTCCGCAACAAGCCTAGCAAAAAGGGCTCCAAGAACGACAATGACGAGGACCAAGATGCGTTTGTCGACTCCAAGGCGTCCAAGAACATTCTCCGTATTGGTCGCGAGCTGGCCGAAGAAGACAATGCCGAGCGTGCAGGCGCTGTTGCGCCCCCCACCATTGACAACTTTGGCTACGACTCCCGTTTTGGTGATCTCGAGGACGAGGCCAAGGTGTACGGCGACGACGACGAAGCCTGGGGAGACGACGACGACGAGGTAGAGGAAATTGAAGTCGACCCCAATGATTTGGAAATGTACCGCAAGTTCATGCCCGACGAGGAAGAC
This sequence comes from Akanthomyces muscarius, assembly GCF_028009165.1. Classification (NCBI taxonomy): domain Eukaryota; kingdom Fungi; phylum Ascomycota; class Sordariomycetes; order Hypocreales; family Cordycipitaceae; genus Akanthomyces; species Akanthomyces muscarius. Next base: position 2,725,503 of record NC_079245.1, on the reverse strand, counting down.
GACCTGCTCAAGCACGGCTGGGACCGTCAGCCCACTGGCGACGAACAGGACGAGGAGCCCACCAACCTGGCCGATCTCATCCTCCAAAAGATTGCTCAGCACGAAGCCCGACAGGAGCACGGCGAGGTCGCCCCTCCTCCCGACGACTATGAGATCCCTCCCAAGGTTGTCGAAGTATATACCAAGTAAGTTTTATGTAAACGGGAGGTAATGGATGCCTGCTAAATCAGCCGACCAGGATCGGTGAAATTCTCTCCCGCTACAAATCTGGTCCTCTTCCCAAGCCTTTCAAAATTCTTCCCACGATCCCTCACTGGGAAGATATTATCGACATCACCAAGCCCGAGAAATGGACGCCAAACGCTACTTACCAAGCGACTCGCATCTTCGTTTCGGCCAAGCCCCACGTCGTCCAACGGTTCCTGGAGATGGTCGTTCTCGAGAAGGTCCGCGAGGATATTTACGAAACGAAAAAGCTCAACGTCCATCTGTTCAACTCCCTCAAGAAGGGTCTATACAAACCATCGGCTTTTTTCAAAGGCTTCCTTTTCCCTCTTGTCGGTAGCGGAACCTGCACCATTCGCGAGGCACACATCATCTCTGCCGTCCTTGCGAGAGTTTCCATCCCGGTTCTCCACTCTGCCGCGGCCATCAAGGGACTCTGCGACATTGCCGCCCAAGAAGCCTCCCAGAACAACGAGGGTGGTGGCGCAACCAACTTGTTTCTCAAGACCCTTCTCGAGAAGAAGTATGCTCTGCCCTACCAGGCCATCGACGCACTTGTTTTCCACTTCCTCCGCTTCCGCAGCGTCGACCCCGCCTCGGTACAAGAGGATGAAGCCATGGCTGGCGTTACTGGCGACGTGCGTACCAAGCTGCCCGTCATCTGGCACCAGGGCCTTCTCGTATTCGCACAGCGATACAAGGGCGACATTACAGAGGACCAGCGCGAGGCCCTTTTGGATCTGCTCCTCACACATGGCCATTCAGCTATCGGTCCCGAAGTTAGACGAGAACTTCTCGCAGGTAGAGGTCGTGGCGTGCCGCTGGAGCAGCAGGGCGACATCCTCGACGGTGACGATACTATGTTGATTGATTAAATAACGTACATAACTAGCGCAGGAAAAGTCATGATTGCATGTTTTGCGGGGTGTTTTGGCGTCATATCTCTGGTTCGAAACTTTTGACAGACGTGTCATAGTCATACATACAGAATATATTCTTTTGTATAAGCTCCTTCTGGACGCGGTTTGCTTCCTCGCGGTCCTCGCTCCTGCCACTTCAGCAACAGGCCAGTGCCAGTCGCCGTATATCACATTGACCTAGCGCTCGCGTGCACTGTCAACGGGGCTTCTAGATTGTAAATCTTGCCTTCGACCTACGCTCCTATTACACTTTCTGGCCCCACGCATTTGTGATTGCGCGTCTTCGATATTATCTATTTGTGTGTTTGGCGAGTCGCATTTATTGTCGCCGTCGTTTTATCCGGTGGCATCTTCCCTAGAACAATCCGACCACGAAATATTAATACGGATTGGCCGCAATGACGTCGTCATTGCTTACTCGGCCATGGTCACATCATTCAAGCGCGGCTAGAGAACCAAAGTATGTCGCGGGCCGGAACACAAGCAGGGCACAACGACAGCCCACTGACCCCAGCGATTTAGCTACTTCGATATCCCCATGCAAGCATTTTCAACGGCATCACCATCCTTTCTCATGAACCTTGTTACACCCTCGGCGACGGGCATAAATGCGAACCTCGACTCGCCAGGATGGAAGACGCTCGGCTCGGTTGGTACCGCCACAGACGCGGCTTCATCACCGCCCGCAACAACACCGGCGCTGCATAGCGGACCATCGCCCCCATTTGGGGTCGATCCTCCTCGTTCGCCACGCAACGGGTACGAGTAGGTCTGGTTCCCCGAGGGATACTGGGCAGAGCGACAACCATCTTCTATGCCGAGGAGGAGCAGTGTCTCCAGCGCCCGCTTTTAGAAATGGCGTGCACGCTCCAACAAGTCGGCGAGCGAGCAAGAAGCGAGGGACGTTTCGTACGCATCGCCCATGTCCTCACTGTCTGCAGAGAGGCATTCCCAGATCCAGCAGATGCCGAGTCCGTATTTGTCCGAGTCCGCCCATGTTCTGTCTTTACAGAGGCCAGTTCAAGCTTCTTCGTCACGCCGTACCAGCCGCGCGCCGCGGCTGACACCAAGCTCTACGGGTACTCCGCCAAAGATTGCGGATGTTACAGCGTATGTCAATAGTGAGACCGGCCATGCCCACGAAGAAAAACACGATGCATTTAAATTGCACAAGCTCTTTCATCACGCGAAACTTCGTCTGAAAAAGCACAAGTCTGTATGTACTCTGCGAATGGAGAGTCTGCAACCCATGGTTTTCTAACCAGGCTGTAGAAAAATTGGCATGATGAAGAAACGCTTGGTGACACCCAAGCACCTGCCAACGACGACCAAGCACATCACGAGAAGGCTATTCCAGGGTTAGGCAAAACTGGGACTTGGCTGCGCGAAGAATTTGGAAATGGGAAAAAGACTATGAAAATATTTGGTCGCGTGCCATGGAATCGCAAAGATTCCACTGCCTCATTTAGCAGTGTTTCTAGCTCAATAAGAGAAGTTCTCCGCGGAGACACACCACCGGCATCACCATTATTGGCGGACAACGCTGCATGTAAGTACATGTCACCTAAATACGGCCATGTTTCTAACCAGTGTAGACCTCAATCATAAATGGACGTCAAATACCTTTCCAGGTGGCGTACGTCGCAAGTCCGGTATAATACTTGGCCACGAGCTAACACTATATAGGAAGCCGTGCGAGTGAGCACTCCCCCAATGGACGAGGACACGGCAGATGGCAGGCCCCGCGGCTTCTTTGGCCTGCTGACACCTCCACAGCCCGAAACCGCCGGTTCGCAGGCTTTTCTTACTCCTATGACCTCTGTGCATGCAAGTCCGAAATACAATGCTCACCGCATGAGCCTCGCCGTCCCTTCACGGGAGTGGTGGGAGGGGAAACCGCAGAAACCAGTCCGGTATGGAGAAACGAGCTCGGCTGCCAAGTTTGAGTTTGATGTGCCTGAGCATCTGCCCAACAGCCCCATGTGTCCAGCGAATGGGCGTCATAAAAGTGGCGGTACTGGCTTGTGTGTCTACCATGGCCGGAGGAGAGCGCTGTCTACAGTTCGCGACGAAGGCAATAGACGAAGGGACTCTGGCAGCACTAGCTGAGTCCACGAGTCTGAATGCTCAAACCCCTACGACCCAATTTGCAGGGGTTTTCAAGGCGCGCAGAGGTGCATGAATGAAATGAGTTACGCCATGTAGTGGTTCCTAGTAGTGATACTCCTAGCAGACATTTACAGTCAAGTACCTTTTCAATACAGGTTTCGATCATATCTGACGGCCGAGAGGAAGCGACGCTTCTGCTGCAGTGTTTTTGATCATCTGTCAATTTGCTGGCCGAGAAATTTGATTCTCCATGGTTGTACCAATAAGTGTTGGTTCTCGCACAGGCTAACGTTTGATATATTACGATTGGTCCTGTCTCAAATACACGAGTCATGTATGCGCCTTCTGTATTTGGTGCTGCCCGTGAGCGACAGCGCGGTTGGCAACTGACAGACAGGCTTTAAATATTCACGCTGCGACAAACACCAAACGACCAAGCTGCGATCTTGCCAACATCGGGCATATTCCGATTTTTCCGTCGCAAAATGCCAAGAATCATTTCATGGAACCAACTGCGCCTCAATTATGGCTCGAGAGAGGGTCCTGGAGGCCATTAGCCGGTGGAGTAGCGATGGCCCAAAGCAGTCACATCTTGAAGAAGGTCGTGCCAAGCTAGCGAATCAGCCCTGCCATCGAGCACTGCCGAGTGTCGGTCACTAATCATTACCCTGTTCGGCAACGGAGGACTCCTGAAGCCAGACCGGCCCAAAGAGAGATCGGAACTGGGCAGAGAAAAGAGGCTAGTGGTTGGTGGTTGCTGTGATTTAAAAGACGACGAGGAAGAGGACGACAATAGAAGCATCAATCAGATTGAGAAGAACCATGAGAAAAAAAGAGGAGAGAGGTGAGCATGAAAGGGGGGAAAGAGTCGAGGAAGAATGAAAATACTAATTCACTCGTTCTATTATAGCGTGGCGCCCGTCTTCGTCACCTATACGCCGGGGACCCGCGACCGGTGAGTGGGCTCGCGCTCAAGCGAAAGCTTCTTTTGAGTCGTCACCACCTTGTGTGCGTCCTGGGCTTTTGTTTCCTTGCATCAAAATCTATATCAATCTGGTCGCCTGCATTGACAGAAACATGCCTGGCAGTTGCCATTGAGATATGCATACTGATGCATCATGGACCACGAACAAGCTCACATTGTCGCCGCTGAGAAACCGCAGTGGTTCAAGAGCCCGCTAGCGTCTGACCGGCTCCGGCGCCCATCCGAAGCACAACCTTGCGCCTCGGACCCTTTCAAGGACGCGAATGTAGGTGTCGATGGGCAGGGTCAAGGAGGCGGTGGCAGCAGCTACGACGGCCATCCTCCGTTCAAGCGATACGAGGAGCCAACCCTGTTGGAGATATTCTACGACTTGTTCTTCGCCGCCAACTACAACGTCTTTACGCAGAGCCAGGCCGTCACCAACCACCAGCGCTTCAAGGCCTACATCGGCTACTTTAGTCTTCTCTGGGGAACCTGGCTCGTCGTCACGCTGTACGACGTGCGCTATGTGACGGACAGCATCTTTGAGCGCGTGGCTCGCGCCGTCCAGCTCGGCGTCCTCGTCGGCTTCACCGTTGTGGCGCCCAATTTCAATCCAGAGGACCAGGATCAGTCCACCATGATGACAATGTGTAAGTCGTCGTTGTCGGTCCCCGAAAACTTGGCCTTGTACTGACATAAGTCCCTGTCTAGCCCTAATGCTATTCTTCTCTCGTCTTTGCCTAGCCATTGAATACGCACACACGCTTGCCCAGATTTACAAGTACAAGCGCGCACGACTGCCTCTCTATCTCCAAATCGCCATCAACACCATCAGCGCGCTCGTCTATCTCGGCATCACATTCCGCTTTCAGGGGAAGCAGAGCCGTGTCTACATTACATGGTACATCTTTACCGCGGGCGAGGCCATACTAAGCCTCGTCATCTCGAATTACTGGAAGACGCTGAGCTTCACCCGCACGCACCTGATGAAGCGTCTCAGCCTCATCACTATCATGATCCTCGGCGAGAGCATCCAGACTGTGGCACAGAACATTGCTACAATGGTCAAGACATCCGCAGCATGGAGTCAGTAAATTCTAGAAGCCCGTAAATTTCCTTTCTTCTGTCAGGCGCGCTAACCTCGAGGCTCTTCTTAGATTCTTTTACCATTGGCATGATTACTGCCGCCTCAGGCACAATTTACTTCATCTTCCTCGTCTACTTTGACTGGATGCGCCATCTCCAGCTGCCGGCGCTGCGCCAGCAGATATGGACTGCCCTGCACTACCCCTTTCACCTGTCTCTGGTGCTGTTCATGCGGGGCTTCACGCAGCTCATCCTGTTCGGCAAGGCGTTTAACGTCCTCAACACGATTGCCGACAACTGGCAGTACGACCCGTCCCCTGGGCCGCGAACCTTTGACGAGCTGACCAACAACACCTCGAGCCGTTCCATCGCTGACGGCCTAGCCAACGAGACGAGTCAGATCTTTGACCTTTACCCGCCCCAGGACTCGGCGGCACGCATCGTCGTCAACCACTCGATTTACAACATTTCCATGATCCCCGATGCGACCTGGGTCAACCTGCAAGACTATCTTGCGACAGCCAACGACAGCGCCGTGCTGGATGACGCCACTGTCAACGGCTTTGTCACGCTCGTGGAGCAAATTGTCAACATCTACTCGGTCATGGCCAATAGCGTCAGCAAGTCCTTTGGCATCGACGTCAGCACCGAGACCAAGCCCAAGCATCCTAACAGCAGTAACCCCATCGAGCTGGCCGAAAACGAAGTCACCATCAGCGACAAGACGAACCAGCGCGCACGGCTCGTGTTTGCCTACACGTATGTCGCCTGCGGCTGCACGCTCGTCCTGCTCGTGATGATGGCCCTCGTGTCGCGCATGTCGCCCCTCGGCCGGCTGCCGCGCCTGCGCTTCATCATTTGTGCCCTCTTCGGCATTGGCATCGCCGTGACCGCCACCCTCTTCTTCGTCCCTGACGATGCCGACACCTTCCTCCTGACAGCCTGGCCTATACCCACCATCGGCCTTGCCTGGTTCGTGGTGACGGTGCTCGTCCACGTGCGCGGCAGCGCCGGCGGCGGCCGGACCCGATCCGCGCTCGACACGGTGCGCAATATTGTCGGCCTCTTTCGGCCGAGGAAGAAGAACAAGGAGACACGTCGCCAGCGCGACGATGATGAGGACAGCCAGCGCGTCATTCTGCGTTTCTGGCCGCCGACGCGGGAGAACACCGATCTCTCTGGCGCGGAAACGTTGAAGGGCGCCGCTGGCGGTGCTGCGCCGCGAGGGAGGCGCGTGTCTTTTCGGGACGTGTCGCCCAAGGGTGCGCCTCGGTTGGATTCACCAGAATCTTCGAGATTTAAAGATGAAGATCACCAACATCGAAAAGCCGACGGCAGCGAGCACGTGTAAACTTGTATTTAGCAAAGCAAATGTCAAATTCTGTAGGTTAAGTGCAAATAGTACGAATAGTATAAGCGGAAAAAATAGCAATGATTACACCAATCATGTACCCATTATATACTGATTCCACTCGTTCATGCCAGAAATTAGCCAATATAAGACGAAAGATGATACCTACACGAGAACTAGCATGTGTAACTATTCTAAGCCAATATTTCAGGGCTACACGGCCGCTCTTCTTCTGGGCGTACATTAAATATTAAGTCAGACGCTTTGGCAAACTCTTACGGGTGGGAGGATACGAATCACAAACTCAGTTTGGTGATTAACAGTTTATTTATCAAAAAGAGTAAACGTAAGTTCTAATCCTCTAGACGAGCGCCTGCGTTTAACAACATCAAACCCGCTTCACTCCAGCAAAGAGGCCTGGTTAGTGTACAAAACATCCACGACGTTGCTGAGCTTGTCAATCGTCGACAGGGCCGCGTCGTACGACTGGTCGCGGTGCGTCTCGTCGTAGATGATGAGGCAGCCGGCGCCCTGGTCCAGGACGCCGATGATGACCTTGTCGAGGATCATCTGCGAGAGCTTGCGCTCGACCTGCTGCGTGTCGAGGCCGACCATCTTGGCAATGTGGTCAATCTCAACGCGCGAAAAGGGTTCAATGACCTTGATGAGGTTCTGCTCGAGCATGGCGTCGTAGAGGCGGCGGAGGTGGTTACGGATGAACGCGTCGCTGCCGAGCTCGTAGCGGTACGTGGAGAGGGCGCGCTCGTACTCCTCGAGCGAGCGGTTGCCGTGCGCGCGGGCAATGGCCTTCATGGCCTCGAGGTTCTGGCCGGCGTACTTGACGGCCTGCTTCGACGTCATGAGCTGGTTGACATCGTCGACGAGGTTAAGCATGATCTTGCAGAGCAGCATGTACTGCAGGGCAGCCTGGGCCTTGTTGTTCTCGTCCTGCGTGTGGTAGCCGTCGAGGGCCTCGATGAAGTAGGAAAAGGCCGTGTTAAAGTCCTTGTCCTCGGCGTGGAGCATGCCGCTCTGCATGTCGAGGTTGGCCTGCAGCAGCGGCGGCGTGTAGACGCTGGCGGCGCTCGTGCGCGCGCTCGTGAGCGCCGCGCGGGCCTTGGGGATGTTGCCGAGGGCGTGGTAGACGCGCGACTCGAGTAGCTGCACCTCGACCAGACGCAGCTTGTCGTCCAGACGCTTCAGCTCCCGTAGCAGACCGTTGATCAGCGTGAGAGCCTCGTAGTAGGATTGCTTGGTCATTTGCAGCGCGACCAGGCGGACCTCGAGGTCCTGGCGCTGGAAAGCTCGACGCTCGGCCGTGGCCCATTCGATACAGTCTTTTGTAACGGCGACTTCGATGTCGGTGCTGTTGGGGATATCCTTGAAGAGGTCGAGAAGTTGGCGAACTGGGGGAAACAACTCTGTTAGCAAAAGTAAAAACCGGGCGTTGACTGAACGAGGCGAAACGGACTAAGCTTTGACGACTTTGCCTTGGCAAACGAGGACAGAACCGAGCGGCTCTGTCGTACGAGCTCTACCAGATCTTGTGACTTTCTAAAATGAAAAAGGGATCCGTCAGAATCGCATTGCTTATAAACTTTTCCTGGACGCGGTTGCAGACTAACTTCTCATCCTTGTACAGCTCTCCCAAGCTGATTAGAGCTTGCTCGTACTCGCGTGTCGCCGCATCTGAAGTCGCAGCCGGGGCCTGGGACACAATCTCCTTGTAAATGGCCTCGGCCTTGCTGGGGTCCGTCTTTGCGATCTTCTGGGCTTCCTGGACCCGGCTCGAGTCGCCGGCTGCCATTTTAAAGGTATGTGGGATTTGCTGTTCTTTGATCGGTATTGGGTCGCAAGTATACGGGAAGAGTGGTGCAGAAAGGCGAATTAGCAAGACCTAGATTCGTGTCGTAGAATCAGTGGCCAAGAATCTTGTTGTTCGTCGCGATTGATGCGCAGAGAATGGTGGAATTGATGATGGTGAGACGAATGCACCAAAGGTGGATGGATGGTGAGCTTCTAGGTTGCCACGGCGCGACGTAAGGGCCGCCGCCGCCTGTGGCTAGGTAGGTTTGCTGGGGAGCTTCACCAGCCACTGGAAACCCCAAACTTGCAGTGGCTTAGCGCCTGTCCGCCTCGCTGCAGCAGAACTCTGCGCAGAGTTGCTGGAGCCTTCTACTGGCCCGCCTAAAAGCGACTCGGCCAATCATTGATCCGCCTGCCAAGAAGCACCCTCGCACGCCTAATTAATCCCCTAAACCGGAGCGAACCGCTGCAATAGCTACATTGAATTTTCTGAAAGGTCACACTCCCATTCCGTTTCGCCGAAGCAGCTCGCACCTTGTCTTTTTCTGCGCATCTGTTTCCTACTTGCCATTGCCTCATCAATTCAATTCTGCGCCCCCTTCTTCACACATATATATACCCCTTACTCACAATGTTGCGCCAAGCTGCCGCCGCTCTCCCCCGATCTCTGCGCGCTGCTGCGCCCAGGGCGTCCGCCAGCCAGCTGCTGCTGCGCCCACAGGCGTGCGCTGCCGTCGCCACGCCGGCTTTCCGATCCTTCCAGCCCGCTGCCTCGAGATGGTACAGCGAAGCCAAGGAGGAGAAGACTGAGGACAAGGCCGAAGGCAAGGAGCAAAATGGAGCTTCCGACGAAGTCTCGGAGCTAAAGAAGAGCCTTGAGGCCAAGGACGCCGAGGCGCGCGAGTGGAAGGTTTGTTTTGCAACGCCCGCGCCCACACGCCTCGCATCTTTTACTGACACCGTTTGCAACAACAGGACAAGTGCATGCGCACCGTCGCCGACTTCCGCAACCTGCAGGACCGCACCCAGCGAGAGGTCAAGACGGCTCGCGACTTTGCCATCCAAAAGTTCGCCAAGGACCTCGTCGACAGCGTCGACAACCTCGACCGCGCGCTGGCCAACGTCCCCGCCGACAAGCTCAACGCCGCCGACAAGAACGACGATGTCAAGGAGCTCGTCAACCTCTACGAGGGCCTCAAGATGACCGAGAGCATCCTCATCCAGACGCTGGCCAAGCACGGCCTCGAGCGACTCGAGCCCGAGGGCGAAAAGTTCAACCCCAACGAGCACGAGGCCACCTTTATGACGCCGCAGCCCGACAAGGAGAACAACACCGTCTTCCACGTCCAGCAGAAGGGCTTCAAGCTCAACGGCCGCGTCCTCCGCGCTGCCAAGGTCGGCGTCGTCAAGAACGCTTAAACATGCAGATAGAACTGCATCAACCTTGTTCTTTTAATTGCGTGACGCTCTCTTTTTTTTCTTCCCTTGGACGAAAAAGGCGCACTCCGCGTGTAATATTACAACAAAAATTCTGGGATACATATTGGGCCGGCGTTGGGTCAGACACGATGTGTTAATGCTCCTCTCATGATGGTGATTCTTCAAAGGATGAAAAAAAAAGAAAAATTGCATGGCGACTGGCTGAAATGGCCACGGAAAAGAAGTCTAGTCTGTCTTTCTCTGCTTGTACAAAATACAGGAACAGGTAGATGGAAAAAGCGAAAGTCTCCTCGGGATAGGGAGACTCTGCGGGGTATAGTTGTATATATGCCCTTTGTATTAGAAGCTATCTAGCCTTGGGCGACCTTGATTGTATCGTCTTGTATCACCATTTACTCCAAGTTATTTATTCATCATAGGTTGCAAAGTGGCGAAAGAAATCGATTCGCTGTAGTACCACCAATAATCCCATTCTCCGATTATCTATCCTGCTTGTTCTTTTTCGTCTCTCGTTGCCAATGCTCCGCTTTCCAGGCCGGCTTAGCCGAGAATCAGCTCGTACAGTATAATCAGTGTATTTGCGATTATTAGCGGCACTATAACAAGTGTTAGCAACTTTGCGCCAGTGGGGTTTGCAAATGGGATGCGCGCCAGACGTACTTCTCATCAGCGTCCGTACGCTGGCTATCAGGTGCACAATCTTGGCCTGCACGCTCTGCGGCTCCGTGCCCGCGCCGAATCCGGGGTCGTGCGATCCCGGCGACAGGTTTATGCGCGCCAGGAAGCGGTCCTCTGAGAGAATGGCCACCGCGTTGATCAGGAGGCAGCTGACGTAGAAGAGGTTGCCGAGGAAGAACATCTTGGATCGAGTCGCCCTCTTTCCTTCACCAGCTTAGGCGCTTATATTGCTTCTCTGGCGATTTGTCTCGTTTCGCCCGTGCGCTCTCGGTTTCTCGCCGCCGTTGTTGTTTCGCGGTGCGTACTGGTAGATCGTGGTACAGTGTCCTCTTTCAGAGGAGCTCCCGGGACAGCTAAATAGGGGTGGGGCTGGAAGCTAGCTCTCCTTTCTGTGGAATAATTGAGACTGCCCGTGAGTCGTTATGACGACCAGTTGATCGAGCGCCTGGTCGGAAGAATAAAGAAAGTCGCAGTTGGTGACGTTGTAGCCTGGAATCGCAATTGCAGCTGAGCTTGCTCAGGCTGTTGCCGCGCCCCAGGGTGGCGTGCCTGCAGACGTGGTCGCTTTGATAAGCACTTATCGCACGTGTCACTTTTAACTTACCATTGGACAAGCTACGAAATAGCAAAGAGAACAAATGCATTTATTCGAATTACATTTCAGGCACCGTCGGTGTTCGATTTAGCTGGTACTTCTTTGCACGGCTGCGCCATCGCTTATTTAGAAATATTCCAGCAGCTGGTCGTTCCCCAAGGCCACATTTGTCATTGGACAGTATCACAACGCAAACCACTGTCGCCAAGCCATGTAAGTGCACGGGGCCATGCCAATGGGCTACAAATACCATGAACAAGCAGCAAATCATTCTCAGCGTGATAATCTCGAACATGACAACCTGCCTCATATTGCAAATAAAAATACACACCAAACTAATCGATACATTGACTTGTGATAATAAATTCCAAAACTCCGAACTCATGCTGTCGATACAAAGCGCCCAGACGGCGCTATTTCTTAGCCTTGGCCTTGGCCTTCGATTTTGGCTTTGGCTTCTCATCTTCATCTTCGTCGTCCGCCTTTGCTTTTGATTTCTTGGTCGCCTTCTTTGCCTTGGGCTTCTTGATGTACTTGTCTTTCTTGAAATCGATCTCGTCGTCATCCTGAGCAGGTGCTTCTATCACCTCCGCGTCGTCTTCTTCCTCGATTGCTTCTTCCAGATCTGGCACGTCTTGAGCTGACTTCTTCGGCGCTACCACATTTGTGCTAGCTTTCATGAACGGTACCGGATGGCTCATGGCGTTGTACGTTCGTGTGAAGGCCGCCTTGGCCTTGGACTCGATCTTGACATTGCTTTCATCCATTGGCCCTACACCAAGCTCCTGAATAGCATCAAAGTCTTCACGTGTCAGATAGTATGCGTCCATCAAATCGATAACCTCCGACACGGACTCTGGGCCTTCGACCTGAAGCTTGTCGATGAGCTGCTTCCACAGGACTGGCATGTATTGCTGTCGAATTTCGTTGTGATCGCCGGAGCTCTTCAGGCGCATGTGGGAATGAATTTCGCGGATAAACCTTCCGAGCTTCCCGGTCTTGCTGAGGTTCCCAAGATACGAGGTAAAGTTGGAGCCCATGAGCTGACCTGCGATGAAGCTTGCAGGACGGACAGTACTGAATATGGCGTGCGTCGGCATCAGACTCCATTGCTGCTGCGGGCCATGGATCATTCTATCCACCAAGTCGCCGTCGCTAATGCTTTGAGCAGCCTGATCAAACAGCTCCAGTGCCTTGAGCTTTTCTTCTCGCTTATTATAGCCCTTGCCGTTGAGCGCCATTGGCTTGCAACGGAGGTAGTTCTCCTGGATCATGAGGAAGCTGAACTCATGATCATTAAAGTATAGCTCAATTTTGTCGTTTAGTGTGGCCTTGCTAGCTGGTGCAAAGAGTCCACCACCCAACATCTTCTGGCAGATATCCCATGGCTTGAGAACAACGTGCTTTTCCCAAGCTTTGGTCATGGCTTTGCCCTGGTCGTAGTTCAAGCTTGTCTGATCCAGCTTCGCTGTCGAAATCATGTTGATAATCTGTCTGATGTCTTTATTGCTGCCTTCGATCAAGGCATCGACAACAGGCGGTGGCAGTTTCAAGCCTTCGCGGTGGCAGATGGTCATAATGCGCGATCTAACTTGGTCAACAGTCGGCCTGTTGAATCGTATGTCGAATGCAACGTGGTCGAAAGGCTTCATTTTTGGCAGACGTCGCTCGTTGCAAATGAGAATCAAGGGGACTTCAGTCTTTTTGCAGAACTTGGCCATTGCGCCAACACCTCCTCTGTCGCCGCCAGACATGCCATCCACCTCGTCCATGATGAGGACCATCTTCTTCTTCGTGGTATCCACACTTTTGCCGTCCCCTGCAAAAAAGCCAAGTAGCGAAGTATTATTCATGACGTCGCTGACGCCTGCTTCAACCAGTCTCTTGCTACGAGCGTCACTGGCGTTGCTTTCCAGAACGTCATAGCCTTCCAGCCTAGCAGCCAAATGAGCCGCTGTCGTTTTGCCAATACCAGGAGGGCCGGAAATGATGATTGCTCGCTCACCGCCCAAACCATCAGCACCGCGTTTCTGGAAGTTGTATTTCTTGGCCTTGGGCCAGTTTCGCAGCCAGGCTTGGATTTTTTCGACTTGGCCTTTGTTGCCGCAGATGTGATTGAGTTGAGTAGGAGCATACTTTGAGGTAAGTAACTGTGTAGGGACATTAGAAGGCGGCGGAGGGCGAGCTGCACCCGACACGCTGGCTGCGAGTTTGGCGGCCTTTGTCTCAGCAGCTCTCTTGGCCTTCTCTTCGGCCTCCATTTCGGCAATTTGTTGCTTGATCTTTTCCTCGTCAGCTTTCTTCTTCTCTTGAGCTTTCTGCGCTCCTTTGCCAGTTCCTCCATGGGCAGGAAGCTTGCGGATGAGATCGAACAAGCCGTTTTCATCAATAGTTCTGATGCCGAATGATTTAATTTTGGCCAGTTTGCTTGGACCAGCATCATCGCCCAGCACGACGAAGCTAGTTTTGCTGCTGGGCTGGCCAGTCACTTTTCCGCCATAACGCTTCACGAGTGCCTGGCCTTCGTCACGACCAATTGTGCTCAAGACTCCGGTGAATACAAAAGAGAGACCGCTCAAGCATTCTTCTTCGCCTTCGGGAATGTCCGCACTACCAACAGGCTGGACAGTCGCATTTCCACCTCCGGCAGCTTTGCGCCAATCAAACTTGGTATTGGGGTCCTTTGGTGGCGGTGTCGGGGGCCGAACAGTGGCAACACTGTCAAGAATGTCTTGGATTGCAGCGTCTTCGGGTACGTCGGCTTTCTTGGCACGAGGCGCGCGAGGTTTTGAAGCTGTTGGTTTCTTTCGCGGAAGCTCTTCCTCTTCTTCTTCATCCGAGTCTTGCTCCGGGGTTTTTCGCTTTTTGCTCGCTGCAGCAGCACGGCTCGGCTTGGTGTCCTGCGTCTGTTTCTCTTTGGCAGCTGCGCGCGATGGCTGAGGAAGCATGTCTTCATCAGAGTCCTCTGCATAGTCGTCGTCTCCCTTGCCGCGACCTTTTATGTCGGCAGCGAATATGTCATCGCCATCTTCGTCGGCGTCTTCCATATGTGCATCGTCATCGTCCTGTTTGCGCTGGTGCGAAGATCTGGAGGTACGTTTTGGTGCCGGTTTATCGCTGGACAGCGCTGCTGTCTTTGCCACTGTCGTTTTCGATCTTGGACTGCTTCTCACAGGGACATCGGCTTTGCTTGCTGCAGTGGTAGGTTTCTTGGGAGTAGCCTGCGTGGAAGTCTGCGCCTCATTCGATGCGAAGTAGTCGTTCGTTGATATCTCTAAACCATCATCTCTGAATTTTCGTCAGTTTTGTGCTTCGCAGTGGTACACATCAACTTACTCGGCCTTCTTCTTGCTCGCTTTTGGTGTAGACTTTGCGGCAGGTTTCTTCCTATTAAATGTGAGCATTGTAAGCTGCTTGCGGTTTCGTGGTTGCCTTACTCGACGACCTCGTCATCATCGCTATCTTCAATGACCTTACGACCAACTTCTGTAATGTTGTCAGCATCCAATACCAAAACTGGGATTGCCAATGCCACTTACTTCTCCTTTTGTTGTCGGGCTTTTGGCTGGCTGGCTCAGCTTTCACGGCCGCCACGGCCGCGCCACCTTTAGGGGTGAAAAAGGAGCGAATGTCAGGCATTGCGAATAATGTAAACCACAATGCTATATGGAGCGCGTCGATGCAAAGCAGCCTGCTTTATAGGCGCATCAGTCGCAGCTCAGCTGACAGCCCTTTTCTTGTCGGATTCTAGGCAGAGGTCGTGGCCTGGATCATTGAACTTGCCCTGCAGCTCCACAAGGTGGACGCGAAGGTGACGCGAAGTGCGTGACCACCCAGGCTGCTTAATTGAAATCTGTTAGTGCCTGATGCGTCAGGCCACCGCAACCTGCCACGACAGACTGAGGCTAAGATTTTCTGGAGCTTCAGGAACAGGAGCACCGCCAGCATCAAGCAGATATTCAATTATCCGCCCAAGATGAAGCCCAGCACATCATCGACGCTGGCCAATGCCTTTAGAGGGCTGCAAATCTGTGGCCCATCGCCATTGCGACAAATTCGAACGCCTTGGCTCCGGCAATCGGCAGTTTTGTCCACAGCCTGGGCGCAACAACCAAAGTCCTTCTCGACAACGGCACCCGTATTTGGAACATGGCTCGAGCCCGATATCAACCGAAAGAAGAAAATGGCCAAGGGGCGTGCGCGTGTGGCCACTGGAGGTTCGACAAAGGGGACTACTGTCATCTGGGGCGACTATGGCCTGCGCATGACGGACAAGCAACGTCGCATCCCCGCAAAGTCGCTGAAGATGGCGGAGGACACTATTAAGACGCGACTCCGAGGACAGAAATACCGACTGTACAAGCGCAAGTGCTGCAACATTGGTGTCTACGTCAGCGGTAATGAGGTTAGCGACCACCAGGCGAGAAACCGGAACACTGCGAATACCATGCTAACACCAGGTAGATGAGAATGGGTAAGGGAAAGGGTTCTTTTGATCACTGGGCGACGCGAATGGCAGTTAGCCAGATTCTGTTTGAGGTTCGCGGACGCATCCACGAGCAGATTGTTCGTGATGCATTCCGACTGGCCGGGAACAAGCTACCTGGTGAGTTTTAGCCACTTGAGCGCGACCTGCTTGGAGATCCTGTGCTGACCAAGTCTAGGACAATGGGAGTTTGTTAAGAAGGGTGAGGCGCCAGTTGTCGGCATCACCAAACTCGACGGTGTTACGCTTGAAGAGCTCAAGCGTCCCAGACGCCAGCTTCCACCGGTGCAGATTATCGAAGAGGCCGGCACTGCTCCGTCGATCTCAGAGGTAGGCAACGGCAGCCAACCCCCAGCCTCCTCATAAGCCAACTTTTATGTATAACTCGAATATGTATATTATCATGCCACAGGGCTGTGGCCAGCAGCGACATGTCTTGATAGAGGGTTGAAAATGTATATCACATAATTTATCAGCATGTTCCGTCTCTCGTTTAGAACTGAACTAGAACTCATTAATAATGTACATGAAGTAGTGATGTGAAGTAATTTGAGCTTGCACGAGCGATACAATCGTTCTTGTCTTGCTTTTCTTCTGTCATTATGGCATGCTGCAAAGTGACCACAGCGGGACGCAAACCAGGCTGCCATTGGTGGGGAGCTGTCAGGGCCACCCGCTACACTTAACGCGCCGACGCGTCTCTAGCAACAAAGACCAAAAAAGCCCTTTGCATTTCCTCATCACCGCAAATTAATCTGGTAACCACGACAGCAATGGCGCTCATTGTCGATAAGCACAGACCCAGGTCTCTCGATGCGCTCACATATCATGATGAGCTTACCGAGCGCCTTCGCTCGCTTGTACGAGAGGCCGTCAGTCCTCCGTCTCCGCGCACACACAGCTAATCCGACAACAGGCACAAAGCGGCGATTTCCCCCATCTCCTCGTGTACGGACCATCCGGTGCTGGAAAGAAGACTAGAATCGTGGCTACGTTGAAGGAGCTATACGGGCCTGGCGTGGAAAAGATCAAGATTGACTCGCGTGTCTTCCAAACAAGCAGTAATCGCAAGCTCGAGTTCAACATTGTCGCATCCGTCTACCACCAGGAGATCACGCCATCTGACGTCGGAAACTATGATCGAGTGGTGGTGCAGGATCTTCTCAAGGAGGTGGCGCAGACACAGCAGGTCGATCAGTCGGCCAAGCAGCGTTTCAAGGTTGTCGTAATCAACGAAGCTGATCACTTGAGTCGTGATGCGCAAGCCGCGCTGCGTCGCACCATGGAGAAGTACTCGCCCAATTTGCGACTCATTCTCCTCGCAAACTCTACCTCGAATATTATAGCCCCGATTCGATCACGAACGCTGCTCGTTCGAGTGGCGGCGCCGTCACATGAGCAGATCTGCGACGTGCTGGCTTACGCGGCGAAAAAGGAGAATTGGAGCCTGGTCAAGGGTCTGCACCAAAGAATAGCAGTGGAGAGCGGCCGTAATCTGCGCAAGGCCCTTTTGATGTACGAGGCTGTGCATGCGCAAAAGTACGTTTTCAGCGACGACGTCCCAATACGCGTGCTGCGTGCGAAATCTTCTGTCTTACTGACTTGCTTTCTAGTGAAAAGGTTACCGACAGCACGCCGATACCGCCTGCAGACTGGGATGCACTCATTGGACACATTGCCAAGGAGATCATGGAGGAGCACACGCCCGCTCGAATTCTGCAGGTTCGGTCGAAGCTATACGACCTCCTGACACATTGCATCCCTCCTACGACGATCCTCAAGACGCTGACATTCAAGCTGTTGAGCATGATTGACGATGGTCTCAAGGGCGAGGTGGTTCGGTGGTCCGCATTCTACGAACACCGCATCAAGACGGGAACAAAGGTCATTTTCCACCTGGAGGCGTTTGTGGCCAAGTTCATGAGGGTTTTGGAAATGTACTTGATGAGCATGGATATGTGAGCACAGCATGTAGGTACTAGGTAACTCGGCGTTTAGGTGTCTACAAACGGATATTTGTGATATTTGTTACAAGTACTGAACTTTTTTAAGTTTTTATGCCCGTCACTGGCAAACTGCAAATTCCAGTTGTAGGAATACCAACGTAACTATGTATGGTGCTGTATAAGGTATGAAGGGCCTTGGCCGGTAAAAGGATATGTCCAATCCGTGCAGAGTTGTCCTCAATTCACTCCAGTCAAGGACTTCAGCCAAGGTAGGTATGCGCTGACCTTGGTGAATACGTCAGGGTACTTTTCAGCACACGGCACGCCAAAAGATACGAGGCCAACCTGATAAACCTTGCCCTCTCCGTCAATCAAGACGAGGGGGCCACCGGAGTCGCCGTTGCAAGTCCCATGACCGCCAGACTGCGTGCAGACCTGGTTCTCGGTGATGTTCTTTTTGTCGTATTCGACATACGCGTCATTGCATGCGGCAGTGCTGATGGTGTTGCGGCTCACAAAGTGCAGCTCCTGGGGCTTGGGGCCTGGCGGAAAGCTGGTGTAGCCCCAGCCGTAGACGGTCACGTTGGTGCCGGCGTCGATCTCCTGGCTCTGGTAAAGATCGATGGGCTTGATGGTATCGGTAAATTCAAACGGCGCGGCAAGGTTAAGTAGGGCGATGTCGTTGATGCGCTTGATTGAGTCGAAGTCGTCGTTGGTGATGCCTTTGGAAACGTTGCGCTCGACGCCACCCTGCTTGACAGAGTTGGAGCCAGCGACGACGGTGAGCGACCTGGGCACAACGTCCATGATGCAGTGGGCCGCTGTGAGAACCCACTGACTGTTGATGAGGCTGCCTCCGCAGATATGCGCACCATCTTTGCGAATGCTGATAATAAAAGGAGCACTGCCGTTTGTGGCCACCTGGCCACCAATGATGGCAGGCATGGCTGCAGTGAGTTGAGCGCCCAACGCCGCGGCGTAGATGGAAGATGTGAACTTCATTTTATTCTGCGCCGTAGATAATTGCGTGAAGCGAGGGCAGTAAAGTAGAATTGAAGATGTACTGAAAAAGTGACGAAAATAAAGCGAAGGACTGATGCAGGCGCGGCGCTGATGAATTGCGCCGTGTGAACGAAGAAGGAACGCTAGAATGCGGGATGTCAAGGACTCGCAAATTGGGCACCATCCCTTTTATTACCCCATTGTGACATCTCCCGATCAACAGGGGCTTTAAAAGAAAACCCCCTCGAATTATGGACCACATGGATAGACTTCGCCCAAGAAAGAGCCTTTGTGTCTCAGACTGGTGCCTTGGTTTTTGTGATCGCCAGTGGGCGACCCGTGTACAGGGTTGAGGGAGGACAGAGCTCCCTTCGTCAGGCATCAGCACTACACAGCTTCGTCTATGCTGCAAACATGTACGGATAGGGATAAGGGAGAAGTTCCATTCGTCGATAATTGTTATAAGCTCAAAGAAAGTTCAGAAACGGGAGAAGGCGGGCAAAATTGATAAGAAAAGTAAAGGCGGAAGAAATAACAAGGTGAAAGACATCGACAAATTTACTAGAGCAGCGTCGTTTTTATCGCTCACAAAACTCGACGCCTGCAAGATCGGCATGTCTATGTATTAGGCGTCTGTGATACTTCTATTGTAGGCAAGACACGCGTTGTTCTTGACAATCGTTACCACACTGCCCAAGATAAGAAGCTGAAGAAAAGAGATTTTCAAAACTGCCAAAACAAAAAAGTTTAATTGTTTCACACAAGCTTCGATTCATCTTCTATTTGGTGGACTGACCGAGTGTGAGCAGACCAAATCGCTTTGCCATCATGTACAGACGCAAGCGCAGTGGCACAAAGTGGTAAAGGATCCAAGCCAGAGAGCTTTTGGCGCCTGCCCAGAATCGAAGTGGTCGCTTCTTTGAGTCAATCATGCGCACAACTGTACGCGCGTAGACATCAGTTGGCATGGAGTCGTCGCCATTGGACATTTGCGTGCGATGGCGCCAGAACTTTTCGATGGCCATGTACAGCGAGTCCGTCGGGAGGCTTGGGTTCCCGCGAACTATCCAGATTCGTTAGCAGTGTGCAGCACAGTAGTATTGCCAAGAGAAAGGGGGGATCAGCCATGTCGTACCGATGTTGCTCTTGACACCGCCCGTGATGACGGTCACGACGTCGACACTATTACAAACGAGTTAGCGGTCGCACGGAAGGGATACGACGGAGGAGACGAGGGAGACATGTTCAGCTGACAACGTACCCAAAGGGCTTCATTTCCATGCTCAGAGTATCGCCGTACGCATGAATCGCCGCCTTTGTGGCATTGTACGACGTGGAAAAGGCCAGGGGCACAATTGGCGCGATGCTGCCTATGTTGACTATGCAGCCCTTCGCGGCGATGAGCTGCTTCCCAAAGGCCTTAACGACGCGCATCGGCCCCAGGACGTTGACGTCAAAGACGTGGCGGACGTCGCCATCAATGTCCGAGTCCAGCGCCGGGCGGTGCTTGACGACGCCGGCGTTGTTGACGAGCACGTCCAGCGTGCCGCCCGTGACGGCGGCGACCTGCGCCGCGGCGGCCTCGACCGACGTTGTCTCCGTGACCTCGAGCTTGACAACCACTATGCCGGGCCTCAGCAGCTCCGCGATGCTGTCCGGGCGGCGCACAGCGCAAAAGACAAAGTAGCCCTGTCTGTGCAGCTCCATGGCGAGCGCGCCGCCGATGCCGCCGACGCCAGCGCCCGTGATGAGTGCCGTCTTCTGGCCGGGCTGGGGCCGCTCTGTGATCTCGGATGCCATAGGATCTGATTCCTGTGTTACTTTACCGGCCCAATATATTGATTCGCAGAAATAAACTTGCGCCGGAATGTCGTTATGTCTTGTCCAGTCGGTGCCGGGGGAGAAACGCACTCCGTTTGTGCTTTATCGCTATAAAGTCCGGGGTGTGCCTCGGCTCGTACATTGTGCTACCCTAGAGCGAGTTGCAATTTGAATCGCGTACGCCACGCGTCAAACGGAACTTTTTATAGGTAATATTTTATTTCCGATTCGCTGTTATGATCTCTGTTTATCCGGATCAATTAATATAATATTAATACAGGCCGTTGATCACTCTGAGGCAACGAAGCTGCTCGGTGCCTGCTAGGCTATCAAATTCTGTCGCGGGTGGGAAAACGAAAATATTGCGCGGCACGAGGAGCTGGATCTCAGATTTAGAATCAATTCAGGGGCGGAATTATCACGTGTCGCTCAAGTGCTTAGCTAGCCACAAACTGCAGGAGAAAGCATCCTCACGGCGCCGCGTGGGCTGTCGCTCCTCGACGTCGAACGCGCGGGGGACGCATTTACGTCGACACGGAGATCTATCGGAATCTCCGTCCGCACATCAAGTAAGAACCCCAATACCTACTCGTGGTTTCCGTAAGCTTCACGACAGTACACGCATCGAATGCAATTTGGAATCCTGCAGAGCCTTGGCCAAGATAGCCCGCGCACCTGCACGAAAGCTGTCTCTTGATAGGGAATTAGTGTTGTGTAATCCCTGGCGACTATTCAAATGGATTTCCATCATCTAATAAGAGAATCCACCTGGAAACCAGACGAGCGAGCCTCACCGCAAGGCGTCCAGCAGATGCGTGCGACTAAGCCAAGATGTAACACCAACCACGATTTTCGTTTTCTCGAGTGGAGATAGGCCTTCTTGATTGGGATGATTGCGACCATAGGGCTGCTAGGAACGACGACGCCGTCGTGTCGTCTACGGCGAAATTGGCCCGTCATCGGCGGTCGCGGCCATATTGTGGCTGCCAAGAGGTGTCTGCGATTCGGCTCTGCAAGGATGTCGATTTGGAGGGAAAGTAATCTGCGTATAAGTTGATGAAAGAATTGAGTTATTTGTTCCAGTTTGCGGATTTCGTTTTTCTGTACCTAATTTATCGTCGAACCTTGCCGCATCTGTACGTGTTACAGGGTCTACTCAGATCTCGGCGACTTCTTGATGCGGCAAGGGCCGCTGGGGCTGCCAGCTGTGTGAGCGGTCTGCTGAACCAGCTAATATTGCTAGGATCAGTATTTGACGTGAGAATCATCGATAAGGTGATAGTGAGTAAGAATTCGCGTTTGAACTATAAAGAAATCGTTCAGATTGATATTGCTTTTATACAGCTGGACAATGCGAGCAGATCCAGAATGCAAGAGACGCCAAGCATGAGTGCAATGCCTAGATACAGGAATGCGATTGAGTAAGCAAGTCATTCTAGATCATCCTTTTGACCCTTGGTGCGGAGCAGCCATCACAGGACAATGCAGGGCTTGTTGATCCAAGACCGAATTGTACTGACTTGAGTCACCAGGATGCCCAACACAGAAGCAAGCCTCACTGACGACATGTATAGCTCGTTACCGACATATCACCGGCCATTATTTCTGCACGGACTATACTGCCGTGGAATAGAGATAGCGTGGGGAATGACACACCAATGCCCTCGAGCAGTCTGAAAAGAAACACACCCTCGATGCACACTCCGTGGTAGCACATCCCTTGACTTGGGCTCAGAGCTGCAGGGAACAGTTGAAATGCAATGGCAGGCACAAAAAGACGATGAGATGCAGGATGAGGCTGAGCCGACAGCTTTGCAGTCAATCGTGGAGACAGCTAGGCGGACAGCATGACTGGGGAGGTTACACTGCCAAACAATTTAGGGGAACAAAAAGAGAAGAAGAAGCATGGAAGAAAGGAATTATTCTATGTAGACTTAATTTGACTTGTCTAGTCAAGTTTTAGCCTTGTGGGAGCCGTAGAGCAGTCTAGAAACTGCCGAGCGCTGAGCTCGTGATGAATTAATAGGACAACCTGACAACGGAACATGAACAAACTTCATATTTGTACCAATGAAACTTAAAAAATTGCAACTACTGAAACGAATTAATAACGAAGTTCAGCATCACTTTGCCCTATATAGCGAGGTAGCAAGTCATGGATCTTGACTCCAAAACGACGGCGCTGTAGTCTGTGACGAGATCCGTGTTGTGGCGGCTAGAACGCCAGCTGCTGCTGGCTACTGTGGAGATATCTACAAGAACCAAGCACTGCATCTGAGAAATTGGTCTCTACTATCAAGCAAATTAGAAACCTGTTGTCTTTACGGCTGAACCGTATTTCGTGGTAAACTCAGCAGCATGCCAGTGCCAAGAGTAGTGAGGTCGACATCAATGCCGCTCAGCCGTATTTTCGTGGCCAGGCCATGCGTCATGCCAAGCTGACAACATCCGCTAGGACTGTCCACTCGGCCGAAAGTACGGCAGTGGCCCAGTGCCTCGGCGCTGGCCAGCCGTTGGTGTATTTTAGCCTCGCATCGTCATACAACAAGCGACGGAATGTGGGATCATCAGTTGATTGAAGTAGAAGCAAACGAATCTGAGTATCACACAAGACACCAAGTTAAATGAGAGGAGACACAATGTCTCGCACCCTGAACGGCTTCTTCTGCCCCAGTTCGAAATGGTTACATCATAACTTACACTGAGCAGCGATGAAATGTTTATTTTTGGGACTCGCGACTTGGATGGCGGTGGGAAGATGAATGCCGGTAACTAGCTCGCCAGTATTGTGAGGCAGCGTGCCTGGGCAGACAGTGCTTTACCAAGGAAATTACTGGTACTCAGTATAGCGGCCCCATATCTCGTTCGGCCTCGTTCAACCTTTGACGCTAGCGAGCTGGGCCGCAGCATCCTAGAATTGGGCCAAGGTTACGGATACTCTAGTTATCACGAGCTAGCGTGGCCGAGTGCCCCTGCCTCAAGCCTTGCCAACCAATATGGGCAAAAGAAGGCCATAGCTTCAGAACCAAGTTGACATTGAAGTATTACATGAGAGCATTGAAGGGGGATAACTGATCGAGTGAAATCGCGAAACTGAATATGGATCTCTTCGACCATTATTGAAATGGTATCTATCGAGCAATTCTGTAGACTTCGGCAACGCCGGTGCATGGCCTGTCACTGGCTGCCGATCGGCCTGGGGCAGATGAGAGGAATATGACAACTAAAATTCCACCATTGAGCATGTCCGGAAGCTGTTCCTGCGACAAGGTTGCAATGTGGTCCCTGGCTGGTTATACCCAAAATAGTCTTGTCTTTCAAGCACAAGGTGAAATCGTGGCAGTCCACAGGCAGTACGCCGGCGAGGCGGGACCAGGCTCAACGGAGCGGGCGTCAGATGCTGCGAGTGTAGCGGAAAGTCGGGACACGCTAATATCTTGTCCCAGGAAAGGCTTGGAGGTTCTAGAAATTATTCGCGACGAAACGTTGGGCATGGTGTTGGAGGGGCTCTCCCCTCTGGCTTCCTGGGTACTCACTGACCAGTTGAACGACAACGACTGACCCCCACGTCCTCATCGCTCTCAAGCATATTCCGCACTGGAACAGGAAATCAGTGTTCAAACAAAATAGCCTTTGGCGCAAGTGCTGACAGAGACGTTAATCTTTTTCGAGCAGCTGAGGCCTTACATGGGTTGCTCTTCGGCCCGACCTTGGAAGAATGGCTGAGCATGTTTCGACAGGGCAACTGAGCGCGGAAGCTAGAAGTTGAGAAGACCGTCCGCCAGCCCTACATCGCCGCACCAGTAACTAGCTGGGAACCTTGAGAAGCTCCACGGCGCTCGGCCGCCATTGGCCGGACCCGAGTTGATCGCTGGCCCTGCCATTGGCACATCGCGCTCAACTTCCCAAACAGGGAAAGCCTGTTATCTCCTTGTCAACTCAGTAGCTTGAGGAGTGGAGGCGTCGAGGCGTCGAGGCTTGCTATCCGCCCCCCCTGTCACTTTCAACACAGCCTTCACCCCGGCCGATGATCTCAATGGCTTTCTCATGTGCGGATTCCTGTTCCCTGAGTGGTTGTCGTCGCCATTTCTCGGCCCTGGCGCGGCAATGCTAAGCCCAACGATAAGTAACGGAATACCACGGTTCTGGTACGGCTACGGATGCAGCGGCCCCCAACTGATGCTAGTACCGTCAATTTTGGTTGCACTAAAACGCATCTACGAATCGACCTTGCGAAAGAACGTCAGGGAACTGGCTGACAACGGAGACCTGTGGCTGCAAAGTCATTTTGCCGGCAAACTACGCTCGGGGCTCTGGCTACGCTGATATGCAAAACAGATTCATTTTCTGGCAGGGGAGTCAAGACTTGCAGGACGAAGCAAATCAAAGACGGCTAAAAACTGAGACGCCTCATTGAAGAGAGACTTGAAGAGATAATGAGCATCCCTCAGGATCGCGACACAGGGCAATGCAGAAACAAGCTTGAAAGGCTGGTGGCAAGACACCATCGACGATGTGGCTGGAGCTTGTCCTGGCTAAATCTCAAGACGGTGAGCTTTTTTGCCGTACTTGGCCGGTGGGATCATGTGGCTACGAGTACCAGCGAGTCGGAGCGCGCTTCACCGACCGCGGTGTCAACAAGATGAGGTGACTTGTTCAAGAAGTGTGCCAGGAGGACTGACTCTGTAGCCCAAAGAAAAGAAAGCCGGGTTAAAAAAACAAACAAACAAACATAGCCTGGCATAACCTGGGCGGAACAATTGCCAACATCTCAAGACAATGGGAAAAAGACATCCCCGTTAGCCTCGTTTAGCCTCGTTCGTAGAGCGACACGCCCCAATTTCAGACACGCTACATATCCAACCATTACCCTGGGTTCATGCCCGGTCGAAGCTTAATGCCGTATTTGGTGTACATGGTAACTGGCACTTTCAGGCGGGACGTGGGGGTGCATGGAACGGAGCAGCACCGCTCCGTAATGGCGATCAACAAGGTTTGCCCATCGTCTCTGCAGCTGCCGTCTGCCAGCTTTCTGTCGGAAGCCCCCAAACTCTCTTGTTCCAGAAAAAGGCGCGCGATGGCCGGATGCCGCTCTTTGCGCTAAGCCGATCAGGGTAACTCGTCTCTGCCCCCATTCGGTGATGACAGGGGCCAAATCGCCTCGTATCATTGGAGCTTTGACAAGACAACTGACTCTGGTGATGCGCCAAACTTCTTCGGGTACTTGAGAGCGTAGCGTCCTTTGCTGGAGCGGGCGGCCGCTCCAGCAAACTGGCTCATACCAAAAGACACCAAAGCACCCCATATGTAGGACGCCAATACCCTGGCCGGCAGGGCTGATTTTGAGGCGAAAGAAGGTATGGGGATGGGAGTTGGAGACGTCTGCGGGTCCCGGCACTGAAGGCCAAGGTGTGGCACTTGGTATTAGTGCCCAGTTACTAGCTAGTCCTCTTCTCATTCGGGGATTATCTATCGAATTTCCTGGCAGGGAGGGGGGGCTTCTCACCACATTTCATTGCCATGAGGGGCGGAGGGGGGTGTTTGCCGTGGATAATATCTAGATAAAGGTCGTCGTAGGCCACCTCGATTTGAGTGCTTCCCCCCTGGTCATCAGAACTAGCTTCCTCAACTTGAACCAAGCTCAACCAGTTTCACACACACAACAATACGTACACTGCAGTATACAGGAATCGCCAAGCACAGCAAACTTTAGACAGCACACACGAAATTGTCACCATGGCGCCACGACCCATTACCAAGCCCAGATGTCACAACTGCCGTCGCAAGAAGATAAAGGTATGCATTCTTCCGTTCCCAAGATTTTACCAGGCCAATGCTAACCGGCTCTTCCCAGTGCGACTACGGCCGTCCCGAGTGCAGCCAATGCAAGCGTTCCAACCTGCCATGCAGTGGTTACGAGCGCGACCTGATCTTTGTTTCACATAACGAAGCGAACAGCCCTCCTCCGGCTACGACCAAGAGCCGCACCACCAGCCCCTCTGGCATCAAGAAGCCGGCCGCATCATCGAGCCCCAGCTCAACAAGCAACAGCAGCTCCAGAAATAGCTCCTCGCCAGATCCGCCCGCTTTCACCACCATCGAGTTCTACCACACTGCACCGCCAGTTCGCTCACCACCACCACCACCACCAGCATCGCCATGCAAGCTCCTGTCTGACCTGAACCTTTTCGACCTCCCTCAAATACGCACGCAGTTTATGCCACTCGACACTGCCATCAACGCCGTTGTTGCGGCTACTTCCTCATATACACAGCTGAATGCGTGCTATCCCACGCAATCACAGACACTATACAGCCAAGCATTATTTGAACTCCGCCAGTCCAACGAACGCGGTACTCAGCGTCATGACAGCTGGCACAACACCGCTTTTACTTCGCTGATGCTTCAGCTCGTCGAGGTAAATACCCTTCTCCGCTTGCATCTTATAGAACAAACATCTAACATGGACGTTCTAGGTCGTCGATGGTGCCAATGTTCCTATTGCGGACTGGTTCAGTCATTCGGCCGAGATCGCAAACATGCCCCCAATGAACAGTATCCAGCAGTTCGGCGCGTCGGACATCTTGACGCTTACCTTTTGCCGCACAGCGATGCTGGCCCGAGATCTATTCGGCGGATACGAGCTCTCCGACCCCAACGCCTGGTATCTGCAATCTTGGGGCGAACCCGTCAACGATGATCTGCACCGCGTCCTGGACGTGCTCGCTCTTCTGCCTTCCCACATTCAGCAGTCGGACCGCATAGCTTTGAACCCCTACGAAGACGCCATTAAGCTAGACTTTGAGCAGCAACACAAGCGCCTGTCTGCACTTGTACAAGGCCTCTACACCAGTCAGCTCGCCTGTGGTGACTTTGCTCCTTGGGTGATGCATCCTTACGAGAGTTTCAACGCCTGCACCAGCAGCGACGACACCCCCTGTATGAGCGTCGCTGCCTGCCAGAAGCTTGCCTTCATTTTCCTTGCGCAGCTGATGCTGTTCAGCACCAACGAGAAGGTACGCTGCTCGATGCCGCTCACGCCAGAAAGCATGAACCAAAGCATCGAGGGCGACATTGAGTGGCTCGTGATGCTCGAGACGATGAACAGCATGCAGCATGTCATTGCGCATTGCATCGCGGTTGACAACAGCCTCGTGGGCATGCAGACAATCATCATGCCTCTGCGCATGCTCAACCAGTTCGCAGCCTCGTACAGCCTTGCCGAGACGCAGGACTGGTGTCGTCATACGATTCAGGGTCTGGTAGACCGAAACTGTCAGGTCGCGCCATGGTCGATACTGACGGCGCAATCTATGTCGATTTTATAGAAGGATTTGTAATAGATGACTGTGAATTCGCGACGGAGTTTATTTGGCCGCTTTACATGTACTAGGAATAAGAACAAACGCAGCGACGTTAGACATGATATTTTCTGTACGACAGCCTCTTCAGAAGCAAAAAGAGGAAAACTTTAATTCTCAAAATACTTTGTCAAAACTTCCTGCAACTCAACGGCCTTTCAGATCAGACCACCAAAACTCTAATCTCGCCTTCTCCGACGGGAGGTTCGAATCCACTGCAATACATCTCAAACGTCCCTGGCTCAATATCATACGCCGAGTCGCCATCCCTCGCACCACTCTCCACCGGGATCCTGTCCCGTGCGGCCCGCCGACCTTGGATGCGACGCCAGAGCAGATCCTTCTCGGCGTCCAAAAAGACCAAGACCCATCGTCCGCCCGCGTCTTCAATAATGGCCTTGTACTCGTCGCGGTACTCTTTGTTATAAAAAGACAGATCCAGCACGGCATCGTTTGCACCATTCTTGATGAGCGCCGCCAGATCCGTCTTGATGTGCGCCTGCGCCTCCTCCAAGTACCCGGCGTGCTTGTCGCGCGCAAAGTCGATGCCATACAAGCCGTACCTGTCACGGACAAGCTTGTCGGCGGAGAAGCGCACAAAGCTGGGCAGCTTGGCAGTGACCGTCTTGGCCAGGGTGCTTTTGCCAGCGCCTTGCCGCCGCGAGAAAGGTCAGCGGACAAAAGGGTCTTGTGATTAGAGGCCTTGGAGTTCCACGGGTGAGCTGCATACCTGCAATGGCGCATGTCATGAGCACGACCGGCCGCAGGTCGCCGGTGGTTCGCGCGAGTCTCGGACGTATCTGTTCTCCGTCCACTGTGTAAGTGACACGGCTCTGGACTGGATCCACGGGTCAGAGGGAGTCTGTACCTCTTCGAAGGCTGGCGACTCTATGGGTGCTGGCCCTGTAGGCGGCACACTTGTCGAGGCCATTGCGTGCACCTTTTGCTTTTCGAAAAATTGCAGAAAATCGACGTTGCAGGGAGCTTCTGGCAAGTTGAGCTTCTCGCTTTATCCGAGTTGTTGATGGCACTTTCAGCTGTGACTCAACAGCGCTAGCGCCCGCCGATGATGATCGCAGCCGCCGACATCTCGCCGATTAAAGATGTGTCATCCCCGCTGGACCTCGTCATCAAGCTGATCCTTGAGCACAATATTCGATCATACCTTTTACAAGTTACGAAATACTGTCTGCCTAGAACAGTGTGGAGCTTCATTCAGCGATATGACAATGGCCATGAAGACAATCGCTTAGTTCGTAGACCGCAATCGGTAAATTTTCATTTAGGTCTACATATAGCCAAAAACCATGACTAGATTAAGATATCAAACATTCCCATACAAAATTGTAACACCCGTCTTTTCAGTGCCGTCTTCCTTTCACTCCGCCGACGCCCTCGCCAGTGCCTCATGGAGATGCGGCGGGAAGCGGTAACGCAACTGGCTGGTGTAGGTTGTCAGATCAAGCGTCATCTGTTTGAGCTGATCCACCATCAACCGGCGTGTGCCTTCATTGCCGCTGAACTGGCCGTTACCGAGCTGCCCACGCTGTCGCACGCAGCACATGATCGTCCACATCAGCAGGTTTGGTACGTTGATGGAGACGGGTTGTGGGAGCGCGGAGAATTTCGACGCGTAGGCACGAATGGTACTCGCGTCGCCGCCGGCATCAAGCGGCAGAATCTCGAGGCTGCGGATTCTCTGTTGCGAGTTAGTAGCGATCCACAACGTAAGGTAGCATCGAAACTTACATCAAGGCATTGCGCCCATTGGCTGGTCTCGACGAGGTTCTTGATACTGCTCATTTCCAACAAGAC
Source organism: Akanthomyces muscarius (assembly GCF_028009165.1). Classification (NCBI taxonomy): domain Eukaryota; kingdom Fungi; phylum Ascomycota; class Sordariomycetes; order Hypocreales; family Cordycipitaceae; genus Akanthomyces; species Akanthomyces muscarius. The sequence goes on along the minus strand of NC_079245.1, from coordinate 2,695,895 downwards.
TCGGCAGGCCATCTGGTTGGTGTCTGCAATTTTGCGGTAGAACATGGCGTCTTTCTCGTACATGTACATCATGGTCCTGGCAAGCTCAATAGGATCGTCAATGGAAGCCAAGCTCAAGCTGCCAACTTGCTGGGCATCCGCATCGTTGCCGCCAGCTCTGGGCTTGACAGGCATCAAGCGCATGGGATCCTCGCCAATCTCAAGAGAGATAGCTTCGCTAATAGCGCGGCTAACAATCACAACGACAGCGTCGTACTCGCCGGCTAGGTGATACAGCAGTACAGAGTCGGTAGTCCTTCCGTTCTCGTCGGCAAAGCTAGCAGCCTGCAGCGTGACAGTGTTGACAAAGTCGTCCTGGTCGCTCAGACCAATCAGAGGGCCGCGGATCTCGATAATACCTTGGATGCGCTGGCCGTCTGAGCGAATGTCGCCGATAAGTTTGCTGAACTCACGCGTCTCGAGTACCAGTTCACGCAGAGCTTCGTGGCACAGGCTGCTCTGCCTTCGACCAGCCTCGCCGCCCAAGTCCTGGTTGAGGCAGACCAGCGTTAGGTAGTCAACAGCCGAAACAACGTCGGCCGCGCGGAAGTCACGAGTGTAATATCCAATCATTCTGCCAAAGTTGATCTGAGGTAGATTCTTGCTGCTGTGACTGCGAAGATCGTTTGGTGCCGACATCGGGTCACTGGGCCGCAAAAGGCCGTAGTATTCAAGGGCGATACCAAAGTGAACCGCGTCGATGTAAGAGAAAGAGTACAGGTAGCCGATGGCATCTTCAAACAGGCCCGAAAGAATTTGGAGGTAGAAAAACATGCCGAAGCTACCGCTGTTGTTGTCGTCGGAGACAGATTTGGGGAAGTGCTTGAGACCAATTTCCCGAATGCTGGTTTGCAGTTCTGCCAGACCATAGGACTCGCCAGCCATCTCCACAGTCTTGTCGCCCTCGCGAGCAAGGTTGAACTGCAGCCAGATCCAGTCATTGATGTCAGTGTTGAAGCCATTGAGATCGCGGTTGGCAAGTTCGATTCTGCCAATGACTTTATAGCAAGCCATACGGAACGGATCAATCGAGTTATCGGGGGCATTGCGGTATCGCTGGACGTATTCGTTCGTACAGCGCTCGAGCAGCTTTCTGTTAGTAATTCTGCGATCCTCGCTGGCAGCATAGTTGTTGAGATATGTTGAGAATGTCCTGTCGATTCCTCTGAAGTGGTTGCTATTATCGTTGACATACTTGGCGGCTTCGCTGACGTTGCCAGACCGTATGAGGTAAAAGACTATCGCCCAAACGAACTCGCCCTGAACTTGTTGCAGCTCAGTGTTGTCGGGCACCAAGTCTTTTCGGGCCGAGCGCAGGCGAATGTATGCCTTGATCTTGCTGGTGATATCTGGAAGACCGCCGAGCTTCGCCTCGTGGGGATGCTTCGCAATGAGACTTTCGACCTCTCGAATGAATTGCTTCTCCAAAAATGCATTTGCGCCACGGAGGATTTTCTTCTTCATCTCAACAGACTTGGCAGAGTTAGGGTTTTCATCCAGATACATGCCGGCAAAATGGCGCTCCTTTGTTGCGCTGTAGCCAAGGGGAGAAATGGCGGGCTCCTCTCCGACAACTTCGATCATGGCACGGTATGCCTCGGCCACATGGAACGCGTGAGATTCGTGCGACTTTTCCTCGATCTGACAGAATTCGTGTAAAATGGGGTATGGGCGGTTGTCCAGACGGTACATATTCAAGTTGCGAACCTTGTCCGAGAGCTTAAGCTGTCTTTCACGCACGGCACGATCTTCCAGACCACCCCTCTTCTTGGCTTCTGCCGCTGGGTCGACATCCGTGAACTCGGATTCATGCATTCCAATGCGGCTGGGGGCACCAATAACGGATCGATGCAGAGTGGAATTTGCAAGTACAGAGCCCCGAGAGGCCCTGCCAGTACCACTCTGCGCTTTGCTACGTCGGGAGCGGCCAAAACCGCCCTGGCTTTCGCGACCAGCAGTTCCAGTCTCACGAGGTTTGATGCCAAAGTGGTCGTAGATGCGTTTGCGCTGCGCATCCCATTCCATAGCCACATTATCCTCGAGAAAGTCATCAAAGTCGCGAACCGATCGTTCTAGTCCGTCTGAAATCATGCTTAAAGTCGTCTTGGTTTGCAGATTCGAGAGGTAGGTTTCGACATCGATTTCGGTCGGAGCATAGCCACCATGCACGGTACGTTCGTGACGTCCCTGCACGTCTAAAAGTCCCAGATCCTTGGCCGCAGCACCGGGGTTGACACCTGCAGCAGCAAGCAGGTAGTGTGCCTTGCCTTCCAGAGGTTTCTCGTTAGGTTTGGACTGGAGTTTGCGTAAACGGTGGCGGAGATCGCCAAGACCAAGTTCGAGGCTTGGAAGGTCTTCCATGTTGGAAGTGTTCTGGCCAGCCTTTTGCGTCTTGGCAAAGAGACTATCAAAATACGCGCCTGCAGGCTGCGATGATGTTGTCGCGGCATTTTGGGAGTTGTTTTGCGCTGGGTTGATGAGCGTGCTGCCGCCAAAGCCAGATGCAGTGGGCTGCTGCTGCTGTTGCTGCTGTTGCTGTTGGCCACCAAAGAGAGATGGCTTCGTCGCCTGGTTTTGTGTCGATTGGCCAAACATGCCACCGCCGGTCGAGGGCTGCTGATTCTGCGCGCCGCCGAAAAGACCTCCGCCTGTTGGCCCAGTCTGCTGGGTCTGAGCCTGATTGTTCTGGCCGAACATTCCGCCGCCGCCGGTGCCTTGTGCTTGAGTCTGATTATTCTGGCCAAAGATCCCACCGCCACTCGCGCCTTGTGCCTGGGCCTGGTTGTTTTGACCAAACATTCCGCCGCCAGTCGTTCCAGTCTGCTGTGTTTGGTTCTGCGCGTTCTGAGCAAAGAGACCGCCCGTCGTGCCTGTCTGCTGCGGCTGGTTCTGCGCAGGTTGTCCAAAAACACTAGTAGTTGTGCCTGCAGCTGGAGCTTGCTGCGTCTGGGCATTCTGGCCGAAAAGCCCACCTCCGGTGGCAGGCCTGTTCTGGCCCAGCCCGCCAAACAGGCCGCCGCCGGGTGTCGGAGTCGAGGGCGCGTTGTTTGCTTGCTGCTGATTTTGGTTATTCTGACCAAAGAGCGAGCCGCCGCCAGTGGCACCACCACCACCAAACAGAGACATGGCTACCGTGCAGTGCTGATGTTTGCTTCGTGGATAGCTCCGGAAATCAACAAACTTGGGCGGTGGCAGAACGGGGATTGGCGCGGCGTAACTAGCTAGCACACGGCGAGTGCAGGAAGTCACGTCCTTGACTACGCGCGCAACAGATTGATGCTAATGCGAGCTCAGCTGGATGCGTCGATGGTCGAGACTGGATGCGCCGTCGCGTTGGTGTTGCGTCGCTGCTTTGCTTGGCTGCTAGAATTTTGGCGTTTGGCACTGGCCAGGCACCGGGAGCTCGGGCCAATCAGAACAGCTTGCAGTGCAGGAGTGGGTCACGGCAGCAACCGTGAATGAGCATCTCGTCTTGCTTTCCCGTACGACGTCCGATCATCACTAGATGGCAATTTGGTTTAAAGGCTCTCTTCATAGGCCCAATTGCTACAATATAACAGGCCCTCTGTTTGCGGATTTCTCTGTGAACCTGAAAATATTAGACACTTTGGCTAAGCTTCCTGGAAATCCTGGCAACGGTGCAATGGCGCTAAGACGTAAGTAATAAGAATAAGAATGAATGTCAAGGAGGAGAAAAGCTAGCAAATATTTATGCACGTACCTTTTAATCACGATTATATACCAGTTCTATTTTTCTGATCTGAGTGGCATCTTATATGGCCGCCCACATGCCTGCTTTACAATCTGCAAATAACCAAGGAATAATGCCATGAGCTCCTCCTCTCTGATTGTAATCCATTTTCGCACTATTCCATTCTATCAATTAGGATGCTTGAACACATGCCTCAAGAAGTAAAATGTCTATTGTGTATTATACTATGTATATTTCGAGATTCAGCCTCCGTGTTCATCATCTTATTATTTATGCATCGCCGCCAAACTCCTTCTTCCACTTAGAGGTCGCGGCATCCACCTTTTTGCGGTAGCTTTGCTGCGAGTTGCACATTTCCAGATAGACTTCGTATTTGGCATTAAACATCGCCAATTCGCCGGCATCGGTACCCGGCTCGACTAGACGCCCTCGCTTGCTCATGCGGTCCATGATGCTCCAGAGCGACTCAGGTTCGCGACCCTCCTCATTGTGACTGGCAGCTTTGGCACCCAGCATGGCAGCACCGTGCACAACGGCGGCGTGAACATAGCGGGGAATCAAAACTGGCATCCCGCACACGGTAGCCATGAGATTCATCAGAATTGGGTTCTGGCACTGAGAGCCAGACATAAAGATAGATGAGATTTCGTGACCAGACTTGTTCATCTGCTCGATGATCTGGCGCGTCTGGAAGGCGATAAACTCCATGGTAGCGTAGTACCAAAGAGCCAGGTTGTCGGTGCTCTTGTCGCTGTCGAGTCCGATCATTGCACCCTTCATGGAAGGGTCTGCAATGGGAGATCGGTTGCCCCAAAGGTCTCCATAGAAGAAGTGGTGGCGGCCCATATACGACACGGCCGGCGCATTGTTTTTCTCGGCCATGTATTCGAGGTGGGCATTTAGCCAATCGTAAATGTGCTTATCTTCGGCCTTGGCCAGAGCCTGCGTCGCGTTAAAAGCAGGATGGATGTCTAGCATATGTCGGAGCAATTCGCCCGTCGCAGACTGACCACCCTCAGCCATCCAATACTCCGGCAGCAATACATCCCGGTATGGGCCCCAAACGCCGGGAACAAAAACGGGGTTCTTGGACATGGCGAGATGGCAAGTCGAGGTGCCAGCGACGGCGGCAAGCCGGCTGAATGCCTGAGAAAGGTCGTTGTGAGGGACGCTGGCATTGAGCTCGTCGTCGCCAAGATCGACCTTGGCGCCCACGGTTCCAATCCACCCAGCGTAAGCATCGATGACACCGCTACCGACAGCGATGCCTTGGGGGAGACCAAGCTGGTAAGCAGCCTGCTTGCTTAGAGTTCCAACGCATTCACCAGCACTGGCGTATTTTCCATTCTAAAAGAAGTTGGTTAGCTTTTGTTCCCGCCACAACGCGTGCGACCGACGAATTCAGGCTCGATTGAATAGCCGGCAAGTCAAAGTATGAGGACGGGAGAGTGGCTCACCACCTTATCAACGCCACCCATTCGCTTGAAATTGTCCTCAACAAGGTCATTCAGGCCAATAGCGTCATAGAAATCCTCTTGCCAGCCCTTTACACTGCCATCCACACCGACTGGGACGTATCCTTGCTTGCAGACGGTGCTGCAGAAGCTGCGGCTCTCGTTACCCGTAGCAATATGGGTGAGGGCATCGCCAAGGTCGTAAAACTTGGATCGTGCAAAGAGCTCTGGAGGCATGTTGTTCTTGAGCCAGAGAATCTTCGGGATCTCCATTTCGATGCTCATTTTGCCTCCAACGTATTTGAGGAGGTTGTGGTCAGTGCTGTTGATGAGCTCGGTCTCCTCAACAGGTCGGTGGTCGAGCCACAGAATGACGTTTCGATCATTGCCATCGTTCTTGAAGTCAGGCCCGGTAACGGTGATCGGCTCGTCGGTATCGGTTGAGAAGACAGCCAGGGAGCAAGTGGCGTCGAAGCCCATACCCTTAATGGAGTTGGGATCAACCTGAGACTCGCTAACTACCTTGCGGACGCATTCACAGATACACTGCCAGATATCTGTCGTAGATTGTTCCTATTGCGGATGGTATTAGTGCATGGAGCTTGCAATTGAGTTTCAGTGACGTACATAGTAGCCGTTCTGAGGCTGCCATAGCTTAATGTCCTGCGCGGCGAGAGCCTTGATGTCACCAGACTCATCAATAATACAGGCACGAGCAGAGCCTGTGCCAACGTCGATACCAATGTAATGGTCCTAGAAGACGGCCGTTAGTTTTCTGCCACGTTTCTATCGAAGCGATGGAGGGGTTGCAGAGTGGCGGGGCGCTGTGCTAGGTGGCGGAACGATGGAGGGGTAGCTCGGAGAGCATCTTACCAGCTTGGCTGGAGGTCTGTCGCGGGGAGTATAGTCAGTTTCCATGTTGCTTTGAGATATACGACTTCAATTCAAGACGGAAATGTCTGTATGGAATTTTCGGAGGAGGAAAACAGCGCGGCTGGCCGGAAGACGTACTCCATTGGGTTGATGGGCTTGTTATAGGCGTACATGGCGGCAGCTTCGGAGCAGTCCGCTAATTAAGCTCTTTAGATGAGGAATGATATATTCCTGTAGTTGTTTCGCCAATTGAACGCAAGTTTGGACGCTGTGGACTCTGTTGAAAGAAGGACAAATGGACCAAGCTCTCGAATTCTCGAAACGTGGAGGAGTGGAAGAAATAAAGAGGCTCGGGGATTGCGGCAGACAGAATCTTTGGGGGAGGGGAAGAGGTTTGGCGGGGAACTGGGGGCGTGTGCATAACGTGGATGCTGACAGGCCGCTTGAAGCGGAAGTTGCCACTGCGACAGGCGCTGTTGGACGACTGAGGCCGCTGTAAAACAGGTTGCTGGCGGACGGGGAGCTCGGCGATTGCGAGCGAGAGGCTGCGATAGGCCGCAGATTGATGCGCTGTAGGTACCTTGGCGGGTGGCTCTAGAAATTCAGGGCACATTCCGCAGCCGCTAGCAGGCTTTTACAGCGACCGGTACCGGCAATCATAGTGATTACCCCACTGTATCTTCCCCGCTATGCGTTCAATGCTGGGGCACCTCCAGTTTTTCGCCTCAGCAGCACTCATCACTAGCCAGTCAATTTATTTCGCTGCCTAAATACTGGTGCCAATGCTCGATAGTTTGGCTGACGAGATTCTCTGGCCTTCTTTATGATCAGATAGAATTTTCAAGTGGCAAATTGACCTGTGCGGCAGCCGCATTATCCCACACTAGCCCGTGCTGGGTCGTCTGGCGGCAACAGCCTACTGATAAAACAACGTCCACGGTCGCAAAGGCTCGCAAGTTGGTAGCTATGGTTTATTGAGTGTAGAGAACATGGAAAATGAGGTCAACAACGAGGTAGAAATTGAGGCATAGGAGCAGCATATTTCCTAAATGTCACATAGCTGATAATCCTCTAGTACTACCCTGTTTTCTTAACAGCGTCTTGATGCTGACGCGATCTCGCATACAAGACGATAATTTTTATTCGTCACTAAGAATGGTAGTCAGCGGAAAGTTTGCTCGTCACACAAGAGAGCTAGTGTTAGACAAATACTCAATAGCGAAGATGTACTGAGCACTTGGGAGACCATTGTCTCGGAATTGCTACACGTCCATGTTAAGACAAACAGATTTGACATGCACCTAATTGGGCGTACCGAGTCAGCTGAAATATCCCGACGATTGCCGAATTTCCAGGACGCAACAAGCTTGAGACAGATGCACGGCGTTTGTGCCGGTGGTGTAGCTAATATTCCCGAAATCGTTTCTCTGAAAGCCCAAGTATATACAAATGAAGCTTTCCGCTTTCATTACAGACATGAGACTGCTATACAAAGAAGGAGAGAAGGAAGAGAAAGTGGATGGAGGAAATTTGCCTGTTAATGTTCCCGTCAGCTCCGCACGCTGCTGCATGTCTACTGGTATTATCGTGGTGTCGCCAATCTTACACTGGTACAAAAGCTCACAAGAACAAGCCAGGGAGTTTTGTACGAAACTACCGGGTATTAGCAATGTTGACATGGCCCGGTTGGTGTTGGAGGACAAGGCATAGTTAGCGCGGCGTACATGATGCCGAGACATGACGCTCCGCCGCCAGCCGACATGCTGCGTAGAGGCTACGTTAATGTACTTGAGCGTATAATTATCTGGTAGTTTGGGTGAAAAAAAAGATTGAAAAGAAAAAATGTTTCTCGATCAAGAACACGACTCGCAGAAAAACTCTGCGAGTACACATCGTACTGATGTGAGTTTTAGCTGCTATTAGGCACAGTCCTAGGAGCTGAATGTGGCTGGTTTTTGACTAGTTGGCAACGGGGAAAAGTATCCGAGAGCTATTTATCGCGATTAAAACAGGGCAGGTGAAGCAGAGCAAATATACTATGAGATAAAGATGCAGATAAGCGGAGAAGGATGGTGAATAACTCTGGGAAAAAAAGATAAAAAATCTCATCAATAAGGAGTTACTCTCTAATAGTTAGAGTGGCCTCATTTTTAAGATAGCCGTAATGAAGAAGAAGCCGAGGAATTAAATACAAGATGCTGTACGGATAGTACAACAAGCATTACCACATCACATCCCTGTATCCAGCCTATGCAAAATGCGCACGCATGCGCATAGAGAAATGCTTTTAATTTGCAGCCGCAATTACTTGGTTGAATGCAGCTAGTCTTGGCTACGTATCCTAAGACCTGCATATATTGGGCGGCCGGCGGGGACAAAAAAAAAAGAAGTGCTGGCATCGTATGCCACTATAAAAACGGCGTTCCCAGAGTGTAGGCTGTCGGTATAAAAGTCATCTTCAATTGCTATTTCCTACCTCTTTAGCAAGCATTACAAACTGAGAATATATCATCATGCCCGGCCCAATTCCGCTTCGCATGCAGCAAGTGCATCTTGGTCGAGGCCCGCTCGGCCATCTGGTCGTCAACCCAACAGATGAGACACTGAAGGCAGTCTACGCGAGTGAACATGCGGCACAGGAGTCAATTCTGCTCAAAAGATGTCCTGCAGATATCTGGCCGGGTGGGACATCGTACACTTATGGCTGCCCACGACCAATTCTCATGTACAAGCGCCACCACAACCAATTGGTCCTCTTTCACGAGTCCATCGTCATTGCCATAGCAGACATTGTCAAAAGATGGTTTGCAGACAAAGACGCGAGATTCCCTGAGAGGATGCCTCTGCTGAAAGATGAAGAAGAACTTTTGCAGGTATGCTGTAACTCGACAGCCTTGATGAATTGGGGGCCGGTCAGAGGCTGACACAGACTAGTGGCTGGATACGCAAGTCGAACAGGGTAACCTTGCGCCCTATTCGGCAGCGACTCTCGGATCTTGGAGACCTGATTTTCTCGTTGAAGACGACAAAGATGACGAAAACTTTCGTCTTACTGAGATCAATGCCCGATTCTGCTTCAATGGCTTCATGCACGGTAGCTATGGACAGACGGCCCTCGATGGCCTCGGTATGGAGAAGTCAGGACTGGTCGGTGCCGCAGACGGAGAAGAGGTACGATCGCCATGCGGGCGCTGTTGTTGGAATCGTATGCTAACTTGTTGCAGTTTTTCAACGGACTCCTCCGCCTCTTTCGCCATGATCGACCTCTCCATCTTCTGAAGGGCGAAGAGCACGGGATTGACATTGGCATGTTCATTCATGCTGTCCAGCTTCGCCTCGGCGTCACCCCGCGCCTGATAACGCCCAGTGATTTGAGATTGATTCCTGACCCCGAGGATGCCAGTCGCACCATACTCTGCTGCTTGGTAAAATCGTCCCCAAACACTACATCAACGCTAAAGTCGCTAAGCGGAGAGGCGGTGGAAGAGATTCATCAAGTCGGGCTGGAGCTTCGACAGCACGAGCTCGCCGCCCTGGATCCCGAAGTGATGCACCACATCAGCCTGCGCTGCTTCAACGACATGCGCACCATCCTCCTGGTCCACGACAAACGCATGCTGGGCATTATCCAGCAGGAGCTGCCGGCCATGGTGGTCCGTGGCGTCCTGACGGTGGAGCAGGCGCAGGCGCTGGACAGAGGCATCGCGGACACGGCTCTACCCGGGTCGCAGCGCATGCAGGACCTGCTCCACCAGTCTCACGCCGATCCCGCCGTCAAGGACGAATACCTGCTGAAGCCGGTACGCGGCGGCAAGGGAGCGGGGATCGTGTTCGGCGAGGACCTCGACGCGGACCAGTGGCTGGCTGCGCTCCGAGACCTGCAGAGCCCCCGCCTAAATCCTGCAGGTGCCAGCTTCGTGGCACAGCGCAAGGTCGTGCAGCACAACTACGAGCTGGTGCTGAAGCACTCCGGGGAGGTGTGCACGCAGCCTCTGGTCGGGACGTACCACGCCGTGCACGGCGCGTACCTCGGGATTGGCACTTGGCGCAGCAGCGGCGGTCGCATTTGCGCCGTGAGCAGCGGAGGTGCCTGGATCTGCTCCGTGATTAGTCGCGATTGATATGGGCGCCCTATCTCATCTGAATGTAACTGACATGGCCTGATCAATTGACTTGCTTGCTGCTATTCTGCTACAAGTTCCCGTAGGACCATGAGCTTAACGTGCGAGTGACACGAAATTCGCCGGCTGAAAAGAGTAGAGTAGCTCTTTCTTCCAAGGCATTCATCCCATTCGCTTTTACCTGATTAGTTTGCTCCATTTCCATTACTGTAAGACCCGTTAGCATTTATTTTATTCGTACTATGCACCTAGCTGAATATGGGTCGACGCTGCATTGCGGGGTCCTCACTCGGTGTGTAAGTGACCAGCAGCCTGCGGCGACGCACCGACTTTTCGTCTCTAAGCGAGCATTCTACACCAATCAAACAGAACAGGAAGCTGGCAGGCAGATAAGAAATTAAATTAATACCAAGCTTGTTATGCGATCTGATCGACTTCCCATTGCTGTGCGGAGAGAGGTGGCCAGGATGCGATCGGCGACAGGGCAGGGGCCATTCGCCTAATGCACTAAAATCGCGACATACAAGCCGTCTTGGAATAATTTCCTAGCAGCCAAAAGACGAAATCGCATCATCTTCAGGAGAAGGTGCGCGACGCGACGGCAGTTGTCGGCTCTGCAAACTGCCGCACAAAGCTAACAATGGCGTCAACATTGTGTCTCAGATCGCCAACGCCCAGAAGACTATAAGAGCATGAGGCATTGCGAGTCCTTGAACAACTGCCACATCATTGTCGCTACTTTTCTCTTAATACCTTGCTCTTTCAAAATAAAAAATAAAACGAAAAATCACCCCGATTATACAATCTACACACAAAATACACACAAAATGAAGGCCAACACCATTGCCGCCATCATGGCCACTCTCGTTGCCAGCGTCGCCGCTGCCCCGACTGAGAAGCGCGACCTGCCTCTTCTCGGCGGCCACTCCGGCATCATCAAGGGCGTTGGTCCCCTTCTCGACAGCGTCGAGAGCCTCGTGCCTGGTCTTGGTGGCTCTGGTTCGGGACAGGGCGACGACACGGCCGGCTCCATCATCAGCGGCCTCGGCGCTGGTGGTGCTAAATCGCCTCTCGTTTAAATGCAACATTTCAAAAAACTTTCGTTTCGTGGGGCAAATATTGTCCAAATATTTGGATTGGAAAGAGCCCCCCCTTGGCGGCAGCAAGGCACATCTCGGAGTTGGATGCACAAGTTCTCTTCCATAATGTATACCTTTACTTAACTTGGATTAATATTTATATCTTAATCTCAAACACTTTATTTTTGTAAATACCATCCCCGGTGTCTAAGTGATGACCAGGTGTTCACTCAAAGAGAATTCGTAGGCTATGCCGTCTGGACGGCAGCATGGTGGTAGTGACAGCAACAGTTGTAGCAAATCTGCAATAGTAACAACGATAATAACGATAGCGTATGGTTCCCCAACCTATGGCAAGAGAAGCATTCATTCCTTTACACAGCGACACAATTTGCTTCCCATCCGCTGCGTCTCTCAAAGTCTTGGCTGAAGCCTCCAGTGCAGAAGATTAGTTGTACATGCCGAGAATCTCGCCAACAACGCTGCGATACAGACCCTTCGGGTCGAATTCGTCCTTGACAGCCTTGAAGCGGGCAAGGAACTGTAAATTTAGAAACGTTAGACCTGATCTAGAGTATTGATAATGATGGGAAAAACTCGTACCGATTTGTCCAAGTTTTTAACGGCACGCCTCAAAACGTCGCGTGTGTTTTTAGTCCAATGTGGGCGACATGGAAATTCATCGATGAGAGTGCTGGCAAGTCGAATGTCTAGCAGATGTCAGGTGCAAAGTACAAAACGTTTGCAAACAAAGCCAGAGGAACGATGGAAAAAGAATAACACGTTCACGAACTGACTCACAAAAATCTTCATTGAACCGCTTGTGGTCGCCAACCGCAGGGCGATACGTCGGGAAGTCAAACATAATGGCACCCTTACTCCAGTCCTGGCCATCTTTTGTGCCTGTCGTGACCTGGCCCAGAAAGTCAAAATTGGCCTTGCCAAATTTGATGTTGATGCCGCTCCTGTACGTGGCCGTCATCCAGATCAGCTTCTTCTCCTCCTCGTCAAAGAGCTCTCGCACACGCTTCAGCATCTCATTGGCACGCGTGACGGGAAACGCAAGCTCAAGCGTGTAACCTCGCAAGCCATAGTCCCACTCGGGTTTCTGATTCGGGTAGAGCCCGCCGATGAGCATGTCGTAGTTGGATCCGTAGACGGGCCATTCGGTGACGGCTGCGTCGGTCACCTTGTCGTGGAAGTTGGGCTTGTCCCAGATATCGAAAAAGGTGGCTTCGGCAATCCAGTTGGACGATTGGACGTACTTGCCGCTATCGAGGAGGATGTGAGCGGCAGTCGCCTCGAGGGCCGTGATGGAAAAGGTGGACTGGAAGCCGTTCTGGGAGGATGTGTTGTCGGGGATGACGTCGTAATAGCGCCAGTGAAACTTGCGCTTGTACGGCCACCACTATTATGAATGTCAGGGGATATCTCGGAGAAAGTCTGCTGTGAAACATACCCAGAAGTTGGCTGTCATGTATGGGGAAATCATGCCATAAATATCGCCGTCAAGTACATCTTTTTCGTCGAGACTAACAACGATCAGTTCTGTAAGTTATCTGGGTAGTGGACATAGCTCACGTCTTCTGCATAGCGTATACCTTGGTCTCCGGGTATATTTTCATCTTCAATCTCACGATGACGCCTAGCAAACCTAATGACGTTGACGCCGCCAGCCATGTATCGTCGTCCTCGTTCTTTTCAATGTGGCGCACCTCGCCAGAACCGTCCACAATATCCATGGCCAGCACGCCGCCGACGACTGCAGCATCCTCGCGGATCGAGGTTCTATGCGCACCCATGGCCACGCTGCCGCCGACCGAGATGTTCCAATTCACCAGCCCAGTGCCGATATTGGCACCGCGCACATGCAAGTATTCTGCGAGCTGGAAAAAGGTCACGCCGCCCTCAATGATAACCGTGCCCTCGCTCGCACCCTTCTCGAGCGAAAAGTCGGAAATTCTGTTGAGATATTCGGTGCGAATAATCATCGTGGCATCGTCAGAGCACTGAGTATCGTACCACATGTGACCCTTCCCTCCGGCTCTCAACTGCACGCCTCCTCCAGCGGCGGCATTCTTGACTAGAGTCTGTACCTCGGCGACAGAACAGGCATCACGAACCTCTGTAACGTTGTGGCACGACGGAAAGCCCTCGCCATCGAAAGTGTAGTATTCGAATGCCGCACAGAAGCTAGCGCAGCCCGTCAGCACGGCCAGTATTTTTGCGAAATGCATCATGCTAGCTTCGACCGTGTTAGTCGTTAGTCGCCCTGCAGGATTATAGTGCGATTACGGCGGTATATATATAGCAATTTCTCCTTATGTGTGCCACATACCTTTTTTTCTTCGCTTTAAAAAATACGTGCCATAGTGTGTAATCGATACCTGACTCTTTGCAGGCTTTGAGTATAAGCTTTCGGTAACTTTCATTGTGACTCTCGCCGTTGCCACTTGTGCGCCCGTGATCACAAGATGATCGACCACGGGCGAACATCTAACTCGTGACGTTCCTGGCGCCCGTACCCGCTTTGCATTTGTCCCTGGTACCACGCGCCTCTGTCGTAAACTCAATCGGGTCAGTATCTCTCGCGAACATTGAGTCTCGTGAACTATCGAGTAAATCAAGTGGGGTGTAATTAACTCGCATCTGCTGATGGCTTGTCGCGGCCGGTCCAGTGGCCCCGAAACTAGGCATCCTCAAGAACGCAGCCACACAATGGCGGCGTATTCGGTGAGTTGGAATAGAGTGCCCACCCCTGTCATCATTTATATATGCTTAAATTGAACCTACCCTTATTTAATGCCAGTTTGAGCTTGTGTATCAGTTCCTAGAACGCACGTCACCAAACCATTGTCTTCCCCCATTCACTGCATCGTTCGTTCATATTCCGTGCCCTTTTCTCAGATCGTGCAACACTTACGTGGCAGCCACTCTGCCTACAGAACATCCAAATCTCATATTCATTCCTTCTGTCAGCCTAGAGGGATTGCTTTCCTTCCAAAAGCTACACCCAACTCTCGATTATTCTTTCCAACATTCCAATTCCAACCCTCACACTTGAACTCGAAAAGTTCCAAGCTACTAATTCTCACCGCGCTGTCTCAAACAGTCAAAATAGGCGATGAGGGTGCACATTAGGCAAAAAATGCCTAGTATCTCTCGTATAACATTGTGTTTGTTCAACCGTATTGAAGAAAAACTGGCCAAACCTCTGAAACGAGCATGTGACTGCCACACAATCATGCCGAATTGGTAGGTGGTCGTACATTCGTGTATTTGTACACCTACTGACGTACGAATAACTGTATGAGAACATCTCAGTATAAGAATGTTTTTTTTTTTTCCCTTTTTCAGATTTTGTCAAAAGTCTCATGTGGAAAGAGTGCAGAGCCAAGTTCGGGAAAGAAGTTGTCGCGTAGACTAAGGCAGCCTTACCTTGTCATCGTATCACAATACTTGAAAATCGAAGATTTCACCCATTTGCATTCGCAACCTCCAGGTGGGCATTGCTAGGGCACGAGCATTAATATTAAATAGTAAAGCAAATATTCGAGTCCAGCGACGTCGATTTTGTCATTCACAAGCGCACAGAGCCATGTAAAAGAACGAATGCTTTTTTGCTACAATCTAAGGTATTATGCGGGTATTTGCCCTAACAAGCCGTAAAAAATAAATGACATAGATGAAGGTACCGAATAACAGACTTCTATAGCGACGTCGTCACACATCTTTAATACATCTCGCACCACAATATTTAGGCGGAGACAGGCTTGGTTTCAACAGGCTTAGTCTCAACGGCAGCCTCAATATCGTGGGGACGAGTGGCGTAGTCGTCCTCGCCGGACAGCTCCTCGAGAGTCTTGCGGGCTGTCTCGGGAATGAGAAGGGTAGTACCACAGCCGAGAAGCATGAAGAGGGCAAAGATCTCGAGGACGTGGTCGAGCCAAGGGGAAGCGTTGGTCTTGGTAGCGCCACGGGTACGGAGACTGGCGATGGCACCCTGGCCGATGATGGAGCCAATCTTGCCGGAGGCGGCAGAGATACCGTGAGAGGTAGAACGGTAGCGGGTAGGGAAGACTTCACCAGGAACGATGAAGGTGGTGGCGTTGGGGCCAAAGTTGAAGAAGAACTGGGCAACGACGTAGATGGCGAGCAGGCCGTTGGGGGAGAGGTGGTGGTAGGCAAAGCCCATGACAATGAAGAGAATGGTGAGGATAATGAAACCGCCCATCTGAATGGGCTTACGGCCCAGGGTATCGATGGTGGCAACAGAGACCCAGTAGCCGGGGACGGCACCAGCGCAGACGATGATGACGTTGCCGACAGCAGTGTTGTAAAGGAGCTGGTAGACGTTCTTGACGTGGCCGGAGGAGGTAGAGTAGCCGATAGCCTCAAGAATGGTACCATTGTTTAGGGAAAGACCATAGAAAGCGACATCAAGACAGAACCAAGAACCAGCGGTTCCGAGAAGGAGGAGACCGTTCTTGAGCTTGCCATAGTGGCGGCAGAAGTCGCGGAAGCTGGCCTTGGGGACCTCGAGGCCCTTCTCAGCCTGCTTGTGAGCTTCGGCACGGACAACTTGATCGGTATCACCCTCGTGCTTGCCCTTCATATAAGCCTTGACGTCGGCGTCGGCCTGCTCGACATCGCGAGCAACATCGAAAGTATAACGGGGGGTCTCGGGAATGGTAAGACGGTCTGGAAGAAGAGAGGTCAGCAGTGTATCAAGACGATCACAGTGCGTGCAGGCGCTAGTAACAGTTAAACACTTACAGTACAGGGCAATGCAGGCGGGAACAACACCACAGCCAATGAGTGTTCTCCACATCTTGTCGACGGCGACCTGGCAATCACCAGTGCAGTGAGCGACATCCTTGGCGCCCTCAAGAGCGTGCTTGAAGCCAAGAGTGACGAACAGCATGACGAGAGCAGCGGCGAGCTGACCGAAGCCTTGCATGGCGAAAACGGCACCCATCATGGCACCACGCCACTTGGTGGTAGCAAACCTGGGATTTGTTGTTAGCGAAGCCGTACCACAACCGCAACCACCAACTAGGAAGTCACGAAAAAATAAATTTGGTACTTACTCGGAAGTAATAATGGACGACAGAGGGTAGTCGCCACCAATGCCAATGCCCATGATGACCTGTTTTTTTCTCCAATTAGTGCCAGTAAAGGATGTAGGAGGTCGCAATGAGACTTACACGCCAGAAGATGATGAGACCAACAATGTCGACGGCAGGGCCGCCAGCAGTAAGAGACTGGGCAAGAGAGGCAAAGATGATGACCATGAGCTCAAGACCGTACATGCGCTTACGTCCGACAATATCGGCAAGCATACCAAACCCCAGCTGGCCAACAACGGTACCAGCAGAGGTGGCCAGCTTGATGGCATTGTCAGAGGAAGCAGGCATCTTTCCAGTGCCTGGGTAGTAGACAATACCCAGCATAATGGTCAGCATAGAGGCAGTGAAGATGTCGTACGAGTCAGTGAAGAAACCGACACCGGCGACGACACAGGCGCGGACATGGTACCAGCCAAAAGGAGCCTTGTCGATCTCGGCCAGCGCCAATCTCCTTCTCTCCGAAAGGTCAGATACGTGGGCGTATTGGTTGTTCCAGTTCGTGTACGCAGAGTTACCACCAGATGTCTTGCCAAAGTTGGCGACAGTGCTGGTGTGCTGGGTGTCATCTCCAGAACTCATCGTGGCGGATGGGTGGGTATATCAAAAAGGAGTGAAGAAGAGCAAAAGATCTGCCAAGTTGCCAAGGTCGATTGCCAAGGTGCTAGTCTTGCAGAAAAAGAGAGAAGGAGAGGAAGGAAGGTGGGTGCCAAGGGGATCTTCTTATATTATGCATGGAGAGATGAGCTGAGGCAAGCAGTCGTGTGTGTTGTAGGGCCCTAGGGGCCGCTCCAGACCGGGGGGTACCACGCCGATAGCAGCGTGGGCTCAACGTAGCATGCCCATCAACGGAGCTTTGTGAATGGCTCGGGGCTGGGAAAGATGGCGCGCATGACCCATGCAGCTGCTGGATCGCCTAGTGATTTCTTTCCTCTACGACTTGTTCCCGGACAGCGCGAGGCAGAGAGACACGCGAGACTAGCGGAAGGGGAAGAAGATGGATGGAGGATGGGTGGGCAGCCGGGGCGGACAGACAGGCCAGTCTGAGGTCTAGCGGCGGAAACGAGGCGTTTATGGATGGGGTCGAACGGTAAGAATACAACGCAGCAGCAGCATTGGCCGAGCCCACAACGGGGTTCGTGCGGGCAAAAGGGCGAAGAAAGACTATTAAACGATGGGCGAATTATGCGTAACACAGAGGTAATTGTCAGCTACGAGGCTCATGTAAGTGCTGTCTGAAGGGGTGTGTGTGGTTGACGGCGGGCGCCAACGGCCTAGGCCTGTTTGGGCAGCCGCTAGTAAATAAAGATGAGATTGGGCCAGTGAGAGATCGGGAATGCGACACGTTGTTGACGCCACAGCTTGCCGTCTTTCCCATGGCCGCCCCTCCATGCATTGTCGGTAGCGAAAGAGGCTTCTTGGCAGCCGATTGGCCAAGAGATGCGTTTGCGGGGGTCAAGAGACGGGGCGTTCGCTGATAATAATGGTTTCTTCTGTGGTCTCTTTCATTTCTTGTCAAGCTTGCGACTGTTGCAAGTGGTGCTACAGCCTCTTGCGCGGCCTCGCGTAGAGCCATTTTCGACTCAGGCTACTAAGCTGACTCATTGGTCCATGGACAGAAACCTGCCCTGCAGGGTCCAGCGGCCTTGGTTTTAGCACTCCTCCTATGCTCGTTTTACTTTACTAATTAGTTTATTCTATTTCCGATATTTCTCCTGCAGCTGTCTGACCAGCAACGCACTAGGGTGTGCCTCATCGCCGCCTCGCGTCTCGCATGTCAAGCCCATTGGCCGTCACCTCTGGCTCCTCATTCCCTTTCAGGCCACCGAAGTCTCTCAATAGTTCTCGCCTGATTTGTCTTTCGGTCGATGTCCTGGGCAGCCTCTGCATACGCGTGCTATGCGCCCGCGTTGCCTCTTTGCTCCGTTACCCTCCAAACTTACCATGCCATGACTATTCTCGTCCGCTGCATCCCCTCCTCCCGCCTCACGCGCGTTCTCAGCTGCTTCTCCCCCCGTTCTTCGTCTAGGCCCGGTCTTACTTTCGGTTGACCCGGTCCCCGCTTTGCTCCTCCAACGTCCAGGTCCTGTCGTTCCATTGCAGACGCCCCAGGACCTTCACCCAACTAGTTCGACAGTGTACACTCCACACTCACCCACGTGGGCGACTACCTGTCGCGGATTGCAGGCTTTGACTTCTTCAGCTGCGTGGCTGTCCCTTTGTCTAGACTCGGCTGTACTGCCAATTATAGCATCCGGTTGTCACCGGTGACTTTTTTTTTTTTCGATTTTCTTGTCTCGGGCTTAAGTGTCGCGCGACTGACGACAAGAAGGCTCCCGAGGCACATGAGCAACACTGACTGGTCTCTCTACCTATACCTCGTAACCGCCACTTTTCATTCTTCGCTGTTAGTTCTGTCAATATCCCACCAATATTATACCGCCAGTCAATTGACACCAAAATGTCGACAACGCAGACCCAAATGGCGCCCGCTGAGGTCACCACGGCTGCCAACGAGCCGCAGATCCCCGAGCTCACATACACGGTCGCGCAGACCACCGAAGAAAAGCGCGATGCTTTGCGCCTGGTCGCAGACACAATTGCGCAACAGCGCCAGGTTGCCTCCACCACCATCATCTTCCACCCGGGTGTTTTGGGTCCCTTTGTTGCTATCCTATCTGGGCTCGTTTACCGCAGCGGCCGCGACTGGATTGGCGCCGTCATCCTAGTCTCTGGCGTCATTGTTGCCTACCTTGCATCTGTGCAGTACTACACGTACTTTTATTTGCAGCGCGCCGAGAACTTCAACTGGAGGGATTTCATCACGCCTTCGGCCGACAAGCCTGATCAGCAAGACACAGTCCTGTTCGCTCGCTACGGCGACAACATAATTGCGACCGTGGTCTTGCGCATTGAAGAAGCTGAGAAATCGCACAAGACAGCCTCGCAGCGGCGCGGAAAAGGATCGGCCGCTCATATTCGGGCGTGGGCCACGCGCCTGCGCTACAGGGGCACGGGCATTGGCGGTGATATGCTGCGCGAGGCCGTAGCCCTCGCCCGCTCCTCGCTGGGCCCGGCGGCCACTATTGAATTCAGCTACCCTCATGCCCACACCGTCGATACCACGAGACACTTCACTGCGCCGTTTGCGCGACGCGAGGAGAGAGCACAGCAAGCTCTAGCGCAGGCGATCAAGGACGTTGACGCGGCAGCCGATCGATGAGCAGAACGCTGTCGTATACTGTACCCTAACAATTCATATATATCATAATAGATTTCCCAGCGATACTCGTCAACTATCACGTCTTTGAGCCTGTCCGCTGAAGAAAGTAGGCATTTTGAGTTTGAAGAAGCATATCCAAGACAGCAATGCCTCACCCGGTCGACTAATAAGCCTATGCCGTTCTCCACGTACGTCGAATCAGCCTACCAACCACTAATCTATAAAAAAAGGGTTACCAACCAACCTAGCTGCTTGGGATTTACTACTGTAGTGATAGATGAGAATATTCCTGCCAATTTGGGATAATTGATAACGAGGAGCATTTGTAAGTGAGTGTTGGCCCCCCCTGTCAGCGCCCGCCGCCTCTTTGACACCATCGTCTTGGCATGCAGCCACGCATCGCCCACGATGTTTTTATGGCGTGCTTGGCAGCCGTCTCGGCCCGTCTTGGCTGCAGATCAGAGACCTTGGTGTCGATCATGGAAAAAAAGCCGTGCATAGCTTTCTCGCTTCGATCGCGGCATTCTCTGCGAATTGAGGCCAACCTCTGCATTTCTTTCCTGAAATAATATAATCTTGGCAATGCTACGTGCATTCGTACAAGTCACTGTAGCAAACCCCTACCCTGTACCTACAAGCAGCCTTTGGCTACCCTAATGGCACAAAAGAAAAGCTAGTAAGCAATCAGTCATTTGAGGTAAAAGGAGAGAAAGCTGTGAAGAAAGTAGAAAACCGATGTTGGTAGTTCAATCAGTTGATGTTTGTCTGAGTCGCGATTGAGAGCTGCCCCGACGAAACCATATTCTCATACACTTCAAGCAAATTCTTGAAACAATCTCATCCGAGATGCCTATCACAATTGACACTCGTATGTCTTTGTATCTTCCTCCGGTATATATTGTACAATTAGTATCCTTCCACATGGTAGAAGCCATTTTGCTCAGAGACGAGCTGCTCCCAATTCACCCACTCATTCAAATTCATTTCAAACAACCCCAATTCCGAGAACCCGCCAAACTCCCCAGCTTCAACTACCTCTGCAGCCTGCGCACCATCACGAGCACTACCCAGCACCTCCTTACTTACAGTTTCCTGTTCTTTCACCTGCACAGCTGCTCCCTCATTCATGCTCTCCCTCTTTTCCTTCATTGCCTTGATGTAAGTTGGCTCATCTGGCTCTAGCATGCCCTCTTCTCTCTTCGCCGCAATGTAGCGATCCCAGACCTCCAACGTCCACTTGCTGAGGACCTCGTACACGGCCTGGGCCGACGACTGCCCAAACGCGTCGGGGTATTGCGAAAAGACGCGGCCAATCAGCTCCCAAACCCTGTCCAGTTCGGGGCTAGGCGTTCGGCGGCGCGCCTCAATCAGCACAAAGAGGATCTTATCCCACAAATACGTCGAGTTCATGCGCCACTCATACTTGCGCAGAGACTGATTCTCGCCCACCAGGGTTGCGTACTCGAGCAGCTTCGAGGCATTGTAGAATGCCGTGTCTCGCTCCGCCTCGGTGACTTGTCCACCAGCATCTGCGAACCGTCGCGGGTTGTGCGCAAAGAGCCGTGTGTTGCAGATGGCAGCGCGGATCATGCAGGTCACCAGGATGTCGAGCGGCCGTGAAGGATCACAGTAGCGGAGGTATTTTGTCTCGAACTTGTCTTCAATCTCGTTGATGAGCGCGTCTTTGTCTTCCAGTGTCACGTTGGAGTTGGAGCCGATGTCGCCCCACGAAGCCACGGTTGTAAAGGTGCCCGACAGACGTTGTAGCGATTTGGCGAGGTCGCAGCGAACGAGGCACATGGTGATGGACGTAATCGCTTTGCGATTCTTCGGCACTTCTTTCATGGACGGCTGCAGGTCTTCATCCTCCACATTCCAAGGCACGTGTACGTCGCCTATGTGAATATCTAGCGATGGCTTGGCGCCAAGCAAGTCTGATGTGCGAAAGTCTAGGTGTGCAATGTACCACCATAGACGTCTTCTCATTTCTGTCTCGAATAGAGACAGGCCGAGGGATGTACCATCGCGGTGTAAACCCATCTTCAGAGCCAGTCGAAGAGCAACCCCGCACAGTACGTACTGCGACTCGTATCGCATGGTACCGCGCAGTCCCATCTGACACAACGTTAGATCGATATTGGGGAACGTCACGATTTTGGATAGCCTACCAAGAAAACACAGAACGCCCTCAAAGTCATCGGACTGGACGTGCTGATCAGTTCAGCCTTCTTCAGCGTATGCCTAGCGAGAGCTCGGTACTTGGCAAATAAGGTTTTTTTGCTTTGTTTGAACAGTTTCTCGCATTCCTTTTCCTGAAGAATGCTGATAGTTCCGAAATAAAAGCAAAAGATGATTGCTTCAATAGGTTTCGATACTTCTTCTCCTCGCTCTACTGCTTGTAGCACCGATGTCCAGAATGTCGGCATGTGCATAATCTTCATGAGCGGGTCGATTCGGTCAACGTATATGTCCTTGAGTGTGCACAGGACAGCCATCGGAGGGTGCCAGTCGCGCAGTTGCCCATTGAACGCGTTACTTAGGGAGCCTGCTCCGAGGAAGAGATCGGCCTCGCGCTCCTCGTCATCATCGCCGTCAGAGACAATAATATCATCGGGGTGGTGAAACTGGATAAGTTTTGAGCAATTTTACGAACGGCACCAGCAAAAAAAAAAAAAACCTTACATCGTCATGTATGTCCGTCCACAGACTGCTACTACATACCTATTAGCACAGAGAAAAAAAATGCGTTGGAGGCGCTGACGTACTTTTCGTAATATCGCGTGTTACCCTCCTTGGTGACCAATCTTGGCCCAGTCCCCGGCGTCTTGATCAGTGCGGAGCGAAACCCCATCGGCGCAGCAGGTTCCTCTCCAGGCGTGGGCACTGAAAGGCTGGTGGGTGATTCCACCGTGTCATTGCTCTCAGATACGCCGTCTTGCGATGCGGCTCGCACCGCGCTCGTCGGCTCCGCCACATCAACGCCGCGCGTCTTGAGCATGTCCTCATAGCGTCGCAGCTTGGCGTGCAGGGTCTCGCGCGGCGCATTTGCCCTCTTGCGCTTCCCCCGCACCGGCGCGACGTACTCGCAGTCAATCTTGGCGCGCCTGCAGTTGCCGCATGGCTGGGCGTGGTCGCACCGCACCTTGCGCTGGCGACAAACGAGGCACGAGAAGCTCTGGAGGCCCTCCTCGGCGCGCGTATCCGGCGACGGATCTTCTGGCTCCATTTTGCTGCAGATAGTATGCTGTGCCAGTTCTGACACTATTTTGATACGTAGAAGGGAGTAATTTCGCTGTTCGGGGCTGGCGCAGGCTACCCCGAGGCGCGCAAGGCTGGAGGTGTAAGCTCGGGGCTCGGGGGTCAAATTTTTGCGTTTTGAGCCCCGAGACACCACATTTGAACCCCGAGCAGCCTCCATTAGGAAAGGCCGCCGCATGGCAATTTCACGTATAAGCAGCAGCCCAGACACCAATGGCTCTGGTTTCTCAGAAAAGTATCAAACGATTCCCTTTCTTTTCTTTTCTAGTTCGCTCTTCCTTCGAGCTCATTTCTGTTGATTCTACTATTTTTCCTGCCCAGCATGTCGACTCAACCCACTGCTGCAATGTCGTCCGAATCACTGCACGATGAGGAAAAGCAATCCCCGAGTGACGCCAAACTGGCCACCGAGCCAGTAGAATACCCTCCAGTGGCCAAGCGCATCCTAATCATGGTTGCGCTATATCTCACCATGTTCCTCATTACTCTCGTCAGTATTAACATTGAAGCGCTAGCCTGCACTTTGCTCACCATTACACAGGACCAAAACATCATTGCGACTGCAATCCCTCGCATCACCGACGAATTTCATTCCATCGACGATATTGGCTGGTACGGCAGTGCCTACCTCCTTACAACTTGCAGCTTTCAGCTCCTCATGGGCAAAATCTACAAGCATTATCCAGTAAAACCCTTATTCCTCGCGGGTGTCTTCCTCTTTGAAGTCGGCTCTGCAATCTGTGGCGCTGCACCGAATTCCACTGCCTTCATCGTTGGCCGTGCTGTTGCTGGCTTGGGTGCTTCAGGTCTATTTTCCGGCGTCATGGTCATCATGTTCTACACAATCCCTCTTCAGCAGAGACCGCTTTGGCAGGGCGCCGCAGGAGCCTTGTTCGCCGTCGCCTCTGTCATTGGACCAGTCGTCGGTGGAGCATTTACCGATAACATTACCTGGCGATGGTGCTTCTACCTCAATCTTCCCATCGGAGGCGTCTCTATTATTGTTTCGATATTCCTTATTCATCTGCCGAACCAGAAGCTTGAGTCTCCCGCGAAAAGCTTTTTGGGTAAAATCCAGCAGCTTGATCCCATTGGCAATCTCGCTTTCTTCCCTGGAGTCATCTGCCTCATCTTCGCCTTGCAGTGGGGTGGGACGCGCTATGCTTGGAGCAATGGCAAGATCATTGCCCTTCTTATCGTATGCATTGTCCTTGTCGCCGTCTTCATCGGCATCCAGGTCTGGAAAAAAGAAGAGGCGACTGTGCCGCCTCGCATCATCACCCAGCGCAGCATCGCCTCTGCCATGTTCTTCTGCTTCTTCAATGGTGCTGGTATGATGGTACTTATGTACTATCTTCCTATTTGGTTCCAAGCAGTCAAAGGTGCTTCAGCTGTGCATTCCGGCCTCATGTTGTTGCCCACTGTCCTGTCAGTGGTTGTAGCATCCATTGCCTCTGGCATCATTATCTCCCGCGTCGGCTACTACGCGCCCTTTTATATTGCCAGCTCTGTCTTGACACCCATCGGAGCCGGTCTTATGTGCACCTTTACCCCTTTGACAAGTAAAGGAATGTGGATTGGTTCGCAGATTCTCTTAGGCTTCGGTTTTGGCCTCGGTGCACAGCAGCACATGAACGTCGTGCAAACTGTTCTGGAGCGCTCCGACATAGCCGTGGGCTCTGCCGTGGTTATGTTTGTGCGTTTCCTTGGCTCTGCGGTCTTTATTCCCATTGCGCAGAACATTTTTCTCCAAGATCTCATCTCAAAATTGACGGCGCTTCCTGGAGTTGATGCCGAGAAGATTGTCAAGGGCGGTGCCACTGAGCTACGATCGTTGGTGTCCGGTCATGAGCTCGAACAGCTTCTCACTTATTACAATGCGTCCATTGTCAGGGTATTTTATATTGTGGTTGGCACCTGCGCTGTCACCATCTTTGCGAGTGTCTGTGTGGAGTGGCGCAGTCTGAAGGCCAAAGCCAAAGACGAAGCTGAAGCTGGGAAGCCAGTTTCCAAGTAATTAAAGATTCTTGTATTTCCTATTCCATTGTAAATTAGCAGCATGCAACTCTTCTCAAACCATATAGTATCGGGGGGACGACTGAAAGGCGTCGCTCTAGCAAAGCAGAAATTTGTTAGAAGACACTACTTAATTTCATCAACATGTAGAATTTTATCTACTATACTACAACAACCATTTTATGGCCACCTCCACCACTTTCTAGAATTGTGTGTATCTCTTGGATATCATCCAACTTAAAACGACGAACCGGAATATTAATCTTGCCCTCTTTAACAGCTGCGACCAATCTTGCCCAGGGCGTAGATATAAAATCGTGCTCGTCGCCCCCGTAAGAAGTGAGGCGCCGTCGCTGGGGCAAGTCCGTAATTGGGGATAAGTTGAATGTCCATTCACCGCCCTGGATACCCGTCATGCAGACAGTGCCCCGAGGCTTGACACATAGAATGCTGTCTTTCAATGTTTTTGTTCCTATGAGCTCGAGGCACTTGTCGAATTGCGCCTCAGTCGTGACGTGCTTTGCGACGCTTCCGTCGTCGATGTAGACAACGTCAGCGCCGTTGCTCTTCAATAGCGCTTCGCGGCCAGTGGAACGGCTCGTTGCGCCGACTCTAGAAGCGCCGAGATACTTGGCCAGCTGAATAGCCGCCAATCCAATGGAGCTCGTCGCGCCGCGAATGAGCAGCGACTCGCCAGCCTGGAGATCGAGTGCCTCCGTGAGCGACCCATAAGTGGTCTGCAGCATCTCTGGAAGAGCTGCCACGGTCGCCAAGTCCAGGCCAACATCTGGGAACGGGATCACAAATTTCTGGGACTGGCAAGTGTACTCGGCATACGATCCAGGAATTTCACGGCCCAGACCGCCCATGCACGTCGCCACAAGTGTGCCAATCGGTATGGTGGCGTCATCCCCTGCGGCATAGGCTGCGATTTTACCAATCACTTCAATACCAATGATGCGGGGAAACTTAACACTGGGAGAGTGTCCCTGCCGTGTAAACATTTCTTGCAGCGTTTTTCTTAGCTTGAAATACCAGTGATACGAAGTAGCAGTAGAACATACCTGCGCGATTGATGCCGAATGCGAGTACTTTGATGAGCACTTGTCCAGACTCTGGCATCGGGACAGGTACATCTTTAATCTGTAACACTGAAACTGGGCCAGGAGTGTCGCAAACGACGGCCCTCATTTTATCCGGAATACTTGTCGTCATGTTGGATGATGTTAGTGGTAGATGGCCATGATGTTCACTAGGAATTGCACTAGTTGTCGCATTTATAGGCGGGGTAAATGCTGAAGCTTATCTGAGCTTTGCGGTATTGTATTTGTAAGTATTGACCAATCACTCTACAGACGCTCCGAGCTTGCATCAGCATCATTTGTTATTATTACATTGAACCGTATCCCAACCAACTCACGTCTGTAATGCTGGAGACGAGTATCTGGCACCTCCAGTGCCTAATATCAACAGGCTCAGTGGGTCGCTGTGCGCACACTCGTTCATTGGACTGTATTACTCTGGCGGAGTTCAGCTCGCGCTTTCTCCTCATTTGAATTGTGGCAGAAATGCGTCGTGGCGGAGCGCGATGATCAAGCGAGTCTTCTTCCGCTGCTGCAACATTATCAAATATCGTGTCATTGCGTGTCTGAATTGATCGGGTGCATAATTTCATCCCTAGACACTTTAAAACGCGCCAAGATGGACCACCTGCCGTTGCCGCAAGACCCGACATTTCCAACCCCGGAGACTCCATATCTTTCATCGGAAGACTGGGACTTTGGCCCCTTCCGGACCTACTTGGACAGGAAATACGGAAATTTGGGCCTATCCGAATCGCCTCAGCTACCAACTGGCAACGGGCTCCTGACTCTTCCGTTGCAGCGCATCTTTGACGCAATACCATCTGCCAAACTGCAGTCATTTGTGCAGACATGGCTCTACTTTGGTCTTTTGGCTGAATTCCTGAGCCTCAATGAGCTCGAAGATGGAAGTCGTCTTGTCAGCCTGGACCAGGCTAAGGATGAAATGGCTGTACTCTATCGTGAGTTTTCAAAGGAGGGCGATGACCGCAAACTTCTCACAAGTGTTCCTGTCCTTGACAAAAGCGACCTCTTCACTGAGCGAGTAAGGCTGGCCGGGGAGCTCGCGCCGCGCTTCCACCACTTGCATGGGTGCCTGACTCGATCTGTGCTCATAATCAACAATTGTTTCCATCAGCTGGATTTTTCTATTCGCTACTCCATGGCAGGCCTGGGGGAGCTATTTATGACGACTTTATATGCGAGTAGCCATTTTGTAACCCCGAAAATTGTGCTACCATCTGCAGGATTCAACTGGTTTAGAGACTACCTAAAGGCAGG
Organism: Akanthomyces muscarius; assembly: GCF_028009165.1. Lineage (NCBI taxonomy): Eukaryota > Fungi > Ascomycota > Sordariomycetes > Hypocreales > Cordycipitaceae > Akanthomyces > Akanthomyces muscarius. The sequence goes on along the minus strand of NC_079245.1, from coordinate 2,668,631 downwards.
AGGCAATGTGGAAAAGCAAATGCTCGGCGTTGGCTGGTGCCCGAGCGAGATTGAGAAGCTGCGCAATCTTTTTCAAGGTGTTTCATCCCTTCACTATGTCACGAGACTGCGGCCACGTACCGAACCTGGCGATCATGTCGACTGCACCGATTATGCCTGCCGCGCCTTTCAGATTGACATCGCAAAGTACAAACCACGTCATGTCACCCAAGGTTGTCAATGTGACGACGTGCAAGTGGACGAGTCTGAATTGATTCAGATTTTAAGAAGGACCAAGTCATATCCCGTGCTGAAGATTGATACTGGAACGACAGACGGGGCAGAGACGGTGGACATCACAATGGAGACATACGAACCAGGCATGAAGTATGTCGCGTTATCCCATGTATGGGCGGACGGCTTGGGCAATCCACGCAGAAACGCACTACCTAGCTGTCAAGTTGTGAGGATTTGCAACACTGTCGCGGAGCTTAACAGAATCCTAAATGAAAGCGACGATTCAAGGTCCGAGTACCGGGTGTGGGTTGACACTATCTGCTGTCCAGTCGACCTGGAAGGCAAATCCATTGCTCTCGAGAGAATAGCCGACGTCTACAAAAATTCGACGCATGTTCTCGTACTCGATTCCTCCCTAACATGCTTGAATACCGCAACTTGCGACTTGGCAGAGAGGCTGCTAAGGACTTTTAGCTGCTCTGCCTGGATGCGGCGGCTCTGGACTCTGCAAGGTATTACACTGTCATTTTATGCTTCTGCGTTTTGAGATTCTTCCTGTTACCTCGATTTTGACCGAATTATTCGAAACTAATCGGTGACTACTCAGAGGCCATTCTTCCAAACAATATCTGCATTCAGTTTCAAGACAAGGCAGTTGCTTCCTTGGACTTGATGCGCGATTTATACTTGGCGGGCATGAAAGACATGCGACTCCTGCGAATCTGGCAGGATCTTCTGAACGAAGTATGTGATCATTTCATTTTAGCTCTACCATAGTGACGTTGATCTAACCGGTGCAGTTCAATTTCCTGCAAAACTTCCAGGCAGCAAGCCGCAGCTTGGGAGACTCTTTCTTGAATCCGCAGCTCGTCATGTTGCAACGAGCGATTCATTTTCGAACGGTATCGGTTCAGTCTGATGAGCCTTTATGCATCGCTGTGTTGATGTCCCTCGAGATAGAAGGACTGACGTTTCTAACTGACGGGGAACATCGCATGGCTCGAGTCTGGGCAGCATTGGCTGAGGCTCTAGGAGGGATTTCCACTTCACTCGTATTTTATCTTGAAGAGACCTTGTCACTAATTGGTTGGCGATGGGCACCCAAAAGCCTCCTTGGGAGCCTTGGCGAAGATTCTACTATGGGAATGGATGAGCGATCCCTTCGCTTCGCTGTTCCTCTACCTATTACTCCCCTATCACTAGGCATACCAACTACAAGGGGGTTGCGCATGAGGGCCCCTGGCGGCCATCTGAGGGTAGCTCCGCTACGAGAGAATTTTGGCGCGGAGCCGTGGAGGGGCGTCACGAAGAGGGTAATCGAAGCTCATGTGCTCATCTATCGCGAGTCGACAAAGGAATGGTATCGCATAGCCGACTGGCATCGCAGTCGCAAATTGGGGTCGTGGTCTAACGAAGAGCAACAAGCGTACGATGAAAAGCAACCTTGTCCCTTGTTCAACTGTATCAAGTCCAACAATGCCGCACTTATCCTGAAGGACCTTGACGCGGGTGCCGAAGTCATGGTCGGTATTTTGGGAAAGGCACAGGAGTGCGTAGATGATGACGGCGAACAGAAAGCGGTGCTGTTCGAGCGCGAGCGCACTGTCATGTGCTGGCGTCTGGGGCAGAGGGACCTTGCTCTGCTTAACAAGGTGATAGCCATTTCCAACAAGCTTGCGGATGACCCAGTCACTGCAAACTTGCTGGCGTGTGGCGAGGAAGCCAGCCCGGAACGAGAAGAATGCCTCGCCGAAGTCAAAAAGTGGTTGCAGACAACTGTTGCTCAAGAATGGGAAAATGATCCCGATTTTGCGCAACTGGTAGGTGATATTATGGGGGGCGATATGGAAGGTTCGGTCTGGCCTTTGATTGTGGTCGAATACTCAAATATCATTTACATGAAGGATTCGGCTGAGGACCAGGTTTGGTTCGTTGACTGAGGAGCTTGTGTCGAGTTTATATTTTGTCATCGATGCCTAAATTCTTTCCCATGGCGCAAATTGTTGGATCTTCAAACGGCTATTTGGACCCTGTCGCTAGCTCACTGTCAACTTGTGCCGCATGGGCTCCTGCGTACGTAAAGATGACTTGCAAATCGTCTCAAATAAACGGCTACGATCTAGCGTGCTTTGTTGGCTTGATCCGGACAGATACTGTGTATCCTCACTTGCAGGGCCGCTTCTAGGGGGGACAACTAAGACATCTAGCCCCTGCGCGGTGAGCCCTCGCCGGCACTGGAATGGGAGCCTGAGCAACCAGCTCTTCGCTTGACGAATGCAGCATGATCACAAACATTGCCGTCCCGCGCACCCGCAGAGCGACCGGCAAACATTTGCTCCTCAAGAAGCTTTTTTTTTTCCTTTCTCGGCCCGTAGCCAGTCTAGACCGTCATGGGACCTGTGGGGGGAAACCTGTTGAAAATTGGCGCCAACATCGAAGCCATCTCCGCTGGTTAGCTATTGGTAGATTGCCTCCCCACACACAGGAAAGGTTGATCGTACTGTGACGTCTCCGCAGTGAACTGCTTGGACTAGCGGAAACATGATCTGGTCTATCGGCGAAACCTCGAGATTTAGAGACCGTTTATCTGAGTACTGGAGTAGAGATGTTTCATTGCCAGGCCTGGTTCTCTAAGTCTTGACGAGTGAGATGGTTTGCCGGTCGCTCCAGTAGGTGAATAATATACATAGTACACAACTTAATGGCGCGAGCAGCCAATTTCTGGTTGGCAGCCCGTCCAAACAAAGCTCGAGATATCCTGCTGCCTAGTTCAAGCCCCTCCCTCGTGCGCCCAACCCTGGTCCTGGGGCGCCGACGCCCGCGCGATGTGCCCAGGCCGGGTACACACAACTCGCAACGCCATGTTATTTTGCGGATGAGGCTCGGGTCCCAGCTGGATTACTCAAACATTGTTTCGCGGCCTCTTGACCGCCGTGACTGCCTCTGGGAGCATTTGTACATGCTCTGCTACTTCTGACAGCAGCTCTGTTCAAATACAACTGCTGCTTTGCCCAAGTTTAGACGGGCGGAGGGGGGGTCTGGGATGGGGCAACACTGGAAATTAACTGCATGTGGCTTAACGCCCAACTATATACAGTTGCTACACTAGTCTGTGGAGGCCAGCCAACGGCATCCTTCCGGGACTCGACCGATGCTGGCGCCCGCCTGTATTTCCCGCCACCGACGCCGGTGTTCCCTGTAAGGCTAGCAGCGGTTTTCGTTCGCTGCACTAATACCCTTGGGGGCCGCTTCCACAGTCTGGGATCGGCCCGGTGAAGGATACTGGGGAACACCACAGGATCGGCGCCAGTAGACCCTTGCCCCAGAAGTTATCGATCAACATGTAAAAATAGTCAGAGCCATAAATGGAAACAAATAAAGGACAGCTAACCTGTAGACGTACTGGTACTGGTGGCCGTCAAAGCGGCCTTCCGACGTTCGCGAACGACTTGGCCCGACGCCATGTCTCATTTCATGGCTGCTTCTGGGGCAGGTGTGCTGGCCGAGATGGAAGGCAAGGGACCCTGGCACCACCCAGCCGAACTGTGTAGCCCGTTTGAGCGCATGCGCCTGTGTTTATGGGTTGATATGCCGGGAACAGAAGAAGTGCGGCACCTGCAGCTTGCCCCCCTTCACGGAAGCAGCTGTTTTCCAATTTATAAAGAGTCTGCCTCTCGCCTGCTCCCCTCCTGGGATTCTCTTCCACTTTTGTACCGTCTTTCCGTATCTTTCCCTGGTAAACGAAGTTGTTCTGCCCGCCATGGATCCCGAAAAGAAGATTGTCCTCGAACAAAGCGAGCATGTGTAAGTCCTCGCCTCCGCTCCCTTCCTTGCAACGCTCCCCCCGCCCCCCGCCCGAGGACTAGTAAGATCAGTGCTGGGGATGTCTTGTCTTCTGGCACAGTCGCGCTTTCAATTGTCCATTTTCTTCTTTACTAAGACACATACTCTGAGCAGCAAAGAAACTGCGCCCCCGACATCAGAAGCTGCGCAGAAGCTCGCCGCGCTCACCGACAGTGCAGAGGTCGAGATCAAGAACCCTCTCGTCGGCCTCCCCCGCGATGAGCTCCTCTCGCGCGTCACGGCGTTTCAGCGAGAAAAGGGCCTGCCAGAAGACATTCTGCCGCTTCTTGAAAAGGGTGCTCTTGTGGCGCAGAACCCCGCCGGCTTCGAGGAGCTTGCAGAATTAGACGAGCACGACAAGGCCGCCTTGCGCAACGAAGTCACCCACAGGTGGCGCCACCCCAAGGCCCTTTACTTTACCATTGTTCTCAACTCCATTGCCGCAGCTATTCAGGGATGGGATCAGGTTAGTAGCATATCAGCCTTGCCGCTCGAAATTACTAACACACAACCGCAGACTGGCTCCAACGGCGCGAACCTTGGCTTCCCTGAAGCTCTTGGCATCCCCGATTTCTCACCCCAATGCGGCCCCGACGAGACCAAGGGCCTCTGCGCCAGGAACGCCTGGCTCGTCGGTGTCATCAATGCGATGCCTTACATAACCATCTGTCTCTTGTAGGTTTTTACATCGTCTGGTGACGGTCCAATCACTAACCAAGCCAGTGCCGGCTGGATCTCCGACCCTCTGAATGAGATTTTGGGTCGTCGCGGCGTCATCTTCATTGCGGCTATTTTCTCCGTTCTCGCTCCGTTTGGTATGGCCGTGTCGCAGACATGGGGCCAACTTGCAGCATGCAGGTAAGATCTCCCCGGTGCGTCGCTTCGCTCTGCTTGATAAAACTAACCCATCCTACGCAGAGCTCTTCTCGGTATTGGCATGGGCTTGAAAGAGGTCACCGTTCCGGTCTACAGTGCGGAGAACGCACCAACCTCTATTCGTGGCGGTCTGGTCATGTCTTGGCAGCTCTGGACGGCGTTCGGTATGCGATAAACGCGTTGGTCATTTCTCCCGATCAGCTAACTTATATTGGATAGGCATCTTCCTCGGTACTTGCGCGAACCTGGCTGTTGGAAAGGTTGCCCATATCGCATGGCGCCTCCAACTCGGCTCGGCCTTTATTCCGGCTGTTCCGCTTGTTATAGGTATCTATTTCTGCCCCGAGTCTCCTCGATGGTACCTCAAGAAGGGTCGACACCTGAAGGCCTGGAAGTCTCTTCTTCGTCTACGAAACACGCCCCTGCAGGCTGCTCGTGACCTTTTCTATATCGATGTTCTTCTCGAGCACGAAGAGAAGATGGTTGCCGAATCTGGTCTGAATGTCAATGGCAGTGTGTTCACTCGTTTTATTGAGCTGTTTACAATTCCCCGAAATCGCCGCGCTACCCAAGCTTCTGGTATTGTCATGATTGCACAGCAGATGTGCGGTATTAAGTAAGGCCCAACTTCCCTCAGCCTTGCCAAACCACTAACCAGCCGCAGCATCATTGCATTCTATTCGAGTACCATCTTCGTCTCAAGTGGTGTTTCTGCTTATAATGCTCTTTGGGCTAGTTTCGGTTTTGGCTTGATCAATTTCCTCTTCGCCTGGCCTGCTGTGTGGACCATCGATACATTTGGTCGCCGTGCCCTGCTGATTTTCACGTTCCCGAACATGTTTTGGACGCTGCTCGTCGCCGGTATTTGCTTCCTGATTGACAAGGGTGTGGAGCACAGTACGCCGCGTATTGCCGCTGTTGCCACCTTTGTGTATCTGTTCGGCGCTTTCTACTCTCCTGGTAAGATCTGATGAAACCTCACTGCTGTCACAAAACAAGAATGTCAATGTTAACCCAAAACTTAGGCGGAGGCCCAATTCCCTTCACCTACAGTTCGGAAGTGATGCCTCTGTCGCATCGAGAAGTTGGCATGTCATGGGCTGTCGCGACAAACAATTTCTGGGCTGCCATTTTGAGTTTGACCTTCCCTCGTATGCTTAGGGCCATGACCCCGACTGGTGCGTTTGGCTTCTACGCAGGCATGAATCTCGTCGCCTTGGCCCTCATTTTCTGCTTTGTTCCAGAGACGAAGCAAAAGAGCTTGGAGGAGCTTGACGACGTCTTTAGTGTGTCGACCCGCACGCACGCCAAGTACCAGCTCTGCACTGTGATGCCGTGGTGGTTCAATCGTTATGTCCTCCAGAAGGACGTCGTCTGTCCCCCTCTGTACAAGAACGAGAACAGGGTCGCCAGACCCAACGAAGGCAAAGTATAAGCCGCGCAGATACGAGTCTGGCTCCCGTTGTTGAATTGAACGGACTAGGCCTTGACCAGCTTTTTTGCACATACAGATTTATTGCGTCTCGATATCTACACGAGTGTCTGCTTAATGATGATACATACCACTTGAATTTCCGCTAGCTTTCAAAATTCAACTAGTTCTTCTTCTAATTAATATATGCCTACGCTCTAAGCGTGGTGCTCTCACTCACTACATGCTCCGCTCTCCTATTCCGGGCCGCTACTGTGTACTTCATGTCTGATTCTGGCTCGAGTCGCCTCACTTTTGTTTACCCTTGGCCCTTTGATCTACTCTAAAACACTTTTTCTTTCCTGAAATCAAGCTTTACTTTTCTGTTTGCGTTCCTCGTCGGCCTTGCGGCCTTCCTCTTTGAGCTTTTCGTCGTCGGGTCGGGCCAAAGACACTTGGGGCATTAGCACGAAGGCAAGCAAGAAGCCAAGGACTGCTAGTCCGGCCCCCACGAGAAAGATGATTCGAAATCCCCTCTTGTATGCTGGTACCACAACGCCACGAACCCTGGCAGCCTCGTCAGGGGAAAGCGTGTCTGTGTAGGTTCTCGGATTCTGCAAAAGATCCTTCATGGCCATATCATCAAGGTTTAGAGTTGAGACCGCACTCCTCAAAACGTTGTTTATAATAGAGCCGCAGACTGCCAACCCCAAGGTTGAGCCGACGTTGCGAATGAAGTTTCGGAAAGATGTGGCGACAGCCATGTCGCGTCTCGCAACACCAGCCTGTGCGGCAATCAAGGCTGGCTGCATGGTGTTTCCGACACCGATACCAATCAGAACGGAATATCCAATCTGTTTGTCGAGGCCGGTGTGCTCGTTCAGCGTTGACATGAGCCCAAGTCCGACGGCCCAGCATAGCCAGCCAAAGAGAATGCACTCTCGGTATCGCCCAACCCAGTGAACGACGAGACCAGAGACGGTACTGCTGACGGTCTGTACAATTGTGATTGGCAGCAGAAGAGCACCCGACTTCGTGGCCGAATAGCCGTAAACGAGCTGGTAGAATGTCGGTACATAGTAAACTTGCATGACAAAGTTCCATCCATTGATCATCATTGTCAAGCAAGCGCCGTTCACGATCTTCGACTTGAAAATATGCACTAAAACATCATTAGCAGGCTGCTTCGACTACATAGATGCACTCGTGTAGGCGAGAATAGTGACTTACGAGGTACCAGCGGGTATTCAGGTCCCTTCCATTGCCAGAGGACGAATGCGACGCAAATTACCCCACCAGCTGCAAGAGAGGCAATGACGGGCGCAGAGTTCCAGGGATATTCACTTCCACCCCAAGTGAGGCCAAGAATGACAGCGATCATGCCTGCGAAAGATAACAAGATACCGACAAAGTCGACTGCCTTTAATTTACTTGACGGAAATTAGCTTCTGGCAGCGCCACAGTTTCAACAGGACTCACAGTCTCCAGTCTCCCTGAACCTTCTTCAGTGGCATGATGAACACAACGCAGCATGTCGTGAGCAGGGTCAATGGCAGGTTCAGACGAAAGATCCAGCGCCACGACTCCTTTGACTTGGACGAGAGAGCGCCGCCGATGACGGGACCAATGCCATTGGCAATTGCAACGACAGCACCCTATACAATGCTTGTCAGTGAATTTTCCCGTATCAAAAAAGAAGCCAGAAACTTACCAGGATGCCCTGGTATTTTCCTCGTTCCCTCAATGGCACAACATCGCTAACAATCAGCTGCGCGACCGTCATGAGACCACCTCCACCGATACCTGTAAACGCGCGAAAGACGGTAAGCTGGAGAACCGACTGCGCCAGTGACGACGCAAGTGATCCAAAGAAGAAGATAGCAAGGCCTGTAAGCAACACAACTTTTCTCGACCATATATCGGATAGCCGGCCGTAAATTAATTGTCCGATCGTGGAAGTGCTGCGATGGTTCGATTAGAAAGGTCAATGTGTACCAAATATGGGCGACTCACATGAAGTAGCCGCTTGCGATCCAGGAAACCTCCTTCGTGGATCCAAAGGATGCACCGATAATGTATAAACTGGCCGCGAGTGTAGTTTGGTCCATCAACGCCACCAAGTCTACACTGGCGCAAGCCAGAAAGATCTGTGTCCATCAGCATTCGCCTTTTTTTCAGTGAATATCCTGGGCCATACGGTGATAATTGTCTTCACCGGAACATAATTTGTCTGCTCGTTGAATTTGGTTCCAGCACCCTCTGAGTCGCTCGTAGTGTGCGTGCTGACATCTCTGGTCATCGGCCTCGCAGGCACGACGCCGCCGTCTCCCTTTTCGGCCATCGTACCGACTCTGTATGGTGTGTCTGGGCTGTTTCCGGTAGTTCGTGTGTCAATTGGACCAAGTCCTGATTGCGAGCATTTAACGTGAATAATCTTTTGTTTGTGGGAGACCCAGATCAGATAAGAAAGGTCCGGGAAAATGGAAACCAGGCTCGTGGGTCGGATGTGCCACCTCAGTTACGCCTAATAATAAACGGCACTCCCTTCAAGTCGATCCCAGTTACCGAGACCCCTCGAGGTCAGGTGGGTATAGCAACCGCTGCGGTCTGCTTAGATTGGAAACAACAAAATCGGCCTGTGCGATGGCCATTAATGTGGGAATGTAGGCATAAACAAGCAAGGAAGAGATCCGTACATGGGTCGATGAAATAAAACACCGCTTGGCAGCAAGTAAAACATACGAGCCTCTGGGTTCAAGTTGGGGAAAGTTCTCTACTTACCTTTTCTGCTTCCTCTTTCTGATCTGCCAAGTTTTCTCATGTTTTCTGTCTTTTGACAAGAAAAACAGCTGGGGGCCGTCTTTCCCCCAGCCCCTGCCGCCTCTCGGTACGAAATTGAAGAGGCCCCTTGCGCAAGCGCCGATCGCAGCGCTCCTTTGAGCAGGATTGAGTTGCTAAAATGGCGCTACACAGCAATGTTACTTTTTAACCTTAGAGTACTTAGCACAATTCAGCCGCACCCAGTAATCTGATCCGCCGATCCCTTCGGCATTCGACAGTGCGACACTGGCGGGTCCTCTCAACGTTACAGCCCATCAAGGTCGTGACGCTTCACGACAGCCCCCCTGCCAAACAGGAAGCTCGCCTCTCGCATCGCGAAAATTGCATGCAGGTAATATTCTATGCAACCCGGATGGCATCAGTTTAGTCATGGATTCGTGTCGCCCACGAATTCTGGTGTCCATTGCTCAGGTTCGTCGTAACCTTGGGAGGTAACAAGTGCGGACTCGTCCCACAGCAAGTGTTTGCCCGAGTCCGGGAGTCGTCCAGCTTAAAAGATATGCATACCGTTTACCCGCTGAAAAGCGCACAAGGACGAGCATTTGACATGCCTCTTTGGGACTGGCTGCGGTGTGTCGCACGCACAAACAATCCTGTAGGGCCGCATGGAGATTCCATAATTGATGGACAGTGTGGCAAGTGCCGGAGCTCGTAAGCGTGTCCTTGGCCACACTGCGATGCGTTGGCTGTTTGACGAAACGCCCGTATAAATACCTCATCAGACTAGCTCTTGCGTAAAAGCTTTAAGCTACACAAGTGTCGGTTTTGCGCTCTCGCTAAGAATTGTACTAGAAAGTAGCCAAGGTACGGCAACAAGTCTGACAGTCATGGCGGCGCAAGCAAAGACGTCGAAGGAGACAAATGTCCTCAACGTCTACAAGGGACCAGAGTCCATCAAAGATTACTTTGACCCTGACACAGCCCCTCCTCTGCCCCTCGTTGAGGTGCCCGCCTCGCTGAATCCCTACCATGGCGATGGCATCCGCATTTTCGCCAAGATGATGTCTATGCATCCTGCGAACAATGTCAAGTGCATGCCAGGTATGTTTCTCAATTCTTGCTGGCTCAACGTATACTTACGAGGACAGCTTTGAATCTACTCGAGAAGAGTGTTCAGCCCGATGCCACAAAGACCATTGTCGAATACAGCTCCGGCTCGACAGTCCTGTCCATGTCGCTGGTTGGTCGCGCCGTCTACGGCCTGGACGACGTCAGAGCCTTCTTGAGCAACAAGACCAGCATTGCGAAGATTCGGCTCATGCAGCTTTTCGGTATCAATATGTACGTACCCCTATATAATGCGAAAGCCATACACTGACATGGTCAAGTACCCTCTTTGGTGGTCCCTCTCAGCCGGAGCCGCTAGATGAGCGTGGCGGCATCCGCGCTGCTCAACGTCTCGGCAACGAGACTAGTGACACGATTAACCCCAATCAATACGAAAATGATAACGTGAGTAAATAAATACCACATCTGGGGTCACACGCACTAATTGTGTAGAACTGGAAATCGCACGTCCGCTGGACTGGACCGCAGATTCTTAAACAACTGCCTGAGATCAACCTTATCTGCGCAGGCATGGGCACATCTGGCATGCTGGCGCCAAGAACCACTTATAGCCGATTTGTGGCTAACATTAAAGTAGGAACCATGACTGGACTAGGAACATACTTTAAAGGTGCAAAGCCAAGCGTCTTCAGACTCGGGTAAGTGCGCAAACTTTGTTCAAAAATCCGCAATCTCTAACGTGATCAAGAGTTTGCACCGCTGCAGGCGACAGAGTTCCTGGACCAAGATCGTTCGCGCTTCTCAGCCCCGTCACATTTCCTTGGAAGTCATCTGTGGATCAGGTTGAAGAAGTTGGCTCGTATGAGTCATATCGTCTATCTTTGGAGCTGTGTCGCCAGGGTCTCGTCTGCGGCCCCTCCTCCGGCTTCAACTTGAAAGGTCTGTACCAGTACATCGAGAGGCAAAAGGCCGAGGGCAACCTCAGCAAGCTCGCTGGCCCCGATGGTCTTGTCAACTGCGTGTTCCTCTGCTGCGACTTGCCTTACCAGTACGTCAGCGAATACTTTGACAAGCTTGACGATGCGTGCTTTCCGCCAGTGAAGAATGAAGTGAGTGCCCGTTCATCCCCTGCAGCGCTGCCTGAGTTTGCCTCGCCTAACAGTATTGTCAGGAACTCCTCAAGGTCGACCTGTACAGATATGATGAGAAGTGGGAGTGGGAGGCGTCCAAGGCTCTGCAAGGCTACTTTCACGTCAACGAGGGGCAGATGGACGAGCTCATGCGCCGCGCGCAGGAGACGTGCACGTGTGAAATTCCGAAGCTCAGTGCTGCCCTGCACCCGAGAGATAACGCAGCCATTCTGGACCTGCGACAGCCCGCGGATTTCGAAAAGGGCAAGCTTCCTGGTTCCTTCAATATACCCCTTACACATCCGGGCACTACAAGCCCATTCTTTGATCCTTCGACTCTGAGCCAGCTCTGGACCCAGCTGGAGAAGGAATTTGCTTCGCTGAGCGGGGAGTTGGCCGGCCTCAAGGGCAAAGATACACTCGTCGTCTGCTACGATGGAGACAGCGCACGCGTCGCCGCTAGTGTCATGCGTGCTAAAGGCTACGAGGCGAACAGCCTTCGTGCAGGCCTCGACGGCCTCGTGACGATGCTCTCGACTCCTCAGACCTGCAGTAAGACCGCGCCTGAACAGCAGACCTCGTGGCTTCAGCTATGCGAAGCCCAGCGACCACCAGCTGCCTCTGTTGAGGTACCCGCTTCGAATCCGTCATCCGAGCTCAGGAATTTGCAGCAGGCTGCAGTCAGAGTGTAGAGGATGGTCATTTGAGCAGGTCTAGGAGCAGGCTCGGATCCTTGCCACCGAGAACAGCTTGGCGAAGGAGTCGTTGGGCGTCAAGAAGGCATTTTCGGGGACACTCTGATCAATATTTTCACTTCGAAGTACATGACTCTCTGAAGCTGAGGTCTTGCCAGGATTTCTCCTGCATGGAGCTTGATCAGGCAAGCGTGGTAGAGTGGAACATCGCTGCATTATGGTTCGGCAGCAGACTTTTTTTGGGGCAACTACCGAGCCGCTAGCTGCACCATTTAGGAATCAACCCCTGAAGGGTACTTCCTCCTTTGTAAAGAGACTTTCGGGATCTGTCCACTCAGGGCCGCTTGTGATGCAGGTACCGCACGTGGCGGATTGACAGTGGCGCGATGGATCAGAAACCGGCCAAGACCACCAAAATGCTCAAGAATCACTGAATCTGTGTAAACTCGATCACGTTTTTTTATCCAAAGGCATTTATGAAAAGTTTTGAAATTCAGTCCATTCAAGAATACATTGCAAATACATTGTTCAGCGTTGTTCTTTGTAGCAAATGCTAGCATGAATCACCATGCTCACCACCAAGACGCTAATATGCCTTCCGGCCTCTAGACCAACATCTAGTTTTTCGCTATCAGGATTGTGCCTGCAGCTCTAAATGCCGCTTCGACGAATGAAAAGAGAGGTTGCGCGTGATTAAAATTAACTGATGGATTTGAGATCCATTATTCCTTAGGCTGACAGTCCGCTTTCAGCATCACCGATCCTTCAAAGAAATAGGCTCCCCGTCATCAGCACTAAACTTTTGGCTAGCGAGGCGGGCCATAGAGGCTGTTGTCGCCTGCGCAGACAATGATAGGGCACATTATCAACGGGTCTAGAATTTTTTCCCTTTCTTCGCGAGAGCACTTGTGCAGGAACGGACATGGCCCGGTCGCGCCGTCAGGAACAGGGCTCAGCTTACCTGTTGACGGCGAGCGCTTTGCTCGCGTGCCGCGCACTTGTTGCCTCTCCGTGCGGTGGATGACGGCGCGTTCTCCTGCAGGATTGCTAAATGGACCGAATCGTGAATGACCTTGGCCGCCATTTCATGTACTTGGTTTACAAACCAATCTAAACTAGCTGCAAGTCTGGATTGTTATAAAAGGAGACGCGTTTGTCCCTCCAGGATGGTTTTGAAACAAGAAGCAAGCACTTCCATACTGTCCACTCTCCTTTGGCATCTGCCCTCACAATCCTTACTTTGATAACTTTCTCGACCTTCATTAATACAAAATGTTCTTCAAAACTTCTATTATCGCTGCTGTTGCGGCTCTTCTTGGCGCTGCCGTCGCCATTCCCTCTGCTCCTTTCGGAAGGCAAGTCTTACACGACCCTGGCCGATCCAGTAATGCATCTACTAACACAATGCAGCGAAAACGCCGTCTCTGCCGTTGAGAAGCGCAGCCTCAACTGCAACAACCCCGTCTGGGGTCTCTCGCGCGAGGACTGCCAGCACATGTCCAACATTGGCTTCGGCTCCATGGGCAAGAACGAGAACCACGACAACGGCGCCATCTGGGTCGGCAACAACGGCAAGACGACGGCGACGTACAGGAACAGCGCGACCGAGGGCGGAGCCGCCTCCATCATCGTCGTCGTCTGGCTCCAGACCGACTACGTCTCGAGCTTCGTCAACGTCCGCCAGCCGTACATCACCTGGTCGCTGCCCAACCCCGGCGACACCGTCACCATCTCGTTTGCGCAGAACATTGCCGGCGCCTTTGCCGCGCTGAACCACCGCATCACCATCCTCAAGGACGGCCAGGTCTTCAACACCTGGGGCGAGTTCTCCACCGGCCCCTACGCCACCGTCGACGTCTCCCGCGAGCCCAACATGGGCGGCAACCGCATGGAGATTCAGACCTCGGGCGGCTGCCACGCCAACATGGACAAGTGCGTCTTCAAGTGCCACAACGGCAACCGCTGCGGTGCCTCGGGCGAGTACTACCTCCAGAACTGCGAAGCTGGTTCCCAGCCCGGAAACCCCCACATTGGATACTACGAGTACGTGCTTCCTCGCTGCAGAAACACCAACATAAAGACTAACAATACATCTAGCAACAACCCTTCCGGAGGCTGCGGTGGCTTTGAGAACGGTGGCCACCTGGACGTTCAATTCCACAACTAGCTTTTTTGTCCGGGCATTTCTACGATTTTTCTTCAATTCTTTGTACCTATTCAACCTGTCAGGATCTCCAACTTATTGTGGCCCGTCACAGATTCTTGTACATAGCCAAGTCAGAATACATTTGTCTCATTTTAAATGATTGCGGGAATTTGACGCGAAAATCTGTTTATTTCTGTGTTCGAAATTGTATCTGCCTCATTTTGGCGGATGTTGAGGTTGAGTCGCGAGCGCGGTGACGAGGCTGACCAACAAAATCGAAAAGATTCCAAAGTCCTCACCACACTCACGTTCTACTCATCTTGAAAATTAATTCGTCAAGTCGCGGCAAGTAGTTCACACTGGAAAATCAGTATTGTATCATCTCAATCTGCCCATTCTGTTGTTTTTGTCGTGAGTGTATTGCTCTCGGGCGACGGATCTTTACCGTGATAGAGACGCAAGACACAACAGTGCAAATGATCACTGCAGCGATCAACTCAGATTTAATTGGTAAAGCCTGTATGACGTATGATCTTGGCCGTGATACGTCGCTTCCTACTTTAGGCTCTCCTGTTCACTGCCTTGGCCATCGTCGAGAACGCTGCTCTGCACCGCCTCTTTCGGCTATCAACTCGCGCTATCATGACGTCCTTTTTAAAGTTTTAATACCGTCGCTGGACTGCTGTTGCGTCCAAGGAATCCAGAAGCATTGGGGAATGATACTGACTGTCGCTGCCCCCAGGGTCGCGGAGCGGCGCTGTCGGGACATCTTATTCTCGCTGGGCGCAGTAACAGCCTCTAGTGATATGTGTAAGCCTTATGCAGTCAAGGGAGTACGTGTTTCGAGTCAAATCGTTGAGGCTGGCCGGAGGGTCAAGTAACGGTGCAAGTGAAAGATAGCGAGGGGGACAAAAAGTTGACAAGATGCTCCCGCGTTCGTTTGTCTCTTTTTCCGGGATGAACGCGTTTGCAGACAGCTGGCAGCTGGCGAGCTTGGAAACCTATTTTCAGTCGCCGTCTGTTTTCCTTTGCCTTATCAATCGGTCTACTTTCACCGGTCCTGGCATTGCCAGGACACCAACCAGGTAGGCCGCGGGGCGCTGGGTGCTGTGAGTTCCTGGTGTTTTTTCTTTCAAGTAAGTACGCAAAGCTACGAAAAGACTCTCACGAGGTCGTCCCAGGCACCTCTGCTTGCTCATCGTCGGCCAGCTCCCCCTTCTCATCTTGACGGTCACGGCGACCACGGCTAGATGCCTACTAGGACTTTACTATTTCTGCTGTTCTTGAGCTTCCTATTGTTCAAATTTTTCCTACTCCGCTGCTTCTCTTTCCCTTCTTACTCTCCTCAGTATTCTCGCTTCCGTATATTTATAAATAATATCTAGATTGTAGTGCTTTATTTGATCAGGACCGCACACTGCTCGTCTACTCGACAGCCACTCATACAGTTTATAAATGTAGTGTAGTCAGTTACTGTTGGCAAGCGTCCTTCCCTCTGCTTTCGTCGAGCACTCATCGGCATAGTAACCAAGGTGAATGTCATGCGCACGTCTCGATCAATCTCTACCGTAGCTCATGTCCACAACTGCCACTCCAGCTTCCGGGATGGCGTTTGCTACCACTACGCACATGTCCATTTAGACCAAAACAGTAGTGAAGTTACGTTTCAGGAACAACGGTAGTAAAAAGATCGCAATCTATCATTTTAGCGAGTCTATTCTATCAAAGTGTAAAAAACTTGTATAATCGCGCAAGTTCGCTGCAAATCTCGGTACAAGTCATTTTTCGAGGCTAATTACATGCAAAGGCAATGGAAAAACACAAAAGGGAACCCCCAGTCAACTCCGGAAACACACTCATTCAGACGCATTCTTTTAATTACTGGGCAGCAATCTTGGCGGGCTTGGTGCCGAGACCGTTCTTGTTGCGGAAGAACAGAATGTGCTTACCCTGGCCGGTGGCCTCGGCCGAGGGCTCAACCCACTGGCACATACGGGCGCTCTTGTACATGGCGGCGATGAAGCCAAAGAAGCCGCCCTCAGTGTCAGAGCGGTAGTGCTTGCCCATGACGGGACGGATGGCGTCGGAGGCCTCGTCGGCGTTGTAGAAGGGAATGCTGGAAACGTAGTGGTGGAGAACGTGCGTCTCGACGATGCCGTGGAGGAGGTGACGGCCGATGAAGCCGCACTCGCGATCAATAGTGGCGGCGGCGCCTCGGACAAAGTTCCACTCCTCGGTGTGGTAGTGAGGAAGGGTAGGGTCTGTGTGCTGGAGGAAGGTAATGGCCACTGAAGAAAAAGTTAGCGGGAATTCATGCTGAATGTGCAATTGGTGTCGAGAGAGCTTACCGAGCCAGTGGTTGACCCAGAGGTAGGGAACAAAGTACCAGACGGCCAGGTTGGACCAGCCAAACTTGTTGCCGAGGAAGTAGAGGGCAGAGCCGGCGAGAATCAGGCCAAGGTCAGAGAGAGCAATGAGCTTGGCGTCCTTGGCCTCGTAGAGAGGGCTGCGAGGGTCAAAGTGGTTGACACCGCCGCCGGTACCGTTGTGCTTGCCCTTGCCGCGGCCCTCGCGCTGCTTCTCGTGGTAGTTGTGGCCAGTGACGTTAGTCAGGAGGTAGTTAGGCCAGCCGATGAGCTGCTGGGCAATGAGCATGGTCAGAGTGAAAGCGGGAGCGTCCTCGGCGAGCTCAGACAGCTCGTGGACCAGCTTGCCGAGGCGGGAGGCCTGTTCGTCGCGGGTGCGGGGGACAAAGACCATGTCGCGCTCCATGTTGCCGGTGGCCTTGTGGTGCTTGCTGTGGGAGATTTGCCAGGAAAAGTAGGGGACGAGCAGGGAAGAGTGGAGGACCCAGCCGGTGATGTCGTTGACGAGGCGCGAGTCGGAAAAGGCGCCGTGGCCGCACTCGTGGGCAATGACCCAGAGACCGGTGCCGAAAAGGCCCTGGAGGAAGGTGTAGACACCCCAGAGGGCACCGCGGACGTAGACGTTGGAAACATACTCGGGGGTGTTGAAGTTGTAGAAGATGGCAAAAGTGGTGGATAGGTAGACAATGTCGCGGAGGATGTACAGGTAACCCTTGAGGGCGGAGCGCTCGAAGCAGTGCTTGGGGATGGCGTCGCGAATGTCCTTGATGGTGTAGTCGGGAGGGGAGAACTCGTTGCCGTAGGTGTCGATGAGCTTGCCGTAGGAGGCGGGCTTGGGCTCAATGTCCATCTCGGAGAGGGAGGAGAGCGAGGTGGACGAGGGGGACGGGCGAGGCGAGTCAGCAGGCGAAACGGCGGCCGAGGACTCAGCAGAGGACTCTGCGATGATGTTGCGGCGGGATGGCTTGGGGCCGCCGGCAACGGCAGTAGAGACAGCCATGGTGAAGATGGGTTCTAGGGGTGATTCGACAATTGGTGCCGAGAGGAAGAGCGGTCCAAGAATCAAAGGAAGCGTATGTGCAGAAGAGAAGAGCAGGTGGAGGAGAGACGGGTAGGTATATGAGTGAGAGAGAGGAGAGGGTGGGGGGTGTGTAAGAGGAGGGCGATCTGGCAGGGGAGGATATTATCCGAGCTTTTAGCTTGAGGGTAGAAGAAAACAGGTCTAGCTGACCCTTTTTGCCTTCGATCGACCCGTGCGTGTGGGGAGACTTTTTCTCTCTCCTGTTTTAAAATGCCAGTATTGACCTGAATTGAGACTTGGAAGGCCCGCTGGTTGCTTGGTGCTTGGGTGTCTTGTTCTGTTACAAAAAAAAAAGTGTACCTGAGCCACAGGTTTGTTGGGGTCCAGTTACAGGGTCCGTGGGGTAGCTTTAGGAAGAAAAAAAAAGGTACAGGGGGTGTGTGCCCAAAAGGGTGGTGCCTTGATAATCAGGTAAAATTTATTTACGGCGCAACAGAGCCAGCAAACGATCAGAAAGCAAAATCACGTTACAAAAAGAAGCCAAATTGTAGCAATCTCACAATTATCCAGCAGGCAATGGTCAGCAGAAATTTTCTGATCCAAGGAGTGACCGAAGTGGACCGAGCCAGAGTCAGGGGAGGAATCAAGTCGGTCTTCCAGCGCCAACGGGGTGTGGAGAGGGAACAGACTGGCGGTAGGGAAAAATCGGAACTTGATGCAGGCAGGGACAGCTGCTTCTCATCAGTGCCAAGTGGTACTTGACTTATGGAGCATGAGGATGGGGGGATGGATAATAGTAAGGCTGTCGTGGTTAGAGTTGGGGCGGACGGATGTCAAGCCTGGGCCGCTCGTATGGCCACACGCCACTGCAGATGGCGCTGGCTGCGGCTCGGCAGAGGTAGGTAGGTAGGTACCTAGGTAGGTAACGTTGGGTAGCTTGCAGCAGCAGCCATTGTGGTGATTGATAGCAGCTGATTCATCTGTGATAGGCTTCGGATGCAGAGAGATGCGGATGGTGTGATGGTCTAATAAGGTACCTCCCTTCTGCGTTGGGTACACCGCCAAACCGCTTCCGAGACTAGACGTTGCGGCGTGCAGTGTTGCAGCGAGATGCGCCATCACAGCCAGCCACCAGCAAACAAAAGCACCGCCTGTGTTTCTCGGCCTCAGGACTAGTTATCAGGTCGACGTCGTCTAGACTCACATGCATGCAGGTCACGTCAACGCCCTCTCAGTCGTCAGAAGCTTGGCCTTGCCACCAGCAGCAGGAGGGCTGATACAGTAGCTATGTGCCACTGGTCCATAGCAATCAATCAGCACCGCAATTCAGCACAGTCGTCGCTGTAACAGACAGCCTATCTGCTTGACTAGCGCTGGCAATCTTTACCAGTGGTTGGCCTCCCTCCAGGCCTCCGTTGGAAGCCAAAAAAGGGGCACGCCACTGCATGTGAAGCCGAGACGCCGCCCAGCGACCAGCGAGCAATCTGATCCGTACCACATGGCGCTCTCGACACACGCCGATGGGCTGATGTTTTACCAGTACCAGTATTTTCGGCCGTCTTGACAGCCAGCCTGCTTCAGTCATGCGCAACAGAATCCTCCGACAATCGCACACCCATTCGGAATGCGTGGCTGGCGCCCGTGCTGGCTGGCAGTCCTTTATCAACATCTCTGACGAACGAGGGATGGGCAATCTGTAAACTATAAAATTGGCATCCCCCCCAAACAAGCACATCTTGTGGATGCACGTGTGGCTGCGGCCGGCCGAGGTCTGGCAACCCAATCTGCATCCTGCACTAACGGTAACAAGCAACTCTGATGGTGTGCGCTAGCTTATTAGGGTCCAGCCACAGGAACAAACACGCATCATTGTCATTGCCTGGAGCCGATGAGCAACAGCAGAGTCAGTAGCTGAGCTGTGCATATGCATGTGCAATAGCGAATTGTTTTTTATGATTGCGGCCGCCAGCGTACTGGTACAGACTGCCCAACTGCACCCCAGCTAGCATGTGGACACGTCGAGGCTCGCTGGATCGGGGGAAACAATTTTCATGACAAGTTCTTCAGGCCTACCAGTAGACGTGAAATAGGACCCTTTCAATTGGCAGAAATGCCATTTCATTTTCCAAGTAAAAAGGCGGGCGAACGGGCGGGCGGTCACTCTCCCCCGTTCCAGCAGGTGTTGGCTCCCCTCCCGGGCCTCCACAGGCGGAGAGGCCACCCCGGTCCTCCCTGGGGGGCTTTCTCACCCCACGTCCTGGCCACTGCAAATTTTCTGTTGGGAAATTTGTTGAGCCAAGAATAGCGAGCACCGCCAAAAAAAAAAGGCCGCCAGAAGGAAGAAAAAAAGGGACAAGCCCTTTTTTTTTTTTTTTTTTTTTTTTCAGGACCGCTCGAGTGGAGCCCCTGGTGGGGACACTGACCGGGACGAGGGACCCCACTGCCGCCCGCTCGCGAGCACAAACCGTTCATCAATGGGCATCTGGTATGCTGGAGCATGGGTGTGGCATTGACAGGTTGAAGGGTCTCGAGTCTTGAGAGATGCGCAATAGTCAACACCAGCTTGACGGCTCTCACATCCTCTGGGGAAAAGCCCGCATGGCTCTCTTTCTTCAGGCTAGCGTCCCCGGTCCGTCTGATGCGTACATGTGCTCGCTCCCAAGGTCCATCTCGGCCTGGCTGCCGATCTCGACGTCCTCTCGACACACGCTAGGCACGTGCGCGACTTGCAAGATGCTGCCCGACTTCATGTCGTTTCAGATAATTTTTCGGGCAATTCATCTGCTCAAGCAATATTTGAAGCACATGGCAAGTTGTAATTTTTCTTCCTCAAGACCGGCTTTGCTGACGGCCTCTGCCGCGACTAAGCTCTTCTATCTCATGTGATGTCTGTGGTGCAGGGTCGCGCCTTGTTAGACAAGACGATGGACGGACAGCACATGGAATGAGGCGAATAGAGGGTGTTGGAAGCAATAGCTTGGTGCATATCCTTCAAACTACTCAAACTAGGCCCTGAATTATTATTCCCCTGCACTTCTCTGCTAGTATGACCAGTGGCTGTCCACCAACATCACCGTCTACCACTTCACCTCTTCCAGCACCCCATCCTCGTACTGCCAAAATGTGCCAGCCTCAAACTCTCCCGCCTCCGCCTCCAGCAATCGCGCCACCATCTCTGCGCCCTCTTCCGGCTTCTTTCTGCCTTTGAACCCGTTGAACGCCGTGTTGCAGTGTCCGGGGCTCACCGCCCAGTACCCGACCCTGGCCTCGCCGTCTCCTCGGCTGTCCTCTTCCAGCTGTAGATGCAGCGTGAGCATGTTGAGCGCGGCCTTGCTCACGCAGTAGCTCACCACAGCGGCCGGCGGGAGCTGCATCCGTCGCTGTCAGTATCTCTTCCTCTGCCCTCGAAGAATTGTGAAAAGGAAACGCGGCGCGGCTGGTGCCTCGACTCTGGAGCTGGCTCACCTGCTTGGCGGCCGTCATGCCGATGCTGCCTCGGGCGCTCGAGACCATGACCACGCGTGGACTAGTTGCCTTTCGGAGGAGCGGTAGAAACGCGCGCGTCACGACTTCGTTGGACGTGACGCCGTTGTTGTACACCTCGTTGGCGGCGCGGCGGATGTCTTCGAATTTTTCCGACTCTGGCCGCGTAACTCGAGCCGCGTTATTGACAAGATCTATGCTGCATCAGATTTTCTGCACTCTTTCTCCTTCTTTCTCTCTCCCTCTCTCTGTCTATCGAATGGAAAACTGACAGTCGAGCTTGCCGTATTTCTGGCTTACAACTGCCACAGCCTCCTGGATAGCGTTGTCGTCCTCAATGTCCATCCTGACCACGTCGAGATCGGCCTTCATTCCCTCACCGCGTAGCTCATCAACCGCCCTTTTTCCTGCTGCAACGTCGCGGCAGCCGATAATGATGGTAGGTGATGCCAGGCGAGCGGCCAGGAGCTTGACAATGGCGTAACCGATGCCTCTGTTGCCGCCGGTGACCAGAGTGACAATCATGATAGATGCTGGATTCAACGAAAATAAAGCTTGCGCGAAT